>NC_000077.6:86121620-86721620 GCF_000001635.26 Mus musculus | reverse complement strand
TCAAATGTTAGTTCAGGATGAAGAGCCTCTTGCTGATATCACCCAGGTAATGTCATCTTAAAACTCTTCTTCATGGAGTTGGAAGTGTTGGGGAGTCTGAGTTTCACACACTTTTCAGGAGAATAATTTAAACTTTCAGCTGACAGAAATTGTATTCATGTGTCCCTGCATGGATAAACCCTGAATATCTTACCACAACATATTGCAAAAGAATAGGCAGTAAGATACCAATTCTAAATATTGCTTCAGGCAGAGGTGCACCCGTGGCATGTACGGAGGTCAGAGGACCATGTGTGAGAGCACTTTTGCAGCCTGGTTGCATTCAGGTAGTCAGCCTGCATACAAGTGTTTCTGCTGAGCTAGTCACTTAATTCTTGTCACAGAAAAACTGTTTTTTTTTTTTTTAAGCTAAATAGTAATAGTAAATAATATTTACTGTTTTAAAATAGAACAAATACCAGTTTGATTAGGGACAGATATGTGAAAATGAAATTACTTTATCTTGGTCAAAAAGACAAGAAGTAATATATATGAGTGGTGTGCTCCCCTGGTTGGGGAGAAGAACAAAGAGAATGTGTAAGCCAATTTTTCATATTGTATATCCTTGGGGTTTTTTTTTTTTTAAACTGTAACTTAGAGAACTGAGTTTTCAATAACTTTTTAGTTTGTTTTGATAGAGTCTCATTATATAGCTCTCTAATCTTGGAATTCATATGTAGACCAAGCTGGTCTAAAACTTCCTAGTGCTGCTCTCTGAATACTAGCCTTTATAGGGGTGAGCTGGCATACCCATATACCTGGCTTCTCTGGCAATTTAAATATGAGGAAAGGTTGTATAAATACTATTCTTTAAGTCTGGTATTCAGGGTCTAGATCGATGGGGCTCAGCAATTTAGAGCCCTTGTTGCTATTACAGAGGACCCTGGCTTGATTCCAAGCACCCACGTGGTGGCTCACAAACATCCTTAATTCTAAGTCCACTGGATGTGCTACCGTTCTCTTCATGTGAAATACATGCATGCAAAAACTCAAAAGTACATGTGATATACTTATAAAATAAGTAAATATCAAAAAACAACTGGTAAAACTCATACATGTTCTTTGCATTTTAACATGACTTGCATACGTGCACATTGTTACTTGTTCATATTTCCCCTACACTGAATTGCCCTTTTGGTCTTACAGCTCTTCCCCTTCAGTACTGTCTTATATCTGATTTTTCTCTTTTAATAGATTGTGGATGTCTTTATGGAATACAATCTAATCCAACAATGTACTGCCTTCTTACTTGATGCTTTGAAGAATAATCGTCCCTCTGAAGGTCCTTTGCAGACGCGATTGCTTGAGATGAACCTTATGCACGCACCTCAAGTATGTGTTGTTGTATTCATTAGGATTTCTATTTCTGTGATAAACACCATGACCAAAGTAACTTGGGGAGGAAAGGGTTTATTTTACCTTAAAACTCTTTTGACTCTGTCACTGAGGGAAGTCAGGGCAGAAACCTGGAGGCAGAAACTGAAACAGAGGCCATGCAGGAGCACTGCTTATTATGTTGCTCAGTCTTTTCTTATAACCCAGGACTACCCGTCCAAGGACGGTGTTTTTCCTGGTGGGCTTTCCCCACTCCCCATCATTAGTCAAGAAAAGACCCCACAGGCTTGCCTGTAAGTAGTCTGTTAGAGCCATTTTCAAATTTGAGGTTCCCACTTCCAAGATGTTCCCACTTTCAAGTTGACAAAAAATGTGTCCAGCAGAGTTGTCATGCTTTTTAATCTTGCTTCCGATCCTGTTCTGGTCCATTGTGCCAATGTTTACAAGTTGTCACTCAGAGTTTTGAGATGCTTATTTCCTAAGAAAATTTAGCTAGTATTCTTTGTACTTCATACTTTCATGTTATTTATTCACTATTCAGTCTCAGTGTATTTTCTGGGTGTTGGTGTATGCTGAAGTAAAGGAGAAGGAAACACGGCCTTGTCCTGTCTGTGGTTTTCTAGGTTGCAGATGCCATTCTCGGGAATCAGATGTTCACCCACTATGACCGGGCTCATATCGCCCAGCTGTGTGAGAAGGCGGGCCTGCTGCAGCGTGCATTAGAACACTTCACCGATTTATATGACATAAAACGTGCAGTTGTTCATACCCATCTTCTTAACCCTGAGGTATTTGTTTCTTACCTGTTAGTTGTGATTAGTCAGTGTGTTTATTGTTTATACTGGGTGATAGTAATTATTAATTTTTTTTTTCCCTCTAGTGGTTAGTGAATTACTTTGGGTCCTTATCAGTTGAAGATTCCCTAGAATGCCTCAGAGCCATGCTGTCAGCTAATATTCGTCAAAATCTACAGATCTGTGTTCAGGTGGCTTCTAAATATCACGAACAGCTGTCAACTCAGTCTCTGATTGAGCTCTTTGAATCATTCAAGAGTTTTGAAGGTAATTAGGAATGTCAGAATTGATATAAGAGAGACACTTATAATTAATCAGGCAGTTCGAAATTATCTTCTGAAAAACACTTTTATGGGACATGTCTTCTCTAGGACCCCTCATGTCATGGGATCCTTGAGGTATACAGTGTAGAAGAACACCTGCTTGGGTATTTTATGAACTAAAGGCAGAAATTTGGGTTAAGAAATTTATTGTCTTGTGTTAGCTGCATAATATTAAAATACTGACGACTAATTACAGTAATATTAAAAGCACCGCTCTGACTCTTGCAATAGTGAACATTTCTCCTAAGGGGGTTTTGTGCTTCATTAGCCCAGCTATTTAAAATTCAATTAAATAATTAAAATATAATTGAAAGTTTCTAGAGTTAGTCTAGCTACGCTTGAGGTGAGCCATGGGAGGTTAGTGTCTAAGGCAGATGATATAGGTCATCACTCCAGAAAGTTCTTATGGACAGCTCTACACTAAATTTTTGAAAGTTTTATGCAAAGCTATCTGGTATGTGATACTTGATTTAAAGTGTCTCATGAAATGTGGTATAAACATTTGCTTTGCTATTGAGGCGCTGTCCTTTACTATTTGAAAACTTCCGAGCCAGGCAGAGTGGCCACTCAGAAAAATGAGACAGGTTTATGATAGATTCAAGGACAGCCTGAACTATACGACAAATCCTCTCAAAAACACTAAAACACAGAAAGATACTTTTAAACAGAATTTCCTGTTGTGTAGGGACTGAAATTTATACCTGATTTGTTCAAGTGGCTTCTGGATTAATGTGTATTCTTACTGAACTTTTAAAACAGCCAACTTACTAGGAACCTTTTCTGTAATCATGACTTGTAATTGCTTAATTTTTAGTTCTTTCATTCTCAAAAGTATAGCCAGGCTTGATGGTACATGCTTTTAATCTCAGCACTTTGGAGTCAGAGACAGGAGGATCTCTGATTTTGTGACCAGTCTGTCTGGCTTATACAGCAAAATCAGGACAGCCAGGACTCCATGAAGAGACCAGGGCTTCACAGTGAGACCTTGTCTTAGAGCAAGCAAGCAAGCAAGCAAACAAACAAAACCTGCCTATGTTCCTTAATCTCAGTTACTTTTGTTTCTTTAAGGTCTCTTTTATTTTCTGGGGTCCATTGTTAACTTTAGTCAGGACCCAGATGTGCACTTTAAATATATTCAGGCGGCTTGCAAGACTGGGCAAATCAAAGAAGTGGAAAGAATCTGCAGAGAAAGCAACTGCTATGATCCCGAGCGAGTCAAGAATTTTCTCAAGGTAAGTGGCTTTAAGTTACGTGCTTCTGATTGACTTAAGCAGTTCTACAAGGGTTGAGTCGGGCTTGAGAATATTTTTCTTACATTTGAAAATCTTAGCATTCTCAAATTCTGTGCTGGGTTATTTTTTCTAAACTTAATACTCTGTGGTTTCTCAAGAAATAAGGAAGGAAATTAGTAAGTAGTACCTAAGAACGACCATCTGTTTAAAAAGAAGGAAAAACAGTTTCATTTTCAAAGAACTTCCTTTTTTTAAAAAAAAAAAAATCAAAAGACACATTTCTTTTTTCTCTTTTCTCTTTTTTCTTTTGTTACAGGGTCTCACTCTGTAGCCCTGGCTGTTCTAGAATTCAGTATATAGACCAGGCTGGAGATCTGCCTGCCCCTGCCTCTTGAGTGCTGGGATTAAAGATGTGTGTCACTAGGGCTGGTTTAAGAAAAACACAGTTTAAAGTTGTTCTTGATGACATTTTAGAATATTCAGCTCTTTCCCCAGGTGGTGACACATACCTGTAATGTGTACATTATTAATATGTACAACAGGAAGTAGATGGCCTCTAGTCCATAAAAGGCTTTGATTCCTTTATTTTTTTTTTAAGGCACAGTTATTGATTTTGTCTTTCTACTGCCTTGAAAATTTTTGTCTGGGGAGAACAATGTGCATAAGAGCTAGCTCTCTCCTTGTATCATGGAAGGCCCAGGGGTCAAACTCAGATCTTCACATTTGGCACAAGTGCCCTTACTCTTTGAATCATCTTTCCTATTTTTTTTGAGATAGTCTCACTTTGCAGTGTCTAGGCTGGCCTTGGTATGTGGTAAAACCAGCATCTTCCAGAAGGCATCATTCTTGGCTTAGGTTTCTTATATTTTACTCTTCAATTTTTTTTAACATTTATTTATGTTTTCATTTTGTGTTGATGTTTGTGATGATGTTTCTGTGCCCAGGCCATTGCATGGAGGTCAGAGGTCAACTCTTGGGAGTCAGTTCTATCTTTGCATCATGTAGTTACTGCGTCTAGAACTCAGAATGTTAGTCTCCATATAAACGTCTTTACCTACTGAGCCATCTTCCAGCCTCTGCCTTAGATGCTTGTATTTTTCAGTTTATCTTTGGCATCATTTTCAAGATCCTTTATTGTAGGTTAAGGAAACATCTAGATTTACTTCTAGCATCACATCTGTCTGAATCCAGAAATGAAGTGTTAATGTATAATTTATAAACCAAGTGGGATCAAGATAAATTGACTTTGTGACACATGAATTCAGTTGGAGAGAATAAAGGCTGCCTCTGGCTGGAGTGAAGAATAATGTCCTAAAGAATGCTAAGCTAGAGAATAGTAAGGGTTTTTAATTTGTTTAACTTTGCTTGTTAACATTATTCTCATACCAGTTATTTTATGGGGAAAAGTAAAAATTTGTAGCTATCTATCAATGAAAGATGAGAAAAATTCTTAAACTCAGAGAGTACCACTTGTCCACTGTCACACATGACATTTTTTAACTTTTGTTTTTTGGGAGAATTGTAGATTGAGCACAAAACCATTATTACATGGAATTTGCATGTCTTGCCTCTACCTATTATCACTTGGAGGTAGTTTACAGCTGTATCATCTGATATTTATTCTTTTGAATTTAACTGGGGTCTGATAGCCAAACCCACAGGGATTTTATGTAACAAAATAGTCAAAATGATGAGATTATCTTATATTTTCTTTTTTTTTTTTTTTTTTTAAAGATTTATTTATTTATTATCTGTAAGTACACTGTAGCTGTCTTCAGACACTCCAGAAGAGGGAGTCAGATCTTGTTACGGATGGTTGTGAGCCACCATGTGGTTGCTGGGATTTGAACTCTGGACCTTCGGAAGAACAGTTGGGTGCTCTTACCCACTGAGCCATCTCACCAGCCCCCAAGATTATCTTATATTTTCAAATGAAAGATAAACTTTCCCCCAGTGATTATAACTTTATAAGTCATATCTTAGCCACATAACTTTTCTGGGCAGCCTAGCCAGCATGATAATGTCAAACTTTCTAGGGTTCCCAAGAAACTTGCCAAATGCAAGGAGTGGTTGGTCGTGCTGCTGTGCACCCACTCCATTTCACAGGACAGAGCTCGCTTCCTCTGGTGAATCATTGAGGCTTATGAGGCTTTTTGTTTTTGTTTTTTTTTTTAACACTGCTAGCTTCTTAGTTGAATTTCTCTTTTGTAATTGAACTCTTTTCTTTAAATTTCTTTAGCCTTAGGAGATAATGTTTGAGTTATCTTTTATGTCAAAGCAGAAGTAAACTTAACTATTACAACTTGAGTAACATTTAAGTTAAATATGGGAATACATAAAGAATCCCAACACCCACATTTGACAGACTGAGTCAGAGGGACCTGGAGTTTGAGGCCAACCTGGTGTATATATGGCCTGTCTCAAAAAATTAATTTTAATGAATAAATAGAACAATATAATACAGTGCAATATGACCCAATACAAAAACAACAGCCTGTGTGGATCAAAGTTAGGGCTCCTTCCTTACCTGTAATCCCAGCCCTCAGAAACCCAAGGCAGGAAGATCATGAGTCCAAAGCTAGCATGAGCAACATACTGAGATAATGTCTGGAGAAAAACAAACATCAAACAAACACCAACTGCCCTGTGAGGGATGAGAATGTTATTCAGTAGCGCTGTACTAGCCTAAGATTCTCTTATGACCTACAGAAAAGTTAAAGTACTACAAAGAATTCCAAACAATGTTGTTAGCATTATTTGATTAACACGCAAGTGTGTCTCCACCCTGCTCCCTTTTCTTTATGCCATGCTTTGCCTCAGTGTCCCTGGATGACTCACTGTTGCTGGCCCTTGGCTGTTGGGGCTTTGTGTCGGCCCTAGACTGTTTATGTTTTTTGTTTTTTTGTTTTTTCTCTAAGACCTTCATGGCTTGCTTCTTGACCTTCAGGTTTCTGGTCAAATGTTAGGAGAGGTTTTTCTCAAGTTACTCAGCCTAAAATAGAAACTACTAGGGTAAGTGAAGTAGCTCAGTCAGTAAAGTGCTTGCCTTGCAAGCCTTGGTTAGAGTCCAGATCCCAGGAAAGAATAGTACATGTGTTAACTCATGCTTGTAACCCTGGCCAAGGTGGGTCCCTTGGTGTGCTCCAAGCCAGTGAAAAGACTGTCTTCAGTAAGGGGCACAGTGCTCCTGAGGAATGACAGCTGAAGTCAGTCCTCTGCCCTCCACATGCATTTGCAAACAAACAGGCTGATATCTGTACCAGTTCCATCTTGATGGCCTTGCTTCACTTCTGCTGTAATGCTTGCTGCTGTGAGGGAAACCTCGCCTCTTCCCACTTGGAGGCACTTTCCGTGATACACAGGAGTGCTTACTGTAGTTGTTAAATTTGTGTTGTAGAAAACTTGTACATGTATTTACCCAAGTCTAATTTTTGTCTTAGAACGGTTGCTAACAATAATGGTTAATAGCTTAGTAAACGGTTTAAAATGTATAGATCGCATGGGCTGGAGAGATGCTCACCAGTTAGCATCACTTGCTCTCCAGAGGACTTGAATTCATTTCCCAGCCCCTGTGTGTTGGCTTGTTCACAAAGTACCTGCAATTCCAGGTGCACCTAATGCTTCAGGCCCTTGCGGGCTGTATTCATGTGTACATCACCATACACAGAATCAAAAATAAAATATTTAGAGCATTAGTTTTATGCACAAACTGTTGTGAAGGTTTAGATAAACAGGAAAACGCCATAGTTCTAGTCAGAAATGAACTAGCTAAGTAGTCTCCTTGCATGTTTTCCCCTAGTTGATGAAACTTGTGTTTTATGTGCACAGAAGACTAATGTAGTCCACTGAGTTTTGGGGTTTGTTTTGTTTTGTTTTATGCTTATTTAGGAGGAAAAATTGGCCTGGAACTTTACATTTGTAGAACAGACATCCTTTCTAGGGATAGTTGAAGCAGCCATTAGTACAGTGTTTTCCATTTCTGAAATAAGTTCTCACATGCTTTGACTTTCCTTAATGTGAACAGTCTGCAGTTGGACTTTTACTTCAAATTTTTAGCAATTTTCATTTTTTTTTAACTTATTGTAGCTCACAAAAATTTCTTGATATTTTCTGAACCTTTCATGGACTAATCTTCATGTGATTTATAATTTGGTGGCTAGAGCCTAGTCTAAGAACCATTCTATTGTCTGATGTTACTCAGTGGCAGATTACTGTTCTAGCCTAATCCCCAGTACGACACCACCACCCTTCGCACACACACACACACACACACACACATTCTGTTCTAACCCTTAAAAGGAGTGGCTACCATTGGGGAAAGTCCTATCCTGCTTAGTATGTATTTCTTTAGTCAGCTCTTAGAAGAATCATGGATTGAGGAATGTGTCACTGTGTATAAATGAATTCCTGATGGAAACTGTTGTTTTTTGTGCTGTACCTTTTGTCTGTGGAATATAACAGGACATGTATCAGGTAATTGCCCCACACAGGTCTTACCCTTACCTGCCTGTCTATAACATCTCTGTCAGTCTATAAGTAGGACTCTATCTAGCTTTGTCTTTGTAATGGTAAAAGCAATGGGCAATTTAAAGATGTCTTTTCTTTAAATTATTTGGTGTGTTTAATTCATGGCCATTATCACAGTGTTCTTTGTAGATTTAATTATAATAGATTGTTAGAGGCTAGGTGTTTTGGTATTATTAGAGCTTGGTATTGGGGAGGGCTAGGAAATAAATCAGTAGTTTGAAACAAATGTGAGCATTTGTGCCACCAATGTGAGAATGTTACTAAATCAGCTGCCGAATTCAGCTGAAATGTCTTTTATTAGTGAAAGTCCCCATGTAGTGATTTTTTTTTAACTGAAATGTCTTTTATTAGTGAAAGTCCCCATGTAGTGATTTTTTAAAACCTGTGTACTGCTACTGGTGGCTCACAAATCTTAATTTGTTAATTTCTTTATTAAAGATGTGCATGGGAAGGGCTTGGTGTTTTGTGTGTGAATCTAAGCTGTACTTTAGTAAAATGTACTGAAATGGGGAGAAGGACATGCAGCCTTGGGGTCATTTGTTTCTTTTAACAGAAGAGCTACATTTATGTAAGCCTCTCCCATCAACACAGAAAGGAGGCTCATATTTTAATTCACGCAATGGGGAAATTGAAGTTTCTTTTTTATTTTTTTTCCCCGTTTCAGGAGGCAAAACTAACAGATCAGTTGCCACTTATCATTGTCTGTGATCGGTTTGACTTTGTCCATGACCTGGTGCTGTATTTATATAGAAACAATCTTCAGAAGTATATAGAGATATATGTCCAGAAGGTAAGTACTTTGGTTTTTAGATAATTTAAATATTATCACTACAGCATTTTGAGTTCTTCTCATTGTGCCTGGTAAGAATGGTCTGCTAGAGTAGCTTTCCATGGTTTTCCTCAGCTCAGTCTTTTCTTTTATTACAATTTTACATCCATGCCAGAATGTGAAGTGTGAGAGAGAGCTACTGTAGTCTAAAGGGTTGGAAAGTCTAGGAACCAAAGCCCAAAGCACATGGCTTAAATTAGGTACTAGAGACTTACCAACTTCAGGATACTCTAGTGATGCTTTTGTGCTTAGTAATCTTCCATAGTCATCTTTGCTGTTGTTATTTTTATACTTCAGCATTTGGAGCGATCCTTAGGTAGAACTGATTAACCATAGCAGCTAACCATAGACCACAGGGTGAGTGCTCCCTGCTTATTAGAATGTGAGGTCTTTCTAGCTAGACTTTTCCATCATCTGACCATAATTTTAGATTCATAGTTTATTGCTAATTTTTCTTTAAAACAAGGCTTTAAAAAGAAGTGGTCTTTAAAGTTTTTCATTCAGTTTTGCTTATTAATGTAATTCTTTTTATTTTCTCTTTTTCAAACATAGGTAAATCCAAGTCGACTTCCTGTGGTTATTGGAGGATTGCTGGATGTTGACTGCTCTGAAGATGTCATTAAAAATTTGATTCTTGTTGTGAGAGGTCAATTCTCTACTGATGAGCTTGTTGCTGAAGTCGAGAAAAGAAACAGGTGTAGCACTGTTTTCTCTCCTTATAACACACAAGTTTGTCACTCCTGGTAGTGTAGAAGAGTTGAAATACGGCTGACTGACTTGAGTGTGGCTTCTCAGCACATGGGGTAAATCATGGAGGCAGCTGACAGAAGGGTGACACACTTGCTCTTAGAGTTGAAAGGTTTTTGTTTCTGTCATTTTCTCCTGAAATGTGATTGTATTTGTATAGTTAGGAGAAGACTGTGCTGTTTTTAACACAGTATGTCTGGGCTCTGTTGTTCTTACTAGATTGAAGCTGCTTCTTCCTTGGCTTGAGGCCAGAATTCATGAGGGCTGTGAGGAGCCTGCTACTCACAATGCACTTGCCAAAATATACATTGACAGTAACAACAACCCAGAGAGATTTCTTCGTGAAAACCCTTATTATGACAGTCGTGTTGTTGGGAAGTACTGTGAGAAGAGAGACCCCCATCTGGCTTGTGTTGCTTATGAACGTGGCCAGTGTGACCTGGAGCTCATCAATGTGAGTACTGAGTGTGCTGAGTGTGTGCAGAGATACCTGTAGTTCTCTAACTAGTTGTATTTCCAGTTAGCAAATTTTGAGATTCTATATGATTTTTTTTAGTTAATGTGCAACAGTTGTGGGCAGATGTGTGCTTTTTAAAACTTTATTTGGAAATAGTAGTAAACCTAAGTCTATATACACTCTCTCCTGAATTGACATGTATTAGCTTTGCTTGGGTTCTTGTACACGGCCTGCCACACAAAGCATTTTAACTAGGTTACATACCTCATGGATTTGCATCCATTCCGGTTCTACTTTGTAAGAATGAAGAAGTATCTTTATGTGGGTACTAGCAACAGTCAGACATTAGCAAGATACTTTAAAAAGCTTGTTTTCAGTTTTGTCAGGGTTTTCTGTAGTTTAGGATCACAATTGTGTCCACTCTTTAGCCTCTTTATTCTAAATTAGTTCTTAGAAATTTGTTTTTGTTTGTTTATTTTGTTTTTAAATGATTGATACCTTTGGTAAACTAATTTTTTATTTGTATTTTGTTAGTTTTTTTGTTTTTTTGTTTTTTGTTTTGGTTTGTTTGTTTTGGTGAAATAGGTGCATAACCAAATTTTCCATTGTAAAGTGAACATCTAAGTGGCTTTCAGTGAGTTCAGTGTTGCAAAATCACCACTCTTATCCAGGCGCTCAGCACTGAGCAAGGATACCTTCTTTTTCAGTAAATCTCCATACACTCCCTTCCCATAGAACCTCACAACTGCTTAACCACACCCAGCCCCAATGGATTTCCCTGTTCTGTAATTTTTTAATTAAAGTATTTATTACTTGTGCACAAGTATGTAGAAGTCAGAGGATAACTTGTAGGAATCCATTATCTCCTCAGTAGATATGGGTCTAATGAACTGATCTCTGGTCATCAGCCTTGGTGACAAGTGACCTTACCTACGAAGCCATTTTGCTGGCTCCTGAACATTTGATGTAAATGTATGATCTCCATTTCCTCCTTTTCTGCAGTGTTGAGACTGCATGTGCTGGGAGAGTACTGTATAAGTGAGCTCCCTGCCTGGCCACAGGAAAACAGTCCTCAGTTTCCCTCTGTCACTTTGCTTTGTAGCTAGAATCAAGCGTTTCAATAAGGGTTTTCTATAATTAGGTTTTCAGGTCTAATTTCTACTCAGAGCGCTGTTTAAATGGTATTTGCCCCGTGCTGTTGGATTTAGAAGCTTATTTTCTTTCTTTATGTCGCCAGCCTCCACTGAATTGTCCACCTTCCCTTCAGGAGTCCTCATAAACAGATGGTGCACATGTTCTTCCTCCTTGTCTATCCTTGGCCTTTGTAACATAAGGCATTCTTACTAGGCTGATGACTACTTCATCCCTTTCTCCTTTTATCAGTTATGGGTTAGAGCTCAAGGGTAGAAAACTGGGCCACCATGAGTGAGGTCCTGCTTACAAATCCCAGTGCTGAAAACAAATTCTGTCATATTTATTAGTCAGTATTCTTGGATTCATAGATTCCTGTTGTGCTCTTTGAATTACAATCCATTACTGTAATTTCTGTTGGCATGCAAATTGTTGCCTGATTGCTTTGAGGCACTTCAAGGCTCATTGTGCAACTTTCCTAGCTTAGAGTTGCTCTTTTTTTTCAGGCAACCCCCAACCTTTTAATGAAAGATGCCATTAGTAACCAAGTTCTATCTTGAAGGTTCCTTCTAGAATTGTTCAGTGGTCAGACCTTAGAAACTTATGTATGTATGTATGTATGTATGTATGTATGTATGTATGTATGTATGTACTTTCAAAGATTATGCATATTTACATGCAGATATATGGAGAAGTAAGTGTGCACTAGCTAATAAAACACTGGAAGAAAGTTTTGAAGGCGACCAGATCTGTATTGGATTGTAATACAAAGCTATAATTTAAGGTTAATACAAAACTAATGCTTTAACATCAAAAATAAGCTAAATATGCTAGTGTGTGTCTGTATTTCTAGCATGTGAGAAGTAAAGGCAGGTAGGTATAGGACTTTAGAGCTCAGGTACGTGAGACCACAATCTCAAACAAGAAAAATAAAGATGCAGTAGTGGGGGTCTTTTTAAAAGTGCCTAAATTTTCCCCCATCCTTTAGTTTCAGTGAGAATATTTGTGATATTCCCAAGATTCTATATAGAATAGATTTTTTTTTAAAAGAGTTGATATGATTACAAATAACTTTCAGACTCGTCTGTAGTTTTTACTATTTGCACTGAAATTAACCTTTGCTATTTTAATTAGGTTTGCAATGAGAATTCCCTCTTCAAAAGCCTTTCTCGCTACTTAGTCCGTCGAAAGGATCCAGAATTGTGGGGTAGTGTGCTACTGGAAAGCAATCCATACAGAAGACCGTTAATTGACCAGGTAAGAATCACAAAAATGTTTCCAATCATTCTTACTTGGAATACTTTCCTATCATATATCCAAATATATTTAAATGGGTCATATTTAACTATAACAGAAGGCAGAAAAAGTGAAAAAAAAACATTAAAATTGTACTATATAAATGTAAAATCATGTATATGTGTAAAATATTATAAGGAAAGTGAAGTCTAAAAACATAAAATTATCTTAAGTTCATCACCACTAAAGAAAGGGAATAAATTAGGATTGACTAAAAGTAGTTACCTGACACATGACCAAAATCAAGACATTTACAAAGGTACATCAGCACACAATGAGGATTGATAATTCAAAAACAAAAAAATCCAAGTAATTTTGGGGTATGACAGCTTATGCCTGAAGTCCCTAGTACTTAGGAGTTTGAGAGAGGAAGAATATGAGTTTGAGTTCACCTTGTCCTATGACTGTAGCAAGATTCTATCTCAAATTCTTTTCTAAAAGTCCAAGTAAGCATCATGGAGATTGTTAAGTTCTGGTCCCTAGCATCACATAAAAGCCCCTGTATGTAACTGCAGTGCTGGGTAGACAGAGACGGGAAGATCTCTCGGGCTGTCAGCTGTCCAACCAGATGAATGAGCTCCAGCTGCAGGGAGAGGCTTGTCTCAGAAGTAAAGTAGCACGTGACTGGGCAGGACACCTGGATCACCTTTGGATACATGCACCTGTACATTCATGCACACAAACACAGGAATAGCACACTCGATACCCAAATCAGTAGTAAGTCTTAACTAAATAGCACAGCACTGGAGTGAAGATTTTTATACCTATATGAAATTGAAATCTTGAATTTAAAGTGCTAATTGTTGCTTGTTGTTAAAATGATTCTTAAATTCTTCTGATAGACAAAAAGATAGAGCATTTTGAGGCATAGATTACTAGCTCTTGAGTTATTCACTCACTCTCTAGAAAGTGGTTCCAAGGCACATTCCCAAGTAGATACAAAGCTCCCTGCAATCACATGGCATCTGAGCACATGAAAGTAGACAAAACAAGAGCTGTTCAATTTCTTATCTGTGCCTAGGGATTTGAAAATAAGAATCCATTAAAGAAATAGTGATACGTTATTATGGATAGTGTTTTAACAGGGGAAAGTGAAAATTGCATAATCACTAATGGTAACATCATATATAAACGTGTTCATGTATATTTGTGTACAAAGATCTTTGAGTAGAAGGGTATTTTTCCTTCTATTTGAGGTTTTCTAATGAAAAGCTAACTAACTTGTTCTTACCAGGCAATATCTTTTTAAAAATACCTTTTTTTTTTTTAAACTATTCCATGTATATCCTTTGTAGGTTGTACAGACAGCCTTGTCTGAAACTCAGGACCCAGAAGAAGTGTCAGTAACTGTGAAGGCTTTTATGACAGCAGATCTTCCTAATGAGCTCATTGAACTGCTGGAGAAAATCGTTCTTGATAACTCCGTATTCAGTGAGCACAGGTATGCTATGCTGCCAGGGGCTTGCATTGGCTTCCTCAGCCTCTCTTTGTGGCCTGTTGGTTTGGGGAAGGAAGAGAAAACAAAGAGAACAGATAGTTTTCTGGATTGTTCTCCTAATACACGCTCTTCTCACCCTGACCCTTGAGACAAATAACCCTCTAGTGTCACAGTGGTGTTTCCTCACCATTGATGACTCTTTGATGACATTGTGCTTGAATGTCTTGGTTTCTTAAGGAATCTGCAAAATCTCCTCATCCTCACTGCAATTAAGGCTGACCGAACACGTGTTATGGAGTATATTAACCGCCTGGATAATTATGATGCTCCAGATATTGCCAACATTGCCATCAGCAATGAGCTGTTTGAAGAGGCATTTGCTATTTTCCGGAAGTTTGATGTCAATACTTCAGCAGTGCAGGTAAATCTTGAAATTACATGAATTGAGATATTGACAATAATGTCTTCTCTTGATGCAAAGAATGCGTTTTCTTGTGAGAGTATGCACAGATTGCTATCACAGTAGAGTAATCATAAAATGCTATCCGTTTAAATGTAACTATGTTGGGTGAGATCCATTTTACAGTAACACCAATTCAAAAATATTGCCCAGGTGTTGATTGAACATATTGGAAACCTGGATCGTGCATATGAGTTTGCTGAACGCTGCAATGAGCCTGCTGTTTGGAGTCAACTTGCAAAAGCTCAGTTGCAGAAAGGAATGGTGAAGGAAGCCATTGATTCTTACATCAAAGCAGATGATCCTTCATCTTACATGGAAGTTGTCCAGGCTGCCAATGCCAGCGGTAAGACTTCTTGTCTTTATGTCCTGAGACCTCCAAAAAATCACTAAGCCAAGCATTAAGGTGTTTAAGTTTTAATTGTATAGAGGTCAGACACTCCCTGGTTACGTGTGAAAGCTTTTAGCCCAGCATCTTGATCTAGACTGACTGAGTTTAGAAAGTCTCTGGAGAAAGTTCATTTTGTTTTGAGGTCTGATAAAATCCTGATAGAGCTCTGGAATATAACTTTAAAGTGGGCAGAAGTATCAAGCAGTTTCGGGGCAATAATAATATAGATATGTATTTTTATACTTTTAAGTATATCCACTTTATATTTGCCATTCTAAGTAATGTCTCTTTGAAAAAGGAGTTAAGCTGGTGTGGTGATGTACACCTGCCAGTGAGGCAGGATGCCTTAAACTCTTGGACTGCGTAGGCTGTTTAGATAGCATGACACTCAAAAAAAATTGTCAGGGGGAACTAATAGCACATCTAACATATTTGCTTGGAAATATAAAACAAGGGTGCTAGTTTATGGACTTATTTTTCTCTTTATTTAGGAAACTGGGAAGAATTGGTGAAGTATTTGCAGATGGCACGCAAGAAGGCTCGAGAGTCCTATGTGGAGACAGAATTGATATTTGCACTGGCTAAAACAAACCGCCTTGCAGAATTAGAAGAGTTCATCAATGGGCCAAATAATGCTCATATTCAGCAAGTGGGTTTCCTGTTTAATTTGCCCCCCAGTTCCTGTGCATGTGTGTCCGTCTGTCTGTCTGTTTTCAGTGGGATGCTTGCATCAAAGTGCATGTGAAGGCCAGAAGACAGGCTCTTGTTTTTATTCCTCAGGAATTATCTACTTAGGAGAAAAGACAGGGTCTCTTGTTGGCAAAAGTCTCACTAAGTAGTTTAAGCTAGCTGGCCAGCAAGCACAAGGGACTGATCTACCACTAGTTTGGTGCTGGGATTCCAAGCACATGCAACACCTGAATTTGTGGGTCATAGGTATTAATTAACTCACATCCTATTGTTTGCAAGGCAAGCACTTTCCAACTGAGTTCCACATTTTAACACATGAAAGTTCAATGATTGAGTAATTTTATCACCCTGGCTGAATCAATATTTTAGGGCTATGAAATTAAACTGTTCTTAGGAGATAGAGTGTGTGTATGTTCATTCATTTTATTTGTAATTTTTGAGATACAAAATTCAGTGGCATGAAGAATGGGTATTTGTTACTCCTGCCTCAACTTCTGGGTGCTGAATTTTACAGCATATTCAACTAAACCCATCTGTTCCTTTGTAGTAAGATAAGAATTTGGAAAAGGGATTAGGCTGAAACCTGTGTTTTACTGATCATGGATTGCTTTTCCTCCTTAGGTTGGTGACCGTTGTTATGATGAAAAAATGTATGATGCTGCTAAGTTGTTGTACAATAATGTTTCTAACTTTGGACGCTTGGCATCTACCCTTGTTCACCTTGGCGAGTATCAGGCAGCAGTTGATGGTGCCAGAAAAGCTAATAGTACTCGAACATGGAAAGAGGTAATCTAAACCCAAGTTTGAATGATGAATTAACATTTTGTTTGATTTTTTTTTCTCTTGTACCGTTGTACTGTTTTTTCTTTTCTGTTGAGTTGAAATAATTGCACATATTTATACTTGGGTTCTCATAGTGGAAAATGTTTATTCTAGGTCTGCTTTGCCTGTGTAGATGGGAAAGAGTTCCGCCTTGCTCAGATGTGTGGACTCCATATTGTGGTGCATGCAGATGAATTAGAGGAGCTTATCAACTACTATCAGGTAACGACACCAGGCCTTTATGTGAATTGAAACCTTCGTACACATATTCTCTCCTCTAATTGCATTTTTTCTTTATGTAGGATCGTGGATATTTTGAAGAACTCATCACCATGTTGGAGGCAGCCTTGGGACTGGAGCGAGCTCACATGGGAATGTTCACAGAGCTAGCTATTTTGTATTCTAAATTCAAGCCACAGAAAATGAGAGAACACCTGGAGTTGTTCTGGTCGAGAGTGAATATTCCTAAGGTAACCAACCAGTCTTCACCACTGATTAGCTCTAATAATTTAAAATACCATTTTCGCTGGGCGTGGTGGCACACGCCTTTAATCCCAGCACTTGGGAGGCAGAGGCAGGCGGGTTTCTGAGTTCAAGGCCAGCCTGGTCTACAGAGTGAGTTCCAGGACAGCCAGGGCTACACAGAGAAGCCCTGTCTCGAAAAATCCAAATAAATAAATAAATAAATAAATAAATAAATAAATAAATAAATAAATGTAATAAATTAAAAAAAAAAAAACAGCCAGGGCTACACAGAGAAGCCCTGTCTCAAAAAATCCAAATAAATAAATAATAGTAATAAATTAAAAAAAAAAAACATTTTCCCTGTTAGGCTGATTGCAGGAGTCATATTTACATCTAAAGCAACTTTGTGGTGCAGGTGCTGAGAGCTGCAGAACAGGCTCATCTCTGGGCAGAGCTGGTGTTTCTGTATGACAAGTACGAAGAGTATGACAATGCCATCATTACCATGATGAATCACCCCACCGATGCATGGAAGGAAGGGCAGTTCAAAGACATCATCACCAAGGTATATACACTCAGAAGTGTGCACTGTGGAAAGAGAAGGCTCCTTGGATAGAAACTGATGTGCATTTCTATTTTTAGGTGGCTAATGTGGAACTGTACTACAAAGCAATCCAGTTCTACTTAGAATTCAAGCCTTTGTTGTTAAATGACTTGCTCATGGTGCTGTCTCCACGGTTGGATCACACTCGTGCAGTCAATTATTTCAGCAAGGTAACTGTTTTAAACTGAACTTTACAGTGAGGATTTCGATGTACTTGGATACAGTTCTCAACCATGGATACCTTTCTAACAAACTTTATTTTAAAGGTAAAACAGCTACCACTGGTGAAACCATATTTACGCTCAGTGCAGAACCACAACAACAAATCTGTGAATGAATCACTGAACAACCTCTTTATTACTGAAGAAGATTACCAGGTAAAACCTTTGGATTCTTGTGAATACTTAACAGTAGACTCTGATTAGCTTTAACACTGACATGTTCTGTGGTAAAAACAAACAAACAAACAAAAGAACCCTGTTAGCCTTAATTTTTAAGTAGCAGGCATGTGGATGCTTAGTCCTTAAATTCAGCAAGGTTTTCGGGATGGGTAAGTGTTCAGCTTTATGACAAGTTTCACTCTTTGAGTTAGATATATTTTATATGCAATATGTGCTTCCTTCCCCTCTTACATCCTGATTGCACATCCAAGAGGCACTGATTTTTCAATTAGTCCATAAACTTGACTGCTGTTAAGTGGACTTAACTGTTTATTAATTTCCTCGCCTAATGTCTTAGTATTTGTCATTTAAATTTGCTCTTATGAAAGATAACACATAAATAGAAACTGTCTAGGTTACTAATTGCGATTTTTCCCTCACTTGGCCTGGCTGGGACTTGCCTAGTAGCGCAGGCTTCCCTCACAGACATCATACTTGAGTGCTTCGTTAGAGCTCTGTGTCAGCACCCCTGGCTCAAAGTCTAGTCTGTAAGAATAGTTTCCTAACAGCTTACGTGCTTGTCTACATTACATTTTCTCCCAATTTCATAGTCATTTAAGTTAGTATCAGTACTGTTTATCTCAAAGAAAATTGCACCTTCAGAAAGTTGTACAGTCCATTTAAGCATTTTATTTATTGTTTTAGAAGTAGATCAAAGACGATCGAGATCTGAATACAGGTTACAACTTTTGTAGTGTGGTGCTTGCATCCTCTCTCTACATTGTTCTATTTCATGTTGCCATCTAACTGCCTCCATCAGAATGAACTGTGGAACATAAATGTCAAACCGAAAGCTGCTAGTTGATTCTGAATGGCTTTGTCTCTTAAGGCTCTGCGAACATCAATAGATGCTTATGACAACTTTGACAACATCTCACTTGCTCAGCGTTTGGAAAAACACGAACTCATTGAATTCAGAAGAATTGCTGCTTATCTCTTCAAAGGCAACAATCGCTGGAAACAGAGTGTAGAGTTGTGCAAGAAAGACAGCCTTTACAAGGTTGGTAAGCGGGTGGGCTGTTCAAGCAATGGGAATTGGCATTTCAACTCCCTTTTGTGAAGGTGGCTTTTAAGTCAGTGCATTCATTATTGTTGTTGTTTAACTTTCAGTGATGGTTTAAGTCAGCATGTGTGGGTTAAACTCTGTTCTTCTCTGTTTCTTCTGAATAGGATGCAATGCAGTATGCCTCTGAATCTAAAGACACAGAATTGGCTGAAGAGCTCCTACAGTGGTTTTTGCAGGAAGAAAAAAGAGAATGCTTTGGAGCTTGTCTCTTTACCTGTTATGATCTCTTAAGGCCAGATGTCGTCCTGGAAACCGCATGGAGACATAATATCATGGATTTCGCCATGCCCTATTTCATCCAGGTCATGAAGGAATATTTGACCAAGGTAATGATGCTCAGAAGTGTATTCAGAACTAGTAATCCTGAGGATATATAACATTCTACATGCATGTTATTTTTCAAGTTTTTTCTCTATTATAAATTATTTAGTTGACCATAAAATGTTCCTATTATATGGATTCTTTTTCTTAATAGCTGACAGGCGATATGATTAGGAATGGAACTCAAGCTTTGTCAGTGTTTACTCTCTGTATTCTTATAGTAAATAGTACTCTCTTTTAATATTTGAAATATTTTAAGATAGCATTTTAAAGTTAATTGCTACAACTTAGATCTCCATGTACTCCCGATTTGTTTGGTTCCAGACTTCATGTCTTTCCCGTTTCTCATGCATTGTATTATTAGTTCCCTAGTCAACACAGATTTTTGATAATCAAGTACATAATTTAAAAATACTATAGGAAGTTTGCAATTAACCATGTTTCCTAAATGCACATTAAGTAACTAAGGATTCGGCCACCGTACAAAATTTGCTGTTCATCCTTGCACCTCTTTCTGATGTGAGAATAGCTCCTGCTTGCCAGAGTTAACTAGCTTTATGCATAGACAATTTAAATGATTTTTAAAAGATTCGTTTTGTCAGAGTAAATAAAACTTGAAGTGAAGTCTCTGTTCTGATCTCTTCAGCATGCCTGAGTACAGGAGGGGAACACTACTAACACCCCACCCCATAGAGATGTTTCCCCGAAGGCCACATAACTAGATACCTTGAGTTGCTCTTACAGTTTTTAAAGGAGGAATACTTTATATGTAAGCTCAGTGTGATTAGAACAGTTGCCACAGCTTAGCCACAGGTGGGGGAAGCTTCTTTCTTATGCATAATGAATGCCACCTTTGGAGACCTGGCTGCTGTTAACCTAAATGCTGTCCATTTTCCTAGCCATTAAGCTGCTTCCTTTCACACTGACTTAGCATAAATTCTTGTGCAGTGAGCTTTGAAGTTACACAGGATTCTAAGTTTTGCTTCCGTACGCCCTTGACTTCCACTCGCTCCTCCCTTTTTTAGTGGTTACATGTTTCTCCCCTGAACCTTTGTTGCTGATTCTACCTTTTTATGCTCAATATGGAATTTGATTTTTTTTTCTAAGCTGCACCTTCTGAATTCCTTTGCAGGTTGATGCAATAAAGGAAAAGGTGAAAGTTGATTCTTTTGCATCTTTAAGTCTGGAGACTAAGTCTAAGGATTTGCATGATTTTTTCCCTTCCTTTTCTACACTGCTGCTGCTGCTTTTCCCCCCAATAAATTTTCACTAAGCCTCTGCAAGTCCCTTGAAACATAACTATAATAGAGCTGTAGGACATTAGTAGATGTTTGCTACTAATCGGCTAATAGGCTTTAGGAAGGGCAGGAGGCTAATCAGTAGTTGGTTCACAGTCTCTCTTAATATGTTATTAAAACTGAGCATGGTGAGTTTCAATATTAATTCCAAACTATCAGGAAATTGCTTTTCCCTGTCAGGGTATCTGGAACGTACTAGGACTTTCTTAATATTTGAAATAAATTAAAACATCTTCTTTTTTTATTTTGTGAGCTTGCCTGACAGTTGTTGAATTTATATCTGTATGTACATGCCCTAAGAGGCCTTTGGAGTTCTGTGGGGCTGTTTTTTGTTTGTTTGTTTTCTGGGTTTTTTTGTGGTATTGAAGGACTGTGATCCAGTTTCTGATCTCTTGATTCTTACTAATTTTTTTTGCTGAAAGTAGATACAAGAGATACTAGCTGCTTCCGAAGAGACTTTCCTCATGTTTCTCCAGGTGTCCAGTTCTCATGGTGCTAGTCCATTTTTAAGAAGAGCCAAAATCTTTTCAATCATGACAGAGCCAAGTTTGCTGCAACTGTTATTAAGCAACATGGATTATCTCTGTGTATGACAAGGCAATATATTAACACCTATCTGTAATTAGCACGCCTTCAAAACCACCAAAATTTGCTGCCAAGTTGATTCGTTGGCTCATCATCCAAGAATGCCAAATTTAGGCACCATTTGGTTGCTGCTTTCTTCCATTGGCTTATCTCTTTCCCAGTATAAACGAAATGAACTTTAAAACTTACTCCTGGTGTAAAATTACGGCTAGAAAGTGGTGGGGAAGTAAAGGAGTGTTAAATTTTAAATGATTTGGGTGGGGCCAATGCCTTGGGATTATGTTGT
Source organism: Mus musculus (assembly GCF_000001635.26). NCBI lineage: Eukaryota > Metazoa > Chordata > Mammalia > Rodentia > Muridae > Mus > Mus musculus. Next base: position 86,700,044 of record NC_000077.6, on the reverse strand, counting down.
TCAGACTGGAGTCACCACTGGAACTTAGGGCAAACCTGAGTAAATGCATTGTGTGTGAGACCCTTCAGCAGCTAGTAAGCAAGGCAGCTAGAAAGCGTGTGTGTGAAAAATGGGGAATTGAACTGCAGTGTTATGCGTTGTTTTCAATCAAGCATGTACAAGTCACCGCAATTACATCATACTACTCCGAAACATAGAGCATTGCTGTGGGCTGTGTGTGTTCCTCAAGAGCCTGTATGGCACCAGTCATCCTCAGATCTCACTTCTTGCTTCAGTACTTTTGCCTTTTTTTCATGCACACATACACCAGAATAACTGACTGCATGTTAACTTTTACTCTGCAGCATATTGCAGTCTTTGTGGAAAAGCCTTTCGCATCTTAGTGGATTTTCAATATTACAAATGGAACTGATTTCAGAGACATGCTTATGTTAAATTTTTCTTTTTAAACCCAAGGATCAGAAACTTTTGTTACAGCTCTTAACAAAAGCTTGTGTTCATAAAATCTCCTCCCATTTTTCTTCTTTGTGCAATCTAAATTGGGCTTAAACAAAAGTTGGATGTTCCTGTGCCAGAGGCTATCCCATTGTATAAAAACATCAACATTTTTGCTTATGTTGGTGTTTCTCCTCTGGGATTTGTGCTTTTCTTCCTCCCTGCCTATGTCAGTGACCGGGCAGTTAGATAATGCTGGCTCTTCTAGTCTCCCATGTGTTTCCGTATCAGACCTGTGTTCAGCATTTAATCAGACATTAACTTTTGAATGTGTCTGTATACTGAAGATTTTTTTTCCTTCAAAGTCTGGGGTTGTATTATATAGTGCTGGGTTTTTTGGGGTCTTTTGTTTGTTTGTTTGTTTATTTGTTTCATTTTTTTCTATCTCTTAGGAGTTACTTAGACATAGACATCCATGTGTTCCCTGTATAACCCCTCTGTACGTCATTCTCACACACTAGCTAGGTCAGCAGCCCATGTGACCTTGACGGCAGAGCAGTGCTTTAAATTCCACAGATGGATAACTTTTGTTGTAAAGTTGGATGCCAAATAGCGGGTATTTCACATGATCCTTACATTCCATGGTAGTCTTTAATTTGATATTAGGATAATTTGTAAGATACTATGTAGGCTATGAAGGAAATAGTATGTTAAATGAAACCAATACTCAGGGATACACAATGAGACTACGTCTCTCACCCCCACCCCAAAAGCCCCAAAACCAAACAAAGCAAACCCATCTTCCTAGGGTAGGCAGACTACTGAGGCTTCTCAAAAGTTCTTTGACAAGACTGGATTAGACCAGATCGCCTTTAACATGGAGTAATTAGAACTAAGTATAAAACGTTGTCTGGAGCTGCTCAGCTGGGTCGGGTGCTTACCGCTAAGCTTCCCTTGATTCTCTCCTCTGGGATCCACACAGCAGGGCGGGAAAACTGACAGTCTATAAATTGTCCCCTGACTTTCATATGCACATGCTTGTTGTCCCTCGCCCCCCAAACCGTTCATGTAATTTTTGAATACAGTCCTAATCCCCTGCCTGTGTGTACACACAGAGGCACTATTTTAATTTTCCAGTAGAACCCAGGTACTGCTTTAGCATTTTAAAAAGATCTAGTTTTTAATGCTCCCTTCTACACTCAGATTCTTAGCACACTTGGCCTTCAAAACAGCACATAGAACACTCAGATTTGAAAATTAGTTGTAGAGAAAACCTGGCTCAGATGCCAACTTTTAAATATAGTTTGAAATACAAATAAGGTATAAAGTCAGTGAAAGTGTCTAATACAGGAGAGTCTGTAACACCAGGTCCTATTTCTTTTCTCTGGTGTGCCAGGGATGAAATTGTGTTAGCCCATAATAGCCCACCGGGAACTTCCAGCTTCTTTTCAGCCTCGTTTTCTAGAAGGAAATTCAAGGACTGCTGAAGTGGTTTGCTCCCTCTCCCCTTAACTCTTGACAGGATCCGGGCAATACCACTCTTGTCCTTCACTCATACGCTTGGACTGGTATTATCTGATGTTGCCCACTTTGATTAGCTAGTATATAATAGCCACTTACTTCTTTGCCTTCATTAAAAGTAAAAGCTTTTTTCTCAAAGTTGGGACCAACTCAAGCAATCCCAGTTACTTCTTAGAATCATATACCATTTTGTCTCAGGCAACTAAGGAAAATGACATTATACAGTAAGATTGCATATGGAGCTACTTGAGAGCTAAGTCTCAAGTCTGTAAAATGTGAGCCTCAGCAGGAGCTAGGCACAGTTGGCAAAACAGCTTATTCTGCTCAAATACTTATCTAGCCATTAGACTCATTTCACGTTTTTGAAAGCCTATTCTCCTGGGGAAAGAAGTCTTGATGGTTCATGAATTCCTTATTACCTCTGATAGTGTATGTATACTTCATTTGAAAAGTGGTTTCTTTTCACTTTCTCCCTTGCTCAGGCTGCATCCTAGCATGTCCAGTCTTAGCCTGGCGTGAGCTGTTATGGCATTTATAAATCCCTCCTTGCTGAGGGTTTATAATGACAGTGCTGAAAAACACCTTGACTGAAGTATGAATACTGCCATTGAATTTGAGGGGCCTGAGAATGTTCTTGCCAGTCTGTTTTATTTTGACAGAATTTAACATACTAAGGCTTTTCCACTCTCTGCCATACACCTAAGTTTGTGATGCTTTTGAGGTTCTAACATGACTTGTTTTTCTCTAGGTGGATAAATTAGATGCTTCGGAGTCGCTGAGAAAAGAAGAAGAACAAGCTACAGAGACACAGCCCATTGTTTATGGTAATCTGTCTCTTTTTTAAGTTCAGAGGGCTAGGCTACATTAGACCCTTCTTAAATGTAGCAAGCTTGGAAAGGGGCAAAACATTTGTCAAGTTAAGGAATAGTTCTCTCAGCTATTCACATTTTCTCCTGAGGACCATTTAAAACTCATGGTATCCACTGTGATAAGCTTCCATGCATAGAATCTCTCAAAAATAGTCATTAAAGATGGCCTAGGCTTTCTTGTTGCCTGAGTGATGACTGATCTGTTTGTTCCTAAGTCACTAAGAAAGAGTTTTGGAAGAACCAGTATAACAAGCTTGTCCTCAGTGCGCTTTGGGTAAAGAATGCATCCTAACTGTAAATGTTAACTAGGACAGAGAATGGGGGTTAAGTTTCTATTTGAGAACTTTCCAAAGAGCATCCAAACCCTAAAATAGTTATTTAACGCAGTTTGACTTCTTATACTAGCCCGTGTGGGTTACTTTCCCTTTGAAGCTCACACTTGGTGAATGTTGGATTTCAGAAATATGATTGAAAGTTTTATAATCAGATTTTCTTTGGAAGGAAGTATAAAATTAGGACCATTTTGTCTCAGGCAACTAAGGAAAATGACAGTGTGTGAGTCTTTATTATTATTATATTATTATTATTATTATTATTGCAGATAAACTGTTTGGGGGAGTCTATGGGACAGGGTAGTTTTGATGAAGGACTAGGTAGACCTAAATTACATGAGATTTGGCATTAATTGAAATAGGGAAAAAAAGATAGCTGTGGTTTTTTTCCCCCAGGTATCCATGAACTGCTAGACTTTCATGGATTTTTAAATAGGGAGTTGAAATAGAGTTAGAATTTTCAATAGTTCAGAAGTGATTCTTTGATAAACCAGTTTCAATACTTGCTTACTAAATAAAATTTTGGTACTACAAGGGGGCACAGGGAACCTGTTGTACTGGGAGTGTAGTAGCTTCCATTCTAGTGGGAGAGGATATGATATGCAGGACTAGGGAGGCATTGTGTTTCTCTCTCTAAAAGTTCTTTACATGTCATGTTTTCTTTATGTGGTCAGCAACTATTTCAGCTTCATCAGCAAGTATTTGATAGAAGGTATATATGTTCTCGTGTTTTTCATACCTAATGCATTGCCTATCTAGTGCATATTTGAATGTGGTTTTTCTATTGCTCTTTCTAAATTAGCGCTGGATTCTTTGCTAGAACTGTATAAGGTTTCATTACCATTCAGATGTTTAGAATCAGATATTTAACTTTAACAACTTGTAAAGTTTTCCTGTGCTAAAATTTTGGTCACTAAATGTAATGTGTATTATGTGATAGGCTTGTTGGCAGATGTATGGCCTGATAATGTCAAATGTGCATGTGTTACTGCTTTAAATATAGGATGTTGTGGCCCTCAGCCCTGCTCCGTTGGCTTTTTTAAGGCAGGAACCTTCTCAGGGTGAGACTGTATTCCAAATTGGGACAGTCAAAAGTGCCCACACACAACTTACTCAGTGAATTGTGAGTGTGCTGCTTGAGTGGGTAAGAGTGCTGAGCCTGGTGCTAACAGATTCTCCTCCTCTTTGTCATCTTAGGTCAGCCCCAGCTGATGCTAACAGCAGGACCCAGTGTGGCAGTCCCTCCCCAGGCACCTTTTGGTTATGGTTATACTGCACCACCGTATGGGCAGCCACAGCCTGGCTTTGGGTACAGCATGTGAGATGGAAGCTGATCCTGTAGTCTCCTATTTTCATACTGAAGCATCCTCTACCCACTTCTCAGTTTATAAACGGGGAAACAGGCAACGTGTTCTTGTAACCTTTACTTCATGAAGGACTACTTTTTTGTTCTAACTATAGACTTGGGTCGCCTATGTTAAAACTTTATTTTCACATTCCGCATCATTAGACCTTCTTTTCAAAGGGGAATAGTATTCATGTGGGCTTTTTTCTCCCCCTCATTCTTTGAAGAACTGCTTACTATTCAATCTATTGTGAAGAACCTGATTTGCACTCTGTAGTGTTTAAAGAAACAAAGAAACTCTAATATTGAATCTCTTAAATTTAGTGTATGTAAACAGCTTTCACTATGTATTGTCTAAATGCATTTAAATCTCTTTTATTCAAAGAAAAGCTAAGGTGAAAATACTGGTATGTGACCATGCAAGACTGTCAATGCCGACAAAGACAACACTAATCAGCATATCCTATATTGGATCACAGTGCTCTCCAAATTATTTGAAAAATGCATACAGACAACTTGCCTGATTGTTTTTTTTTTTTTTTAATGAGTATAAAAGGCCCTTTCACCTATGCAGGTTTCCCCATTATGCATATAGAAAATGCTAGTGTGTGTTGCTCACTTCATGTGTAACAGGTGTCCTCATGTTGTGCTGTATCCTGTGCTTTTTCTGTGGGACCATTCCATTCAGGAACAAGAAGCACCATGATTCCACGCGTGTGTATTTACTAACCCTCCCTTCCCTGAGGTTTGTGTATGTTGGATATTGTGGTGTTTTAGATCACTGAGTGTACAGAAGAGAGAATTCAAACAAGATATTGCTGTTCTTCAGTTTTGTTTGTGGAATTTGAAATTACTCCAATTTAAAATAAATTACTGGACTGTGGAAATAACATGTAGAATTGCAGTTTTAATTAAATACATCTCAAACCAGAATCATGGTTTTCATAGTTTCATACTGGATACTGCTGGAGCATTACCGGGAGCCATAGAGGGAAATTATGAAAAAGAGATGCATTATGTCAATTACATTCCTGTAGTTATGAAAGATTATACAGCAGTCAGTGAATAGTGGACTCCTTCTCACGTTTCCAGCATTTTAATCAAGTAGCACTCCAGGGCTTTATGCATTTCACGTAACTAAGAAAAGTATGAGTGTTACACTGACTTGAAATAAAGGTATATTTTTTAAAATATCATGGTATTTCTTTTCAACATAAAGGGCTCCATAATTTAAATTTTTGCCATGGCTGAGAATATTGAATTTACTTTGTTAACAACTTAATTATCTATAGTTATAGAGCATATTGCCTAGCTTCTATTGCTCTACAACTCTCAGGCTAATTAACATCAGCTTCACATACACACCCTTAGCAAATTAGTATTACTGTTAAAGTCACTTTTCATTCGTCTTAGTGAAACCGTGAACTCTCAGGCTAGAGCTGCACTGTGTTCCCAGAACTCTACCTACTACCGTAAGGAATCAAGAGATATATCAGTCAGTTCATTCTTGACTTTTCCTAAACTTGTGAATGATGCTCTTTTCCCTTAATAGAAACAACTTGAAATCTCATTTATTTTATGAGTACGGGTGTTTTGCCTGTGTAAATGTGCATACAATGCCCCCAGAATCCAGATGAGGGGCTCAGATCCTCTGGGGTGGAAGTTAAGTTACCCTGTGGGTCCTAGGAATTGAACCTGGTCCTCTGGAAGAACAGTCAGTTTCTCTGGAGAACTGAGCTGTTTTTCTGGCCTTACTCTATTGTTTCCTTGAAGATTTTTCCCAACAAGAATTCATCATGTATTGTCGTTTGATGCTAGGTTGCCACTTTAACCATCCGTATTGGACAAGTCAGCGGGCTACTGATTTTCTTCTTCTATATATACCAAGTAATCTTCAGAATTACTAGGCAGATTAGTTTATAATTTCATGTGTATGGGTGTTTTGTCGTCGTGTGTTTGCATATCATATTTGTGCCTGAGGATCTAGTAGACCGTTGCTCCATTCTCTCCAGTCTGGCATTTGAACTTGAGATCCTTTTTCTCCTCAGCCTCCTGCATGATGGAATTAAAAGTATGCACCACCTGTCAGGATATCTTTAAATCACAAAATGCCTAGCCAAGGCACCATAATCCACCAAGGTGAATGCTAAGTGAGTTAGTTATCCCTGGGGTAGGTTCTGGACTAGGAAACTGAAAACAAATGTACTAAATAGTATAAATGTTGCTTGATCAACAGGGAAATGGGGGAGGGAGATAAATGGGAAATTCATGTGACAAGCTATGTGATATATAAAAATGGCTACTACATGAACAAATCTGTGGTTAACAACTATTTCATCATGGCCATATTAGTGCAACAAGTACCACTTCTTGGTCTTTCTCTAGTGCAGCAATAATCTCACTCAGCCTCAATTTAGTAGCCAAACTACTAAAGAGATTTAGTTGGTCATTTCTGTCAGTGACAGTAGAAAAAACAAGAGCTTTGTATATTGATACAGAAAACATGTTTTTGTTATATGGAACAAAGGAGGCCTTCCCTAGCATGTGAGGCATGAAGGTGGATCCCCAGGACTGCAGTTTGTTGGGTTTCTTTGATACCATGATCTGATTCCAGCACCTTGGACATGGCAAGTGCTGCAGCCCTGAAACACTTATGTTTGGAGAAGCCTGGAGAAGAGACTGTAAAGTTCTCCAAACTTCTTCCAGTTATTCTCTTTAAAGTGGCTGGTAATTAGTAATTGAAGAAATGTCTACCAAAACACCAAACGCCAAGGTCTGGAACAGTTATAGTCCTGTTGTCTTGTTCTGGAAACAAGAATCTCACTGTTAACCTGGAATTGCACCTTACTTGTTTTGGGGTTAGTTGATTTTTAAATGTGTATTTTTTGTCTGTGTGGACTCGTGATAGCTCCACTTTGTGGGTTCCAGAGATCAATCTCATGTCATCAGCCTTTAACCACTGAGCCAACTCACCAGCCCTAATTTCATTTGCTTTAGTTAAACATGTAGGTATGTTAACATGAGTGTTGATGTCTGTGTTGGGTCCTCTGATGAAACAGGTAGTCATGAATCAGACACCAAACGTGGATTTTGTGTAAGATTTTAATTGCAGAGCCATCTCTCCAGCCTCTTGTTTCAGTAAAAATGTTCTATGAAGTTAGCTGAGCTCACAAACTAGACAACAGCCCTTTAGACAAAGATATGAACACAAATAGTCATGAGTAAAAAATGTTTTTAATCATTTTTTATTTGCTGAAATTTTCATACAAGTATACAGTGTACTATATGAGCCTAGCACCCCAACCCTTACGCATCTCCCTCTCAGGTTGATCTCTTTCATAACAGTGCACTGAGTTCAATCAATGCTGACACTGTTTGAAAGCATGTGGGGCCATCTACAGGAGCATGGGCCACCTACCAAGGAGGACTTCCCTAAAGACTTCTTATTGCCCAGCTTTCAGTTCCCAAAGCCCTTCCCCTACCTACGCTGGGGAAAAAAAAATACTGCTCTTTTTAACTGCTTCATCAGGCCAAGTGAGACTTTATTGTGAATGTGGGCTGAGGAATCTGATGGTTCCTTGTTCATGTGGACCATCAGCAGGAACACACTAGAACCGGGAATCCCTTTCATTTAAGCTAGTGAAAACAGGTAGGTAGCAAACTCTTGTGCTCTGCAGAGTATGCTCTGAGAACTACTCTGAAAGTCCTATGAAGTATATACCAAGAGCAGGTGAACCAGAAAAATACCGTGACTTGTCACCAGAATTAACAAGTTTTACTATGTCCTTGTAAGGCCCAGCTTGTTACAGGTCATTGAATCAGCCACCCCAGCTGGGAATCTAGTCTTTTAGTGTGGAACCATTTGTCTGCAGCAAGCCTCATAAATTACCTGAGTCATAACCATGTATTTAAGATTGAGTTCTACTCAGTTACATGTGGTTGCATCACTTGACTCATGTATAAACATTCTGTCTAGAAACTGTTGCTACTGTGGCATCATTCAGTGTTGCGATTGGTCCTGTACCATTTATGCTTCCGTAGGATAAAAATGCACTAAGCACTTTAACTTGGAGACTGCCTACAGTTGTCTTCATCATTCTGCTTAGTTCCTACTTACGGTCTTACTTTCCTTAACATCATTTATAGTTTTAAAGGATATAAGGAACTTGGAAATCACTGTCAATCTTTTAGAACTATCAAGAAAAATGAATTCTAGCAAACTGTCAAGAAAGCTTTATGTAGGCAGGCATGCTAGTGCATGTTTTTAATCCCAGCACTGGGAGGCAGAGGTAGGAGGACCTCTGAGTTTAGATCAGCCTGTTCCATAGTGAGTTCCAGGCTCAGGGATACGGGGAGAAAAAGTGCCCTAAAATAATAAAATTATTTAGGTCCTGAAATTTCTAGGAGAAACTGGCTGGGTACAGTTACAGTCCTTTAGTTCCCATAAATTCTCACATTTACACTTTGTAAATCCTTATCACTTCACAAACTCACAGGTCTCACTGTTAAAGTAGAGGAATTTTCAGTTTATGAATTAGAACAGCTGTGAAATACCTTAGCCCAGGTGGATCTGGAGAAATAAACAACAAAATGCTACATAGATCATAAAATTTCAACTTTGAAATAGAAATGAATTTAGAGAGTAGCTGGGTATGATGGTTCATAACTTCCATCCCTCCCAGGTGGGAGGTCAAGGCAGGAGGATTTCCACAAGTTAAAGATTAGCCTGAGCTACAGTATGAGACCACCTCAAAAAGTCCAGCTAGTTAATATCTAAATCAAAATTGCAGTGAGTCTATGCAATGATCTGTTAATAATAAAAAGAGGTTAACAGCCATTCAAAAAGTAGCAGCAGAAAAAAATTACAATATGATTTCTTGAACCAGATCCTCAAAAAGGCAAAGGACAACAGCATGGTTTGAGAAAAGAGTAATCAACACACAGGGGCCTAACTGTACCTGGGAAACGCAGCCTCCTTCTCACCCAGCGTCATTACAGGCACTGTCTCACTTCCAATCTGTTTGAGACCCTATCACTCCACAGGAGCATTTAGAGAATGTATTTTTATTCTTGAGACTTCCTTTTTCTTTATGTACTCTTTGGATGTTTGAGGACTTGCCTGCGTGTATATATGTATACTGTGTATACCTTGTGGTTGAGAGGGTGTTGGATTCCCTGGAACTGGATCTGGATGCTTGTAAACTGAGATCCAGATACTAGAAACTGAACCAGCATCCTTTGCAAGAGGAACAAGTGCCCTTAATCACTGAGGAATCTCTCTACCCCTTCAATAGTATTTTAAGCTCAAGATATTAATGGTCTAGTACATGATAGAGGAACATGGGAACAGACTTTAAAGTGGGACAAGAATTAAGCATTTATTGTTACTGACAGGCTCCATAGTCTTCGGACAGAATCTCCATCAAGCAAAAGCTTATCTAGTAAAGTTTTAGGTGGCCAGTAACTTCATCAATTAGTTCTACTGGTCCTGGCCCAATTCCCAGGACAGTTCGAGAACCTGGTTCAATCTGAGTACGTCCAGCATCTTGGATTAAACTTACAGTCAGTCCCAAGGTTTTTGCATGGGTGAGTAATTGAATGAGGGTGTCTTCATCTGGAGCTTTGACCACCACTTTGGGCTGGCCACAGTACTCCCACTCTTTGAGCACTTGAGGGCTTCTCCTTTGAGTCTGCTTGTAGGCAGACACGGCAGCATGAGAACACTGGGCAGCAACCTTCCCTTTCCCCATTTTAAGGTCAGTTCGAACCACAAGAATCATTTTGTATTCCCCACTCTCTCCCAAGATGCTTGCTTCAGTTCCAGTCTCTGTGTCTCTATTTGCCTCACTTGTTGAGTTCTGGGGGAACATCCCAAGGTGGCTCCGGAGGCCCCAGCCCAGGCACATGCCACAAGCAACTCCAGCAGCCAAGCTGAGTGTACCAGGATGAACCAAATACTCCATAGTCAAGAACTTGGAGAGCATCTTAAGAGAAAAGAAAAAAGGTATTATCTAGAACTGAAGTTTCACACTATTCAGATAAGTTACCCACAAGCAGCAAGCAGTATTTTAGAACCAAACTAAGTCATGCAGGATTTTATGCATGGACCCTGTTTCCATCCATCCCCAAGTACTAGTTGATTCAAAGACCCACATGAAATAGTTTTGTTCATTTTCAACAGTCAGCAAAATTTGTTTAAAAACCCCACTATAGGGCTGGAGAGATGGCTCAGCAGTTAAGAGCCCTGAGTTCAAATCCCAACAACCACATGGTGGCTCACAACCATCTGTAATGGGATCTGATGACCTCTGCTGCTGTGTCTGAAGACAGCTACAGTGTATTCACATACATAAATAAATAAATCTTTAAACAACAACAAAACCAACCCACTATACTATTCAGTCTTAAATTGTGTGGAGTAAAGGAAATGATGGCTTGGACAACATGCCTAAAATATCCAAAGCAATAAGAAATAACATTCTGCTCCTTTCTGGAAAGCAGTTCAGATCTGTGTCTTCATAACACAGTGGTCCTCAATGGAGACAGTACAGTGTGGTTCTCATTATCACAGTAAACCTGTGGAAGGTACACTAGGCCACGAATCGATGCTGTAAGCAAAGTTGCAGCATTAGAAATTAAAATTAACATGGATAAGAAACTTATCCAAGGTCTTAACACAACTTCATGTTATATCTGAACAAAAGTATTTGAAGTAGGGCTCTTAAATTCAGGTTTTTGTTTTTTTTTTTTTTTTTTTCCTAGAAGTGTAACTATCCTGCAGGCATTTCTCTCCTTCCCTCCCTCTACAGGGCTCTACTCTACAGTGCCCTGCAATCCAGACAGGCCTTGAATTTACAGTCCTCTGGCCTCAATCTTCCAATGCTGGGATTACAAGAATGAGCAACAAGCCTGGCTTGGATTCCTGTTTGTCATCAGTTTCTTCCTGTAGTGTAGTGTAGTGTAGTGTAGTGTAGTGTCCAAGCATTTGTATGCATGAAGTGACCATTTTTACAGCGCTTAAGTGACACCCTGGGAACTAAGCATGCACAATCTAAGTGGAACTGATGAAAACTCATTTTTTTTTTTTTTTTTTTTTTTTAGTTTTTCGAGACAGGGTTTCTCTGTGTAACCCTGGCTGCCCTGGAACTCACTTTGTAGACCAGGCTGGCTTTGAACTCAGAAATCCACCTGCCTCTGCCTCCCAAGTGCTGGGATTAAAGGCGTGCACCACCACCGCCAGGCTGGAAACTCATATTTTATCAAAAATTTCCCTTTTATTACTCATAAAGACATGTTAATATATGGCAAATATAATAGATTATAAATTACCAAAGATTTTCACTTGAGAATAGCATAGCAGTACAAACTATTTCTTAAAAACATTTCATAGCTGGGTGGTGGCAGTGATACACACCATTAATCCCAGCAGTTGAGCAGATTCCTGAGTTCGAGGCCAGCCTGGTCTACAGAGTGAGTTCCAGGACAGCCAGGGCCACACTGAGAAACCCTGTCAGAAAAACAAAAACAAATAAACCAAAAAAATTCACATACCACGACATTCACACTATCAAATGTAGATTTTTTTAAAAATATTTTTTCAAGATAAGGTTTGTCTTTGTAGCCCTCGGTGTCCTGGAACTAGCTCTGCAGACCAGGCTGACATCAAATTCACAGAGATCCACCTGCCTCTGCCTCCTGTGTGCTGGGATCAAAGGTGTGCACCACTACTGCTTGGAGATATTCATACTTTTAAATTAGACTATTCTGATTTTTTTTGTTTTATTTTGCTTTGTTCTTTGTTTTATGAGATGGTTTCACTCTATAGCCCAAGCTGACCTCGTTTCTGTGTATGTCTCCTGCCTCATACTGCTGGCATGTTGTTGGGTTAATATATCCTTGTCTGTTTCCAGGCAACTAAAGTGCCAACAGTTGAGTCACGATGGGATCCCAGCAAGCTGAGGGGCTTCTGCCCAGCACAGGGAACTTCCCATGACAGAAGTAAATTCTGTAGAGGCAATGGGGGTTGATCCAGGACCTCACCCAGGCTAAACGAGTGTTCTACCACCAAGCTGTATGCCCAGACTTCTTTTTACCTTTTATTTTGAAACAAGGTCTCACTATGAACCAGTCATCTTTCTACCTCTCTTTCTCAAGTAGCTGGAATCACAAGCCTGGCACAAAGCTGCTGAAACAACTAAAACTTATTGACACACAAGTGTATTGGGTAGAGCATTAATCCTCCACTAGATTGTATTCCTATAGTACTTGAGTCAAGCAATGATAGCTTGAGTCCAGGGCTTTTTTCTTTATGATACAGGATTTCATTATGTAAACCAGGCTAACTTCATATTATAATTCCTTTGCCTGAGCCCCGGGCCTCCCTGGCATTGGAGCTACAGGCATGTCCCACCACAGCTGACTCTGCTTTGTTTGATTGTTTATTGTTAAGGTGGCTTTTGAAAGTGGGTCTAACATAGGCCAGCTTAGCTTTGAACTCCCCAGGAAGCCAAAGCTTACCAAACTGCTTATCTTCCTGCCTCCACTTCCCAGGCACTTGTGCTAGGAATCAAACCCTGCATTCATGCATGTCAGACAAATACTCTACCAAATCTTTAATTACAGTTCTTAGTCACTATACAGATAAATACCATAAAACTCATTTATAGATCAGGTAGGCACATGAACTATATAGTTCAAAACCAGGACAAAGTTTATAGTAGAAACTTTAGATGGTTCAGCTATCTATTTAAATCCAAGTGAATTAGTAATTACAAGTGTGTTAGAGTCTGTATATGTGCTTTGATTATTCATAGGGTTATATGATGTAAGTATTAGCTCCCAAAATGAGAGGTCATTTTATAATGCAAAGACACTGATCTGGATGTAGGATTATTTAAAGCATAAATATTTTCTCAGGGATACCAGCCACATGGTTGGTGTGCTGGAGTTCTAAAGACAGTAACAATGAAAAAAAGAAGCAACAAATGATGGTTGTCTGGATTAGACTTGGTTAGAAGCATAGACCTTCCAGAGTGCTGAAATAAATCCCAATGAGTAGATAAAAGCCTGACTTTCCTATTAGATTGGCTAGGAAAATCAGAGAGAAAGAGACACCGAAATGTGTATATAAAGAAAATGCACTTAGCCAGAATATATCTTTAGTGTTTGAAGCAGAAACTAAAAACTGATGCCTCTTATTTTCTTAAAGAAAAATGAAACATCAGATATGAAAATATAACAAAGGTTTGGAATAGCTATTAAGGTGAATAAAGAAGTCTAACAGAACTGTGATGGATTTAGGCCTGGGAAGCCATATTCTAAATGTACGACCGTACAGATTTCCCAAGAAGGATCCACTCCAAGTCTAGGAATAACAGGCCTCTCTGATGGATAAAAAAGGACACCAAGATAGAAAGGAACTGGCAAGGGAATGTTTGAAAGCTATGGTGAGTCTATGTGCGTGTGTGTGTGTGTGTGTGTGTGTGTGTGTGTGTGTGTGTGTGTGTATGTGTGTGTGTGTAGCATAGGTGCATACAATACAGATAAGAATGTGTGGAGGTCAGGACACTTCCTTGGAAATGTGTTCTCTTCTTTCACTATGTGGGCCCCAGGGATTAACTTGAGGTTGTAGGCTTGTCTTCACCTGGTGAGGAGGCAGCTCACTGACCCTCTTCTCTCCCTCTCTGCATGCTTGGGGTAGACTCTATAGTGGTTCTCAACCTTCCTAATGCTGTAACCTCTTATAGAATTCCTCATTTTATAGTGACCCCCAACTAGAAAATTATCTCATTTTACCTCATAACTATAATTTTGCTACATTGTATGCTAGGAAACATAATATAAATATCTGATACACAGAATATTTGATATATGACCCCATATGAAGGGGTCACAACCCACAGGTTGAGAACTACTGCTCTTGCGCCTCCTGCATGTTAGGCAAGGACTCTCTGAGCCTCATCCCTGCCTCTGTTTACACTGCACCTTGCTAAGGTTGCCTGGGCTGCTCTTGCCATGGTCCTTTTGCCTCAGCCTTCCCAGTAGCTGGGATTCTAGCTATGTATCCTGAAACCTAGCTCCCTTTTCATAATCTTTTCAAAGTAAACATTGTCTGCCCATTTTAATGAAGAAAGCATTCAAAATCCAAAACAAAAGATGGGGGAACAGAGAACCTAAGACCAAGAGAAGTTAAATACAACAAATGTTTGATAGCTGCCTGCCAGGTAGAATTAGGAGTCCTCACAATTTCTAGGTTGTAAAATAAGCAAATCAGATTTGGGGAAAGTTAACGTCTCTACATAGCGTCTATTACAGGATGGGTAATATACTATTCTATCCAAACTGCTAAAGAACCAGACAGGCTGTCATTGCTACCACAGTTCTTTCTTTTTGTGTTTCATTCTTGAGTTTTGTGCACCACTCCCTGCTGACTTTTAAAACTTTAAACCTTCCTCTGAGTTATTTAACTCAACTTCCACCCACTGCTCACCTGACCTTTCTCACAGTTTGCAGTCTCCTAAGCAAAACTACCTATTTGCCTGGAAATATGGATAATATTACACACACGTACATAGTTGGCCCTTCTGTCTGTCCCTATGCTGTCCAATGTGGTAGAGATTAGTGTCACAGAGCAACATATGGCTAAATATTCTTGATCTGCCTTTTCCTGGAAACGGCAACTATGCCTTTGTTTCCAAAGGCTATTACTGACCACCTTGCAACCATGTCTTACTTCAGAGGGTTGTTATGACCAACTTATGTTCACTTTCCGCTGCTATTAACACTGTTTATATGCCAAATCCCCCATTTGGAAACCAATACTCCTGAACTATAAAAATCCTTATTTTCCCCATGTCCAGTGCTGATCTCTTGAACACTGCCTTTTGGGAGAAATAGTCCGTGTAAACGAATAATAATAATAAAAAGTTTGCTTTAATTAATCTGGCCATGATTTGGGTCAGTGGTCTTCCACTTCGAATCCATGAGATTAACAATAGCTTCAGAGTAGAGCGCTTTGCTCACCATGCACAACGTGCATGCACCGCAATACCAATAAATAAAAATACTTTTGAATCCATCTTTAGAATTCTTTTCCTTTTCCAAGCTGGGCTCAACAATTCGAAGACGGATATTTAAAATGTATAGTGTGAGGCCTGTTCTCCATTTTTTTCACGCTAGGGTAGCGTATCAATGCCACCTCTAAGAGGAGGTGTTGCCAGCGACTAAAATTCTGGGTTCTATCTTGGCTTCTTCCAAAGGTTTGCAGAGTAGGCAAGGCAGGCAGCAGCCACGGGGCGGAAGACAATTTATGAAGTAGCTAGGGGGAGGCCGACCGTGGGGTAAGATGATAAGATGCTTTTCAGTAGAGCCATTAAGAACTACACTCCTCTGCACCGTCCTAGAAGGAGTCGAGACTTACCTGGAGCTCGTCTCGCTCACCTCGCAGGTCTCCAAGCCAGAACAAGGAACACGCTTCGCGCGCGCCACCTACTCCTTCCGGGTTTCCTGAAAAACTAGTTCCGGATCAGAAACTACGAAGCGCAGTCATCCTTCTTCTTGTCACACCCACAGAGCCCGAACCGAGAAAGCCGAACCGAAATCCCGCGAGGAACCTCCCGGTGGCCGAAAGGAGGGGGTGGGGGTGGGGGAACGTTTCTCTTTTGGAGGCGGGCTCCTTAAAGGAGCCGGACCGGAAGTGACGCGAGCGAGTTCCGGTTGGCTGGAGCCCAGCGGCGGGTGTGAGAGTCGGTGTTGTGAGCCGCTTCCAGGATCCTGCGATCCGGAGAAGCCGGGGTCTGAGCGGGTAGGTGAGCGAAAGCGGGGAGTCCGGAGCCCAAGCCGAGCTTTCCCACAGCTCGGCCGCTTCCGCAGCTCCCGCACTTGGGTGATGCAGACGCAGAACACGCTGGTTTCCACTTGAGATGGCTCAGGTCACTGCTGACTGGCTGTGTCAGCTGGCGGTGGCCAGGTTATGTGGGACACCTCTCCGCGCTTGGTTACCGGGACATTGAACCCAGACACTCGCGACAGTTCGTTCCAGACCTGGAAGCCGGCTTTGGCTTTCTCAGAGAACCTCACTCCCGAGCTGTCCAGAGCCTTGGGTTAAATGAAGAGGGTCTTCGCTGCTGCTGATTCTCAGGACCTTTCAATGGGTTTTTCTCCTCCCGGGCCACTAGCGCAGTATGCTAAGTATATCTCCGAGAAACGAAGGTATTCGGGTGTACCGACAGTGCAGAGTAGTCAAAGGAAGGGGTCATTACCTCTCAGAGTTATTGCTGTGGACCCACTCAGCTTTTCCTAGGACTGTCATTTAAAAAAAAAAAAAAAAAAAAAAAAAAGAGGGCTCTCCGCTTTTTCCAAAACCTTGATCCCCAACATTTTTATTTCCCCGCAGTGGAAGTACTTGCAGCAAGATAGGGACTTAAAGGTCTTTACGATTCCAAACAGTGTATGGGCTTAGCGGGTTAGGCAGCTATGGGTTGCTTATGACCTCCAGTTGATTTTATGTAAACATCTTTTGCTTTTCTACTCCAGCAAAGAATCCAGGAATGCATAGATCGGCTGTGTATGTGTCTATTGGCAATGTCATTCCTTACCTTTCAGTTCTTTCTTGACGCTTGTGAGAGGTTTCGTAGACAGATTGATCATTTAGAGAACCTTTTCCAGTGTTTCTCTTGGCCTAATGAAGAATTTAATTCCAACTGTTTTAGTTCATTTTTTGAGATGGGGTTTCTCTGTGTAGCCCCGGCTGTTCTGGAACTTGCTCTGTAGACCAGGTCCACCTGCCTCTGCCTCCCGAGTGCTGGGTCCGGCTATATTCCAGCTGTTATTGTCTGAGAATTGTGTTGTCCTTGGGTCTGATTTTAGGGAAGAAGCTTATTTACTACGCTGTATTTTTGTATTGGAGGTGATGTTTTTGTTGACCTTTGGGAGAAAGATGCTGGCGTACCAGACACATGATCAGTTGGAGTAGATGCAAAGTGATTCTGAAGTGGGAATCTCTTCTGCTTAACTTATTTGCCTAGGTTATCTAAAACACAGATGCATTTTAAGGGGTTTATCCTTGGATACATTTAACAATACAATTAAATCCCTGAGGCACGCATTCCAGAAGAAAATAGCCACATATCTGAACTAAGCTGGCAAATGGTTTGGTGCTGTTTCCCAATTTACCTACAGCTAGTTTAAATCTGTTTGTTTCCTATTGTTTTTAGTTTTGAGTTCTTGAACTGTTTTACACTTGTCAGTTTTGTTTTGTTTTGGGTTTGTTTATTTGTTTGTTTGTTTTGTTTTTTTGAGGCAGGGTTTCTCTGTAGCCCTGGCTGTTCTGGAAGACAGCCTGCTCTGTAGACCAGGCTGGCCTTGAACCCAGCTAAATCCTTTCTTATCTGCTGTTTGGTGTGTTATCCCTGGTTTGTTTGCTTGCTTGCTTTTTGTAGTTGTTTTTTTACTTTTCCAACAATTTTTTTCTTCTTTCTTTTTTCTGTTTGTTTGTTTGTTTGTTTGTTTGTTGTTGTTTTGAGACAGGGTTACTCTGTGTAGCCCCTGGTGTCCAGGAACTCACTCTGTAGACCAGGCTGGCCTCAAACTAGAAATCCGCCTGTCTCTGCTCCCAAGTGCTGGGATTAAAGGCATGCGCCACCATGCCCGGCTTCCAACAATTTCTTAATGTTGGCTCAAATCACTACTTTTTAGGACTTCTAAGGTCATTACAACTCATTTTATTTTTGAGTCAGGGTCTTATTATATAGCTCTGAGTAGCCTCAAAGTCACAAGAGATCCACCTGCCTCTGCCTCTTGAGAACTGAGATTAAAGGCCACTGTACTCGGAAAGATAATTTATTTTTAAATCAGATGACCTGGATTAAAGTCTGAGCTCCAGCACTTACTGAGTGATGATTGGCAAGTTACCCGGCATTCAGAGCTGCTCTAGATTGTGTTGATAAAAGGACTCACTTTATTTCATATGACTGTCATTGTGTCTAGTGAGATGGTATTTGTGAAATCACTTTTTGTTTAGAGAGCTAGAAATACGTAACTGTAGAATATGTTACT
The DNA here is from genome assembly GCF_000001635.26 of Mus musculus. Taxonomy (NCBI): domain Eukaryota; kingdom Metazoa; phylum Chordata; class Mammalia; order Rodentia; family Muridae; genus Mus; species Mus musculus. The sequence goes on along the minus strand of NC_000077.6, from coordinate 86,681,487 downwards.
TTGAAGTATTGCAAAACTTGCTGATTTATATCATGTTTTTTATTAACCTGAATATATTATTACCCATATTTATAGTGATAGTTTTTGCCCTACTTTTGAACACAAGAAAGCCAGCCAAGAGTGGCCTGAAATTAGTCATCTTAGTTAATAAGTGACTAGAAGATGAGCATAGCTATGCATTTAAGAGTTTAAGTCTGACTTTTCTCAGCAATGTATTATCAGTTGAAAATTCCCAAGTACAGAAGACGTTTTTGTTCTGGCAGAACACCAATGAACATAAATTAAAAATTAGTCAAGTATAATTAACTAATCATTAGAAGTTGTCTACTTTTGCTTACATTTAGTAAGAATCATTATTTACTGAAACCAACATTTTTGAATTGTAGTTACGTCTTGTGAATCCATGGTAGCACCTTCTAGTTTAATAGAGGGGAACCTTAGGACCCAGAAACAATCAGTAATTGGCTGGCCTGAGGACTTCTAAAGTAGGCAGAGCCAGAGCCTGACCTAGGCTGAGTTCCTAAGTGTTCTTTCCATTCTTATGAAGTTGTCCTCAGGCATCCTGATAAGCTTTAGCAATAGCCTAGTTTATGTAATACTGTTTGCTTTGTATGAAAGAGGGTTGTGTGTTGTATGTTTGTGCTACCCTCCCTTCTTTAGTCTTGTAAATTGTAGAGACACTAACTTCTTAGTGAGAGTCACAGGAAAAGAAAGCCATGGTGTTTGGAAGACTGGGATAGGAGCGTATTGCGCTCAAAGCCAGTCTGGATGTACTGGATAGTAAGACCCTGTCAGAGGAAAAGATTAAAAGTCTTCAGTAGGATGTAGTAAGGAAAGAAAATTACTTATATTTTCCAGAATATTCTCAGTCCACAATCACATTCTATCAGGTATTGTGAAATGTCACTTAGTAGTAGTGACAGAGTTCCTGTAACATATCTCTTATTGAGTGTTACTGATATATAGGAGAAACCTGTATTCATTTTTTCCCTCTTGAGATAAAGAACTTTTTGAACGACTGTAAATCTGATATTCTATTTTATTAATTTTTCATCTTCAGGGTCATTTCTGTAACTGCCATTCTAGGTAAAAATCCATTATAGAAGAAGGAGTGATGTGTTTTCAACCTTTACTTCCACTAACTTCACAGAACCCATTTAGTTTCTCCTCTGCTGGGTATTACAGTGCAAGCTCTGCTCGAGGCTCCTAAGTGCTATGGATGGAAGTGAACTCTAGACTAGCAAACCTGAGAAACCAGAAGCGGTGAAGCAATCATAACTTCACTGTGTAGTTCTGATAGCTAATAATCTGCTTTCACATAGACATGGGGGATTTTCTAGAGTGAAGTTGTTAGGAGATACTGCTCAGAATTGAACTGTTGTGTCAACTGTTGTGAGCGCAACTGCTGGCTGTACCCCAACACCTAGACTGCTCTCTCCTTCTCCTAGCTGGCCCGGAACTCCTGATATAGAGCAGGCTGGCCTGAAAGGTACAGAAATCTACCTGCCTCCAGAGTGCTGCGTTGAAAGGGGTGAATTGTCACTCCTTGCTTAAATAAACTTAGAGTGTGTTTTCTCTAGAAACTCTTAATTTGTTTAGGAAGGTGACTTTGAATAGAGTTTGCTGAACTGAAGTTATGTAATATATAAATCCTTAAATAAAGCTCATTTTAAAGTATGCTCTATGAGGAGCTGGAGAGATTGCTAAGCGCTGGCTGTTCTTCCAGAGGACCAGAGTTTAATTTCCAGCACCCACACGGCAGCTCACAATTGTCTGTAACTCCAGTCCCAGGGGATCTGCCACTCTCATACAGACATACAAGCAGGCAAACATCAATGCCCATAAATTAAGAGTAAGTCATTTAAAAATATGCTCCTTGAATATTTGAGCAGGAGATGCTTTTCTGTGCCATCTAAAAGGTGATATTTGAAGTTTAGGCATATTTAAGTTAAGCAATGACAATCCCTTGAGTAATTTTATTCCAGTGTATCTCCCTGTAATTACTGCAGATGTTGGTGTCTCCTGACTCTGGTGTAGATTGTTGTGGCATTCTCTCTCCTTTGTGGATTCTTTCAGGGTAGCTATAATCTTCATAGCTTATCTGGAAGAACCAAACTAATAACGAAAGGAATGGGAGTTGAAGGTCAGGCATAGTGGTGCTCACCTTTAATCCCAGCACTTAGGAGGCAGGGGCAGGTTTATCTCTGCGTTCCAGGACAGCCAGGGCTACACAGAGAAACCCTGTCTAGCGGGGAGGGGAGGAAGGAGACTGGGACTTGAAACTTTGGTTCAAATTCCATGTCAATTACCATGCCACCTGAGTTGGCTACTTAACTTCTTGTTATCTTGGTTTCCTCCTAGGCTGTGAAGTCAGTGCCCTTTCTTTGTGTTAAGGGTCAGTGAGTAGATTCAAGGCAAGCATTTAGAGCAGCGCCTGGCATCTGGCCGGCCCGGAGTGTGGTTGCCATTATTTTATGGACCACTGAGCTGTTGCTGAGAACTCTTTCCCAGCCTTTTGGAAGGCATGTCATTATGTTATAGCTTATTTCTTGCCATTTAATCATTACAAATGCAGTTTCAATAAGTAAATACCTCCATGTTCATTTTTTTGTGACTATTTTACAGCATGTGTGGTTCTTTTTTTTATTATTTATTTATCGTTTTTTTGAGACAGGGTTTCTCTGTATAGCCCTGGATGTCCTGGAACTCACTCTGTAGACCAGGCTAGCCTTGGACTCAGAAATTTGCCTGCCTCTGCCTCCCATGTACTGAGATTAAACACATGCGCCACTACCCGGCTTTTTTGGGGGGGCGTTGGTTTTTGTTTGTTTGTTTGTTTTTTAGGGGTTTGTTTTGGTTTTGGTTTTTTTTTTTTTTTTTTTTTTTTTTTTGGATTTTTTCAAGACAGGATTTCTCTGTGTAGCCCTGGCTGTCCTGGAACTCACTTTGTAGACCAGGCTGGCCTTGAACTCAGAGATCCACCTGCCTCTGCTTCCCAAGTGCTGGGATTAAAGGCGTGTGCCACCAAAGCCCAGCTTATATGTGTGATTCTTTTTTTTCTTTTCTTTTTTTTTTTGTTTTTTGTTTTTTTTCGAGACAGGGTTTCTCTGTGTAGCTCTGGCTGTCCTGGAACTCACTTTGTAGACCAGGCTGGCCTTGAACTCAGAGATCCACCTGCCTCTGCTTCCCAAGTGCTGGGATTAAAGGCGTGTGCCACCAAAGCCCAGCTTATATGTGTGATTCTTTTTTTTTTTTTTTTCCTTTTTTTTTTTTTGGGTTTTTCGAGACAGGGTTTCTCTGTGTAGCTCTGGCTGTCCTGGAACTCACTTTGTAGACCAGGCTGGCCTTGAACTCAGAAATCCGACTGCCTCTGCCTCCGGAGTGCTAGGATTAAAGGCGAGAGCCACCACGCCCGGCTATGTGTGTGATTCTTACTGAAAAAAAAACCAAAAAAAAAAAAAACTTATTTTGTAGTTATTCCCTTGTCATTTTTTTATTATTGTTGATAGTCTTTTTGTTTGTTTGACTGGTTGGTTTTGTCTTTTGAGACAGGGTTTTTCCTTATTGCCCTGGCTGTCTTAGAACTTGCTCTGTAGACCAGGTTTGTCCTGCACTCATGGAGAGAGAAATGACGTCCACTGCAGCCGTGCAAGGATAGAGGTGAAGATGGCCTAAGCTAGAAGGGTGACCAAGTTGGAGAGAAGATGGCTCAGCAGCAACAATGAAGTTGCTTGTCTCACAGCCTGAGTTCAGTCCCTAGAGTTCACATGGTGGACAGAGAGAATTGACTGTCACATTGTCCTCTGACCTTCATATGCACTCTCTGCAAGGCCAATCCGCTGTCCCCACCCCACCAACCATAAATAAATGTTTAAAAAAGATCTAGAACACTGTGTAGATATACTTGAAAAGGAACTTGATTTTGAATAAGAGAAATGATTTTTTTTTTAAAGTCAAAAAAGACTAACTTCTGGGTTTAGTAACTGGTGGGTGATTATTCCAGGTAATAGGAGAAGGAAAGTTTGGGTAAGGCCATGTTTGTTTAATATAGGTTAGGTAGAAGCCAGATGTATTTGTGCATAGCCTTAATCCTAGAGGCAGAGAGGTAGGTGGGTCTATAAGTTCAAAACCAGCCTGATCTATAGAGTGAGTTCCAGGATAGCCAGAGCTAAACAGAGAATCCCTGTCTCCAAAAGTGTGTGTGTGTGTGTGTGTGTGTGTGTGTGTGTGTGTATGTATAGATAGGTAGATAGGCAGGAGAGATAGCCTGCTACTAAGCTTAAGGCTCTCAGGGACCCACATAATGGAGAGAGTATCAACTCCTGCCGGGTTGTCCTGACTCTCACATGCCCACTGTGACCTGGGTAGTACCCTCCCCTATAACACAAGTAAATAAATGTAATAAACCTTAGAACAAGGATGGAGGTGGGCATGAGTAGGAAAGGGTTTGAAATTTGAGGTGAAGGGTCATCCTAGTCATAAAATGATATACATAACTCTGGAGGTCAGAACAGAACTATAAATCAAGAAACTTTTAAATCACAGGACCAGATAAGTTAACAGGGGAGATAGGGAAAGGAGAGGCCCAACACCAGATAAGAAAAGGCTATGGCCTGGCATTTGCTGCCAAGCCTGGCAACTCAACACACATTCGGTAGGGAGAGAAGTAACTCTTGCAGGTTTCCCTCTGATCTCCCTCACACACTGTGGCACCTTCCAACTCAGCACTGGGGGAGTGGTGAGGGGGTCCTTGAGATAATTCAACAGGTGCTTGCTTCCAAACCTGCCACCTGAGTCCGATTCTCAAAACCCACATGTTGGAAGTAGAGAACAGACTCGTATTCTGATCTGTACACGTGGGCTGTGGCATACACTGAACAAATGAAAAGAAAAAGAAAAAGGAGAAAGAATGGTCAGCTGTGCAAAACTGATGTGGTGGTGGGGCAGGAGAGATGGCTCAGGAGGAAGAGCATTGGCTGCTTTCCAGAGGACTGGGATTTGGTTCCTAGCATCCACATGCTGGTTCACAACTGTTTCTAGCTCCAGTTCTAAAGGAACTGACCTTTGTTGGCACCAGGAACATAAATGGTGTACATACATACATACATGCATGCATGCAGGCATTCATACATATAAGAGTAAGTAAATCTAAAAAGAATAAAGTTACTGCTTAAAAAGCTGATACAGTGGCTATGTCTAGCAAGGATAGTGCTAGGAAAGTAAGGGACAGATGGAAGCAAGACATTGTGGTACTGTCATTCTTTGCATCCAAAAGCATTAATTCTAGGACCCCTCTCAGATACAAAATACATGCGTGCATAGAACCCCAGCACACAGGAGGGAGGATGAGCAGGCTAACTGTCAACAATTTGAGGCCAGTCTGACCTGTACAGCTAGCCTGTCTTTAATTCCCCAAGACTTAAGAAATTGAGTTAAGCCAGGCGTGGTGGCGCACGCCTTTAATCCCAGCACTTGGGAGGCAGAGGCAGGTAGATCTCTGAGTTCGAGGCCAGCCTGGTCTACAAAGTGAGTTCCAGGATAGCCAGGGCTATACAGAGAAACCCTGTCTCAAAAAACAAAACAACAACAACAAAAACCCAAAAAACAAACAAAACAAAACAAAAAAAAAGAAAAGAAAAAATAAAAAGAAATTGAGTTAAAAACATTTAAGGGATTTCCCATTCATTCCCCATCAAATGATGTATTTTCAGAAAACACATTCTTTATCTGGCATAGCCAAGTGACAGTTTGTGTTGTCTACTCCGTCTGGTGTCTGGCATTTTTTGATAGTGTGCATTGAGTCAGGGTCCACCTCTCTGACTTGCATTGCTTATCCAGGTTCTAAAGCTCAGCTTTGCAGGTGTTTCATCTTTAGAGCTTTGGGAATCTCGCTATTCTAGAAGCGGACTGTAACTAGATATGCATAAGCATTCTGCTCAAGGTTATACGCTTCTGAAAGCAGGAAGGTAACTGAAAGGTTGAATTCCTACTTTGACATCCTTGTATGGCTCCAATGAAAAACTGAGGTTCATTTAGAACCCGGCTTCAAAGGATGTTAATTTAATTATGAAACAATGTTCCCAAGAAAATGAGAATCAGTGGGTCTAGTATTCTTATTTTTCTTTTCTCTGGTTAACTTTTCTTTTGTTATCTTATTGTATTATCATACAATTGTCTGAAAAAATCTTATTCCATACACACTTTTGTATGTGGATCTGTGCATGCATGCCACAGCATGTCTGTGGCAGTCAGGGGACAACTTGCAGGAGTCAGATCTCTCCTTTTACTATGTGGGACCTAGGATTGAACTCAGCTCATCAGCCTTGGTGGCGAGCGCAGGTCTTGCTTTAGTTTTAGGGAAGAGGAGCACTTGCCTACAGGACGCGTACTCCATGCTATGTTTAAGACCATGTTGCATCTGGGTATGGCTTGTAGGTTGATGCTAACTTGCTGGGTCCCCCTCCTCCTTCTTGGGAGACCCAAAAACTAAATAATTTTGTTTTGTATTGTTTTTGTATTATAAATGGGGCTAATGTTTTAAATGAATAGAGTATTATAGTCTAGGCACTGAGCGTACAGCCTACAAAGACCTACAAAGACCCTTTGTAGCTGTCAGCACTGCTTTCTAAGTATTTCTGCCAGAAACTGACAAAAACAGCACGTGTTTCAACACCAAACCTTTATTTTAAACAGCCTTAAAGGTATTTCTTGTATCTGAAATGTTTGATATTCTGAGTTATGTTTCTGTTCTACTTCTATCTTCTGACCTAATCCACAAATTGAATTATTGTAAGGAATATAAAGTTTAATTTAGGAGCCTCGCTCTGTGAGCAAAACTAACATGCTGTATGACCTCACTGCAAAGTAGGCTACACTGAAGAATTTATGCTGGGTTCCTGCTTGAGGACATTTCAGACTTTTAAACAGAGCAGGAATCCTTTGGATTTACTTCCATATTCAGGAACTTGACATATTTCATGATACATAATCCAACATTGATCCTAACACATTGAATTGTGAACAGTGACTTGTTATTTCATCTTATCCTACCTATGTAAGTTTTTTACATAGAAAAAAAAAGAGTTTTTTTTTCTAGACAGTTCCTCTGTGTGGCCCTGGCTATCCTCAAACTCACTTTGTAGATCAGACTGGCTTTGAACTCAGATCTATCTGCCTTTGCCTCCCAAGTGCTGGGATTAAAGATCTGCACCACCACAGCTCAATTTACGTTATTTTGGGCAGTGGTGGCACACGACTTTAATCCCAGCACTTGGGAGGCAGAGGCAGGCGGATTTCTGAGTTTAAGGCCAGCCTGGTCTACAGAGTGAGTTCCAGGAAAGCCAGGACTGCACAGAGAAACCCTGTCTCGAAAAACAAACAAAAATGTTAGCTTGGCTATTCTTTAGGAGAAAATGTTATATGCTAAGCAAAAAGCTAAAAAGACTGTGAACACTCAATTTACGGTATTTTTTGTGTATGGCTGTTTGTCTACGTGCATGTTTATGTACCATGTGTGCTTTGTGCCCATGGAAGCTAGAAGGAAGGCATTGGATTCCCTAGAACTAAAGTTATAAGTAGTGGTGAGCTGCTAAATGGGTGCTGGGAACTGAACTTTGGATCCTTTGGAAGAGCACCAGTGCTCTTAACTACTGGGCCATCTCTTCTGCCTCCCCCTCCACCCCGTAGGCTTTTATCCTCAAATAAATTTGTGGTGGGGGTGGGATGGGGTAACTTCAAGTCTGTGGACCAGACTGGCCTGGAACTCAGAAAGATCTGCTTGCCTCTGCTTCCCAAGTGCTGGGATTAAAGGGGTGCACCACCACTGCCCGGCTTCTTCAAATGGCTTTGAATACATTGTGTCCTTTTAGTACATTTCAAAATGTTTAGGTTGTGGGGGGATTGTAGAACAAGCAGAGAGTTCTGATTCTATGGGTGCTTCTGTTACTTGTGAAAACAAGTCATGTAGGCTTGTATATAGTGTAGAAAAGTGTAGGCAAATGCCTGTAAGGGAATAAGGAGGGTGGTACTCAATGTGATTTACCTTCAAGAGATGGATGGGGAGGGGCTGGAGCATTGGCTCCACAGTTAAGAGCACTTGTTCTTCCAGAGGATTAGGTTTGGGTCCCAGAACTACGTGGTAGCACACGACTACCGGCAATTCTGGCTCCAGGAGATCCAACACCATCTGCAGTCTCCTTAGATACATGCTGGCAAAACACCTATACAGTGAAATGTTGTTGTTGTTGGTGGTGGTGGTGGTTATTATTATTATTATTGGAAAAGAAAAGGGCATGGAGAAATACTGTTCCTATCTGTCAAGTCATTATTCAGGGCACTTAAATGTAATTTGATTGTTGTTGGGTTTTTTGTCTTGTTTTTTGCTTTTCTGTGACATGTTCTGGCTCTGGCTAGCCTGAAACTTGTGAGGTTTCCCCAGGCTTTGCCTCCTGAGTGCTGGGATTACACGTTTGTGTCATCATGTGTTTTGCCTTGTTTTGTTTTGTCAAGATAGTCTCTCACACTAGCACGTTCTAGCATAGAACTGATTATGCATCTATCTCATGGCCTTAACGTTTCAAAAGCTGAGAGTACAGGGATGAATCAGTGTGCCTATATCTATATACTTCCTCTTGAAATAGCAAAACTAACTTACAGACAATCCCCCAAGGCAAAACAAAAGCATTTAAAGACCAAATGGAATTAAGATGGACATGTTATATAAATAGTTTCAAATGCAAAAGCTTAAATTACCCAAAGAAACACTTGAAAAGGAAAGAGAAAAAAAACTATGGGCTAGAATGAATCAGCAGTTAAGAACACTGACTGCTCTTGCAGAGGACCCCAGTTCAATTCCCAGCCCCAACATAGTGGCTCATAACTGTCTGTAACTCCAGTTCCAGGGCATGTAACTCTTCTGGCCTCCATAGGCACTCCATACATCTGATACAAGCAGGCAAAACATCCATGTGCATAAGTTTTTTTATTAAAGAAAAATTTAGGAGAGACTTAAGTGAAAATGATGTTTTTGTTTTTTTTCTTTTCTGGCTATAAAATTTTTACACTATTTTAAGCTGAGAAGGGAAGCAAAAATGGGGTAGGATATAACTAAGTTCTGTCTTGGTAAGTAGGCATGGAATACAAAATCGAAATAATTCTTCTCCTAATATGGTGTCAACTTAATCAGAACATATTGGAAACTTTCAGGAACAATTTTTCCTGTGCCTCTAACAAGTGAGACGATGAGTAATATTAATAGGGTGTGTAGATTCTAGATTAGTATCCACCTAAGCTTGAAAACATAAGCAGCAAAGACAAAAGGTAGGTAGGCAGGTAGATACTTGTGTCCTCTCAGGGCATCTAGAACAAGGACTGAGCCATGGCTTTGCAGTTCACTAACTTAGTTGCAGCAGAGATAGATCTATGTGAGTTCAAAGCCAGCCTCATCTACAGAGGGAGTTCCAGGACAGTTAGGGCTACACAGAGAAAACATATATCAGAAAACAAAACAAACAAACAAAACAGGACTGGAGAGATGACTCCGAAGTTAAGAGTACTGGTTGCTTTTCCAGAGGTCCTGAGTTCAGGTCCTAACAACCACATGGTGGCTCAAAACCACCTGGAATGGGATCTGATCCTCTCTTCGGTTGTCTGAAGACAGAGCACTCATATACATAATAGATCTTAAAAAGGAAGGAGAAGAAGATGGGGAGGAAGGAAGGGGAGAAAAAAGAAAGAAGAAAGAAAAGAAAAAATGAGTTAGTAAACATGCAGCTGAATGGCCTGTAGGGGTTAGAATTATTCCAACCAGCCTTATAAACCAAAATACTAATTTTCTAATACAAAGAGAAATACATAGATTGAGATTGTTTCTTTCAAAATCCTCCAAGAAATAATCTATATTTAGTTTGAAGGAAAGTGTCTTGCCAACATGTCAGCACACTCTGTACTGCTACTTCAGGCCATGTCGTATCTGACCTATTTGCAGGCCACGTTGTATCTGGTTACTGCTCTAAGGTTTGTTGTAGCTTGTTCTGTGACATTACCTGAGCTACTTGACTTCTGCCTGCCTGTGTGTGCATTATAGGAGTCTGTTAGACTTGAATACTTGAGAACTTCTGTGATCTGATTATTCTTACAGAATATTCATAAGGCACTGTCATGCAGAACATCCCACTTTTGAGAGGAAGAGAATTGTCACTATGTAGAGGGTATTTAAGGCCGAGTGACTAGATGACATCATTAGGGAGAGAGTGTGAAGAGAATGCAAAAAGGAACTTGGAAGGAGGCATTGAATAACTCCAAGAGTAGAAGCAGAAAGAGCTGTCAGCAGAGTATGCAGAGAAGTGGGGAGGAAACCAGACTCTTCAGGAGAGAGTGATTGCCTGCCCCCAGCTAGGTAAGAGGCTCAGTAAGATACTGTTGTTCTTGATGAAAGACATTTCTTGATTTCCTGGAGTCAGAAGTGAAGTCAGAAGGCTCACTGCAGTGGAGTAGAGATTTGCTGCTGAGGAAATGGAGACTGTGCAGGACAGAAATGGGAAATACCAGATGATATTTATTTGCCAGAGATAAAGAAGCCAAGATTGATCATACAGAGACAACTGAGGGAGCTAAGTCCCTAAAAAGGTGAAAGGGAATGGACATATGGAATTTGTGTTCCCCACAGGCCTTTGGTGGGGTAAGTCTGTGCTCAGGTGGGTGGGGGTAGGTTTAGTAGGTTTAGTAGCACAAGGACTGAGGGTTCTCCCTCTGTTTTTATGAGGCTGTAGGTCAGTGGAAGTGTTTGTCTCAACATGTGTGGTGTCCCATGATCATTCCCAGGAGTGCCACACATCCACAAAGGTTCAAGGCCAGCCTGGTCTGCAGAGTGAGTTCCAGGACAGCCAGGACTACACAGAGAAACCCTGTCTCGAAAAAACCAAAAAAAGAAAAAAAAAAAAAAAAAGAAAAGAAAAAGAAAAGAAAAAAAGAAACTACATTGATAGCTAAGAAAACGATGACTGTCAGTTAAAAGGCTGAGGTTTGGCATCTCAGATAAAAACTAGCACCAGTGAACACTTGATAGATATTTACAGAGTGAACTTAAAGTGGCTGTTCCTGTTGTATTTTTATTTTCCCACCTATGTCTAATTATTCTGGCTCACCTTAAGATTACAGAGTGGTCTCAGAGACATGGCAGCTTTGCAGAGTTCTGCAATTTGTGTGGCAAAAAGATATGTTCTAAATTAGGAATTAATTTCTATTGACAAGATCTGCGTATGTAGCAGGGACTGTCTTTAGTCTCCTGCTTTAGTCACACAAGTGTTGGGGTTATGGGTATGTATCACCACACCGCCATCTTAGAAATGGTCAGAATACAAAAAGAAGGTTTGTTTTGTTTGTTTGTGACACTGGCTGTCAAACACGAGGCCTTGAGTGTATTAAGGCCAGTGTTTTACCACTGAGCCATGTCCTTAACTCCTAGGAGGCTCTGATGCGTTTATAATTTAACTGGACAGAACCCTTTTTTCATAGTTTACTCGCCTTTATTCTTATTTGGGAAATAATACAGGTTTTTAAAAGCTTGTTAAGACTGAATTTGTTTCTTATGTGAAGAACTAGACTGACTAAACAAAAACTAAGTTCTCTGGATTATTTCTAACAAATAAAATCCAGATTATTTTATGTTTTATTATAGAGAACATTTTTGAGAAGGAAATGTCAGAAAGTTTTTTTTAGTATATTGTATAAGAAGAGATTATTTACTGAAATAATTCCTGTTACAATATTTCAAAAACAAAACCTTTAATTCCATAATACCATTATTATTAGATTCTATCTTAAATGGACCTAAGTTGTTTTGAATAAAATGCTTTTGTCTATTCAATATAATACTATGTGAAAGAATAAATAGGGGAAATTAGTTTGATTAGCAGAATGGTAGTGGGGAACTTTGCTTCCTAATGCAAGCATGCATGTGTGTGAGCACGAGTGCATGCATGCTGGAGGGTATGCATGGTTTCATGATCTCAACACTGACTGGAACTCGGTATATAGTCCAGGCTGGCCCCACATGTGTGGCAGTCCTCCTGCTCTGCCTCCCGAGTGTTGGTATTTAAGTGTGCATCGCCATTCCCAGTTTATGCTCTGTTCTTTTCACCCCAAATTGATCAAACTTTACTTGTTGTAAGATCGATCTGTCTGTCTGTCTGTCTGTCTATGCATGGTTGGCTGTGGGGTTAGATAAATCCACACCTCCACACTTTCAAGCATCTTCAAAACTTATGTATAGCTTCAAGTTAAGTAACTAGGAGGGCTGTGCAGTGGTAGTGCACATCTTTAGACTCAGCACTTGGGCAGAGGCAAGAGCATCTCTGTGAGTTCAAGGCTAGCCTCGTCTACAGAGTAAGTTCCAGGATAGCCAAGGCTACGTAGGGAAACCCTGTCTTTGAAGATAGATAGATAGATAGATAGATAGATAGATAGATAGATAGATAGATAGATAGATAGATAGATAGAAAGAAGATCCTTCATTCCTGTAGACAGTGCTGTTTCAGACACCCTCAGTATACTTTGCTAATATTAAACCTCCACTTTATAAGCTATTTTGATGCTCTGGTTTCATTTTTTCACTTTTTAAAAAAGATTTATTTATCTATTTATTTTAATGAGTACACTGTAGCTGACTTCAAACACACCAGAAGAGGGCCCTGGAGAAGAAGCCACCATGTGGTTGCTGGGAATTGAACTTAAGACCTCTGAAAGAGCAGTCAGTGCTCTTAACTGCTGAGCCATCTCTCCAACCCCTGATTTTATGTTTTCACAAAATAACTTGGTCATTCTTTTATAGTAATGATATGTGCAATGTTGTTTTTTGACAATATAGTCACAGAAATTTGACATAAATTTATAAAACCATACTTGGAGTGTATTATGCTTTGAGCTCCCATAATACTCCAGCTCATCTTCATTGTGTTAGGTAATATATATAGGATTCATATGAAAGATATGGCAGGAGCTAGTGAGATTATCATGGCAGATAAAGTGCCTGCCATGCAGCCATGAGGCTAGGAGTTCAGATCCCCAGCACCCGTATAAGAGCTAGGCATGTCTAACCCCAGTGCTGGGGAGCGCTGAGACAACTGATCTCTGGAGCTTGGCCAGCCAGGCTAGCTGCAGCAATGAACTCTGGGTCCTGGCTCAAGAAAATAAGGTATAGAGCAATCGGGGAAGACAAGCTGATGCCTACCTCTGGCCTGTGCACACACCCATTCCATCCCAACAAAGATGAGGCTATATGTATTTGTATGTTGTATAGATTACCTTTAATTTTTTTTGTACCTGTTGATAACCCATGTTTTCCCTATTTTTACAAATAAGAGCAACCAGTACTCTCAACACTTAGGAAGTTGAAGTCAAAAGAGACTGTTGTGGAGTTCAAGTCCAGCCTATGCTACTTAATGAGTTGGAGGCCACCTTGCACTAAGGAGGCCCTGCCTCAAAACAGCAACAAAGTTAAACTTGCTTGTAGAGACTTTTAACTGTTCCAAGGTCCTAGAATAGTTGCTTGTGAAGGTTAGATTTAAACTGAGTTCTCTTGAACTCTAAACTCTATTTTCACTCTTTAAATTATATACTCTTTTTTATCTAAGTTCCTTAAAACCCCGGTTTCACTCTGCTGTATTGTAATTGATCTCTTGTAATACAATTTGTTTGGTTATCTTACTTTATTTGTAACCCAGCCTTGGGGCCTGTTACAGACTAGTAGAGTGAACCACAGTGGTATCACTGATAAGGAAGCAAGAAGTTTGTTTTCTGGTTTAGTTCATTGTTTCATGAACCTCCTACCATTTGGATGTCTTAGCTTTTAGAGTTAGTTTCACGCAAATACATATGCACACACAAACTTTTGTGTAAATGGCTAGCCAGTGATCACCTTCTTTTTGATTTTGTGTGTGTGTGTGTGTGTGTGTGTGTGTGTAGGGGTATGTATGTGTTGGTATGTGTTTATGTGTTTATACTGGCATACTTATAGCAGCGTGTGTGTGTATAGGTGTGAGCAGGTGGAGGCCAGAGGTCACCTTGGGCATTGTTCCTTAGTTACTGTGTATCTTGCTTTTTTGAAATAAAGTCTTTCATTGAGACCTGGGACTCAATAAGTAGGCTAGGCTGGCTAGCTAGCAAGTCCTAGAAGTTTGCTTGTTCCACCTTGTCAATGCTGTGGTTACAAACACACTCCCCCACACCTAGACTTTTACTTGGGGGTTAAGTATCAAGCTCAGGTCCTTATGCTTGTATGGCTAGCACATCACCAACTGAACTGTCCCCCTAAGCCTCTGTTTTTGAAGCAGTCTTACACTGTAGTCCATGCTTGGTTAGTATTCTGTTGACCAAGTTGGCTTCAAACTTGTGGCAGTTTCTTCAGTTCTGAGATTGCAGGATGAGGCATCACACTTGTCTCTGACCTTTGGAGAACTTGGTTGGAGGTTCTAGCAGAGGCACAGGACGGCTCCAGTACCCTTGCCTGACAAATGACTATCCCCTTTAATCTACTGAGCATGCATCTGTGGAAGGAACATACACAGAATAGTGAGGGAGGAAAAAGACATCAACTGAATCAGCAGAGTCATCCTGACAATCAGTGGGTGACAAGATGTTGCAAGCAGGTTACACTCTCATCTATTTTTCTCTTTTATGGGTGAATATTTTTATTATTTGAATATATACTTCTCCCCCCTTTTGAAATAGACTTTCATTTAGTCCAGACTGGCCTTAAACTTCCAATCCTTCCATCTCTGTGTCTCCCATGCTGGGGGATGCTTTGTGCATGCTAAGCAAGCATTCTGCTACCATCTGGCTATATCTCTAGCCCAGTATATTTTAAACATGAAAATCTTATCTTCTATACCCATGGCCTTTCAAGTCCTACATAAAGTCTTGGGTCTGTGACGTTTGAGTTGATGTAATGAATTTATTTTCTAATAATGTTAACATGACTATAAAAGATGAAAGGATAAAAATATATGGTAACTTTAAACAATGTATGACATTAATTTATACATTAGATATTAAATCTATACTTTATCAATATTTGAAGGTTCAAGTTTTTGATACCTTTATTCTGTGAATAGTGCTCCCAAATTTTAATCTGGAAAAAAAAACCCAAAACACTGTAATAACTTTTTTTTTATTTCATTTGCATTGGTGTTTGTCTGCATGTACGTCTATATGAAGGTACCAGTTCCCCTGGAACTGGTTAAAGACAGTTGTGAGCTGCCATGTGGGTGCTAGGAATTGAACCCAGGTCCTCTCTCTGGAAGAGCAGCCAAGGCTTTTAACCACTGAGCCATCTCTCTAGCCTTTGAATAACTATTAAGAAAAGGTTTATAACCATAAGCTTGCTTGCTTATTTGTGTGTTTATTTGTTTGTTTGTTTATCCTTACTACAAGTTTTGTGTGGGATTATATAAATTGTTTATAAAACTCTTTGCTATAAAAGAGAATTTTAACATAATAGTGTTAACATATCATACAATTGGGATATATGCCATGTTGCTCCTGTATTCAGTTTTAGTCTCGGTGCAAAGCAGAAGAATCTAATGTGTTGCTGGGCTTTATTTTCTGTATTAGCTCCTCCAGAGTTCCTGATCTATGAAATGGCAGAGAATGGAAAAAATTGTGACCAGAGACGCATAGCAATGAGTAAGGATCAGCACAATGGAAGTCTCACAGGTAAGGACCGTGTGGCTGCACCAGCAGCAAACTGTCCCGGGGCGATGATGAGTGTCTTTCTTCTGGGATGTCACGTGAATTTCCTCACTAATCCTTACACTAACCAAGTAGTTTGCCTCTGCATTTTGGGATGGTGCGTCCCTTTAATGCTGGCACAGGCAGGCAGATGTCTGTGAGTTTGATACCAGTCTGTTCTACATAGTGAATTCTATTGCAGAAGAAACACCTAACCTACACCTATCATTCCCCAAATTTGTAGTTTGAATCCAAGTACAACTACTGGATTCTGGTTGTTGTTTTGTTTTGTTTTGTTTTGTTTTGTTTTATGAGGGTAGGGAGGTACATTTCAAGATAGGGTTTCTTTGCAACAGTCTAGAACTCACTTTGTAGGCCAAGCTTGCAGCTGAACTCACAGAGATCTACATGCCTCCAAGTGCTAAGATTAAAGGCGTGTGCCACTACGACAGGCCATTTGTGTATGACAGTTCATTTTCTTTTCTGACTGTTTGGACTAGTTCCCATTTCTCAGGATTACTGGGCTTGCTGTGAATGGTTACCTGGGACATGTATGAAACTTTGTTTCTAAGCAGTCATGCATTATGTATACCATCCTTCTATGAAGACTAAGAATACTCTGCAGAGCTGCCACTGATGGAGTGGAAAGAGATAGGCAAAGATGTACAGGCAGGTGAGAAGCCACTGAGGCTTCCGTACAGGAACCTACTGCAATCCTTGTTCTTTTGTTAAGATTCCAGAGACTAGAATTCTGTTCTATAAATTGCCTCCTACAGAAGGCTGATCTGAGTTTGGTACTTTGAACTCCTTAAATTTGCATGGTCTTAATGTTAAATCTCATTTATACTTTTGAGGTATTTTTATGCTATTAGAGATACAAGACAGCAAGGTGGGTCGATTTTTTTTTTTCTTTGAAAACGGTAGCACAGATGTTAGGAATTCTCCTTTAACTTCCATGCTGTTGTTTTTCAGACCCCTCTTCAGTTCATGAGAAGAAGAGAAGGGATCGGGAAGAAAGACAGAATATTGTCCTGTGGAGACAGCCACTCATTACCTTGCAGTATTTCTCTCTGGAAACTCTTGTAGTTTTGAAGGAATGGACCTCAAAGTAAAGAGCTTTCTTACTACTTTTTATATAAATCGTATTTACTAATTTTAGAAGTCCTTAGCCGTCTCCTACTCCCTGCCATCTGTTTCACCAAAAGGGATTAATTAAATTTAGAACATTATCATAGGAACATTTGTTTTCCTTTCTATAGTTTAAAAAGAATTAGACTAGGGGAATGGGGATATAGCTCAGTTAGAGTGCTTGCCTCTCAAGCACAAAACCATCACCACACAAGGACCAGTTTTCCAAGCTCTCCCTCTGCTGTGTACTTAAAGATCAGCCTGGCCTACATGAAGACTATGCCACCCACCTCACCCCACCCCAAATGGAGAGCAATATTTTGGGATATTCAGTTTGAAGAAAGATGAGTGAGGAAATGTTATTTACTTGATAGGTAATTGCAGGTGATTGCCTGCTCTTGTTGTCTTCTAGTGGAAACATGGAAAAGGTAGTGGTTGTTTCCACTGGATTTTATCTTAAAAAGAAACCAGGCCTGTTTGCAGTAGATACCCCAAGTCTGCTTTACTGACAGCCAGAGAAAAAGAGCTCTGCCATAAAATATGTCCTGTCTTTTAAACCCCTTGCATCTAGCTGTTTCAAATATGGCAGAGAGCAATTTCACATCCTATTATTTTCTGGTCCTTTTAAAGAATCTATACTGTTATCTTACAATTTTGTTGTATTTAACATTTATAAAACATTTTGTAACAAATTTCAGCTTATTTGATCCCTCTAGGAGCCCCACAAAGGAAGACAAGCAAATATATGAGTATTATGATTCTTAAAGGTAAAAGTGCAAATCAGATTGGTTAAATGCCTTGCTAAGAGAGCACTCCCCACTGGCCAACCCAGTCCGTGGCTAGAAAGCCAGCGCTTTTCCTGTTGTACCGCTCCAAATTCAGAGATAATGTGCAAACCAGATGAGGCTTTGGGTGGAGAAAGGCTGTCTGAGTAAGAGTGTGGCTGTATGATAATCCAGGTCCTGGCCCTGTGTACCTTGACTGACTCTGTCTATCCCAAAGGCTGTTTCTACAACTTGTAAGATCAATGTGACATTTTTTTTTTCCATTTCTTTTTAAGATTGTGGCATCGTCAAAGCATTGTGGTGTCCTTTTTACTGCTGCTTGCTGCGCTTGTAGCTACGTATTATGTGGAAGGAGCGCACCAACAGGTACTGTGCTGTGTTTCCCAGTCTGCAGTCACACATTTCAGAATGAGATAATGCAGAGTTCATAGAATTTATACCCTCAACATTTTAAGCATACTGATAACTGGTATCTTAATGTCTTATTCCTGCACTAAAAATACCCAAGCACTGTCTCATAGCTGGTCAATGTTATTCTGGTATTTAGGATACTGTTTTATCTTCAGAGATTTAAGCTAGCTTTTTTTGTATTTAGTCAAAACAGCGTGGATCCTTTCATCTTTACCACAATGTCTTCATAATGTCTACTGTATGCCTTTCTGATCTGTCCAGATTTCATCCTAGATTGAGAGGTTTTATGTCTGTGAAAGGTAGATTCATTTCCCTGCTGTCAGTAGTCATAGTACTGATGAGAAAATAAGGAAGTAACATTTGTCAGCACATTTTCATTAAAATAGTGAAACATTAATCTATCTTAATAGAAATGTTTTTTAGAAGCTATCATTTTAAAGTAATTATTCTAGTGTCAGAGAAGGTTTTTGTTGTTTTTAAGTAGTTTTCAATGCATTTTCTATAGGAATCTTTATATCTTGGCATGATGGTTTGTATATGCTTGGCCCAGGGAGTGGCACTATTAGGTGTGGCCTTGTTGGAGTAGGTGTTTCACTGTGGTCATGGGCTTAAGACCCTCACCCTAGCAGCCTGGAAGTCAGTAGTCTGCTAGCAGCCTTCAGATAAAGATGTAGAACTCTCTGTTCCTCCCGTACTATGCCTGCCGGGATGATGCCATGTTCCCTCCTTGATGATACTGGATTGAACCGCTGAACCTGTAAACCAGCCCCAATTAGATGTTGTTCTTATAAGACTTGCCTTGGTCATTGTGTCTGTTCACAGCAGTAAAACCCTAAGACAGTTGGTCAGACACTTTGCAACCAAGCTGTCCATGGTGTCTCATTCAAGTAAGCACAACAGAAGCAGGGGGATCACTGTGAGTCTGTTTAACAGAGTCCCAGGTTAGCTACAGGTACACAGTGAAATTCTGCCTCTTACCAAATAAATCCCAGCACTCCAGAGGCAGGTTGGTCCCTGTGAGTGAAGGCCAGCCTGATCTACAGAGTGAGTTCCAGGACAGCCAAAGCTATGCAGAGAAACCCTGTCTTACAAAACAAGGAAGGAAGGAAACAAAGCAAAGCAAAGCAAAGCAAAGCAAGCATCCAGCAACTCTATAACCTCTGTACTCTACTCCCTTATTTTATTGACTTTTTTTTTTTTTTTTTTTTGGTTTTTCAAGGCAGGGTTTCTCTGTGTTTCCCTGGCTGTCCTGGGCTCTGTAGACCAGGCTGGCCTTGAACTCAGAAATCTGCCTGCCTCTGCCTCCCAAGTGCTGGGATTAAAGGCATGCGCCACCACTGCCTGGCAGGTCAGCTCTTTCTTGAAAGTCAGGTCTTTCTTGCACTGAACTTCATTTTTGCTCTTGTTTGAAAAACAACGTGGTATTAAGCATACAGAAATTGTTTTATTCTTATTTTTTACTTGAAAAATCAAGAATGTATTCTATTAACAACAACAACAACAACAACAACAACAAAGTGTGTGATTGCTCCTCAATCTTGGTATTTTGAGACAGGTTCTCCACATGGCCCTTATTGTCCTGAAACTCAAGAGATCCCCCTGCCTCCCTCCCGAGTTTAAAGGGTTGCACCGCCATACCTGGTTCATTGCCCCCTTTCTTGACCACTGTGTCTCCTGTATTCCTAACGTTTTCTCTTTACAAATATTGCATAACTGTCTTTTTCTTAACACTGTTTTATGTGTAATTTTTCAGTCACTTTCAAGTGTTATTAGCATTACCATACTAGGTTGGGCACGGTAGCACACAAGCATAATCACACCACTCAGGAAGCAGAAGTAGAAGGAGCAACTAAAGCTCCAGGCTATGCCGTTGTACATGGAAAGTACCAGGCCAGGCTGCGCTACAGTCTGAGGTCCTCAAGAAATCAGAGAATAATAATAATAATAATAATAATAATAATAATAATAATAATAATAGTAATAGTGATTACCAAGCATGTGCCTTATTCTGCTCAGAGGGTTGGTTTTGTCTTTTGCTTTGCTTTTGTTTTTTGTTCTCTCTGCAGGGGTACACTGGCAGCTCGAGACCTCTTCAAGGAGTGTGTTGTCTTACTGTTTCTCAGCTTAGGGTCACAGAGGTGGTTAGCACTAGCATGGTCCTGGGCAGGTGTTTGAGTTTATACCTTGTCCCTTTTGTTTTTCAGTATGTGCAGCGGATAGAGAAGCAGTTTCTTTTGTATGCATACTGGATAGGCCTGGGGATTTTGTCCTCTGTTGGTCTTGGAACAGGACTGCACACCTTTCTGCTTTATCTGGTAAGCATGGCTTTCTTTCAGGGAACAAACATGAAGCTGATTCTTCTGTCTAGATTGGTGTATTTACTTTGGAATCTGCAATTCTAAAATCTGTGTTTAACTGCTCTGGATTTTCAAGTGTTCTAATCCTCAAACCAGTGCCTGAAGTAGGCTTTTTCCAATTTTGAAGTAATGATTATTTTGCTTTATGCATTTGTTATAATGGATGAAGTTCATTTCAGTTTATAAAATTCTGTGTAAAGCTTAGAACAAGTTATACCCATAATCTGAGCACTTGTGAAGCTGGGGAGTAGGATTGTTGTGAGTTTGAGGTTAGTGTAGGCTTTGTAACGAGACACTGTCTTGAAAACACAAAACAGTGAGGTGGCTCATCCAGTAAGGGAGCTCACTGCCAAGCATGACGGCCGTAGTTCAATCCTCAGAAGCTGCCTGATAGACAAAAGAGAGAACTGACTCCTGCAAATGTCCTGAGCCCTTTATTATGTGCTCAGTTACCCACACATACACACAAAACAAAGAAAAGAAATAAAACCGCCTTTTAAAAAAGGGGGGCTGGAGAGATGGCTCAGCAGTTAAGAGCACTGACAGCGGGGCTGGTGAGATGGCTCAGGGGGTAAGAGCACCCGACTGCTCTTCCAAAGGTCCAAAGTTCAAATCCCAGCAACCACATGGTGGCTCACAACCACCTGTAACAGAGATCTGATGCCCTCTTCTGGTGTGTCTGAAGACAGCTACAGTGTACTTACATATAATAAATAAATAAATCTTTAAAAAAAAAAAAGAGAGCACTGACAGCTCTTCCAAAAATCCTGAGTTCAATTCCCAGCAACCACATGGTGGCTTACAACCATCTGTAATGGGATCTGATGCCCTCTTCTGATGTGTCTGAAGACAGCTACAGTGTACTCACCTATATAAAATAAATAAATAAATCTTTAAAAAAATAAAATAAAAAACAAAACCAAGAAAAGGCTTTAAGTTGATACAGACAGTTTATCTGTTAATCAGCGACACAGAAACATTCTAAGCGGCCATGGGCGCTTGTCCATAGTTTGGATGTTGTTATTTAATATAACTGATGAAATAACATGTAAAACTTAGTTTTAAAGTACTTCCTTGGTGAAATACTAGTTTAAGTATAAGATAAAACTTTCCATTTTTACAAGTGACCTTAAAAATCTGAGGTAGAAGGAGAGTAGGCAGCTGAAGACAGGACAACAGGATCTAGGTAGGCCTTGTCAGAGTGAGGTAAGACTGGGATGCTTGAGTGCTTATTAAGCTCTGTGGCTACATGGTTTGTTTCTTTTGTTCTCTTCTTGTTCCTGAATAAGGAAGTAAAAACAATTCCATATTTGTAGTTTTATCTTCATTGGGTAGAAAGAATATCACAGTGATACTCAATGCTGAATTAATTCCATCATTTCAAACAAGGCTGCTCTATACATACTACATTCACTTCTGAATCCAATATGTTAATGTTAAGGCATGAATGATTGGTATAGGAGAGTGTTGAACTAATGATCTGAAGGATAATTTGGGAGTTAATCTTTAGTACATCATTTCTCTAAGTTTATTTTAAAGCTTGGAATTTTAAGCTAGACCCAGTGGCACATGGTACTAGCTGCTTAGGGGACTATAGCAGGAGCTTTGGGAGTTTGAATCTGGCTTGGGCAATATTAGGAGGCCCCATCTCAAAAATGTTTGAATTTTAGAATTATATTCATATCTGCTTATCTCTTACCTGAAATAAAAGTAAGTAATTGATTCTATTTCTTAGTAACTTCTAAACTGGTATAAGTTTGTATTTATGGTATGTGTGTGTTTGCACGTGCGTCCAGATATATCTATCTGTGTATACATGTAGACAGAGACAAGTTGTCAACATTCGGTGTCTTCCTCAATCACATACCACATATTTTTTGACACAGGGTCTACATAAACTTGTGTTTAGCTAGATTGCCTTGCCAGCGAGCCAAGGGATCCTCTTGTTTTTTCCTCCCCAGTTCTGGGATCACAAGCATCCTTTTCAGCTTTTTGCATAAATGCTGGACATCTAAATAAAAGTCTGCATGCTTAAACTGAATCTCTCTCCAGTCCTATAACTGCTAAATTCTTAGTAGTGTAATACTGCATTCAGATGTAGAAATTGAAGGAGAGAGAAAAAGAAAAGACAGATTAGATTATAGGATATCTTTTTGTTCTGTTTTTGTTTTTGTTTTTTATTTTGTGGGGTGTGTGTGTGCGTGTGTGAGTGTGTGTGTTTGGCTTTGGTGTTTTTAAGACAGGGTTTGTCTGTTTCTCCCTGACTTTTCTTGAATTCACTCGGTGAAGTTAGGTTGTCCTCGAACTCAGATCCACTTACTTCTGCCTCCCAAGGGCTGGGATTGAAGATGTGGGCCACCCTGCCCTATCTTCCTGTTCTTATCTAGACCCACCATCTGATATTTCTTGAAAAACAAGATGAAGGGCTTTGTTTATAATAGATGACAAACCTAAAATCCTCTGGGAAGCCGCATACATGGAAGATTCTACTGAACATTAAACGGAATTCAAATGAGTCCTCTTTAAATTGCATACAAATTTAGTATAAAGAAATTTGAGGGCTGGAGAGATAATTGAGTAAAGTACTTTCTGAACAACCTTGAGGACCTGACTTTGAATCCTCGGATGAGCCATTTTCTGACCTCTACCCCTGTGCCATGGCACACAGATACTCACCTGCATGGACACATTCGATAATAATAGCAATAATAGTAGTAGTAGTAGTAGTAGTAGTAGTAGTAGTAGTAGTAGTAGTAGTAGTATTGTAACAGTAAAGTTTATTACAGAATTAATGTAAAGGAAAAGTAAAATCTTTGTTTCTACTAATGAGCATTTTTACACTTGATCAGTGTGCTAGTTTAGTGGAATGTAATTAGAATTTTCTCAGCTTTAACTTTTAATGCATATGAGTATTTTGTATATCTGCATCATGTGTTTGCCTGGTGCCTGTGGAGGAACTGGAGTTACAGACAGTTGTGAGCTGTCTTGTGGGTACTAAGAACTGAACCTGAATCCTATGCAAGAGCAACACAGCCTCTTTACTGCTGAGTCATCTCTCTTGACAATTTCAAGAGCAATTGGGAGGAAGTTCTTTCTCACTGCACTCAATGTTATATCTATTATATACTAAGTCACAAGTAAGGAGATAGAATCATTGAACTTATAAAAACTACTGCATTAATTATACATAAATGTTTCCATGGGAAGTTTTTAGTATATTTGTGTATTATATTTGTATATAAATTGTTAAAATTACATGTGAAATTTTAACACATTTTAAAAAAAGACAGGAAATCAAAAGCAGAGTTTTGATTTGTTCTTAATACAAGCTATTCTAATAACTTTAAAATTTACCATTTCCTTTGTGATTTGTAACAATGTTTTAATTCTTAAGTACAGGGGGTCTCTCTCTCTAGAATCCCAGTGACCAGCATGTCAATCCATGTAAGATGAGCCAGTTCAGCTCAGTACAACTCAGTAGTCTGTGTTGGTTTAAACTTTGAGAATCTGACCCCAAGTAGTTTCCTTTAGATATATTTAATTAAGTACAGTATAATTTGGTGAAAAAATTTCCTGGTGATAATTAACTCAATCCCATGTTGAAACTTTGTAAGAACATGTGACATCTTCCATAAAGATAGGTTCTATATATAGATCGACTGAGAAAAAGAGTTTCATGATAAGGTCTTAGGGAGGATCTGGTGTGGTTTTAGCCACACAGATAATAAAAGTCACCAGGCTCATAACCTCCTCTGCTCTGAAAGCAAGTTCTCTCTCTCTCTCTCTCTCTCTCTCTCTCTCTCTCTCTCTCTCTCTCTCTCTCTCTCTCTCTCAAGATAACCCTGCATGTTTAACATTCCTGGTTTCTCTAGTGCTTCTGTGATGGCACAAGGACCTCTGTGCTTTGCCTCCCACACCTGACAATCTTCACTTCTTTTGTGTATTGTTGTTTGTTTGTTTGGAAGGGGGTGTCACTATATAGCCCTGGCTGTCCTGGACCTTACAGAGATCTTCCTCCCTCTGCCTCCTGAGTGCTAAGATTAAAGACGGGCACCACCATGCCGGGCTCCCTTGTCTTTTGATGATAGGACTGTGTTTGGGAAACCCCAATTGCATGTGCTTTCTTTTATGAGCTTAGATGTGATGATGACGACATTCTGATGGCCTACTTTTTTGTGATGGTGAAATAGACACCTCTACCTTGTTGTAATCATGTAACCCTCAGAGGCCAAGCAGCCATGCTAGGAACGTAGTCTGGGCAGACATACAGTCCCCTTCTTGTCGGATTTTGTGTTTGTATTGTTTGTAAAGTCTTACAGTTCATGTAGTTTGAAAAACTAAAGATTAATTTCTTCTTTATCATGATCATGCTTTCTAAAAATTAAGTAATATGAAAATGCTTTGTATTTCGTGTCCATTGGTCTTCACAGTGGAAGTTGCCTCTTTGCGGTTAAACCTTGTTAATTGTGATCGAATGTACACCAGATGGTCACTTAAGATTAAGACTAAAAAGATTAGATCTTAAAATGAAGTCATATTTTTCAGTTAATGAACAATTTCCTTATTTTTAAGATTAAGTTTTTCAATTGAAAGGTTGTAATTTGAAAATGTGTGTTGGAACCCTCATCACTCAATCAGCAGAGTTGCTGTTTCCATGGGAGTGGTGGGTGTGAGCCAGAGAGCAAAGCGAGCTTCTTTCATCTCTGCGGAACGGTACTTAGTAGGATGATTAGCAGAACCACTGACTTGTGTTGCTTATTCTAATTTCCTGAACATTCTACTTTTGTACCTAGGAGAATAAGCTTTTTATTCTTGTTGAAAAAAAAAAAAAACCTACGTTATTCACATTCTCCAAAGATTGTCATCTACGAGTGGTTTGAAATCAGTTTCCTAGGGGGCTGGAGAGAAAGATGGCCCAGCAGTTAAGGCCAGTGTGTTCTTGTGGAGGACCTTGCTTTCAATTCCCAGCCGCAGATGGTGGCTCACAATCATTCATAGTTCCAGTTCCAGAGAATATAATGCTGTCTGCTGGCTTCCATAGGCATCCATGTGTGTTGAACACATCCACACATGCAGAACAAAATAAATCCTAAGATCCTTTAAAAAAGAGAAAAAACCAATTCTAGAACTTGTCTTAGTACATCTATATTTGGTCACCACTAGATGGCATCACTAACACAATCAATATACTGTTGTATATTTGCCTATAAAGCATTCTTACCCAATTCCCAAATGACTCTCTTAGCTTAGACACATGATTTATTATTTGTCTATATTCACACATACATGGTTTGCTTACATAAGAATGAACGGGGCTGTGTGTAATCTTAGTTGCAGGGGATCCAGTGCTCTTCCTCTTCTGACCTGAATACCAGGCAAGCATATGTTTCACACATTCATGCAGGAAGATGTGCATACAAAGAAAATCTAAAATAATTTTTAAAGGATCAGTAAAATTACCAGTTAGCCTTGCTTTCCATTGACTTGCATATGTGGAAAATAATTCCCACGGCTATATATCCTGGACTGGTCTTGAACTCATAGCATCCTTCCTGTCAGGGCTTCCCAAATAAGGGGATTGCAGGTGTGCACCACCACATCTGGTTTTCCATCCTTTAATGGTGAAGAGTATGCAGAAGTTTTGATTATGAGAGAAGCAGAGTCAAGTAGCTAGGTTGGAATGTCTGCTCCAATATTAGCTATGTGATGTTTGATGAATTTCTTAAGATTTTTGTTGTTGTTATTGTTATTGTTGGTGGTGGTGGTTTTCTCGAAACAGGGTTTCTCTGTGTATAGTTTGGCTATCCTAGAACAGTCTGTAGACAAGGCTGGCCTCTAACTTTCAGAAAATCTTCTGTCTCTGCCTCCCAAGTGCTGAGATTAAAGACATGTATCACTATCACCTGGCATATTTCTTAACTTTTTTTTTTAAGATTTATTTATTTATTTTATATATGTCTATGTCTTCAGATACACCAGAAGAGGACATTGGATCCCATTACAGATAGTTGTGAGCCACCATGTAGTTGCTGGGAATTGAACTCAGGACCTCTGGAAAAGCAGTCAGTGCTCTTAACTGCTGATCCATCTCTCCAGCCCAGATTTCTTAACTTTTTTTTTTTTTTTTAAGATTTATTTATTTATTTATTATATGTGTGTACACTGTAGCTGTCTTCAGACACTCCAGAAGAGGGCATCAGATTTTTGTTACGGGTGGTTGTGAGCCACCATGTGGTTGCTGGGATTTGAACTCCGGACCTTTGGAAGTGCAGTCAGTGCTCTTAACCGCTGAGCCATCTCACCAGCCCGATTTCTTAACTTTTAAACCTTAGTTTATTCAACTATAAATGGAAGTGATAATAATGGTAATTATCTCGTGACTGTTTTGAGGACTAAATGAAATAACAAATGTATCTTTTTAAACATGATGTTTAATACACATAAAGTATCTAGAAAATTATTCCAGCTATTATAAATACTATACTATGTTACAGAGTTTTATATTTTTGTTTTGAAGAAGAGAGAGTATAAAAGAGAAAAAGACCAGAGACACTTAAGGGTTTGCGTTTCAGTGCATGTGTGCATATGTGAAAGTCGTAGGACATGTTTGCTGTCAGTTCTCTCCTTTTTTTATGTTTTACTGTTTTTGAGACAGGATTTTGTTGTTTGTGTGGCTGTGTTGCATACTTGAGCTTCCAGCAAATTCTCCTGCTTCCACCTCCCGTTCCCCATAGGAGTGCTGGCATTCTAAATGTAAAGAGCTGTGTCCAGCTTCTCCCATGGGTCCTGTGAGTCAACTCAAGTCCTCAGACTGTGCCAACACAGTCTGAGGCGATCTCTGGCTTCTCAGCTCCTTGTTTAAAACAAGTGATCATTTTCAATATGTGTGTTATGCCTTTGTTTTCTTCTCAGTGCTAAAGATTAAACTAACAGCCTCGAACATGCTTGCCAAATTTTCTACTACTGACTACATCCACAGTCCACCCTTAGCTATTCTCACCAGCCTTGGCTGCTTAGTGAATCTCAAAAATAAAATAAAAAAGAGAAAATGCCTGCTGGGTGATGGTAGCACATGCCTTTAATCCCAGCACTCTAGAGGCAGAAGTAGGTGAATCTCTGAGTTTGAAGCCGGCCTGGTCTAGAGAGTGAGTTCCAGAACAGCCAGGGCTACTCAGAGAAACCCATTCTCAGAGTATGGGGGAGGAGTGAGCAAAATTAAGGTTTAAAGTCTTACATCTAAATAAGAAAGCTGAGTGTGGTGACCCACACCTATAATCTCAGCACGTTAAAGGTAAAATACGGAGTTGAAGGCTACCCTCACCTACATAAGTTCTAAAGTTGATTAACCTGGGTTTCATGAGCCCCGATCACAACAGCAGCAAAAGCTATAATTGCATTGGCAGGCTTCCATTGTGTGGTGTATAGACAGTTTTTGACACTAGGGGGAGCATTTTCCTGCAGAGAGATTTTTCAAAGCTCAGTTTCTACACTGGGCCTTTGGGATACCTACCCTTACAGACAAATGTTATTTTTAGCCTAATTCACTAGGATTTCTTTTTTCACACTTGGGATCAAAGTAGAAAAATGCCTGGAGCATTAGCATTCTCCCTTCTAAAAGCAATGTGAAGGTAGGATTTGGAACTATTGGATTATAGTATAAAATTGACCAAGCTTTATTAGAAATTGTAACCAAATTGTGTTGTCCTTTGAAAATTCCTCCTTAAGAGACATTTTCTTAATATGATCGTTTCAACAAAATACCTTACCTTTGTTATAAGTTAAACACAACAAATATGTATAATATTTGCTGCCCAGATGCCTGTTTTACTCTTAAGTTTGGATTATTTTATTTTAAAGTGGAGCAGAAATTGTACCTTTTTAAAATCTGGCATGTTGATTGTCTTCTCGTGTTTAAACATTGCTGTGGGTAGTGCCTGATAGTTGTCTGTGCTGCTCTAAGCTGTGTTTCCTTAGGTACAGATATTTCTGGGCCCTTTTGGCTCTTGATTCCTTATTGCTGGAAGTAAATATTTGGGAACTATCACTGAGATGTGGTAAAGTGAAGCGGAGAAATAGTTTCCGTAACTGTGCTGTTAATGCCATGATGGTGGTGATTGTCTCAGAGCTAACCTGCCAGCTTCCTCTTCGCTACTTTTTCTAACTCTGATGATTGCGTCAGTGCTCATCTGTGAATCTTTGAGTACAAAGAAGGAAGAAATTACCCCAAATTGGGTTGTGGTGTCACTGATACTGACTTCTGTAGGCACGGTGACTGTGGCATGATCACTTTGAGTCAGAGCTCATCCTGGAAGATTAGCAGCCTCTTTTTAGGAAAAAAAAAAATGCCTGTTGGCCTTTGGTTGATGAGGGAGGGAATGGTAGCTCCTCTCCCTCTCTCTCCCCAAGGAGTGACTCATCTATTAACTCATGAGCGTCACCACATCAAAAGCAGAAACCAAGGTCTCCAGGACATAGGGGTTTATACAGACTGGATAGCTTCCTGCCCTTAAGTCACTATTTATAATTGTGTGCTTAAAAGAAAGCTTCAAAGACTATGTTAAACAACTTGCATAGCTCTCTACCTAAATATGTAGTCCATTTGTTCGGAATACTTAGGTCAACTCATGATCAAAATTTGCTTAGAAGATGGAGGTCAGTGGCAGAGCACTTCCCTAGCATGCTCAACGGCCCGGCTTCAAGCCCAACCTCAGAAAAGAAAGAGGAAGGTCAGTTAGGGTTTGTTAGTGTTTTCTTTGTTTTGTGGGGGTCTCACTCTTTGGCATTGGCTGGCCTGGAGCTCACTATAGCAGCTTGACCAGGTTGATCTCAAACTCACAGTGAGTGATTCCCCGCCTTGGCCAGCTGAATGTTGAGAGTAAAGGGTGTGCTACCAGGCCTGCCCTCTCAGGCTTACTGATAAACATTTGAGGTGATGGGTCACCTAAAAATTGTTAGCTTATTGATGTATATAGTTTACATTGTATAGTGTATAATGTATACTAAAACATCATACTGTACTGAAAGTGATACACAGTTATTTGTAAATCTTTAAAACCAATTTTACTGATTTTAAAGGAGAAACAAAGTATTTCTTCTTCTTTTTTTTTTTTTTAGATTTATTAATTTATTATATGTGAGTACACTGTAGCTGCCTTCAGACACACCAGAAGAGGGCATCTGATTTCATTATAGATGGTTGTGAGCCACCATGTGGTTGCTGGGATTTGAACTCAGAACCTCTGGAAGAGCAGTCAGTGCTCTTAACTACTGAGCCATCTCTCCAGCCCCAAGTATTTCTTTATATTAAGAATACTAATCTGGTAGAATTCACTTGCTTCCAGAAGGTTCATGGGCTAATTAATGTTAGAGTTTACTTTTGTTTTGGCCAGCAGATGTGTACTTTTAACATATAATAATATATTCTTGCCCTAGGTGCCACAGCCATTGTTTTATTTTTAAACACTTTGTTACATTAGGAAGATAAGGCAGAATTCTAATTATACTTTGTTTAAGTCTAACAGATTTAAAGACCTGCCACTCACATTAACTAATGCCCAGGCCTTTGGGTTTAGACAAACCATGCTGCTTTCTATAGAGAAGAGCAGGGAAGTGCTAGCTTGTGACTTGACAAAGAGAATCTAAAGAACAGGTCTGGGGGGCTGGAGAAGATGGCTCAGTGGTTAAAAGGAGTGGCTGCTCTTCCAAAGGACCAGTGCCCACATTGCATCTGGGCCACAACTACCTGTAAATCAGTTAATTCCCAGGAACTTCCTGGCTTCTTTGGGCACAGACATCCAATGTGAACAAAATATCCTTATAAATAGAATTTTTAAAAAGAAATTTTAAAAAAAGAAGAAATAAAGGAATAGGTCAGCTTTTTGGTGTCTATTTGCAGTGAGTAGTTCTATATTCCACCCATCTAGCAGTCCTTTCTGTAGGTCAGAACCTTAAGTAAGTTGTTTTCTGACTGGTGAGAAAAGCAACTGTTTTTAACTTCGGGGGAGTAGAATTCCTGTGTGGCTTCTAAAGTCTCCCAAAAGTCAGACTTTAAACAAGGAAGAAAGAAAGGTTGCAGTCATGCAGACAACCCTTTGTCTCCCAGACATCCCTAGTGATCACATTCCAGACCAGCACGGTCCTTCTGTTCGTCAGTGAAGAGTGAGGCGAACATGGTTTCCCAGTGAATCAGAGCACGCCTCGGCTTTAGTACCTTTGGCCTGAGTTTTCCAGACAAAACTAATTGGAAATTTTGCCCTTGGGATCTCCCTTGACTTCTGTATGTAGATGATAGATTTAGCTATGAGTTGACATTACAGATGCTGGGGAAGCATGCCAGTGTTTAGGAATGTTTTATCAGTTTTAAGACAGCGGCCTTGACTGTAAGACTGTCAGTGTGTCTTCCTAGGAGTATTTATACTCTCTCACACACACACACACAAACACACACACACACTCAGTCTTCATCACCCAAAGAGGTTTGACTAAACTAGTTCCTAGTTTAAAAAAAATGAGGTGTAATTATAATAAATTGTGGTCTGTTCTAGTGTACATACAAAGAACTTGAAAACTTCAAAACCCAGAAAATGGTTTGGGGTGTGTGTGTGTGTGTGTGTGTGTGTGTGTGTAAAATAAAGTAGAATTACATATACTATTTCATCATTTTACAATTAGAAATGTTTTAATTGATTGAACTATGAGTATATTCCTACCTCCTTGTGAAGACCTTAATTTGTGTTTGTGACCTAAGAGCTCTTTCTTTGGACTTGTATAGATACTACATCATCATCAGAGCACAGCTTAAAATTTCTCTTTACGGACAGGTCAGGGCAGCTTTGTTTGACATCATCTCAGATGTTATGAACAGCCATTGAGATGGCTCAGTGGGTAAAGCTGACCTGAGTGAGCTCAGTCCTCTAACCTCAGGCTTGCACACTGGTGCACAAATTAAAGTCTTACTTTTCTTGTTTGGTATTCTTTGGTATATAGTGGCACCCACCCTAATCTCAGAACTCAGGAGGTTGAGGCTGGGCAACAAAATGAAAACTTGTTTTTAAACAACACAAATGATGGCCTAAAAAAATTCTAAATTTATTTTATTACCACCACTAAAGATAGAATAAAATTAATCTCACAGAATAATCTGAGATGGAAGTTTTTTCTTTGTACTTTACTCTGGAAAGATTATAAATTGTAGTAATATATAAAATTTGTATAAAAAGACCTGAGTCTGGAATGGTGCTGCTTATTATCTCAGAAGTTGAAAGGCTAAAACAAGAGAATCTGGTATATGATGAGGTCAGCTACAGCTGCAAAACAAAATCCCCAGGAAACTTAAAATACCTTTTTTCACAGCCAGATAGTTCTGTCCACTCCTTCGAGAAGCCTGCCTTCTGGGCTGACTTTGGAGTATCCTCACCCAGCAGCCTTGCCTGGGCAAGTATAATGTCTGTTATCTTGAGCAAAGCAGAATTATTCTGTCAATCAAACTTTGGAAACTATTATATAATAAATACAACTTATGAGACTAGATATCTGGAATCTCAAAATAAAACAAAAGCAGATGTTCAGTGTCATATATATCTAAAACGTTATTATTGGGCTAGAAATACTATATTTAAATTTGAAGAAAACAAAATCTTCATTTGCCACTTTTCCCTAAAGCTGTTCCCTGTACTGACTTTGTTATATACCATTTTTGTTGCATAGAACTCCTATATCCGTATGAATTTTCTTTCTACTTACCCTATCAGTTAATGAGAGATGGGTGTCCTACTTAGGCTTTCTCTTGCTGCTATAAAACACCATGACCAGAGCTTGGGGAGGAAGGAAGGCTTCAGTTCACCTTACAATCCTTAGCTAATGCTCCTCTGCAGGCAGGAACTCAAGGAAAGAGCCTGGAGGCAGGAGCTGAGGCAGCAGCAGGAGAGGAGCACTTGCTGGCTTGCTCCATGGCTTGCTCAGCCTGCTTTCTTCTCGAACCAAGAACCACTAGCCTAGGGGGTGCATCATAGTGAGCAGGACCCTCCCGTGTCCATCATCAATCAAGAAAATGCACCACAGGCTTACCTGAAGGCCAGTCCGACAGAAACATTTTTTTTTAGCTCAAGTTCCCTCTTCTAAAATGACACCACTTTGTGTCAAGGTAATGGAAATCTAGCCGGTACGTGGTGTTAATATTTTCAGTGATGAGCTAAGTGCAGTGATAGACAGCTGTAATAATGGCACTTTCAAGGAAGAGTAGGGAGAGAGAGAGAGAGAGAGCCCCCCCCAAAAAGAAAATTCTACTGTGGTTAGGAATCTGCTAATCTCTGTGTTCGATTACTAAGTGTTCCTTTTTGTGTTAGCTCCTGTTATATGCGTGGTAAAACTTCTAAAGCTTCCTAAAGATTTACCCTTTTGGCATGTCCCTCCTGTGCTCTGTTCTTACGTCTGATGCTAAGATGCCGTGCCATCTTCTAAGATGCCTTTCAAGTGTTCTGTCTTTTTACCCTTTTTACTTTTCCTTGGCTCTTACTTTTAACTGGATAGTTTTTTAAAGATTTAATTAGTTTACTTTATGTGTGAGTGTTTCCCTGCATGTGTGTGTGCACCATGTGTGTGTATGTGCTGGTTTCCTGAGGAGGTAAGAAGAAGGGTCGGATCTGTAGGATTGGAATCGCAGACAGCTGTAAGCTGCAGACGGAGTGCTGGGAGCCAAGTGTGGGTCTGGAAGAGCCTTCATGTTCTTAACTGCTGCGCCATCCCTCCAGCCCCCAAACGCCTGCACCTGGTTGTATTACTAATCAGCGTCAACAGTCTTTGCCTTCTCCGTTTCGTATTTGGTCTGTTTCTGACTAATGCCATTCTCAATCTGGTTGAGCTCAAGTGCGGCCCTCTGAGTATTTGTTGCTTTTTTTCTTCCCCTCTTGTTACCTTGATCTTTGGCTTATTTACCATAGTTTAAAAGAAAATTGTAAGGGTTGTGCTGATACAGGTGAGTTGGCAAGCGTACGTGCTCTCTGTCTATTTTCTTTCTCTCGTGCTTCTGTTGTCTTCACTTTACCTCTGCGCAGGTCTTGAGCCCCAACTCAAGTGGTTTGCTGTTGTTGATTGGTTGGTTGTGTTTTTTCTTTTCTCTTCTTTTCTTTTCTTTTCTTTTTTTTCTCCCTGTTGTTAGAAACTCAGCCTAGGGCTTCAGACCGCTGCACAAGATGTGTAAACTGAGCTTTGTGCCCAGACCAGCCTTCGCTTTAACAGCTGCTTACCTCATTAAGGATTCAAATAAAGAAGGAAATCTGCATTTCCAATGTTCTTCTGACTTCATCTTATATTTGAAGTGTATTTGCTATGGGTTCTAGTTCACATATATTTTACTTCATACTTTTAATGTTTTATAAAAGTAACTTTATCTTTTCTTCCAATTATTTCTGATTGTAAGTCTAACCCTATCTTCTCCTTGGATGGTGTTATTTTTGATTTCTTCTGATGATTAAGATTTTTTTTTGCAGTTGAGTCCTGCCATTTTGACTGTAATGCTTTTCTTACCAGCAGTTTATGTTTTATTATTTTCTTTTAATTGATTCTCATTAAGGTTTATTTTATTCCTAGATCTTTTTTTAACCACAAGAAAAAAAAAGATTAAAAAAAAGTCTTTTTTTTTTTTACCTAGACATAAAACCTGTACAATAATTTGTCCACTGTTTCTTTTATTATTTTCCTGAAGCCCATATCTGCCCTCTGTGTATCACACTGGTGGGTTTTTCCTCCTTGGTCATTAAGATGTGTATCTTACCCTGGGCTTTCCCTCTGCCTCCTTCAGTCTGGCTGCTTTCTGTTACTGGTTATATCCAGGTAACCTTTTTTTTTTTTTTTCTTTTTTCTTTTTCACTCTTGCCTGTCCTGTCTCTATAATTTCTGGCTTGGCTCACTTATTTCTTTGTTCTAGCTAAAATAGGACTTGCATATAATACATTGTAGTGAGGCTTGCACTTTTTGAAAAGTATACTTAAAAGATGGTTTTATGCTTGGGGGTTGTTAGATAAGTCAGTGATAGAGCACCTGCATCACGTGTGTGAGGCTACGGGTTCGGTCCCAGCACTATAAGGAGGACTGGAATATATGTAATTTTATCAATTATTTTATTCAAAACACTTGTTTGTTCTTTGGAACAATTAGACTGTAAAGTTGAAAAGAACTGCAAGGTTTCCTATCAGTAAGTATAGTCTAACCTAATATCCAGATGTAGGCTACTAATAGGCTTGTGAAAATGAACGAGGGCTAGTACTGAACTGCTAGCCAGGCCCCTTAGCTTTCATTTTGTCTGGAAACCAGCGCATGAGCCTCCAGGCTGAGTAATCATGACTTCACAGTGCGGCTATGGGAAGAATGTACACTCTTGACTGAATGAACAAAAAGGGTCCTGCTGTGTGACCCTCCCTGGTCAGAAACTCCTTATGTAGTCTGCCCAGCTAGGTTGTTCCGGAGCTTGCTAAGTAGCTGGGAATAAACAAACTTCCTGTACTCTTGCCTGTCCTGTCTAAGTTCCAGATTACAGGTGTGAGTCACCATGCCCACTTTATGTGAGTGGCCAGGGCCTTATGCTTTCATGCGAGGCAGGCCCCCTGAACAATCATCTGTAGGGGAAAAATTCTAAAATTGGTGAGACTTTACTCTTTTAAAGTTAAAACTATATCCAAGAAGTATATTTTATGGTGTGATATATTTGGTTTGTATTTTAATCTGCTTTGGAATGGAAGTGTCTGCCTCCCACAGCCGGGAGCCTAGAGTTGGAAGGAACCTAGGCTTGCCAGGCAAGGGTTGTACCAGCTAGCTCCACCACTTCCAAACCAACACACACAAACACACACACACACACACATATGCACGTCCCTTTTTTAAAAATCCAGCTGTATCTGTAGCCAAAAGAAAAGAACAGTCAAACTCTTGGATTTTCTTCATTTTTAATTACTGCCATCATATGCCTTTCTTGTCTTTTCTCAGGTTAAAAGTATTGTTTTTTTGTTTCTGAAACTACATCTCACTGTGTAGTCCCGACTGGCCTAGAACTCTTGGCAAAGCCTCAGTGACCTGCTTCCCGCCCACTATGCCTGACTGCGTTACCGTTTAAATATTGGGTTTGCTAGATATCATTATATCCTTAGTTTCGTGGTTAAATATGACATTAAGAAACCTAATTGAGGGTGCCTGAATTTTGGGGTGCCAATGTAACCTAGATATATAGGATTCATGTATGAACTTGCCAAAGAATAAAAAAAAAAATTAAAAGAAAGACAAAATGAAAATACTCTTTTTAAAATGTTCAGTGCTTTAAATCTTGAATATTGTTTTATTAGCAATTAAATTTTTTTAAAAAGCAAAGACTAAAAATAAAAAGTAAGATGATGAAGTAGATTTTTAAACAAATTTTCTTTAAAAACAAGTTAATATACAAAATGAAATAAATAAGTAAACAAGCATGGAGAGGAGTAGTTGGATAAAATGGTTCACAGTTAAGAGTCCTTCCTAGCCGGGCGTGGTGGCACACGCCTTTAATCCCAGCACTCAGGAGACAGATCATGTGGATTTCTGAGTTCAAGGCCAGCCTGGTCTACAAAGTGAGTTCCAGTTCCAGCTACACAGAGAAACCCTGTCTCAAAAAACCAAAAAAAAAAAAAAAAAAAAAAAAGAGTGCTTCCTATTCTTCCAGAGTTTGGTTCCTAGCACACACAACAGGTATCACACAGCTCCTTGGAACTGCAGTTCCAGGGCAGTCCCATGCCTCCAGCCTCCCTGGACACCTGCATTCATTTGCTCATACACACACACACACACACACACACACACACACACAATTAAAAGTGAAAAATATAAATTAGGGGGTTGGAGAGATAGCTTAGCAGTCAGGAGCATTTGTTACTTTTGCAGAGGACCCCCCAGATTTGGTTCACAGCACCCCATGGTAGTTCAACCCCAGTCCCAGGGAATCCAAATCCCTCCTTTAGTCCCTTCTGGTACCAGGCACACATAGATGCATATAGGCAAAATACTCACGTACATAAAATAAAAATAGCTAATTCTTAAGTAAATGAATAATTTATTATCTTTTCAATAAATAAGACTTTCATATTACTTTCCTTTTAAAATAATTTGTTTACAGTTACTAGTGTGCACTCAGTTAGGGACAAGTAGTAGGTGTCAATCTTCTAGCTTTTAGTTTCTGGCAGTGGAACGTATTCTTTAATATTTCCTTATCACTATAGCTGGCTTTTTAAATGTCAAATTCATTCACGCTCTGACCTTAAAGAGCTTTGATGTACAGTGACCACTTTTCTTTAGGTCTGAGTCATTTTAGGAAAGCCAGTAGGAAAATCTTTACTAGAAACCTTCGTATTCAAAAATATTCACACAATATGGTCATTAGCAAAATTTTGGTGTATGTATAAACTTGTTCTATAAAAGCGTATTTCTTTTAACAGATAATGGATACTACATTCTAACAGACAACCACCAATCTATGTTTATGGAACTCAGGAATTTACAGTTTTACCAATTCTTATATTTATTTTATTCATAATTAATTTTTGTATGTCTGATATGTGTGTGCGAGCATGCGCGCCCGCCCACCCATCACTCCAGCTCAGAGGACAGCGTTATGGAGCCAGTTCTCTCCTTAATGCTTTTATGTCAATTCTGGAAATTGAGTCATGTCTGCATGGCAAGCTATCTCAGCAACCCCTGTTTTTACAAAATCTGTAGTTGATTTTTTGAATTATTTTGCAGTTCGAAGCATTTGTGAGCCATCTGAAGTGGGTGTTAGGAACTGAAGTCAAGTCCTCTACAAGAGTAATAGCCACGCTTAAGTGCTGAGCCAGCCCCTGTTGTTGATTTTCATGAGGACACCTCCTCATGTGCTATTGTGAATCATTGTATATAAAACTTTATTGCATATCTAAATTTTAATGTAATCTAACTAATTTTTAATAATTTGTAATGTTGCAAAATAAAAGAGCAAGATATCACAAAAATTGCTATAGGAAACAAAATGTTTAAAAGTAAAATGCATTGATAAGTGGTTATACAGTGTCTTTTTTTTTTTTAATAATTCACTGGAAAAGATAGGTGATAATCTCAAGTTATACCTAAAAGAAAAGTTTTATTACAGGAATAACATTCTGACATGCACTTATGAATAAACAATATGAAGAGCAAACAAAAAATTGGGCAGTTTGCCTAAAGCAGGCCTGGGAAAGACTGTTTTATCAAGTTGCTAACTGTATCTTAAAATGTGCATTCATGTTGCATCTTGTTCTCTGAAAGCAGCACTTGTATCACATTGGTTGTATAACATTAGTGATTAGTGTGGTGTTGAGATGAGGTGCTTCAAAGTCCTTTTGTGTTACTATTTCTCATTAGAGGTTTCTTCCATTTGTTTTCTAGGGCCCACATATAGCTTCAGTTACATTAGCTGCTTATGAATGCAATTCGGTGAATTTCCCTGAGCCACCCTATCCTGACCAGATTATCTGCCCAGAGGAAGAAGGCGCTGAGGGAGCCATTTCTTTGTGGAGTATCATCTCAAAAGTTAGAATTGAAGCCTGCATGTGGGTAAGATCTGCATTTTTATATTTGCCTAAAACTAACCTTGCTGTCTTGATACTATGTCAAACCTTCTACAATGTGATCCACAAAGGCCCACCCAGTAAAGATTTGGGAAGCCACTTGCTGCAAACTTCCAAGGCAAAAGACTCTTCACTAAGAAGTTACAGAGCTGTACGTGGTAGCATAGCATATGCCTGTAATCTCAGTACTTTAGAAGCTGAGACAGAAGGATTGCAATTTCCCAAGGGCTAGACTAGACTGCTGGAACAACAACATTTAAAAAAAAAAAAAAAGTAGTCACATATTTCACTATTGATTAGACACTGTGTGTGTTCTTAGAAAATGTACTTCATTTTCAGCATTGTTGATGGATAGGTCTGCCTTTCTCTGTATGACCCAGGCTTCCATGGTGTTGATCTCAGGCTGTGATTGTGTAGTGGTCCTGTCTTTAGTCGTCCTAGTCATTATCCTCGTGTTTTACTTAAGTTTTCTTTATGAACTATTTTTCGAGATTTGATTGCTTTTATTTAAATTCACTTGTGTTCCTCACCAGTTTGTTTAGTTCATAAAGTTTATATTCCCTTAAGTTTTCGTTTCCTGGCAGTTTCTTAGGAAATAAAAGCACATGAACGATCATATAAAAATCTTCCCTCCGGCGCCCATGAGATGGGTTGCTGGGTAAAGGTTCCTGCTGCCTGGCCTAGCATCTCAAGTTTAGTTCCTGGAACCCACATGGTAGGAGAGAAGCACTTCCCATATGTTATACTGTGCCCTCCACAGCAGGTAATACATAGACACAGACATACATGCAAGCATGTACACATGGACTGTAGATAGAAGCACATGCAAATAAGGATTAAAAAACTTTTTAAAAATTCTTAATTCTGCCTTTAATCTGAGCACTCAGCAGCCAGAGGCAGGTGGATCTGAGTTCAAGGACAGCCAGGGTTATACAGAGAAACCCTGTCTCTAAAAACAAGCAAAATAACCTGATGGTGGTGACACACGCCTTTAATCCCAGCCCTTGGGAGGCAGAGGCAGGTGGATTTCTGAGTTCGAGGCCAGCCTGGTCTACAGAGTGAGTTCCAGGACAGCCAGGGCTACACAGAGAAACCCTGTTTCAAAACAAACAAGCAAAATAAATAAAATAAAAATAAAAGTATTCTTAATTCACTAAAGCAGCAGTTGGTACCATAACTTAGAAGAAACAGGTTTTTTTTTAAAGTATAGACTGTGTGTTTATGTGTATGAATATTTTTTCTGCCTATATGATTCATACCACTTATGTACCTGGTACCTGTGGAGTGCAAAAGACAGTCTCAGACCCCCAAACTGAAGTTAGGAGCCACCATCTAGGTTCTGGGAACGGAGCCCAGATCCTCTGGAAGAGAAGTATGTGCTCTTAACCACCACACCTTCTCTCCAGCTGCGGAAGAGACAGAGTTGTTAAAGTTATATATTAGTGCTTTTTCTCCCTCACTGATGGTCTGGAGATCAAACGCTGGGCCTGGCGCTTGCTAAAAGCAAGTACTCTTCCACTAAACTACTCCTCAGCCCAGCAATTACATTTTGCTTTGAAGGAATTATAAAAGAAATGCCATATGTTGAGTTGTTGATTATGAAAGGCAGGAAGACTTGTCATGTTTCCTGTTGCTCTTTTATAAACACTGGAGACAGATTCATTATGTTAGTTGTATGTTTTATAGATCCGAGGAGATTATCATGAAAAACTATTATTAGAATGACAGAGAATAAAAGAGGCTATCTATACAGTTTCTTATTTTTGTTCTCTTAAAAGTTATTTGTGTGGCTAGATTAATATAATGCCAAGCCGGGCAGTAGTGGTGCACGCCTTTAATCCCTGCACTTGGGATTTCTGAGTTCAAGGCCAGCCTGGTCTACAGAATGAATTCCAGGACAGCCAGGACTACACAGAGAAACCCCGTCTCGAAAAAACAAAACGAAAATAAATAAAAAATAAATAAATAAATAAAGCAAACAAGCAAGCAAGCCAAAAAGAAAGCTTCCTCTGGGGCTGGCAGCAGTACCTGCTTTCTTTGAATTTTTCTAGTATGTGTTGTCTGGTGTATTCCTTTAGCCAGGTTTTGTGCCTGCCCCAAACCAGCCTAGTGTAATGACTAACTTCTCCAAATACTAATTGACTCCTGAGATACACAGACTTTACATTAACTGTGTGCCTCATAGTAGTCAGCACCGAGCTTTGCCCACAGTGCAGAATTTTGTCTGCTGTGTATTTTCTTCTTTCCCTCTCTTATTTTAATCCCTTTAGTCATTCAAGAACATGTCAGTGTGGCTTTGGTGTTTTGATTTGTTGTTGTTGTTGTTGTTGTTGTGATACAAGTCTCACTATGTAGCCCTTGGCTGGCCACGGAGAGCTGCCTGTTTCTGCCTGCTGAGTAGTAGGTTTAAAGACATGCATCACAATGCCCAGTTAACATTTAGTTACTTTTAAATTGGTACCTGTTGGCCTCGGTGCTTACAAGAGAGTCTTTTCATTAAATGTTGTTGTATAATGGGATTTCCATGTTTGAAAGGATGAAGTTAAACCTTTACTTTGCATCATATGTAAAAATTAACCAAAATACATCAAAAACCTAAAGCTGAGCTCAGGCTGTCCAACTACTAGAAGGAAAATATGTATACTGTTGAATTTGGTAGTGACTTCTTATATTTCACAACTAAAGCACAGGGGGAAAAAAAGATTGTATTGTGCCACAGGCCACCACCAAGACATTGGGGAGATAACCTATAGCCAGGCAAGCAGCTGCTAATCACACATGATGAGCACTGGAAAATACTCAAAGTATTGGGAAAATCCATATCACCCAACAGTGGAATTTTAAAAGGGTCAACAAGGGACAGGGGTGACAGTGTCCTGGGTTCAAGAACATAAGGAGAGGGTGCTGTGTAGCTGCACCTGAATAATGTTTATTCAAAGAGGATACATAAATGGTCAATAAATATATGAGAAGGTGAGCAACATTGTTAGTTACTGGGGGAGTGGATTCCAAAACACAGGATACCACAAACCCTTCTTCATGACACTAAGATGATTATTATCAAAATGATAATCAAGGCCAGGCATGGTTGTACCCAAGAGGCTAGCGCAGGAATATTGTGATGGTTTTGGGGCCATCTGGGCTACAGAGTGGGACCTTGTCTCAGAAAACCAGTAATAATGTTCCCAATATTAATAATGATGATAATGATGTAAAGGAAAATAAGTGGCTTCCAAGATGTAAAGAAATTGGTGCAGAATGAATTGATAGCAGAAATATAATCTGGTGATCTGTGCACCAGATTAGCAGAGAAATATTTAAGCTTAGGATGATCACATGACTCTTCTAATTCCACATCCACATAAATACCAAAAGGAAATGACAATTGTCAGACCCTTGAGCTTCACTATTAATAGTACTCTCACAAAAGTGAAAAGTGGGACAGCAACCTGTTATTCTTAGATGAGTGAATGAATGAGTAAATGTATGAATGAATGAATGAATGAATGAACAAGACATGATGTACATATACACAGTAGAATATGACCGAGCCATGACATTCGATACAGTCCGTTCAGTTAAGTGCTAAATATAGATGACCATTGAAAATACTATATTAGGGGCTGGTGAGATGGTTCAGTGGTTAAGAGCACCAACTGCTCTTCCAAAGGTACTGAGTTCAAATCCCAGCAACCACCCATAATGAGATCTGATACCCTCTTCTGGTGCGTTTGAAGACAGCTACAGTGAACTTATTCTAATAAATAAATCTTAAAAAAAAAAAAGAAAATACTATATTAGGAGAGGTGGCTCAACAGTTAAAAGTCCTTGCTGCCCATGTATATCCTTAACTTGAGTACGAGAGGATCCCCTAACCTCTTTTGGTCTCTGTGAGTAGCAGTAAACACGTGGTACGCAGTCATACATGTAGGCAAACCACTTTACACATAATTAAAATAAATAAATCTAAAAAGGTCAGCAGAGGAAAGTGTGTCTGAAAAGGACCCATTATTTTGTATGCTAATTTAAGTTGTTTTAATTAATGCTTAATGAGAACAAGCTTCCTCTTTTTTAGGGGTTTGTGTGTGGTCACACGAACCTGTCTAGGTTGTGGAGGGAGCCAGAAGATGGTGTAGAGCTGGAGTTACGTATGGTGTAAGTCACATACAGTGGGTTTGGGAACCGAACTCTAGCCGTGGGCTTAACTACTGAGCCATCTCTCTAGCCCCTGAGTATAGAGCTTCTATTTGATAAAAAATATTAAAAGCAGTCAGTGAATTGCCTAACATTCTTAAATATAGTGAATGTCAGTGAATTGCGCATTATTAGTGGCACACAACTCTTAAAATGTCAACAGTTCCAGTGTTTGGAAGCATAATTTAGAATGTACTGTGTCCTTGATTCCTAGAGATTACCTAATTTTATTGCTTTTGATTTTGTATGCACTTTCAGATTTGTTTGTTTGTTTGTTTGTTTTGGCTTGGGGGGGGAGAATGTCTTAGTTGATTTAATGATGTCTTGCTTTAAAGTTTTTATATAATTTGCAAATTAAAGTATTCTTATAGATTTCACTATTGTGAATATGTTGTATCAGAAAAGCTGTTATCAACTGAGATGCCCTTCTAGACTTCACTATCTTTCAGAGTATGTTAAATCAGCAGGCGTCATTTATGTCCATTTACTGCCTCACTCCCACCTTGTTCATCTGTTCTTTGGAGCACATAGAGAGGATTGTTTCATAGATTAGATCAGTCAGGTA
This sequence comes from Mus musculus, assembly GCF_000001635.26. Classification (NCBI taxonomy): domain Eukaryota; kingdom Metazoa; phylum Chordata; class Mammalia; order Rodentia; family Muridae; genus Mus; species Mus musculus. The sequence continues at coordinate 86,638,724 of NC_000077.6, read as the reverse complement.
TCTTTCTGGTTACATCTGTATAAGAGAGTATTGCATTAGTGCAACAAATACTTGAGATGAAGAGAAAGGGTTATTTTGGCTTACGGTTTGGGAGTTCTAATCCATAACTACTGGGCTCCATTTGGAGCCTGTGCTGGATGGGAGTAAGCAAACCATGTTGCCCACTTCACAGCATGTGAGAAACAAAAGGAAGGGACTGAAGAGATCTAGGACCTTCCTACAGGCCTCCTTCATCAAGGCTCCCCACCCCCCTCCCGGCCCCCGACCCCGAGTCCCAGTAGTCCCAACACAGGGCAAATCCTTTTCCTTACGGCTCTTTAGAAGCCATTCCAGGTCCATTTGGAGTAAGGAGGGAGCAGTCTGTTACTGGGCATATACCAGTTTACGCCATGGTAGGGATCAAACCCAGGGCTTACTTTACCAAGTAAGCTAAGCCTTAGCCTTATAAAATTACTTTTAAAAGCTATAGAAACCAGAATCCTCAGTGCCTTCTTTGGGGTAATAACTTTTCCATGTAGAATGTAATGTATTTTGAGAGGCTGTCTGGATGAGTATATTTCTTTAAAATTTTTTTGTGCAATAGTTGAATACTGACATGATTTTCATTCTTTTATGAAAAATATGAAGAATTAAACTACAGAAATCAATGTGATCAATTAAGACCATGACTAGCTCTTGATTTCTTTTCACTTCAGTATGTCACTTCCTTACTAGCTTTAAGGGAATTTGTCACCGGTTTGAATTGGATGATTGCTTCCAGAATTGTCGACAACCCACTTTACATTTGACCTTTGAGAAGTTCACCTTTGAACTAAAGTGTTGTAATGAACTGTCCTTCTTTTTGTCATGGAAAATCTGAGCTTTGTACATTGGTAGTTGTGTAGCTAATGAGGCTTATATGAGGTGTGATCATTGCTAATCTAAAAGTTTCCCTAAAGTGTAGAGAGAAATCAAATGTACTTAATGTACTTTTACCAAACTTCAACTAATATTTATGTTCACCTGTCTTGGCTGATTCTGTTATCTTAGAGCAAACCCCATACATTTTATAACTTATAAAAAAAAACAACAACTTGTTCATTGATTAAAAAAGCTTGTCACATAGTTTTCCCTGGTCTGATTTTACTGGCTTTATTCTGGTTTGTGTAGTTTGAGCCTGTTCCTCTCTGTTCCCGATGTTTCCTGAGGGTTGATTCATTGAGATCCTTCAAGTTTATGGGCTTTCTGGTTTTGTTTTCATTTTTTATTGAGACAGGGTTTCGTTATGTAGCTCTGACTGTCTGTAACTCACTCTGTAGACCAGGCTGTCCTGGAACTCACAGAGATCCACCTGCCTCTGCATGGAATCAAAGATGTACTCCACCATGCCTAGTGGAGTTTGTTTTAAACAGTAATAACTTTATGTATTTTTGTCACAGGGTAAAATAATGTCTTTTTGTGACATTAACACTTGTTATGGTAATCCATTATTTAGTAGTATCTATAAAAATAGTAATTAGTGTTCCAAGTATATTATTTTTATTTATTAGTTAAAATGCCCTTTCTTATCTGAGACTGTGTTTTCCTCTGCTGTCCAGGTTGTGTCTTCAAACTCCTGTGCCCTTTTTCAAGCCCCTCATGAACAGGCCTAGTCATGAACCTCCATACCCCTTTTGGAAGACTTTCATAGGAAAGACTAAGTTGGTTGCTGGGATTTAGTTCATATATGAAAATAAAAGCAAATATTTGATCCTTTGCACTTTAACTTTTAATGGTGTTTCTTGTCCTTCAGAGTTGATCAGCATTAACTTTTCTTGTTTCTTTTTCTGTCCATGCTCCTGACCTTCCTACACCTTCCTCTCTGTTTCTCTCTTCTCCAAAACAGATTTACTTTGGAGTACTTAAACATGTACTCCAAAGTACTTTTTCTGAGTTCTCATTTCACACCTGGAAAATGGATTTATATTTGGAGACTATTGGTTCTACATACTAAATACACAACATTTTTAGATTTGATAATGTCCTTCAAGGATTCTTTTTAGACCAGGATGGTATCAAAGTCACAGAGATCTGCCTTCCTCTACCAGATAAGTGCTGGGATCAAAGTTGTGTATCACCACACCTGGCTCTGCCATTTAAATTTTTTTATCGTAATGTATATGTGTGGACATGTGCACATGTGAGTACAACTGGTCGCAGAGGCCAGAAGAATCTGTCAGATTCCCGGGAGCTCAAGTTTTCGGTGGTTGTGAGCTGACCCATGTGGCTGCTGGGAACCAAACTTGGGTTTCTACAAGAATTGTATGCCCTTTTAACCTCTGAGCCATTTCTCCAGTGTCTTCAAGGATTCTTTTTTTTTTTTTTAAGATTTATTTATTTTTATTATATGTAAGTACACTATAGCTGTCTTCAGACACTCCAGAAGAGGGAGTCAGATCTCATTACAGATGGTTGTGAGCCACCATGTGGTGGCTGGGATTTGAACTTCCGACCTTCGGAAGAGCAGTCAGGTGCTCTTACCCACTGAGCTGTCACACCAGCCCAAGGATTCTTTTGAAGACATTTAGAGCAGAGTGGGCTGAAAGAGTTAAGTTTGCCTTGTACACTCACAAACCCTTCCATTCACTGTTACTCAGGATAGAGGACCAGGGCTGGCTGGCTCAAAGTGAAGGTTTCTCCCGAGACTGTCTCTGTCATATTATGGCCTATCTGGTATTTAAGCCACTTAAGCCTAAACCAAGTTTCTGATTCTAAACTTTGTTTTTATCTTTATGTCCTGAACTGACTAAGGAAAAACAACAATAACAAACCCTTCTCTTCAAAACCAAATCTACAAAGTGACTGAAATATGAATCACTCTGAGAAAATAAGACACTTTTAAATTTTATCATAATAATTACCCATCCTGTTACTGAGGATTTGGGGGGCCACTTGACTGTAATATTTTTAAGGCTCTGTTTTTTAAATGAAAAGAAGGCAGGAAAGAAGAGAAAAGGCTGTTCTGAGATTAAAACATCTGAGCCAACCTAGAGAATTGTAATCAGCTTTACTGGAACTTTTGGTGCTTGCCTGGAGAGTTTTGTTTTGTTTAGTTTTTGAAAGAGATTTTACTTTGTAGCTCAAGCTAGCCAAAGAAAATCAAACTTCTGATCTTCCTGGCTGTGGCTTCCAACTGATAGGGATAAAAGTGACGGAAGCATTAAGAGAAACCCCAGAACCTAAGGAGAGATGTTAGATTGAGCCTGTTTATGTGCCAAGGAAGGTCTCACAGTCTATTGTCTTATCTGGCTCACAAGTCAGATCAGGGCTGGGATTCAAACTCTGAAACTTGGAATTGTGTAGCATATGTATCCAGTATATCTCAAAAAGCTTTTGGAAATACACGAAAATTACTGCTGAAAACTGAACTTCATAGTGAGTATTTTGCTTTTTCACACAGGGCATTGGAACAGCCATTGGAGAGCTGCCTCCATATTTCATGGCCAGGGCAGCTCGCCTCTCAGGTGCTGAACCAGATGATGAAGAGTATCAGGAATTTGAAGAAATGCTGGAACATGCAGAGGCTGCACAAGTAAGAACACAATGGGAAGGTGGAGCTCTAATCCCGGCTCACGGTTATTAAGGTGGAGGGTTAGGAGTTCTGTGTGAAAGAAAACTGCCAATGTAAAACAAAGCCAAAAGTGACCTAGGACAGGATATGCAGAAATACTGAAGGTAAAAAAAATGGCAAATCGGGGCTAGGGATAGAGGTTCCAGGCGCAACGTTAAACAGCACATGTGGGACCCTGGGTCCTGTCCGTAGTACTTCGAGGAGGAAGAACAGCCTAGACATACTCTTTGTCAGTGGGTTTTCTTCAAACAAACTAGTAGCAAGAAGATACAAAGCTACTTTTCTCCTCCCAGGAACTGATAAATGTCATCTCTGTGTTTCAAAATAGTGTGTGTGTGTACATGTGATCGCTCGTGGACATGCCTGCCTGCCTCCCTGTGTATGGTTACTCATACTCACCCAAGGATTCTTGTATGTTACTCGTTGGGCTTTGTTTATTTCGTGAGATAAAGCATAGTTTTGTAGCCTAAGATGACCTTGAACTCACAAGGATTGTGCAGTACAGCTCTGGCTCTCTGGTGGCCATTTCCTCCTTGAGAACAGCCTTGGGACTTCATCCTCATGTGCAAACAGTGCTTAAAGGACTGGGGTTCCCTGAGAGAATGTAACATTGCGTAACGTTCTTCAATAGCTCTGAAAATCTGAAACTAGAAAGGCTTGTGGCAGTATAAGTGACAGTATTACTTTCTTTATAGAGATTGAACAATTCAAATTAGTCTTTCTTTACCTTTGAATGTTCTAGAAAGTATCCTCAAAATGTGCAGGGTAGGGGGCTGGTGAGATGGCTCAGTTGGTAAGAGCACCCGACTGCTCTTCCGAAGGTCCGAAGTTCAAATCCCAGCAACCACATGGTGGCTCACAACCACCCGTAATGAGATCTGATGCCCTCTTCTGGTGCGTCTGAAGACAGCTACAGTGTACTTACATATAATAAATAAATAAATAAATAAATCTTTAAAAAAAAAAAAAAAAAAAAAATGTGCAGGGTAAACCAGAATGGTAAAAACCTAAATTCCAGACTTGAGGTAATTAAGGCTTTTTTTCCTGAGACAATCTTTGTGCCGATCCCAGTGTCACAGGTTGGTTGTTTTACTCTTAGGAAATAGGAAGATGCCTCTGAGATTGACTAACTTAAGGGTGGCCTTAGAAAACACACAGATGAAAAGGAAGCAAGGCAGTGGCCGCTGTACAGTGTGAACCCTTCTTGCCCCCTCCCTCGCCTGTTGTACCTAACTTACCTCTGATGGCTGCGATTGAGAATTTTGCTAACTTCAAATACAAGGAAACAGAAACTTAGTAAAGTAATCCTGTCTCCAAAAGAAAACATCAAGCAGGAGGAATATGGGAGAAAAAAGAAAATAATTTCCTACATTTGGTTTTTGAAGGCATTTTCAGGTGTTTTCAGACATCTGGTATTGGTATTGAGAGTGCCAATGCCCTTCTAAGTCTTTAGTTTTTTGTGTTTGCTTATGTAACTCAGGGGTAGGAGTAATGGACATTAAAAATGGTGGAGATTAAAGGACAACTTGATTACCTTCCACTCTGTGAGTCCAGGAGCTCAAACTCAGTTCTCAGGCTTGGCTGAGCCATCTCACTGGCCCAAAAAAGGGTCTCTTCCTTGTCCAGGAGCTCACCAGTTAGGCAAAATTGGCTGGCCAGTGAAGTCCAGGAGCCTCTTGTCCCCACCTCCCATCACTGGGATTGCAGCCATGTACCACCACACTCTGCTTTCCCGTGAGGCTGGGGAGCCTCATGCTGGCAGCAAGGACTTATTTATGCTGGCTTTACCAGTTGAGCTATTTCCCCCTCTCCGGGTTATTTTTAAACAGGAATTGTTTTATTGTCAGTTTTCTGATGAACTGAATAACAAAATACCTTACTAATAGTTTCCATCCACCCTGCTCATGGACATGTTGAGTGTCCTGTCTCTATTTAACACCTTTCCAAGCTAGTGGTATGGACAGTACCACTCGTGACATTGGTTAGCAGCTTATTGCCCTTGAAAAACTCATACCTGGAAACTGATGAAGTAAGATGTCAGACTTGTTTTCTCTTGTGTCTGTAGTTGGAGTTCTTGGATACTCCAGCCACTTAGTCTTCCCCTCCCCACTGGGAGAATGATAATCTCGTGTATCTCTTACGACCCTGATCATTTTTGTTACTTTTGATTGGCTCTTTTCTAATTGGACTTCATCTATCTTAGATGAGATCTATCTTATTAGATGAGATGGCACATAATACTTCTGAAAATTATGAGGTTTGGGCTGGTTTTATTCTTTTTGGCTTTATGCCAGTAATTACAAACATGGTTTTAGGATAAACTATACATTTCTTACTCCTTAACTTCATATTTATTAATCTTGGAAGTGAAGAAGGCAAATTATATGCATTCTTTTTTTTTTGTTTGTTTGATACGGGTTTTTTTTTTTTCTCTGCAGCCCTGACTGTCCCAGAACTCTCTGTGGAGACCAGGCTGGCCTCAAACTCACCTGCCTCTGCCTCCTGAGTGCTGGAATTAAAGGCCAGCACCACCAGTGCTTGACTTAAACATTCTATTTCATGCTCCTTAAATCAGAAATTACATACCTATGTCTTCTGCTGCTTGCTGTGCTGAAGATAATCCAGGGCCTTGTTCATTGTTGTATCACTGAGCTACATTCCAGCCTTGTACTCTTAAGGACATTATACTTAAAATGTTTATTCAAATCACAGTTATAGATACTGCTAATTACCATACAAACTAGAAAATACGTGAGTAAATAATAAGAAAATTATTAGCTCATACGTGAATAATTTACCTTGCCACATTGTGAAGTAAAAATCCCTGGTTTGGTTTGTTTTTCTTTTGTTGGTTTGTTGTTGTTGTTTGTCTGCAATTTTGAGTTTCAGCAGATTAATTCTCATCTGCATTGACTGGCTATAGATTCTGAATGTGTTGACAGGCAAACAAATCGCCCATGTGTAGCACTTGTTTGATGAGTCCTCATCCTCGTTATGCTTTCTGGACAAATGGCCATGGGTGCGGATAGTATGGAGCATGCCTTGTTCCTTTGACCCAGATGGCATTAGTGAGTGTAGTGTCTGTCAGTGTGTACATCTGGAGTTGCCATCATGACCGATTTCTAGATTTCTTTGAATATATGAGGGCCAGGCTTCCTGAAGGCCCCTTCATGTTTTATGAATGTTGATTGCATGTTCTCCGATCACTACCATGTTGATGGCAGAACAGCCCTTCTTATTGTCCCCTTCTTTGTAGGAGCCATTCTGCTGGGCACAAGGGGAAACACAGAATTTGACTGTATTACCCGAATCAGACCCAAATTCTGGACTTCAGTGAGCCTCCTGCTTTCTCTCAGTAGCTGGGATTATTCTCCTGTACCTGGCTTATCCCTGATCTGAGTAAAGAAAACACACTCAAAAACACAGGGTCAATGGAAAACTTGAAGTGTTAGGGGCTGGAGAGGCAGATCAGACAACACTTCCTGTTCCTCCAGAGGACCCCAGATCAGTTCTCACTACCCACACTGAGTATTTTACAGCCACTCATAACTCTAGCTCCAGGGGATCTCTTCAAGGCCAGCCTGGGATAGATACCAGGACCCTCTCTCAGAAAACAAATGTGAAATGAAATCTTTTTTTTTTTAAAGATTTATTTATTTATTATATGTAAGTACACTGTAGCTGTCTTCAGACACTCCAGAAGAGGGCGTCAGATCTTGTTATAGATGGTTGTGAGCCACCGTGTGGTTGCTGGGATTTGAACTCTGGACCTTCGGAAGAGCAGTCGGGTGCTCTTACACACTGAGCCATCTCACCAGCCCGAAATGAAATCTTTTTTTTTTTTAATTAATTAATTAATTAATTAATTAATTAATTACATGTAAGTACACTGTAGCTGTCTTCAGACACTCCAGAAGAGGGAGTCAGATCTCATTACGGATGGTTGTGAGCCACCATGTGGTTGCTGGGATTTGAACTCTGGACCTTCGGAAGAGCAGTCCGGTGCTCTAACCCACTGAGCCATCTCACCAGCCCCCCGAAATGAAATCTTTAAACATGAAAATAACTCTATCTTTCCCAGGCGGCTGCCGAAGATGGAGAAGGGGCAGGTTCTGGTATTGGATGGCCGAGGCCATCTTCTTGGCCGCCTGGCGGCCATTGTGGCCAAGCAGGTACTTCTGGGCCGTTAGGTGGTGGTGGTCGTACGCTGTGAAGGCATCAACATTTCTGGAAACTTCTACAGAAACAAGTTAAAGTATCTGGCCTTTCTCCGGAAGCGGATGAATACCAACCCTCCCGAGGCCCCTACCACTTCCGAGCCCCCAGCCACATTTTCTGGCGCACTGTGCGAGGCATGCTGCCCCACAAGACCAAGAGAGGCCAGGCTACCCTGGAGCGCCTCAAGGTGTTGGATGGGATCCCTCCACCCTATGACAAGAAAAAGTGGATGGTGGTCCCTGCTGCCCTCAAGGTTGTTCGGCTGAAGCCTACCAGAAAGTTTGCTTACCTGGGGCGTCTGGCTCATGAGGTCGGGTGGAAGTACCAGGCAGTGACAGCCACTCTGGAGGAGAAACGGAAGGAAAAGGCCAAGATGCACTATCGGAAGAAGAAGCAGATCTTGAGGTTACAGAAACAGGCAGAAAAGAATGTGGAGAAGAAAATCTGCAAGTTCACAGAGGTCCTCAAGACCAACGGACTCCTGGTGTGAACCCAATAAAGACTGTTTGCCTCAAAAAAAAAGAAAATAACTCTATATATGATGGGATGTAGGTTCCTAACTTCTCTTCATAACTAGTTATTTTTCTGACACTGCTTACAAACAAATTTCTTTTATTTTTCTATGGTACTAGGGATTAATGCAAGCGTGCGCATGCTGAGTGAGTCCCCTGTCATTGAGCCCTATCCTCAACCTTCTGCTTTTATTCTGAGATGATGTCACACTAAGTTGCCCTGGCTGGCCTTCAGTTCACTGGGCAGTCCTGGCAGGCCTTGAGCTTGCCTTCTTCCTGACTCTGCGTAGCTGGGATTATAACCCCGTACCACCAGCCTGGCTTCCAGGGGGTTTAATCTTGTCTCACATTGTGGCTAATTAGTTACTAATGACGTATTCAAGACATGCTAGCCTGATATACCTACCTTCCCGAGTGCCTTCTCGGTGGTGCTTTAAAAGTGCTTCAGTAATCACAGCAGAATGACTTCAGTGGCCTAGAATTTGCTCATATAGATGAATGTAAAACTTGTAGTTTGATAGGAGCTGCAAACAGGGAAGAGTGGAGTAAGTAGAATTAAAACAGTAAGTTAAGCAAGATGAATACCAGCAAAGCATTAATTAAAGATTTCTGAAATAAGGTTTTACATTTTTTATTCAATTCTTGAAGGTAAAGTACTTTAGTGGCATAAATTTATCAGCAGGAAGTCTAAATAAATCAAACTCACAAACGCACAGAACCTTGGCACCGCCTGCTTGCTTTGCTATGTGCTGTCCAAATGGGTTAAAGGGAACATAGATTTTACTGAGAAATTGATGTTCAGTAAAGTGTTCATGACACATATTTACTTCAGTTCTGCTTCTGACTCATGTTTAAATTTCATGTAATAGTTGTTTTCAGAGAAAGACTGATAAGTGTTGATTTATATTCCAATTCCTTATAATTACCTCATTTATTTTTCGAGTTCTGTATTGAGATTAGCCAGTATTTTTCCACTAAACTGGCTTCCTTTTGCTCTTGACATCCTATCCTGTTCTTTTTCTATATCTGTGAGAGATAGGCATGAATACAAGTAGCTTCCTATGGCCTTGAACATCTAATGTTTGAAAACTTAAGTTCTAAGCCAGACTGGTAATGTTGTTTAGTGACCCTGCTAATATTGGGGAGGTGAAACAAAAGGATCACAAGTTTAAGGCCTACCTAGGTATCTTAGTTAGACCCGTGTTCTGATCATCTTTGTATCTTTTGTTCCTGGCATCTACAACCTGTTTTGTAATTATTTATTTTTATTATATGGGCATTTTGCCTCTGTGTATGTCTATATACCACATGGATGCCAGGTACCCAGAGAGGCCAGAATATAGCATTAAATCCCCTGGAACTAAAGTTACAAAACATTTTGAGGTGTCAGATAGGTCCAGGGAATTAATTGTAATCTGGTCCTCTGGAGGAGTGGCCAGTGCTTTTAACCACTGAACCATCTCTCCAGCCCTCATCTGTAAACTTCATTGTCATCCTCATAGTTACCTCAAGTTAAAATCTGACCAATCTTTGGTTCATTCCCCAGGATCAAGGAAATAAAAATATAACTAGGTGGTACTCAGCAGTTGAGAGCACTAGCCTCCTCCAGACAATTTGATATCCTTTCCCAACACTCACATGACTGCTAACAACCATCTATAACTCCAGTTCCAGGAGAACTGGCCTCCTCTGGCACTGTATGGGAGTGGTGCACAGATATACATGCAGACAGAACTCCCCCTCCCGCCCACCCACATCCCCACCCCCACACAGCAGATGTAATCATACACTGTAATCCTAGCGTGGTGGAAACTGATGCAGGTTGCCAATATGAAGCCTGCCTGTGATACAGAGTAACACACTGTCTAAGATGAGTTAATGTAGTTTTTAAAATGAAGGCTAGAGGGGTTACTCCATGGTTAAGAGCACTGGCTACTCTTTCAGAGAACCCAGGTTTAATTGCTAGCACCCACACAGTGGTTCATAACAGTCTATTAATTGCAGTTCCTGAGGATCCAATACCCGCTTCTGGCCTGCAAGGGATCTGACACAAAAGTGGCACACAGAAATACAGGTGAACTAGAGAAATGACTCAGTTGTTAAGAGCACAGACTGCTCTTTCAAGAGGACTCCAGTTCAATCCCCAGCACCCATACTGTGTCTCACAACTATATGTAACTCCCTCTAGTTTCTGGCGATCCAACACCTTCTCTAGCCTCTTCACTTACCAGACACACAGATAGTGCACATACATACATGTAGGCAAAACACTCATACATAATAAAATAAGTAGGTTTTTAAAAAGAGAAATAAAATATATGCAGGCAAAAAATTGAAAACTAATAACTCTAATATTCAGTCACTTGAATTTCTCCCTGGCCTCCTAATGCCAGTCATCCAGGAAGCTGATTGACTTCCACTGCATTGTCACCATCTCCCTGCCCCTTTGTTTCTGAATGACTGGTTCAAACATGTCTCAACAATGCCTACTCAACATTTCTAGTGGATTCTTTTAAACTATTTATTTATCTATTTATCTATTTTATGTATATGAGTACTCTGTTTCCATGCACACCAGAAGAGGGAGTCAGACTCCATTACATATAGATGTGAGCCACCCTGTGGTTGCTGGGATTTGAACTTAGGACCTCTGGAAGAGCAGTCAGTGTTCCTAACCACTGAGCCATCTCTTCAACCCTCTGGTGGCTTCCCAGTTGGCTTGCTCTTTACTGATTTTCACCCTATTTTTCCCCCACACTATCCAAAGGAAAAACCTTTACTAAACTGTACCCTGCTTGTGGAATTCTCCTAATCAAGGATGGAACTCAGTTGGTAGAGTACGTGCCTAATGCTTACACAAGACACCTGTAATCCATCACATAAATGGTAGACGAAGTCAGCACAGACATTCATCTTAGGCTTTGTAAAGTTTGAGACAGCCTGGACATTGTCAGTCCCCTTTTCAAAAGAAAAAATAACTTGACTATTCAGAAATACTTGGCTTTTTCTCAAATTGTATATAGTGTGAAATCCAGTCTGTATAACAATTTACTTGGACAAACCCACAAAAACAGTCTTTTGGCTCTTTAACAGTTTTTTATATGTTACATGGATTTTGTCTTGTTTTGTTTGTTTTGCTGTTTATTTGCTTGTATTGATGCTTTGGATGGAACTTAGATCCTCACACATGCTACGAAACCCTTCTACCGCTGAGCTGCACTCCCAGCCCAACATTGATGGTTTTCAGTTAGATAGAATACCTGGTTAATACATGTTAAATCCTTTTAAAGCAAAGAGCTCTGGAGTTTTTCAGTCCAGAACTTGCTGTTCTTAGTAAATAAACCGTGATGATTTATTAAACTTGTAAAAACGTTACCGCTGCTCTGATGAAATAGAATAATGTGATGAAGCTCTTTCTCCTATCTCTGCTTGCCAGGCTCTTGTGTCTGTTCCTCTGTATGTGTCACCTTGCTCATTCCTACCTATCAAGTTCCTGCAGCTTCTCCAGTGTTTCATGTCATTGATAGGAGAGTTGATTGGAATTTTTGTTGGTGGTGGTCGGTTGTTTGTTTGTTTGTTTGTTTGTGAAAGGATCTTACTGTGTAGGCCTGGCACTCAGTATGTAGACTGAGCTGGCCTTGAACTCACAGAGATCCATCTGCCTCTGCCCTACAAATTCTGGGATTAAAGGCCTGAGCCAGGCTTGGTGGTTTTTAGGTCTTACTGAATAGCCAGGGTTGGCTTTGGACTCAGAGTCCTTCTGCCTTAACTTTCCAAGCCTTGACAGTACTGGTGTTTGCTACCATGCCTGGCTAGGGCTGGGGCCCTTCCTCCCAAAATATTTTCTAAATTTTGTTTTTAGTTTTTTATTTATTTGTGTTTTCCCTGCTTGTATATATGCGCCCCATTTGCATGCCTGATATCGTCAGGAGGTAGAAGAGGACTTCGATCCCCTAGAACTAGAGTTATGGTTGGTTGAGAGCTACTGTGAAGGTTCTGGGAGTCAAACCAGGTCCTCTGAAAGAGCAGCAAGAGCTCTCTTACCACTCAGCCAGCCATCTTTCCAGCCCCTGGAAGTTTTCATCCATATTGAAGAAAACAACTTTCGTGGCTTATTGATAGTATGCTTAAGCATGCTCCAGGGTCCTACTTTTCATCACTATCCCAACCCAATCGCTAAAATTGAGGACACATGGAAATTCTTACAGTAATTTGTTGGTTCTCTATGCTGTATAACCAAAGACAGGGGAAATTGTGCAGATGTGTTAGAGGGTAAGGGTTATACTCACTGGTAGAGCAGTTGCCTAGCCTGTGCAAGGTAGAGTCTGAAACATGAGGTAGCTCATTTTCTTGATATATTCAGTGATTATTTTGTTGGACACCACAGAGGATATAGAATGGGGGCCTAACCCTGTTATTTTGTGTTGTTTTTGTGTGTATAACTGATACAATAGGAATGCTGCCCATATTTACTTAGAAGAATATGTTTTGGATAAAATTGCTATCTACTAGATTGCCTAATACTATCTGTCAGAATGATCTACCATTTGCATATTCTTTAGTGCTGAGTTGGTGACTTTGTAAAGTTTGCTGTCTTATTATTTGTTTTGATAATAAACACTACTGTGTTGTTTTGTATTCTTGCTATCAGAATCAGAAATGTGAAAGTCTAACTTCACCTTTTAGTAGAATGCTATTTTGTTTCTCCATATTTGTTCTAGTTTCCTTGTCTTTTCTACTGGGTATCACTTGTGAGTCTTTACTTCTCCCTGCCCTGGAGTGAACCTGAGGCTTGGTACATTTTTACCACTAAACTGTATTGCCAGTCCTTGTGCTTCATTTTGAGTTTGGTTTGGTTTTGCTGAGTTGTCCCAACTATCTACCTGACTCAGCCTGCCAAGCAGCTGGGATTAGATGCCTGTGCCACTAACCCAGACTAGGTAAACTACTTATCTCTTTAAAGACTAGTTTAGGGGGCTGGAGAGATGGCTCAGTGGATAAGAGCACTGGCTGCTCTTCCAGAGGTCCTGAGTTCAATTCCCAACATCCACGTGGTGGCTCACAACCATCTGTAATAGGATCCGGTGCCCTCTTCTGGTGTGTTTGAAGAGAGCAACAATGTACTCATATACATAAAATAAATAATTCTTAAATAAACAAAGACTAGTTTATAGGTTTTTTTATTTGTCTTATTTCAAGAGAATTCTCTTTAAGCTAGCAGTATTTAAATTAATCAACATTTGTACTTTATATATTAAAACTAAATGCTCATACTAAGCATATATAAATTTAAGGCTAAACAGATTTTACCTAGTAAGATTTTTATTCTTTCAGAAATTTCAATTTATTTGCATTAGTGGGGGGGGGACAAAAACCAATCTTAAAACCAAAACTTATCATTTGTTTTGACAAACTCTCATGACCTGTGCCTTTTCATTTTAGACAATGAAAGACATTTTTCCTTTCAAAGAACAAGGTATAAATGAAGGATTCTTTTGACCTTTGTTGATAATGATAGAACATTTGTTTCATCATTTGAGTTTGGCGATTATGGGAAAGCATTTGATAATGGTCACTTAGACACTCAACCAAAGTGCTTCAGCATTCCATTTATGTTCTGTTTGTTGAGCACATTTTCCTGTGAGTGTTAGCAGTTGGATATGCCAGGTCAGTCAGTGCCTGCTGGGTTTTCCCCCTATGAAGTATCTGTTCTTTTTCATACAAAGATTTTATGAAAGAGCTCATGGTATAGTATAGATGATCTGAAACTAAACAGGGGTCATTTTCATATGTTTTTAATGTCATTTGTTGCTGGGACCTGTTTTTGACTCTTTTGAACCCTTTGCTGGTTGTGGTTTGTCTGGCCATCACATGACTTCTCTGAAAATTCCCCCTCCTCTTCATTTCCAGTAAACTGTTTGAGCAGGCGTGAGTCAGAGTGAAACCAGCTTCCCTGTAACCACAGGGCTTGTTGAAGAATTTGTCAACGTGGACTCTAGAGGGTTTGCATTAAGCTTTGCAGCAACGATATGGTTTGTGTTGTGTCAGTTCCTGGGAAAAGCTTCCTCCTCTCAGGATCTTTTGCTTATTTGCATTAAGTATTAGAAATGTTCATTCTAGGCTCATTCGAGGTCTTGTCATGTAGATCTCCTTTCAGATCCCACCAACCACACACAGCCAGTGACATTCAGGATTTTGTTGCTTAACATCTTTATTTTTATTTTAAGTGTGTGAATTTGCCTGCATGTGTGTATGTGTACCGTATTTGTGAAGAGCTCAGAAGAAGTTGTTGGAACTCCTGAACTCGAATCATAGATGGTTGTGAGCTACTAAGTGGGTGCTGAAAATTGAGCCTAGACCTTCTGCCAGGGGGAGAGCAGCCAGTATTCTTAACAGATGAGCCATCTCTTCCTTAAGTGGTCTTTTAATGAGAATCCATTATAGAATATCTCAACTATTGGGATAGTTAAGTTTGAGTACAGAAGGAAGAAAGAAAGGTAATACTTAAACTGTCTAGTGGGGCATAGAGAGATGGCTTAGTGATGAAGCACTTGCTGCTGTCACAGAGGGACCCACATGTCAGGTCACAGCTGTCTAACTCCAGTTCCAGGGAGAGCCAACAGAGGCACCTGGTGCATATATGGCACTCAGACATGCATGCAGGCAAAGCATCCATACACACGAAATAAAATCTAAAAAAATTAATGTTCAGTAGTTGTCATTTGAACACTCAACATTGACTTAGAATTTTTCATGGCTTCTTTTGTTGTCTCAAGAAACTTTTTCTTAATACTAAATTGTCCTTTGGCCACTCCCATTCCCAGATTTGACTGTTTCTTGGTTTTCTGACTCTTCTTCTATTCAGTTGTATAGCATTAATGGAACTTGAAAGATAGTTGTGGCTTGATGCAAGTCTCAGAATGGATGGTCACTGGGAAGGAAGGCTGTCTGTCTGCTCCTAGTCTATTCCTGAGTCCTGCTCTTTTCTGTATGGCAGTTTATGCCTCAGTGGGTGGCACTGAGAGGACAACTCTCAGTCCACAGTGGGATTCTGATGCTGAGCTCCTATGATGAGGTTTGTGCGGCAAG
The DNA here is from genome assembly GCF_000001635.26 of Mus musculus. Taxonomy (NCBI): domain Eukaryota; kingdom Metazoa; phylum Chordata; class Mammalia; order Rodentia; family Muridae; genus Mus; species Mus musculus. The sequence continues at coordinate 86,623,316 of NC_000077.6, read as the reverse complement.
CGCTTGTACACTCTGACACACCGAGTGGATCTCACTAGCCCTTGTTTTGGCTTCTGAAACTTGGCTCATTTAGTCCTATGCCAAGATTACAGGCGTTTACCACCACCATGCAAGACTTGTATGCTCATTTCTGATTTAACCTTGTCATCTTCAGTCAGGCTTATTTTATTATTTATTTATGCATATGTGTACACACATGGGTTGAAGTGCTGGAGAATGCCAGAAGAGAATGTTGGAGTTGGAATTGAAATCACAAGCCCAACATGGGTGCTGATTTTCTCCTGCTTATCTTTTTACAACAAAATACACATTGAAGAAAACGTTCTGGAGAGACTAGAAAATGTCTAGTTTTCTAGACATATAAAATTATGTTCTCCCGTACTCCTTAACTCACAAGATAAATTTAATTTTTTTCAGTTAACATTTAATTTTAATAATACCTGTTATGTTTAAAGAGTCAACAACACACAAGGAAAAGTCTTCTGTGAAATTTAATTTTTTTAAAATTCTGTTTGTTTTAATGATGAAGCAATTCTAATTGAAACCATCTGATTTTCAAATAAAACTAAGAGGTTAATACAACCCAGTCAGTAAGAAAGCACAGTAAGTAATATTTAAGGTTTTCTTCTTAGTTTGCTTTGGAAATTGGAGTAGAATGGTTTTGTTTTGTGTTTGCTTTGTTCTTTTCTTCTCCACACCTGTTTACGGTATGAACAGAAGTGAACAGTGGGTAAGCATTATGTTACCCTTGTTAGCTGGTTTACAGATGGTTGCTTTGTAGGTTTAGTATTTCAAACACCTTTTGTAAAATGTTCTAGAAAGTTCCCTTTCATTGAAACTTGGACTGTCAGGCTATATCTGGCTCTGTGTTTTTGCTGGATGATTTTTATATCAGTACCATACTGCTAATAAATGCAAGCCCTCTCCCTGCTCTAATTGCTAAGCCCTCATGGGAGTTGTGGCTCAGGCTCAGAAATAAATAGTAGGAAGGACAGTGGAATAACTATTAACACTCATTTCTATAGCAAAGCTTTGTTGATTTTCAACTAGCTAGGGGATGTGATTTGTCATGAGAGAGCTGGAAGGTTTGTTTTTTGACTTTATTTGTTTTGGGTTGTTTGTTAGGCATTATAGGAATGCTTTTTATTAGTTTTCTTTCCGTTTTTCCTGTTTTTAATCTTGGCATTTAAAGTCTTGCTGACTTGATATTTAAATACTTACTCCTTAGTGCGCATGCACACACATGCACACACACAGAGCAGTATGCAGCCACACACCACAGACCTTGTATACAATAGTTGCTCCATAAGAATATATCACCTGGTGTCATCAAATAAACCCATTCTGTGGTGTTTGTATTATGTAATGATGCAATTGACCAATTAGACATTTCTCAAAATATATCTTCATCATTAGGAAATGTATGTCTATACTTAACGTTTCTTTGTCCTATCCCCATGTCTTTGGTAATTTTTATGTGTGTTTTAGTTAACATATTATTAATTGTATAAAATAATGGGTTGCATTACTTTTATCTGCCCTTGTGGTTTTGGTTTTTGTTTTGAGTCAAGGTCCTGCTGTATAGCCTTGCTTGCTCTGTAGGCTCCTGCTGGCCTCACTTAATATTTTTTCTGCCACGGTTTTCCCTAGTCCCACTTGCTTCTGCCTCGTGTGCTGGGATCAGAGGTGTATGCTGCTAGGCTCAATACCCTCCTTCTGTATCAGGCTACATTTTCTGTCTATGGCTGTTTCATAGCTTAGTTTTCAAAGCTTTAAGTGTTTAAGCTCATCTGAATAATTTTGACCTTTCCCTGCACTGACCGTTGTGTACTGTCATAGAAGATTCACTGGTATATGTTGCCTTGGCTGTTTTAGAGACGGGGCTCTTTCCCTGTGTGGTCCACAGTAGCCCTGTACTTGCAGTCCTCCTGCCCTACCCTACGGTAAACCAAGGTTACAAGTACACATCCTCCCATACCCAGCCACTGTGTGCGCGCGCGCGCGCGCGCGTGTGTGTGTGTGTGTGTGTGTGTGTGTGTGTCTGCATTTCTCTTTGATTCCATTCGAATGTGAGTATTTATACTAACTTGTTTATAAATAAAAGAACAGTGAAATGACTTTAGGGCTGGTGAGCTAGATCACAGGTACAGGTGCTGACTATAAAGGCTGGTGAGCTGAGTTAATCTCTGAGACCCATATGGTGAAGAGAGCTGACTCTTTAAAATGTCATTTTAAAGATGTATTTTAGCAGGGCGGTAGTAGTAAATATAAATACCTTTAATCCCAGCACTTGTGTGGCAGAAGCAGGTGGATCTCTGTGAGTTTGAGGACAGCCTGGTGTACAGAGAGAGTTCCAGGACAGCCAGAACTACACAGCAAAACCCTGTCTTGAAAAACAAAACAAACAAAAAGGTATTTTAATCTTTTCCAACCCATAATAAAATTATTAGATACAAACCTTAAAAACCTTATGCAACAAGTGCTTTACGGATTCAACCATCAGCCCCATTTTTTAAAAGGAATTTGTTTTATTTTTATTAATGTATGTTTGAGTATGTGTATTCATGTCTGTGTGCAAGTGTCATAGAAGTCAATGGAAGGTCTTAGATCCCCTGGAGCTGAAGTTACAGGAGGTTGTAAGCTGTTTAACATGGGTTCACAGAACTGAACTCTAGTCTTCTGAAAGAGAGCAAGCGCTCTTAAGCTGTGCCAGGTGTGGTGGGACACATTTTTAATCTCGGCACTTAGGAGACAGAGGTAAACAGGTCTCTGTAAGTTTGAGGTCAGATTGGGTCTACATGGAGAATTTGAGGCAGCCAGGGTTACATAGTGAGACCCTGTTTCAAGAAACAAAACCATCAGCCTCATTTTTTAAAAGGAATTTGTTTTATTTTTATTAATGTATGTTTGAGTATGTGTATTCATGTATGTGTGCAAGTGTCATAGAAGTCAATGGAAGGTCTTAGATCCCCTGGAAACAAAACAAAAAGAGTATTAAGTTAGAGTAAGCCAGACATGGTTAGGATACTACTGTAATCCAAACACTTAGGGGGTGATGCATAAAGACCCAACAGGTTTAGACAAGGTTGGGTTATACAGTAAGACCCCATCCAAAGTAATAGTAATAGTACTTGTGGGAGATACTGGGTTTGGTTTGGTTTGGTTTGGTTTTGGTTTTTTGAGACAGGGTAGCCCTGGCTGTACTGGATCTTACTCTATAGACTTGAATTCACAGAGGTCCACCTACCTCTGCTTCCCAAATGCTGGGATTAAAGACATGTGTCACCACTGTGTATTATTTATAATTATCTCAGACTGACAACTTTAGTATTATACTAACATTAGAACAAATTGTGGTATATTCGTACAATAGAATAACACATATCACTTTAGCAGTTTGGTTACTCCACATTCATTAACAGCGTGGAAGAAACACTAGATGTAATGTAGAGCTAACAATGCCAGACCTGCAAGAGGACATTCTGCAGTAATCCTGTTCTCATTAAGCTCAAAAATAGGAAAAGCTAAAACTGTAGCTCTAAACATTCAGGAGGGTAATTGCTCTGGTAAAAGACTGACTTCCTAGAGTAACGTTCTGTGTCTCATCTCAATGGTAATTAACACGTTTATTTTTTTATTGGGGGGGGGTTGGTGGTTTCAAGACAGGGTTAATCTGTGTAGCCCTGGCTGTCCTGGAACTCACTCTGTAGACCAGGCTGGCCTCGAACTCAGAAATTCACCTGCCTCTGCCTCCCAAGTGCTGGGATTAAAGGAGTGTGCCACCACGTGGTGGCGCATGCCCTTTTTTTTTTTTTTTTTTTTAAGATTGATTGATTGATTGATTGATTGATTGATTGATTTAATGTAAGTACACTGAAGCTGCCTTCAGACACTCCAGAAGAGGGCGCCAGATCTCGATACAGATGGTTGTGAGCCACCATATGGTTGCTGGGAATTGAACTCAGGACCTTCAGAAGAGCAGTCAGTGCTCTTAACCACTGAGCCATCTCTCCAGCCCCCACGCCTTTTATTTTTATAAAATCTATCAGAATGTATATTTTTAACGTGTATAGTGTACATTTGTTCTGTCTCCATTTAAAAAAGGAATCTGTATGAGCCAGGCATGATATCACACATTTTTAATCTCAGCACTCAGAAGGCAGAAGCAGGCAGATCTTTGTGACTTTTTTTTTTTTTTTTTTTTTGAGATCAGACTGGTCTGTGTAAAAAGATTCAGGATAGCCAGAGCTACATAGAGAGACTCTGCCTTTAAAAAAAAAAAAAAAAAAAAGAGTATATGTGTGGTATATACTTGTGTGCAGGCAAGTACATATACACCCCTGTATGTGTGCTGGGGGCCAGAGGAAGGCACCAGATATCCTGGCTCCATCACTTCAGCCCTGTTTCTTTTGACAGGAGGTGTGTCTGTGTGTGTGTGTCTGTCTGTCTCTCTCTCTCTCTCTCTCTCTCTCTCTGAATCTGGAGACTGGTGAACAGCAGGTCCCAGTGTACTCTGTCTTCCACAACACTAGGGTTGTGAATCTGCATGGCTTTGCTGGGCTTTCCCAGCCTGGGCTTTCCACTCTGTCTTGCTGCTTGCTCAGCAAGTTCTCTGACACACTGCCTTCCTCAGCTCAGCTCATGTACTTGAGTTTGGAAAATATTTGAACTGCCTGTTCCTATGCAAAAATAAATTTGGTGACACTTTACATCTGTATGCCATGGAAGCCTGATTGTGATTAACAGCTTCCTATTTTAGCACTTGAAATGTTTGTTCTTCATTGTAAATTACATATAACATTTTTTTTCATTTTTTTAAAGCAAAGCCTCACAATACCAGGATTACAGTGTATGCTACCACACATGCCCTGACATGATTTTTGCATATTTATATATTTATTTGTGCATGTACTTACTGTCAGGGAGGATGCATACAGCTTGCATGGCGAGATCAGGGAACAGCTTGTAAAGTTGGTTTCTCCTCCCATCATTTGGGTTCTTGGGACTCAAATGTAGGTTGTCTATTGGCCACAGTTCCCTTTATCCACTGAACTGTCTCACAGGCCTCATAGATTTTATTTTCAGGGGAAAAAAAACACCAATTTCTATTTAATATTTGAAGGTATAGTTTGGGTGAAGTGCCATGAAACTCTCTTTGTGCTAAGTTGAGGTTTGATCACTGATACTGGTTTAGGTGCTGTTTTTGCTATAGCCCACAATACCAAAATGCATTGTCCTTTGCATTCCAGAGCCTAACATATGTGTAACTGAAATAAATGTCTGTAGAAATAGTGTTGTAGCCTGTTCTCCTACTATAGCAGAATAGCAGAAACTGAGTAAATAAGACTTTATTTAGCTTACATGGTTCATGGGATGTTTGTGGCATATGGGCCATAGCCTGTGAAGGCCTCTTGTTGGATGACAATATGTTAGAGTGTATCATGGTAAAAGAGAAGGAGGGACCAAGTGTTTGGCCCTGCAGTTGTCTACATAACAGTAATACTATATGGGCAGAACAGGTTACATTTATATATTTAGGAATATAACTAAGAGTGTGTGTGTAAAACAAAGAAAATGAAGGCCATAAGTTTGAGAGACAGCAAGGGAAGATACATAGGAAGGATTAGAGGTAGGAAAGATGTAATTATATTTTAATTTCAAAAAATTTTTTAAAGAAAAGAGTACCTAGAGGTGATGGCACATGCCTTTAATCCCAGCACTGAGGAGGCAGAGGCAGGCAGCTCCGAGTTCAACACCAGCCTTGTCTACAGAGCCAGTTCCAGGACAGCCAAGGCTACACAGAGAAAGATACCCTGTCTTGGAAAAAAAATTGAAAGAAAGAAAGAAAGAAAGGAGTGGGAGCCAGTACAGCTGCCCCTTTTATGATTTTTCATTCACAAGGCAGTGTCTCCATGAGCTGATTACCTTTCAAAGATTGCTTTTCTCCACACTCTGCCATACAGACTGTTTCAACCTATAGCACATAGTATGTATTTGTATCATATGTGTAATCTTATAATTTTATTCTGTTCATTAAGGAGAGAATGCCAGGGCCAGGAGAGGTCACTCAAATGGTTATTTAAAACATTGGCTGCTGTTCCAGAAGACCTGGGTTCAGATTCCTAATACATACACAACAGCTCACAGCCATTAGTTAACTACAGTACCAGGGAATCTGATACCCTGTTCTGGCCTCTGTGAGCATCAGACACACATGTGGCATCCAATTAAAACACCCATGTTAAAAAATTTTTTTAAGTTGTTTTTTTTTTTAATAAAAAGATGCCCTTGTCACTAAATTTCACAAGGAAATTTAGTTTATTAGTTTAATGAAATCACACTAGATGATATAATAAATAAGAACAAAATCTGTATTTTTCAGATTTCTAGTTACAATCAGTTTTTCATCCCTTAAGTGTGTGTACATACATGTGCATGTGTGTGCCTCTGCCTCCCCAGTGCTGGGACTAAGGCGTGCATCACTACACCAGGCCTACTCTGAAGGGTTTAATACTAACCTTGAAGCTATTTCAGTAACAAAATCAAGAACACTATTAGATCAGAATGGGTTTTAGCATATAGTCAGCTAAGCTGGTAGGTAGGGGATTTAGAAATGGCTCAGTAGTTAAGATCATTTGCTTTCCTTCCAGAGGACCCAAAGTCAGTCCTCAGCACCCTGATCAGGTGGGTTCTAACTTTAGCTCCAGGGGATCTAACACTTTCTTCTGGCCTGCCACTTATACATATTCACATGCACACAAGCACACACACACACACAACTAAATCTAGTAAAAATGGAGAAGATACTCAAGTACTAAACCAAGCTGCACTGGGCCTTGAAAGCCAAACAAAAGATATCCAGTCACCTGCTGTGAGCATTACCCTGATGGACAAGTGTGTGGTGGAGAGCTGGGAAAGATGGAGTATGTGGTGAAGAAATGGAAGAATACATGAAGCCAAAGGGGCTTGTTAGTGCGCTGTGGAGAAAGGTGGAACTCAGCGTCATTGAGGAACAGGTGGATAAAAGGAGGCCCTGGTAAGGTTGTGACCCTGGCTGCTGGTAAAGGCCTTGTCTGGATCAGTGGTCCTGCTATAGCTAGTTCTGTGTCCATGTCTGTGGTCTGGGCTGCCATCGTGGATATCTGAGGGCAGTGCTTTCTCTTGGCATGCTGATCTGAGTGGCCTGTGCTGCTGGGAGCCATGTTTGGGTTGATGTCCCAGACCCACATTACCAGCAAAGGCCATGCAGATGTCTGAACTGCTGTCACCTAAGGCACCATGCTGAGCTGGCCCAGCTCCTGCCTGCCGCACAGTAGAGCTGACCCTAATGGTTGGATAGGTGGGGGAACAAACCCCCAGCACATGTGTGCGGGTGAACTAGCCCCGCCCCGAGACTATGTGGGTGGCTTGGGCAAGGGGGAGATGCCCCCTCCCCAGTTGCTCCTTGCCACTTGTGGCAGGCAGGTGAGCTGGCCTCTAAGGTCATGAGAGCAAGGAAGCAGAGATGGCCCTGGTGGTATAGGAGAGCTGGAGAACTGACCAACTCAGCTACCTACCAGGCCCAGATCCAGAGCTTTGAGTTGGCCACCCAATATCCACCCCACCTATGACCTGCTGGAGGGCATGAAAGGGCTGGTCCTGCAGATCCAGAGCTGCAGGGTCTTTGTGTAACATAGTGTGGCACACTACACACTCCAGGACAAGGTTTTATATGTGTGTGTGTGTGTGTGTGTGTGTGTGTGTGTGTGTGTGTGTGTATTAATTTCTTTTGGTAGGGAGGTTGTAAGGGCAGATATGAAGGGACAGGAAGATGAGTGGGATTGGTGTAATGATGTAAAATTCATAAAGACTCATAAAATGTTAAAATAATAATAGAAATAAATCTTTAAGGCCTGGTGGTTGTGGTACACATCTTTAATTCCAGCACTCAGGAGGTAGAGGCAGATAAATCTGTGAGTTTGAAGGCAACCAGGGCTACACAGAGAAAGCCTGTCTCAAAAAAAACCAAATAAACAACAACAACAAAAACCCACAAGTAATTAAATAAAGAAATCTTTAAAAAAAAAAAAAAAGGCAGGTTAGGGGCTGGAAAGATAGATCATCAATTAAAAGCATTCTCCGCTCTTGTAGAGCACCCAGGTTCGATTCCCAGCACCCATCGTTAGTAACTTCTGTTTCACGCGATCCAATGCCACCTTCTAGCCTCCATGGGCACCAGAAACAGGTCTGGCAGAATCACATTAATAAAGAGAATTCAATTAAAAGAAAAAACAGGCTACTTAAACTTCCATAAGATACCAATTTCCCCATGGTTGTTACATTCATTTAAATGCTGCTTTAAAAAAAAATTTTTTTCCCAAGCTGAGCATGCTAACAAACACTTCTGATCCATCCTTCTAGGTCAGAGGCAGGTGGGCCTGTGTGCGTGCAAGGCCAGGCTGATCTACACAGCAAGTTCCGAAAGACCAAACCAGTTCAATAAATACAGAGGTCCTTCCATGAGATAAAAAAACAGTATACGGTTACTGCTTGGAGATAAATATTATTTATACTTAAAATGTTACAGCCAAAGATTAGCATTTTTCTGCTTACAATCAGTCCTGTAGTTTCTCTTCTCTGGTAATCCTAAATCCCTTTGTTTAAAGAGGCCATCACTGGAAAGAGGCCCATCGGACACACAAACTTTATATGCCCCAGTACAGGGGAACGCCAGGGCCAAAAAAAAATGAGAATGGGTGGGTAGGGAAGTGGGAGGGAGGGTATGGGGGACTTTTGGGATAGCATTGGAAATGTCATTGAGGAAAATACTTAATAAATTTTTAAAAAAAGAAAAAAAAAGAAAAGAAAAAAGTGGAAAAAAAAAAGAGGAAATAGAAAGCAGCAGTGCTCTGGGGCTAGTACACTAATGTAATGTAAGGCCTGCTTCCCTTTCTGGATCTGGGGCTAGTGTGATGTAAGGAGTGCTTCCTTTCCTCCGTTAGGGCTTGAAGCCTCTGCTGGTATAAATGGCTGCTTCCTCCTCTGCTTTCTTACAGTGTTGGAGAATATGTTGCTCCTATCTTCAGCTGTTTCAAAAGTGCAAGCTCGATAGATGCCTAGTCACTGTGGGTGGGGCTGGGAAATGGAACTTTCCAGATAATGGGTTTATAACTGAGAAAAACAGAAAATGGTACATGGTACTAATTGTGAATTATGTAATTTATTTAAAGAGAGGTAGAGAGTGAACATGTCCTCTTAGGCACTTAAATTGTGAAATAGATAAAGATTGTGAAATGTGAATACAGAGAAATGAAACTATAAAAAGGAATTTATTTTTTGTGGTACAGATTTTTTTTATATAAAATGGCAAATGACAATTGAAGAAGCAATCAAATTGGACTCTCAGCATTGTTCCCACAAATACTACAAGAATATTCAAATGAAATGTTAATTTTCTTTTATATGTAACTGGAGAATTGAATGCCTAACATAACAAATTTGTTGGTAATCTTTTTCTTCTGTTTTTATTTAAAAAATATTATTGCTATATATTTTCATTTGGCTTATTCATTGTACTTGAAGTAAAAGACAGCAACTTAAAAAAAAAAAGACAGCAACTTTTGTTTAAGATATTTCTTTTAAGCTTTAGGAACTGAAAGTTTTTTCTAGTGATGTTAGATGACATTTCTGGGTTTTTACTGTGAATTGCCAAATAATATAAAAAGAGAGTAAAAATATCCCACTGCATATTTTAAAGGCAAGTTAAAATACAAATATTATAATTATAGTATTACTTTAAAATCAACAGAAAATAACTGTCAAATTATACAAATACTTGTACCACTGGGTGGTCATGGCACATACCTTTAATCTCTGCACTCATAAGTCAGAGGCAAGCAGCTCTCTGTGAGTTTGAGACCAGTCTGGTATCCAGAGTGAGTTCCAGGACAGCTAGGGGAGACACCATGGCCAAGATATTACACTCCAAGTGTGCTGCCCCTGTAATTCCCTAAAATGGAGGAAACTCAACTGCATGATTTCTGGTAATGGGGAAATACATTGGCATTCTCAACTGATTGAAAAAAAAATTTTTTTAAATTATACAAATGATAAAAAGTACTGAGGGCTAGATAGGTGACTCTGCTGTTAAGAGCTATGGCTACTCTATTCTTGCAGAGGACCCAGATTTGGTTCCTAGTACACACACATGAAGGCTCATCTCTAACTCTGCTTCCAGGGAAACTGGTGTCACCTTCTGACCTCTGCAGGCATACTGTATGCACATGATTCAAATTCATATAAAATAAATACATTTTTGAAAATAAGTGTGTAACTTACAACAACAATAAAAACAAAACAACACACAAGGCATGGTGGCTCATGCCTTTAATCTTAGCACTGAGAGTCAGAAGCAGGGTGAGCTCTAGGAGTTCTAGGCTTGGACCCAGGCTTGTACAGTGAGACCTTGTCTCAAATAAATACGTGATTTTTAACTTGAATGGCAACTAAAAAAGCAAGATTACATTTATTATGAAAAACATGTAGGATGATAAAAGAATGGTGTTCCTTTTAAATTTTTAGTTTTGGGATATTTCAGTTAGAGTTCACAGAAGTCATGAATTCAATCCTTAAGACTAATTGGAATTAAAACTTTATTGGTGTGGCGGGGGTGGGGGGTGCTCAATGAGGAAAGGTTTGCTGAGCAAGTGTGAGGACCCCAGTCTAGATAATCATCACCTAATAAGGCAAGGCACAGCACCATGCGACTGTATGGTCAGCACCGGGGAGAGAGCGACGGGCCAATCTCTCTAGTCGCTCGTAATAGAGGGAGATGTCTATATAAATGAGAACGACAACAAACTGACTCTCACCATTTGTAAAGAACAAGACTTCCATCTGGGCATAGCGGCCAGGCCCTTAATTCCAGTGCCTGGGAGGCAGAGACAAGCTGCTCTGAGTTCCAGGACAGCCAGGGCTACACAGAAAAACCCTTTTTCAAAAAACAACAAAAATTCAAGGACAGAAAGACAAATACCACTAATTGTCACTCATGTGTGGAAGCTAATATGTTGGTCTAAAATAAGCAAGAGAATAATTTCTTGTCTTGGGCGTGGAAAGGGGAGGATGGAGAGATGGTGGTTAACAGGTGCAAGGGCACATGGGGAAGAGGAGCAGCTTCCAGAACTCTGTGGTGTGAGAGCATGAATTTCAAAATGGCTAGTTTAGGCAGAGATGTCTTCATTGTCCTGAAAACTCAGGCTTTGTACCATGCTGTTATTTGGAGATTATGTCTGTTAAGTTATTAGAGGAAAAAGAAAAGATGGGATAAACCAGGGTTTCAAACAGTGATATAGTGCATGTGGTTTCCCATATTCTGTCTTCTCTGGAGCATCCAGAGAGAACCCCAAAGATGCAACAATCCATTCTTAAATGTGGGAAGACTTTAAGGATGTGGTACTTTTGAAGACTTGGATGTTTTCCCACAGACAGCCTGCTACTCAGTATGGATCAGTATGAGTCAGGGGTAGTGATACGTACCTTTACTCCCAGCACCCAGGATGGGAGACAGAAGGATCGTGAGTTCAAGGCCAGCCTGCAGTACAAAGCAAGACTCTGTATACAAACAAATAAGAATCAATTGGTATCAGATTGTAAGATATATAGTACAATAGACTATCATAAAGAGTTGTCTTTCGGGGCATCAAGATGCCTCTTTGAGTAAAGATACTTGTCTCCAAGCCTAATGACCTGAGTTCAGTCCCCAGAACCTCCATGGTGGAAGGAGAGAACCATCCGCACATGTGTATGTTTACATATACAGCTGCAAATAAACAAATACATGGAAAATTTTAAAAATAAAAGTTGTTTTTCTTCTTTGTACTTTTAATTAATATTTCAAAACATTTGTTTTACAGGACTTTGCATCACGGGCTAAACTGGCAGTTCAAAAACTAGTACAGAAAGTTGGATTTTTTGGAATTTTGGCCTGTGCTTCTGTAAGTAGATTATATTTAAAGTTACAAATTTCACTAAATGCTATGAATATATTTTGATCAATTTGTTTGTTATGCATATTAGTGTCTTGTGTTCTTTTATGTATATGTGTGTATCACATTCATGTCTGATGCCTGCTAAGATGTGGGTGCTGGAAACTGAACTGTCCTCTGAACCATCCCTTTAGCCCCTTTTTTTGTTTGTTTGTTTGTTTGTTTGGTTGGTTGGTTGGTTGGTTTTGGTTTTTCGATACAGGGTTTCTCTGTGTAAAAAATCCTGGCTGTCGTGGACTTGCTTTGTAGACCAGGGTGGCTTCAATCTTCAAGGCTTAATTCTGTGACAACAAAGAAATAAGATCCATTATTCCTATGAAGAAGTAATAATGAGATGAATTAGCAAGTCTTTTTCCAGAGTGTCCAAGTATTAATAGGAAGATTTGCTTAAAACCTGACTTGAGACATCTTAGCTCCTGTTTAGGTTTGGGCGGGTACCTTGGAAGCATGGGGAATTCATTCAGTTTGTATTCTCAGAATCCCCATAAAACATCTGGGTGGTGGCGTGCACTGTAATATCAGTGATGGCAGAATGGGAGATGAAGACAGATGGATCACTGGTACACACAGACGTCACACACGTAAACCAAAATGTCCACGCGCCTGAATTACTGTTGTTGATCTTGGAAGTACTAGACATTTCCCCGGTGCAGCCTCTGTGACAACAGTGACAACAGATATAAAGTGCCCAAGGAGGCTACCTCACAAGGCTGATAGGATTTATGAGAATATTTGTGAAAATCACACGCAACACAGCCCTGAGAGAAGTTGGGGCGAGGGGATCAGAAGTTCAGAGTCGTCCCTGGTGACACAGCAGATATGAGGGTTTGAGGTCAGCCTAGGATATCTCCAAAGCAAAGTGTGCATTGGTGAGATGACTCAGCAAGTAAAGGCACTTGTGGCCTGAGGATGCAGAACCTGATTTCAGTTCCAAGAATCCAAAGAAAGGGAGAAGATGCCTCAAGTCCTCCTGACATTCACATGCATGTGTGTGTAAACACACACAAGATAAAATATTTTTGCAAGAACAATATAGTGCTTCTCACATAAATGCTCATTTATTTTCACTGTGGTTTATCAGCTTTCTATCAGCTACTGAATCCTAGGAGTATATGAGGAACAGGTAGTGATAGCACAGACCTTCGGTCTCAGCACTTGAGGATCTGAGGCAGGAGGATAGCTGTAAATATACAACCATTCTGACTTGAGTTTGAGGCCAGTCTGGTCTACATACGTTGCAAAACAGCCAAAGCTACATGGAAAGACTCTTAATCAAAATCAAAGCAAAACAAATAGCAACAAAAACCAAAGAAGGGGAAGAGAAGGAGAAAAGTGAGAGGTGTTTTCTATCTCAGAGATCTAGAAGCCAGTAATTACAGACAGTTGAAATACAGTGTTAAAAACCCAGTGTAGTAACCATGCCTTTAATCCCTGAGTTTGGTAGATAGAGGCAGGCAAATCTCTGAGTTCAAGACCAGCCTTGTCTACAGGGTGAGTTCCAGGAAATCCAGAATTACACAGAGAAATCCTGTGTGTGTGTGTGTGTGTGTGTGTGTGTGTGTGTGTGTGTGTGTGTGTGTGTGTGTGAGGGAGGTAGGTGGGTGGGTGGGTGGGTAGGTGAAAAGTACTGTTGATGAGCTGAGGAGCCTATTAGATAATAGTGTTCTTAATCTGAGGCCAGTTTCCTGGGTTCAGATCTTTTTTATGGGGGAAATGTCTTGCTCTTTCTTACCATTCTTTTCTACAAAATAAGTATAATAAATATCATACAACATGTGCCCGGGGAAAGTGAAATGCTTTTAGCTTTCTGAAGCAGGAAATCTTTATTCCTGGTTACTCACTGCCTGTGTGTTAGAAACTCACCATCTGTCCTACGCGTTCCTTGTATTGGTCATGTACAGTTAGAGTTAAGTTCAATTTAAAAATGAGTTTAGCTGTCTATGAATTTTTTCCAAGATATTTTTAATGAAAGTTAAAGGGTATTTATTAATTAACCATCTTGATGTCAACATTTAAACTAAGATAAGATCATAATTGAGAGGAAATTTTAAAGCAATCCTGTAGGGTTTTTTGTTTGTTTGCATTGTTATTATTATTTTATTATACATGGGTGTTTTGTTTGTATGCATGTCTGTAGCTGGATCTGCAGGGGCAAGAAGGCACTGGATCCACTAGGGCTACAGTGACAAATGGCTGTTAGCCACCACGTGTGTAAGAATCGAACCCCTCTGGAAGAGCAGCCTCTGAGCCATCTCTCCAGCCCCACAAACAGTTTTAGTTCTAATTGTCCTCTGGTTTATTTAGTTATAACTTCAGGAAAAACAAGCAACAGTAGCAGCCGTGTCTCCTGATAGCTGACTCTCCTTTTCTGAGAGGATCCAACCAGAGTGAAATTCCTAGCAAGTTGACAAGTTAGAATTTGTGTCTGTTCTGATTTTCATTTTAAACCTATTTCCATTTACTGTGGATTAAAGCATAAAAATAAACAATAGCTGGGCTGGAGAGACTGCTCTTCCAGAAGTCTTGAGTTCAGCTCCCACCAACCACATGGTGGCTCACAGCTACCTGTAATGGGATCCAAAGCCCTCTTCTGAAGATAACTTCAGTATACTGACATATAAAACAAACAAACAAACAAACAAACAAAAAACAAGTTAGTAGTAGTGGTACTCGCCGTTAATCTCAGTGCTCTCGAGGCAGGTGGATCTCCTGAGCTCAAAGCCAGCATGGTCTACAAAGTGAGTTTTAGCACAAGGGCTACCCAGAAAAACCCTGTCTCAAAAAAACCCTGTCTCAAACAAACCCTGTCTCAAAAAAAAAGAAAGAAAGAAAGAAAGGAAGGAAGGAAGGAAGGAAGGAAGGAAGGAAGAAAGGAAGGAAGGAAGGAAGGAAACAAAATTATATTTCATAGACTTGTGAGCATAACAAAGAAAAAAGGTAAGATGTGGCCTTTGCACTCTGTACAGTACAGGACGATGAGTCTGAGTGAGGAGACCACCAAGAGTCACAGCAGAGAATGCTTGAGTTCTCATTTAGTCATAACAGTGTTCTTAGAAGACTGCATGTGGCCATTTTTTTTTTAAACAACTGGGCTTTTCTTTCAGAGTTCAAAAATAAAATTATATAAATTAATTGGCTTACAAATGGCTCAGCTAACAGTCACAAGGGCAGAGTATTTCTGTGGGAGAAAAATAAGTGAAGTGCTCAAAAACAGTTGTGGTTTCTTCACATTCTTACATGAAATTGTTTTAATGTGGGAATGTTTGGAGAGGTATTTATTGTGAATCACTTCTTTGTCTAGGACAGAGTATTCAAAACATCTGAGTCGGTGTGCTCTCATCTCTCCACACAAGGGTTTTTTAAAAATATGTCATGTGTCCCCAGAGCCATAGGCTTTCTTAATATAAAATATAAATAATGAATTATTTTTGAGCAGGACCTCAACCCCCTCTGTCCTGAATCCACTTTGTGGCCAAGAGTAACCTGAACTCCTGCCTGCCTTTACCTCCCAAAGCTACAGCTGCAGGAATGTAGTAAGGTTAAATGTTGAAAGCTTCACGTTTACTGAAGATACGAACACATCGAGATAATTGTGTTTTGAGTGAGAATTTACTTAGAACCTCTCTAATAATCTTAACAATTCATTCATACCTTACCGAAGAAATAGCCACCAAATGAGCAAAAATCTACTTTTAAAAGGGATTCAATTTCTGCAGATCCAAGGTTGTATCCATTCCTCCTGTGTTAAAAGACTATTTGTATGAGGTGCATCTTAGTTTGCTGTGCTCTTATAGAACGGCAGACTCCCGAGCATGAGAGCCAGCTTAGGGACTGCTATTAGAGCTCAACTCTAATCTTCTGAACAGTGTCTTATACCAGGGACCTTTATCCCGTGTCATACAGAAAACAATGATTAAAGCAGGACACCACACACCCAACAGATTTTAAAAACATTTTCTTTGAATTATTCACAGAAGTATTTTTTCTTCTCTTGATAGATTCCAAACCCCCTGTTTGACCTGGCTGGAATAACGTGTGGGCACTTCCTTGTACCTTTCTGGACCTTCTTTGGTGCAACCCTGATTGGGAAAGCAATCATTAAAATGCATATCCAGGTAATTATAGCTGAGTCACTGTTTAATGGCCTTGATAGGACCATGGCTCTTGGCTTGCTTCCTCCTTCCATCAGTTAGACAATAAAGTATGCAAACTTAGAAGTACATAAATTCTGCTGTTTTTCTTCTTTCCTCTTCCTTCTTCCTTTCTTTATTAAAAAAAAATAAGTAGTGTACTTGTGTAAGAAAATGCATATTGTTTTCATGTACACAGTCAAAGGCTGTGCTCTCCTTACTGACCACCACTTATTGATTCTTGCTTTCTTTCACACACTGTACAGCACTTCCTTGCTTGTCACCAGTATCCTTTACCAAAAACCAGCAGGTGTTTGTGGGCAGGAGAAGGGTAGCTGAAGCTGTGGGGAAACATGGGTGGTGTGGTTAGAGAAGTGAGACTCTGCTAGCCCCCAGAGCCACTCTTACCATCTTTAAGGTAAATCAAGAGGCCAAGAAGTGAGGGAGAAGTGGCTGTGCCTTGAACTGTGAATTGTTCCATCTCAGGGCAACTCTCAGTAATAAACATCTCAAAAAGAATTTCTGTAAGTCAGCGTGTTTCACAGCAAATAAGAATTTACTAAGAAAGAAAGTTAAGAACAATGAATTAATGTCTCTAAAAAATAAAAGTCTAGCCCCAGTGATTGTGAGGGACTAGAGAAATGGCTCAGCAGTAAAGAGCACTGGCTGCTGTTCCAGAGGACCTTGGCTCAGTTCACAGCACCCACATGGCCGCTAACAACCACGTGTACCTCTAATCCCAGGGGAACTGACATCCTCTTCTGGCCTCTGCAGGTGCTGAGTGCACACAGTTCATGTACATACATGCAGACAAAACACTCGTACACAAATAAATAAAGGAGGGAGGGATGCCTGGCATGTTGGTGCACGACTTTAATCTCAGCACTCAGAGGCAGTGGCAGGTGGATCTCTGAGTTTGAAGCCAGCCTGTTCTGCAAAGTGAGTTCTAGGACAGCCAGGGCTACACAGAGAAACCAAAACCAATGCTGACATAGCTTTTTGAGTTAATACCTAAGTACTCAGTTATTTCTATTTCTATTGTAACAGTTTATGTAATCGTACGTATACTCTGTTTCATGTGTTTGAATATTTCACCTGCATGAAATGTGCACTGCGTGCTTGCCTGGTGCCACAGAGGCTGGAGAAGCTGGTAACTACTAAGCCATCTCTCCAGCCCCATAATCTGTAAATCTGTATGCCTTATTTTATACTTCTTGAATAACTTTCTTTACATTATTATAATTTTTATTGCCTGTTTCTTTTTTTTTTTTATTTTGTACGGTACATTTTCATTTTATTCATTCCACTCCTTACCACCTTCCATACCTGTTTTAATTTTGAATTCATCTAATCCAGTTTGTGCTGCACATGTACTCACAGATATATGGCCTCGCTTGAGCATGGTAGACCTACCGGGGGCCATACCCATGAGGAGAATTATTGTAAACTTTGAATGCTGAGCACCTTATCTGCATCGCTTGTCAGACCTTTTCATTTCAGAAAAGTGGTCAAATTTAATAATACTTTTAGATATCCTAAGTAGATTTTCTTCTAAAATATATCAATTCTGGTTTGTTTTGTTTCTCTATGTAGCCTTGGCTGCCCTAGAACTCAATCTGCAGACCAGGCTGGCCTCAAACTCAGGGATCTATCTGCCTGTCTCTGCCTATTACATGCTAGGATTAAAAGCATTTGCCACCACTGCCTGGCTCAATTCATATTGTACTTCATACTTAAACTGTGTAGAATTCTGGTATAAAGGAAGTATATAAGTACAGCAGTCATACTTAAGTGGCTAATAAGCAATACATGTCTATAAGAATGCTGGCAGGTGGAATTTGAACCCAGGTCAACTAAGGAAGGTAAATGTTTTACTGCCTGCAGATTATCAGGACCAGTGATGGGTATGCGGTAGGTGTGCAGATTTCATAGAGAAACTTAACGTTTAGAAGGAAAAAGGTTTGCTTGCCTTCAAACCTGGAATTCAAAACAAGCCCTGAGGTTGAAGTTCTTCTACCTACTATGTAGAGAAAATGATAGCAAACCCATTTGTCTTCCTGAGGCATGGATCTGGATCCTTTTCCTGACTGTGGAATATGTTTACTGTGTTCCACTGTACATAGTAAATTGCCTTAAGAAGGCATGTCACTTGATGTGCATTCAGATGTAGCTTAGAACAAGCCTTTCCCGTTCCCTGAGTAGGCAGTACTAGTGAGTAATATAAACATTTTGGTCAGTTCCAGAGTCCAGAGAAACACCCACACACAAATTCCTCTGTACTCTACTAAAGCCCATCTCTCTGTTTGCTCTTTCGTCCTTTTCCCCCTCAGCTTAACTTTAGACAGCTTTCCAATACGTTATAAGTATAACTTGCTGTCTGTTAGTCTTCCTTGAAAAATTCCCAGCAGTACAATCTACTGTGTTGGATCAAAACTTTCCTGTTCCCTGGGTAGATTGAACTTCTCTGCCTAGAAGAGGATTCTTATCTTGTTCCCAAATGATGAAAAAAAATTAACAAGATTGTCTATTTGTGTGCATCTTACTTACTGTGGCTTTTGCCTGTCTGCATCCCCATGAAAGCACACACACACACACAACTGGATTGTGAGCCTTAAGGGTCAGAAAGCTTAGTTCCTTGGTTTGGGCCATTGAGGCCCTTGAGCACGTGACTCGGGAACCATTCATTCACTCCTCTGCTCAGGTCCTTTACCTTACCTAGCCTTGTCCCGTTTGTTTGTTTGTTTGTTTGTTTGTTGTATTTGGTGGTGGGCTTTATTGTTTTGGGGCTTTTTTTGTTTGTTTGAAGTCTTTTGGATTTGGTTTTTTGGGGTTTGTTTGTTTGTTTGTTTGTTTGTTTTTTGAGACATGCTCTCTAAGTATCCTTGGCTGTGCTGAAGCTCTCTCTATAGTCTAGGCTGGCCTCGAACTCACAGAGTTCCAGCTGCCTCTCCCTCCTGAGTGCTGGGATTAATGATATGTGCCACCACCTGGCTCCCTTGTTCCTTGTATGCATGAGTGAGAAAAACGTTCACTGGTTTGTGCCTTATGCTTACCTGGTAGAATCCCCACTCAGACTTAAAGCTTTCAAGACTGAGACCTGGGTTCTTAAGTGGCTGATACATTTTATGTTCTACCCAGCCCAGTAAATTTTTAAGCTGTTACATATAAAAAGGAAATATTGTTTTGTTTCTCAAGCACTGAAGTTGTGCAATTATTGGACACAGGCTGATTTTGCATTGTTAGGCAATGATGGTAGGGAAAGCTTATGGTGTTGAAATCACTGAAAGTCACAACCATTATTTCTGTTGATTGTTGAAAGATTTATGGCTCCAAGAATAACTGGTCCTTGGTGTGGACCTCTATAATATTGCTTTCCCTTCTACATTTACTTTAACAGCTGTCTCGTTAGGCTGTCATGGCCTTCCACCATTCCTAGAACTCTAGTATTCTAGTGTGATTCTTAGAGCTCTCTTTTTTTTTTTTTTTTTTTTTTTTTTTTGGTTTTTTTCAAGACAGGGTTTCTCTGTGTAGCCCTGGCTGTCCTGTGTCCTGGAACTCACTTTGTAGACCAGGCTGGCCTCGAACTCAGAAATCCGCCTGCCTCTGCCTCCCGAGCTGAGCTCTCTCCTTTGAACCACCTTGCCTGCTCAGTGCCTCATGGTTGTAGAGTTGGGAAGAAGAAGGCGGCGGCTGTCCTTTGTTTTATTCCCACCTCCCCTTTGGTTACATTGGCTAACATAATTATTGAACAAACAACAGAACATTAAAGAGCTCGTTGTCAGGAACTTGGAAAAACTCCAGGAATCCAGCTTTATTCACAGAATTATTATGCATCCTTATAATCTAAAGTTAAATAGAAACTGTTGAATCCCTAGTCAGTCCTACAGCTAAGCGTGCCCTTCCCTTTCCCTGCACTTCCATGACAGTGGTGGCTCCTTCCATCTTCTCTTTTAACTACTAGTTTCATTGGGGGAGGTGGGTATGTGCGAGTGTGTGCGTGTATGTCTGTGTGTGAGAGTGATTTTCTACCATTTGTAAAAAATCAAGATATAAGAAGTGTTCCCAGCTTTTTGTTTCCTAAAAGCCCTTACTATTGCCTGGTGTTATCCATAATAAGTACTTTATGCTCATCTGTGTTGAATGAAGCTGAGAATATTTGCTGTTAGTCCTAGAGTTATCTGGGTTGTTTGTTTTTGTCAAGTAAGAGTCTCTCTGCATAGTCCTGGCTGTCCTGGAACTCCCTCAGTAGACCAGGCTGGCCTCAAACTCACAGAGATTCTCATGCCTCTGCCACCCAAGCACTGGGACTAAAGGTGTGCGCCACCACACCCGGCCCTCTTCTTACTGTTTTAGTGTCATGCATCACATTTTTTTTGTTTTTTGGGGTTTTTGGGGGGGGGTTGTTTGTTTGTTTTTGTTTTTGTTTTTTCAAGACAAGGTTTCTCTGTGTAGTCCTGGCTGTCCTGGAACTCACTCTGTAGACCAGGCTGGCCTCAAACTCAGAAATCCGCCTGCCTCTGCCTCCCAAGTGCTGGGATTAAAGGTGTGCGCCACCACGCCCAATATTAATATCTTTAATTAGCAGAGGGAGAACTTCATTCTCACCAAACTAAAAATTTGAAAAGTGCGTTTAGCAGTAAGCCTGGGAGATCAGGCTTGTTCAGGTTCTGGGAACTTGGATGGTGTTGCTGTAAAACCTTCCTAAAGTTAGACTGTCTTCCTAAAATCTCTGAAGTACATTTAGGCAAGGCTTCTTAGAGTAATCAGCTTTGAGTCCATAGTGGTTCTGCTTTGTATAGAACTCGGAAGATAGAAAGAGTGACTTCTCCACTGTTCCCTCCCAGGCTCGGGTTTCATGACTCACAGACTCTCTGAGACAGTCCTGTATCCTAGTAAAAGACTACAGCTGTGCTTAAGGAAAAACATCTTTAAAATACCAACTACCGTCTGAATTAAATGGTCTTATTTTAAAAAATATATTAAAATTACAATTTTAGGGCAGCACACCACCTTCTTTTAGACAATTATACTTTGGGATTTACAGGTAGTTCTTTTAAATAATTGATTGTTTTAACTGGTGTTTTCTTTCAGAAAATATTTGTTATAGTAACTTTCAGCAAGCACATCGTGGAGCAGATGGTGACTTTCATTGGGTGAGTAATTCCTTAAAGACTAATATTAATATTGTGTTTTGAATGGCGTAAATGTGTATGGAAGAATACATTGGAATAAAAAAATCTAGTTTTGAGGGGAAAAAGTTTTTGCCCTATTGTTATTAAAAAGACATTTTTATCCAACTGAAGGGAAAAAATAAAGCTCACTTTTTCCATTTCTTTGGAAACTAAATGTATCAGTTCACATAATTCTTGATTTTAAAGCGCTTTGGGGGTAGAATATGTGACCCTTCTTTGTTAAAAAAAAAATGTATGTGTCATTACAGTTTAACATAGCTTTAGGCCAGCTACTCAGTTGCATGTAAGCAAGTTAAATAGAAACTTTACATAATGTTTTAGTATTTTACTAAAGGTTGTGCAGTGGTATAATCTCAAAATTTGTCAAATAGGAAGCTGTTACTTCACTAGAGAAAAATTAGGCCAATTAAAAGGCTAAACTATTTGACGCATTTATTTATTTTTGCAGTTTGCAGAAGTAAGACCCTTTGAACATATAGTTCAAATCATGTCACAAAATTGCCAGCTTCAGGTCAACAAAACAGTTTTTAAAAACCCACCCATTTTGATTAACTTTCAAATGGAATATGAACAGAGTCAGATGGTAGAAATAAAATCAAGAATTGTTGGTTTTTAGCTTGTTTACTTCATCTTTCATGTGGTTTGGGTTTTTTGTTTGTTCGTTTGTTTTTGGGTTTTTTGTTTTTTTTTACAAGAGAAAATTTTCTTTCATTTAGTAGTAGAGTGGTGCATGATGGGAATGGGTTAAGTTGAAGTGCACTTTTCATACTTTAATATAAATTTCCATCTTAAAAGTCACTGACACAACCAAATTATTTGTGAAAATTTGTTACTGTTTAAAATGAGTTGCTACTTGGTGGTTAATTTGTGTTGGTTTATTACCGTTCACTATAAAGCATAGATATCTTGTATATGTTTTATAATAGAAGTTTTATAATATTTTATATCTCTAATGAAATAATTAAGGAAAATACATTTTTAAAAATATACTAAGTAGAACCAAGCACTGGTTTATTAATTCCTAAACTTTTGATTATTTATGTGGAATATAATTTATACATTAAAGGCTCGTGCCTTTAATCCCATCCCAGTATTCAAGAGACAGTGGCTGGGGAAATCTATAAATTCAAAGCTAGCCTGGTCTACAAATTAAGTTCTAGGTCAGCCAGGGCTACACACCAAGAAGGAAGGAAGGAAAACTAGTCTGATTTTTACGCTGCCTGAATCTGTATAAACACAATGCTTTGTATGTCATCATATATCACTTTCACAGCAAAAGAAGGGGAGGTGGGCCTGCTGCAGAGACCTGCCATCCCAGCACCAGGGGAGGCTAAGACAGGAGCCAGAGTTGGAGGCCATCCTGAGCTACCTGTTACCTGAGGATGTGGGGACTGGATATTTTTGTCTTGTTTTTGAAGGAAATTTCCTCCTATTTTATATTCTTCAAACCTTAGCGACTACTCCACTTCCCTTGAGAACGTTCTGAAAAGACAGACATGCTGTTACCTGTCATACG
The DNA here is from genome assembly GCF_000001635.26 of Mus musculus. Lineage (NCBI taxonomy): Eukaryota > Metazoa > Chordata > Mammalia > Rodentia > Muridae > Mus > Mus musculus. The sequence goes on along the minus strand of NC_000077.6, from coordinate 86,600,452 downwards.
CCCCCACTGGAGAGTGACAGTGTATCCTGCGGCACCCACTTTCTTCATTTTTCTTTCCTCAGACTAAACCTTTGTAGCAGGAATAGTCTCAGCTACTTCACACCCTCCCCACCATTACCTGTTTCTCCGGCCTCTGGAATTTCCAGAAGCTTGTATGCCAGAGCTGCCTGTCTCACGTGCCCAGTCTGTTCCTGTCCTTTCAGGGCTGTCACACCACACCGCCATCAGAAACCTTTTAAATCTGTCATGTTACCAACAACACCCTCAGTCCTCTGCTCTTTTTCCCACCCTTCAAATAAAACCAAAAGTTCTTACAGTGTAGGAGCTCCAAGTATTCTTCTCCTGCTCAGTGTCACGGATGCTTGGATCCCAGCATGCATGCCTGAGCCTGCTGTTTCCTTTGCCTGCCTGAGGATGCCTTGACCTTTACACTCATGGTGTTTTGGGCCAAATAATCCTTTGTTATGAGGGACTGTCTCACGCTTTAAGACACCTGGCCCTCTATACATTATATGTCCTTGGCAACTCCCAGTCTGTCAATCAAGTTATCTCAGGTGCCAAAGCAATTGCTTAGCAGAATGCCATTTGGCAGTATGCTTGAGGCTCTGAGTTCAACCTCTGGTAGTGCAAATAGCAATTATCATCTCCTAGCCATGGGCAGCTTAGTTGTAGATCATAGGCCTCTCATGTAGATTGTCCCGGATATATTCCCCAGTGCCACAAAAAGTGTGTGTATTCCACACTGGTGCCAAATGTAAAGAGGGTAAATCCATAGTCCACAGTCAGAATGTCCATTAGATTTCAGCTCCTATCCTCAGAAAACTTCCTGTGATTTGGTCAAATATTCCTAAGCCAGGGACTTCTCTGCATAGCAACAAACATGACATACACTTAAAGGTTGTTTTGATTTGGTTTTGGTTTCTTTTTTTTTTTTTTTTTTTTTTTTTTTTTTTTTTTACCCATTTATTTATTTATTATATTTAAGTACACTGTAGCTGTCTTCAGATGCACCAGAAGAGGGCGTCAGATCTCATTACAGATGGTTGTGAGCCACCATGTGGTTGCTGGGATTTGAACTCAGGACCTTCGGAAGAGCAGACAGTGCTCTTAACTGCTGAGCCATCTCTCCAGCCCTTGGTTTTGTTTTGTTGTTGTTGTTGTTCTTGTTGTTGTTGTTGTTCTTGTTGTTGTTTTGGTTTGGTTTGGTTTTTCGAGACAGGGTTTCTCTGTATAGCCCTGGCTGTCTTGGAACTCACTTTGTAGACCAGGCTGGCCTCGAACTCAGAAATCCGCCACCTCTGCCTCCCGAGTGCTGGGATTAAAGGCCTGCACCACCACGCCTGGCTAGAGTTTATCTTTATGTTTATAAATGTATGATTACCTCTGTTACTCCCCCTTTGCCCCTATTTTTTCTGGGAGTCTTCTGTAGCCCAGGCTGACTTCAAACATTCTTATGTAATTGAGGCTAACCTTAAACTTCTTAAACTTACCTCCACCTCCTGAGCCGGGATTAAAGATGTGCCCCACCAAGCTCAGTTTATGTGGCTTTGGGGATTAAATCCAAGACTTTTTGCATGCTGGACCAACTCAACTACCACCCTATCCCTGATGACCATCTTGTTTCTGCCAGCCCACAGAGGTCCACCTGCTCCTGCTGACCCATTCCCAGCATCTGTGAGCTTTTCAATTTCAGAGATCATGTGTATTGTTTACTGTTCTGAGCACCTGACAGCCTGACTCACACAGCAGATTCTCAGGAAATGACCACATGTGTTCAAATAAAGGTCCACCCTATAAAGTCAGCAGATCTTTTGTATAGCCAATATTCTTCTGTTTCCTTAGATTTTGAAGTTTCTAGGAAATTCTGCCATTTATCTACATTATATAGAAGTTGAAGTGCCTTCAATATTTGGACAACTTGGTTAAATTGTAGTATATTCTGTCCCCTATTCCTTTCTTTTAAACTGCATTAGCATGGTCCCCAAAAGAATCCTAGTGAGGGACTGGAGAAATAGCTCTGGCTTAAACACGCACATTGATGACTTGTAACCACCTGCAACTCCAGCTCCAAGGGACTCACTCCAGGCCTTTGACCTCTGAGGGCACCTGTCTGAGTGCACATACGTACATGCTGACACATATGCGTGCACATTATTCATTAGTATATATAAGCCCGCACATGCCTGTAATCCTGCCTTTGATCCTAGCACCCGGGAGGTAGTCACCAAATTTCTGAGTTCAAGGATAGCCTGGTCTACAGAGTTAGTTCTAGGACAACCAGGGCTACACAGAGAAACTTTGTCTAAATTACGTGTGTGTGTGTTATAGCTGAGTGGTTAAATAAACAAATCTTTAAATAATATAAGTTAATTAGATTTGGCTTCAACATCAGATACCAAAAGAGTTTTTAGTATTTTGTCAGTAATTAAATTATAATCACAGTCTCTCACCAATCATGACAAAATTTGTTTTCCTACACTTTGAAACAAGACATTGTTGCTTTGTTTTGTCTTTTGAGACAGCATCTCTATTCATAACTCTGGCTGTCTTCAAGCTCACCGAGATCAGCATACCTCTACACCTGCTAATATTAAAAGCAAGTACCTCCATGCCTAGCTCAAATAGGAAATGTTCTCTGGCTTTGGGTTGTTTTGTTTTTTTTTTTAATTTATTTACTTCTTATTTTTTTGAGACAGGGTTTCTTTGTGTAGCCTTGACTTTCCTTGAACTAGCTCTGTAGACCAGGCTGACCTCAAACTCACAGAGATCCACCTGCCTTTGTCTCCCAAATGCTAGGATTAACGAGGCCTGCCTAGATGTTTTAAAATATAAGTGTTCAAAATGAAAATTACCAATATGGCTGTAGCTGTAGCTCTGTGGTAGAGTGTTTACAGGGGATATTTAGCACTGTAACAAAAATAATAAATATAACCCTAAATCCTGAATGCATGGGTTCATGTAGCTCAGGTTTGTCTGGTTCAACTCAGAATGATCTTAAACTCTTTCCTTCCTTCCTTCCTTCCTTCCTTTCTTTTCTTTTCTTTTCTTTTCTTTTGTAACTTTCTCTCAACTATGCATTGTGGCTGCCTAGAATTCACAATATACACCAGGCTGACCTTGATATTTTTACTTACGTGTATGTGTGTATATCTTTGTGAGTAAATACCACATGTGTTTAAGTGACAGTGGAGACTGGAAGGTGTCAGAGTCCTTGGAGCTGGAGTTACAGATGGTCATTTGCCTGTGTGCGAGAAGCTCAGCTCAGATTCTCTGGAAGAACAGCCAGTACTCTTAACCACTGAGCCGCCTCTCCAGCCCCAGTGGACTGCTATTCTTAATATAAGTATGGAACAGCCTAGCTAAACATGACACCCTAAGTTCAATAATGCCTATTCCCCAATCATAATTAACAGCTTTATTTCTAGGGCAATTCTAGAAAGTAGTTGCTAATGTCAATAGGTTTAAGGGAAAATGTCCTTATTATCTAAATCAGTAGATAGATCTAAGTTATACTCTATAAATAATCAGATATAGTGGACCACTTACAAATTCTGAAAGATTAGAATATAGAAAATAGCTTTCTAATTTATGGTGTGTTTCTTAGCAGGTGGGCAGGGACAGAATTCTGTTGTTTTTAAAGATGTTGCTTGTGCATTGGTTTGTACTCTCTGAGTACGTCAGAGGGAAAGTCAGAGCCAAAGCACCAGCAAACCTGAGAGCTTGAAAGGCAGTGTTAACGTCTTGTTCCCTATTACTGTGATGACATAAACCTGATTTTTAATTCATTGTAGACTTACATTGTAAGAAATACGTGAGACCTGTGAATATTTCTTAAAGTACAGAACCAAATGATAAAAATTGTAATTATAAAATGACATGTTCCGGAATTCTCACCAAATAGAGGCTAAGAATTCCCAGAAAATAACATTAAGCCTGTGACTTGCAATAAGCCATATGCAGAACATTGGCTTGTTGTCAGCTTGCCAGGGTCTGATTGGAAGACAAAGTCCCCAGTTTTACCACACAGGAGAAGTTTCCATAACTCAGTCATTGAACTCGAGGGCTGGGGGATGGGCTTGGCTGGAACAGGGACTTTTCACCAGTTACAGAATGTTCCATGCTCTTCTTCGCTGTCTCCTAACAACAGTTAACTTGATGTTTGACCTCAGAGTCAGGCTTGCCTGTGGCAAGAGAGAGCATTTGAACCAGTTAGTAATTAAGCTCTGAAGTCGGAATGTTGTTTCTTGTTCTTCACTCTATGGAAAGTAGTTAGAATGAGCTATGTCAGCCTAGACCACAGGAGGAAGACTCAACCTTTTCTTATTTTTCTGTTTGAGTTGCTTGTTTGTTTTTGTTTTTGTTTTGGGGTGTTTTTGGGCATCTTTTGTTGCTGGTGCTGCTGCTGCTGCTTCTGTTGAATGAGGGTCTTACTCGGTAGCCCTGGCTAGCCCTGGCTAGCCTGTAACTCACTTCATGTAAACCCGGCTGTCCTTGAAGTCACAGAATTCTGTCTGGGCTTAAAGGGATGGGCTACCTTGCATGGCTATTTTTTATTACTATTATTATAAAATGTAATCTAGTTCATGTCTCTGATTCTGTTTTACGCTGGTCATTATGAAAGTAATTTTCTTAAAAGGTTATAGAAGTCTGAACCAAGCCGGGCGTGGTGGCCCACGCCTTTAATCCCAGCACTCGGGAGGCAGAGGCAGGCGGATCTCTGAGTTCGAGTCCAGCCTGGTCTACAGAGTGAGTTCCAGGACAGCCAGGGCTACACAGAGAAACCCTGTCTGGAAAAAAAAACAAAAAACAAAGTCTGGCCCACCAGTATTCATTCCGTGATCTGAGAAAGGATTACTAGCTTAGAACCCCACTGTGGTGACGCAGCTGTGGTGGCGCAGTTCTGACTTTAAAGTTACCTCCCTCTGCAGTTGATGATAGCTTCCCTTCTTGTGTCTGTGGTAATCTGCAGAAACTCTTCCATGTTTCTGTCATAGATGCTGGGATGCAGCATAGCTAGACTGCTGATGAGAAATGGATATTTTATTAGGAAGTTAGCACTATCAGAGCATTTCAGTGGAATATTAAAGTAAAAATCCAGTTTGTTAGATAATACAGGGTAAAACAAAAGGCGGTCAGGAATTCCTGACACATTTTAATTACCCTACTTCTTAGATACATAAACCTATTCTTTTTTTAATTTATTTATTTATTATAGGTAATTACACTGTAGCTGTCTTCACACACCCCAGGAGAGGGCATCAGGTCTCATTAAGGTGGTTGTGAGCCACCATGTGGTTGCTGGGATTTGAACTCAGGACCTTTGGAAGAGCAGTCAGTGCTCTTAACCACTGAGCCATCTCTCCAGCTCAACCTATTCTTTCATTAATAGAAGGAATTACTATGTGGTTTTTGGATGAGGGAAATACTAGCCAAAAAAAAAAAAAAAAAACTAGAGAGAAAATATAAATTACAGGGCTGGAGAGATGGCTCAGCAATTAAGAGCACTTGCCACTTTTTCAATAGACCCTGTTTTGTTTCCAGCACCTGTATTGGATAGGACATAACTGCCTGTAACTATCTCCATGGGATCCAGTGCCCTTTTCTGGCCTTCTTAGGTACCTGTACATACATATATACATTTGGGCACACATATATACACAAAAAAAAAATTAAGGAAAAAGAAAATACAAATTACTACTGAGCATGATGGTGTGCACCATGTACAAGCATGGGGAGAGAAGAGGAAGTTAAAAGCAGGCTTGGGGTGGGGGAGAAAAGAAACAGTAGAAATATAAAGGCTAGCTAGGCATGGCATGGTACTGCATACATGCCTTTAATCCAATAATCTAGAGGCAGAGGCAGGCGAATCTCTGTGAGTTAGAAGCCAGCCTGATCTCCATAGCAAGTTCTAGGATAGCCAGAGCAACATAAAGAGAAAATATCAATAGAGATAGATGAGAAGAATTCTTGCCTGGTAGCTCACTCCGGTAATCTTCACAGTTGGGAAGCTGAAGCAGGAGGATTATCATGATTTCCAGTCCAGCCTGAGCTACAGAGTATTTCTCTGTCTTAAATACAGCCTGATGTGTTTATTAGCCTCTGTTCTTTGAAAACCGGAATGAAGATGTGTTTCCAAGGCTTGCTGAGAGCACCACAGAAGGCAGTGTTTGTCCCTCAGTCTTGGAAGTCGGAGATGAGCATGGAGAGCCAGTCTCAGTCTCAGGCAGCTGTTTGAATACAGCCAGCACGATCGTTTTTACCCCATTACAGCAGACCATTCCTTAAACTCCTGCTTTACCATTGACAGAAGTGCCTGCCTGTCCTTCCTGCTCAGGTCTGCATTCTGAAGAAACCATCCCAAACATTGAAAAGCAAGGGCATTGCAAAACCCTGCGTGCTAGAAACCCCTTGTGAAGCACAAGCGACCATATGCCTGAAGTGTCTGGAAAAAGCAATGTGGTCTGTCTTCCACCAAGCCTCGAAGAAAGGGATGCTATCATGTGTATAAATAATGCCACTGGGTACACAGTGACCTAAGTTGAATACAAAAGAATTTTTAATTATTTCAGAGGGACACAGATGCAAATTAAATTCAAGATGTTTTCATCCCAAACCCTGAGGTAGAATCACAGCAAATTTTAGAAGGTGCCAGAGACTGTCAGTGCAAACAAGTCCATATATAAAAGGCCTAGAATTTCCAGTGCAGTATGTAATTCTCACTCTACGTTCATTGTATGTTGGGATCCGCTTCCAAAACCCTGGTGTATAAAGAAAGCACTTTTCAAATTCAAAAGAGGTAAAATAGTCAAGTCAATTTGCCAATTTTCCCTGGCAACATCAGCTTCTTAGATTGTGTTCTATGTTCAGTGAAATGGTAACAATAGTAACACTTTCATGCCCAGTACCCAGAATTCCTAGATCTTACTTTCACCAAGTTAAAAATGCTGGTTTTCAGTCAGTGCCAGTCCACTCGCTCGCTCCCGCAATAGTTAGGTAACAACTGATGTCTTATTTTTTCCCTCTAATCTCCAATGGGCAGGACAGGTATTAATATTAATGAAGGCTTATGAGGTGGCCTTTGGCTTCTTCAGAATATTTCTTGATAAATTCCCCTGCCCTTTCTAAGGAGTCCACCTTAAGTGGAGGGTTTCGGGTAGTCTGTCATTGTTGAATCAGGCTAGGAGTCTGAGGTCGGCTCTGAGTCACTATGAATAGAGCTCTAGTATTGGTTGGTCCCCAGGGAAACTGGTGGTTAAACACTGTGAGAATCTTTATCAGGCAGGAAATGACAACTCATTAAAATACTAACCGTTAAGCCTGTTTAGATCACTCACTGTCTGGGGGTGGGGAGGAAATTTTAACCCTACAATGTTTAACTAAAGTGTACCCTCTCCTCTCTTCCCCTCCCCTTCCTTCCTTCCTTTCTTTTGTACATATTTCTAAAAACAATTATTTATAAGTGTCTTAACAAGAAAGAACATTATCAACTCTTTTTCTTTTTAATGGAAGACAGGTCTGCATATGATGGAAGTAGAATGGGAGAGGGCTTTTATTTTATCCCCAAAGTATATCTACCCTACTGTATGTCCCACTGTTGCTGTTAAGTGTCCACTCCATTGTCTTCAGAGGACTCTGCTGGCTTCAGTCGGGAGATGATCATTCTAACCAAAAATGTTAGTGTGTGTCTGAGATGCCAGCACTCTGAAGATTGAGTCGGGACACTTGAGAGCTCCAGGCCAGCCTGGGCTCCATAAGGAGACCCTGCCCACCACCCACTAGCCCTGCAAAAGAACATGAAAAAGCAGATAGTTTTCTACTTAGGACTCTATTCCTAAGCTTCTGAACTGCATCCCATCCATATCTTAAGTTCTACAAAAAGCCTGATACATGCCTGTAAGCCCAGCACATGAGAAGCTCAGGCAGGAGGGTGTGAGTTCAGAGCCTGCCTGAATTTTATTTACTACTGAAATTTGCTAATTTAATCCAGAAAATTCTTAAAAGTTTTTTCTCAGAGCACAGGTTTGGCTGTCCAGATGCCTAAAAGATCCTTCATAGGTGTCCGTTATAAAGACAAGAGACTGCTGCTCACAACACCTGTGATCCCAACACTATGGCTGGCAGAGGCAGGTGGATATCTGAGTTCCAACAGGACAGCCTGGCTGTGTAGAAAGGAGAGAGGGGGAGGGGAGGAGATTATTTTTTTAGATATAGTTTGCCTTCCTCCTTGACTTTTAATTAGACTGCTAACCAAGCCTTAAGATGGGTTTAGAAGGCAGATGTGGCACATTCTTCAAATTCTAGCACTAGATGTAAGGGCAGGAGGATCAGGAGTTCAAGGTAATCCTTAGTTATGTAAAAAGTTCCAGGCCAACCTGGGCTACATGAAAACATACCTCAAACTGACAAACAAAATAGTGCCAATAAGATGGCTCAGTGTGTACGGGCACTTACTGCCAGTGTGCTGGCCTGAAACTCAGTTCCTAAGGCCCACATGGTGAGATGAAAGAACCATCCTTCATGTTTTCCTCTGACCTCTACTACAAGCTGTAGTGCTTTGTGTGTGTGTACACACAAGTAAAGTGGGGCTTTTGTGTGTATATAACCAAAGCAATAAGTTATTATTATTAATAATAATATTGTGGTGATGACCTGACTCTTCTCAGAGCATTCTTCCCTTAGAGTTTTCAGTGATCCCTGTGTTAGCACCCGAGGCTAGTACTGTGATAATCACCAGGAGGTGCCAAAAAACTTAGCCTTGAAGTGCTGCACAATGAGGTAAAGGGGAAAACTACCTCTGTACCATAGCTTCCTTGTTTAGGACTCACACCAGTATGTCTTACGAGCTCTCATTCGTACTCAGATCCTAGGGAAGTAGTCAAGAAAGAAGCAGAGTTCGGGTTAAGTTTGAAATGCACTTCAGTCTGCCCCTGCACTAGTCAGATGAATTTCCATCACCTAACAAAACAGTACATTTTTGTTGGTTTGGTTTGAGGTTATTTTTTAAAGGGCAGGAAGATGACACACACAAGGTCCCTGTAGCTCTGGCTCTCCTGGAGCACACTATATAGACTAGGCTGGCCTCTGGCTCCCAGGTGCTGAGATTAAAGGCATATGCTACTATGCCTGGCATTGTTGTTTTTATGGTGTGTGTGTCTGTCTGTCTGTCTGTCTCTGTCCGCCTCTGTCCGTCCATTCGTCTGTCCTTAGTGCTCATCAGCCCTCACCCACTGAGTTGCCTGAATGATCTTGTTTTGATTTTAAGACAGTGTTTCACCACAGACTTGCTATCCTTCTGCCTCAGTTTACCCACTGCAGTGATTATAGACATGATCTCCCATTTTCAGCAAAACAGTATACTTTTTCAGCTCACATTCCTGGTAAGTATAGTGCTATGACAATACATTAACCAAAAACACATCTGACTAGAACAATCCAAACAGAATCATGACAACCACAAGGAAAAGTTCAGGTATTTCATAGTAAGATCTAGTTAGGTTACTATCTCCATGACGGAGAAGGGACTCAAAGTTAATTAGATGTGTTCTTATATGTGACGAACCAACTTGCTAGAGCCACGGTTTGAAAGAATTCCATGAAAGGAGGGAGGCGTGGTGCCGGGTGGTTCTAGTGCACTTGGATTGAGTGCGACTTCTGCATGAAGCGACAAATAGAGCTGTGTGCATTGTGGAATACTTACCCCACCCACTCTTCAACAGACTCCCCCAGCTCTGCAGCTTCCTCGGGAGATCTGAGAACAAAATGACGCAAGCCTTTATGAGTAAAGATGAGGAGAGTTCAGAATGCATATTCTTGCTAGATATATGATTTAGACAAATAGAGTTAAACGTTTCTAAAACTATTTTAAAAATAAAGATTTGGCCGGGCGGTGGTGGCGCACGCCTTTAATCCCAGCACTCGGGAGGCAGAGGCAGGCAGGTGGATTTCTGAGTGCAAGGCCAGCCTGGTCCATAGAGTGAGTTCCAGGACAGCCAGGGCTATACAGGGAAACCCTGTCTCAAAAAACCAAAAAAAATAAATAAATAAAGATTTTACTTACAAAGTGGTCAGGACTCTTATTTCTCTCAAGTGTTATTTTGAGTGTATTTATCTGTTTGTTGGTTTGGTTGGTTGCTTAGTGTTGTCTGTGTGCTCTGTTTGAGCTCGGCCCCTTCTCACACTGCGCACGTTGGCTTGACCTGGCTTACACACTCTCCTGCCTCACTCATCTCAGGTGTGAGTCACTATGTGCTGCTGCAGTTCTCGTTCTCTTTTTGTCTTTTTTTTCTTTTCTTTTTTTTTAAAAGTAATTACTGTTTGTCAGGAAGTCTGTCTTCTGTTTGTGCTAACATATACTTAGGTACAAAACCATGGGAAACACATGAAATCAGTTTTGAGTTCTGAACTTTTGAGGTTTTTCTTTTAAGAGTTTAGGATTGATTTTTGTTGTTTTGTGACCCTCCCTCCTACCCCCCCCCCCCCAAAAATGTCAGTAACAGAAAGCAAACCTACCACCTACAAAATTTTTTTGTTTGCTTTGGGCTTAATTTTTTATTGTTTTTTTTGGGGGGGGGTGTTTTTTTTGTTTGTTTTGGTTTTGGTTTTTTGAAACAAGGTTTCTCTGCATAGCCCTGGTTGTCCTGGAACTCACTCTGGAGACCAGGCTGGCCTCGGACTCAGAAATCCGCCTGCCTCTGTCTCCCAAGTGCTGGAATTAAAGGCATGTGCCACCACTCACTGCCCAGCTTGATTGTTTTTCAAAACGCGGTTTCTCTGTGTAGCCCTGGTTGTACTGGAACTCTGTAGTCCAGGCTGGCCTCAAACTCAGCCAGATCCCCCTGCCTCTGCCTACTAATTTGTCCATAGAATATTTTTCTCCCTATTGTTTTAAAGGACAACAAGAAGAAGGTAAATCAGAAACCTTCCCTCTTTTAATGCTTTCTTATTGAAACCAAGTAGCTATTTATAAAGCTGGCTTAAGTACATTTTAGTCTAATAAGGGTGCTACAAAAGAGTTCAATACTAAAAATAATAATAATAATAATAAAACGAAAAAAGAGTTTAATACTAAATCATAGCTCTATCTATATTTGTTCTTCCACAGCATTGTGTTCTTCTATATCACAAAGCTAGTTCTCTGAGCTTCTCCCACCATTGAGGGTTAGATAAGAGAGTTCTTGCTGGGCAGTGGTGGCACACACCTTTAATCCCAGCACTCGGGAGGCAGAGGCAGGCAGATTTCTGAGTGCAAGGCCAGCCTGGTCTACAAGACAGCCAGGACTACACAGAGAAACCCTGTCTCAAAAAAAAAAAAAAAAAGAAGGGGCGAGTTCTTAGCTGTGGACACACAGTGGCTCTGAATTTATTGCTTTCAGAATAACACCTGCAACCAACACTGAACTGTAATAATGTATGTATACATGCACACATGCACCCACACAGCAGCAAATATACTGTTCTTGGTGTGCCAGAAGAGATTTGTATTTCTGGTCTACTTCTCAAACATAACTTAAGGGATGAGTTTTTGAGCTATTCGAGTGTGTGTTGAGGATGGCAGGGTGCTTTCTAGCAGTGTGAGGCTATGGACAAACTGGATATGGTGGTATAGACCTGCAGTCCCAGCACTGTGACGGTAGAGGCAGGAGATCAGGAGTCTTGGCAAGTGTGGATTGTACAACAAGTTCTAGCCCAGCTGAGCTATTTGAGCCCCTGTCAGGGGCTGGAGAGATGGCTCAGTGGTTAAGAGCACTGACTGCTCTTCTGAAGGTCCTGAGTTCAAATCCCAGCAACCACATGGTGGTTCACAACCATCCATAATGAGATCTGACACCTCCTCTGGTATGTGTGAAGACAGCTACAGTGTACTTATGTGTAATAATAAATAAATCTTTAAAAAAAAAAAAGAAAGCTGACACAGTGGTTAAAAGCACTTGTTGTAGTAGCTTTAATTTTTTTTTTTTCATTCAAAATCTCTGGTGTAAGAATACTTTGTGGGGACCTGTGAGGTGGCTCTGCAGGTAAGGATGCTTAACAAGCTGAGTTAGGTTCCCAGGACCCACATGTAGGAGGGAAGAACCAGACGTTGTCCTCTGGGTACAGTGGTGCAGTCAAAGGCAGTGTATCTGTCCACACACTTTGCTGGAATTGTTTTGTTATCTAGAGAATATATTCCTAGTGTAAATGGAGAGACTAATTGCCTTCCTGCCTGTACTATAAGGAAGAGTTGCTTAAGCTCCTAAGGAGATGTCCACCTACTGAGAGCGAGTCCCACCTGGGACTGCACTGCCTCACTGTTTGCCATTGTAGGTCTGCGGTTGGCAGTCGGCAGTCGGACTGCATTGCCTCGCCCTCAAAGCTTGTCTGTTTAGGCTATAATCACCATCCCTCAGTCATCTCTCCTTCCCCTCCCAGTTCTCTTAGCGTTTATTTTCTACATTGAGTCTCTAGGATTGTACTTTCTCCTGTTTGGTTTTGTGGCAAGGTCTCCGTGTAGCTCTGGCTGTCCTAACTGTCCCTACAAAAGACCTCTTAACTCACAGAGACTCACCTGCCTGTCTCATGAGAGCTGGGACTACTTGAGTGTGCTAATATGCCCAGCTGCATTTTGCTTTTCTATTTTATAGTGTGGACACAAAGTAGGGACTCCATTAAACGTTAAAGATATTACTAGGTAAAAGACTGATAGGTAATAATAGTACAAAAGAAAAAGAATGGCTAGCAGTTGGGAAGTTGTTGCTGGCTGGCAAATATAGTAGCAAAAAAGAGTCTTCTCTTATTATTCTGCTTGGGGGGGGGTGAGGAAATCGTTCACTGGTGTCAGTACGCTTTCGGGGTAGCACTGGGCACTGCGCACATGTGCCTGCTATACTTTTTCTGGCCCTAGGAAAAGTACGGGCTTATTTGCCTTGTAGCAAATAAGACAGATGAGAAAATAAAGGGTACAGGAAGTAAGGGTGTTTACTTTTCAAAGTTGCCCCACAGTACCGTTTAACACAACCTGTTAGCTATCAAAAGAAAAGGAGGGGTGGCGGGGGACCGGAGCCTGGTAGCTTCAGTTGCCAGACCGGTTTTACAGCCCTAGCTCTACGAACTCTGGGGACCTTGGTTGGTCCAGAGCCTTATCAGAGATAGCTATCCAGACATCTTGGAACAAGCTGTTTAGTAATGTACAGGAGTTTCTGGGCAAACATCCATCATAAGCCATGAAATGATTCAGGGTCCGCAGTTCCTCTCTGTTCCTTTGTTAATCACTGACTTCTGGCTGGGGGGAGGTGCCTCCCCAATGTGCTAATGCATTCTTTTTGGATAAGGATGACGCAGGGGTTGTCCTAATAAGGACTTAGATTGAGAAAGCACCTCCCACCCACCCCATCCCCCTGAGAAGACGGGACAGTCAGAGAGAGGGAGGGCAGTTTCTTTTTTAACTAGAGATGACACAAGCATAAGTCATTTCCTTATTAATCGGTTTAAACCAGTTCTTACAGGAACTAGTGGTGATAAATGTGGGACTTCTCAGAAGTCATTCATTTTATTCTTTGTGCCACAGCAGTGTGCAGTCTCAGCTGCACTAGCCTCGCCCTCCTGACATAGCAGTGGCTCTGAGCTCTCTCCTACTTTCTCCCAAATGCATTACTGCTGGCGAGACCTCTAAGGAGTTCAGGAGGAATTTTATCACTATCCAAGCTTCACAGGATTGCTGTGACCCTGATTGTTGAATTTTGTCCTTTTTATGAAGTCCTTGCCGCCCTTCTTTTCTTTTTTTTTTTTTTTTTTTAATCTGAAGGGTAAGTAGATTTCCTTTAACATTTCTCTTGCTTTTCTTCCCAAATGTGTCTTTCCTTTGGTACCTGCCTCCAGTGCTGTCCCCGGCATAGGTCCGTCTCTGCAGAAGCCTTTTCAAGAGTACCTGGAGGCGCAGCGGCAGAAGCTTCATCACAGAAGTGAAGCGGGCACACCGCAGGTGAGGATCCCTCCTGCTTCTCCCCCCTCGGCAGGCATCAGCAGGCTCAAACTAGATCCGGAGCTCTCCGGGTTTTAGATGGGGTGGCTGAGGGAGTTTATTGGTCTATGTCTAGTGGCTTTTCAGAAACAAGGATGGGGTAATGGAAGACAGGATTCTGTTGTGTGTGATGCTGTCTTGATCTTACATGAGTTATTACATACATTTCCAGGCTAGGTTAAAAAGTTAACACGTGCACCATCACCAAGCAGTAGGTAAAATGGTTATCCCCTTTCATTTCTGCTGTAGGAAAGCAACTGCTTGCTTGCTTTTCTTTTCTTTCTTTCTTTCTTTTTTCTTTTCTTTTCTTTTCTTTTCTTTTCTTTTCTTCTTTTCCTTTCTTCCTTCCTTCCTCTCTTTCTTTCTTTCTTTCTTTCTTTCTTTCTTTCTTTCTTTCTTTCTTTCTTTCTTTCTTTTTTCTTTTAAATAAAGCAAGGCTTTTACCACAGCTGAACTTTTAACTTGAATAAACTGCCTGGCCGTTTTGCCTTCAGTTCCTGAGGCAGAGGAAAGAACCAGCAGATGTGTAGGCAGCACCCTGAACAGGGAGCCTGGGGGAGAGCAGCCGCTTTCCCTTGGCTTTAGACTTCAAATAGCTCTTTGCCGCTGTGGCCAAAGAGGGCTCACATTTATGTTCTAAAAGCAGCTCTCAGAGTTTAGGTCCTCTTCCCCTTCCAAGCAAGGTCTGCAAGGCTGTAGAGAAAGTATAGACTCTAACCAGACCACTCTGTCACAGTGTAAAAGGACAGCCCACCCTCCCATCCCTCCCTAAGCCATACAGGTTAGCATCAGCTATCCATCCCACAGCTTGAACTGACAACCTAGTGTGGAAAAGCTTGGCCTGAATGTGGATTTCAGCCTACCTAGAGACCGGTTTTTAGTTGTTTGGGTATAATAGGCAAGCCTCAAGTTCTCATTGTTTCCCTTGAAGTGTTGCAAATAATCTCCTTAGTGTTGAACCGAGGAAACCCTTTTTCTTGAATTGTTCTGCTTTCTTTCCTACAGGGAGAAAACTGGTTATCCTGGATGTTTGAGAAGCTGGTGGTTGCAATGGTGTGTTACTTTGTCCTGTCTATTATTAACTCCATGGCACAAAACTATGCCAAACGAATCCAGCAGCGCTTGAACTCAGAGGAGAAAACTAAATAAGCAGAGAGTTTTTATCTGCAGAAGTTAACATGGTGGAGTCCTGCCTTACACTGGGAGGGCTCTAACCAGGAAGGAAGGTCCCCGTTTCCAACCTGTGTTGATTTTTAAAACATTCTTCCTGAAAGCAGTTTAGTCCATATGTTACACTGACATACTTTATTTGTTAAGGTAAGGTGTCTACACCCTCAGTTCAATCCACGTCGTATTCTTTAGGGTGGATGTGATGTTCTGCTGCAAACTTAACAAAAACTGGCCTTCTGATACCTTCACAGGGCCACACAGAACCTTCTGAAGTATGTTAAATATGTCAGGCTTTTTAGGCTTGTCACAAATGATTGTTTTTTTCTAAGTCACCAAATGTATATAAGTTATATATATTGGATAGCAATCTTGCATGTCTATCATGGAACAATTTAATATGCCTTCCTTTCCCACCCTCAAAAAGGCCATTTTATGACGCATTGCACACCCTCTGGGGAAATTGATCTTTAAATTTTGAAACAGTATAAGGAAAATCTGGTTGGTGTCTCACAAATGAGTACGCCATTTTTTATTCTGTATATTTAGAATGAAGTCGTGAAAAACTTTATAAAGACATCTTTGATCATTCCGAAATTGTGTCCGTTTTCTTTAGTGCTATGGTTTTTTGTTTCTTTTTCACTTCTACAAAGCGAGTGGCAGCCTTGCCAATTAGACTTAAACCAGAATTGCCCAGGCTTTTATGTATTGCCTGAGAGAGCTACCTCCAAGGTGTTTTGTTGTTGGGCTGGAGATCTAAGCGGGACTATGAGGTTCACCTAGAGTGGGAATCTCTTACTTTATAAAAACAAGAAGTGGTGATGTATAAATCAGAGGACACTAGCAAGAAAGGCTTTTTCATGTTCATGTTAGTTTTAGCTGTTTGTACTCCGGCTTTAACAGGTGGAAGCTTACTTCTCTGTGTGATTTCTGTGTTTTATTTCAATGTGATTTTCCTTTGACATTTTTTTGATTGACCCTGTTCATTTTGTTTTGCCTGGTAGGAAAATAAACAGCTTTCTTTCCTAGAATTGGCATTAAGCCCCAGCAAACCAGAGATGTTTGCTTTGCTTTAAACCCTGCCTGAGCACCTCGTGCTTGCCCCCTGTCGTGGTCGTGACATCGCATGGCTGTACCACCTTGTCGGATAGCTTATCAGACTGATGTTGACTGTTGAATCTCATGGCAACAGCAGTCGATGGGCTGTCTGACATTTTGGTATCTTTCATCTGACCATCCATATCAAATGTTTTCATTCAAACATTACCCAGCATCATGGTTTGCAGTCAAAAATTGTGGTCCTTATGTCTTGTGAGACTTGGAGCCCTTATACCTTGGTACAACAGCAGCAGTATCAAGAGAAAACTTCCTAGGAAATTGGGGTAGTCGTCACAGTCATAACTAAATAAATAAAAATGAAAAGTCACCTTGCCTCATGGATTTTGGAAAGGTTGTCCTTTGTTGGCTTTTGGTTGGCTGGTTGGTTTATGTTTTTTTCTTTACAGGGACTAACAATTTGTTACCTGGCCATACTTGAAAAGCAATGCCCAAATTAACAATGAAATTTTTATTTGTTTGTTTGTTTGCTTGTTTATTTACTTATTTATTTTGAGATAAGACTTCACTATGGAGACCAGGCTAGTCTTGGACTCATAAGAGATCAACACACCCTCGCCTCCCAAGTGCTAGAATTAACTTCGTATGCACCGTGCTGCCAGGCTTAGACTAGTATAATTCATATGTTAGCTAGCTAGCATCAGAATTCCCACCTTACTTTGCAATTGTTTCATCTCTTTGCCTCACTATTTTATTTTGTGTTTATTTGAAGAAAGAAGATGTTAAGTGTGAATTATATTAAGTCTTTGGGATTTATTTATAAAACTTGCTTCAGGATAGAATATTTAAGGAAAAAAAAAATGGTTTCCTAAGCTAAAAGTCTAGGAGACTAATCAAGCCCTAAACTCTGTTCATTTGTCCTGGATTCCCGCTGAAGCAGTGAGATATCTCTTCTGTCCCATGGTTGCCTGGTTTCATTAACCACTATCATAAATATATAGTTATATGTCTCCAAAGATACTACTACTTAAGTCTAGCTAGTAGGAGCCCAGAAAGTTTGCAAGTGGATGGTTTGATATTCCTGAAACTTGGAGAGAGCTCGGGCCTTCTGACTCCATCTCATAAGTCTTATTTTGTTCCTCTGCACTCCAGCTGCATGCCCCATCTGCAGTTTATTCAATCAGACACTGCCATGGAATGGGTCTGGAATCTTATGTACACATAATCTGGAGTGTGGGGCTCTGAAGAAGGATACTTCCATTTATTTGGATGCTGAACATATAGTTCAGTGGTTCTCAACCTGTGGGTCATGGCCCCTTAGCAGTCCTCTGTCTCCTAAAATACATTATGATTCATAACAGTAGCAAAATTACAGTTATGAAGTAGCAATGAAAATAACCTCGTGGTTGGGGGATCACCGCAACATGGGGAACCGTATTCAAGGGTCACAGCGTTAGGAAGGTTGAGGACCACTGGCCTTGTCCCATCCTCCTGACAAGCTAGAAAAAAAGAAGACTGCAAATGGTGTATTTTTCGCCTGCTAAGTGTAGAAGCACCTCCTGTGGTGAGCATTCCTTAACCTCCTCCTGACTCCAGCATGCTCTGCTGTCTGTAGCATAAAGACAGTATGAGATTCCTGTCACCCACCAAACACAAAACCTGCGTTAAGCTTAATAAGTTGCTGTGGTAAATGTTCCTATAACTCCAGTTTTGTTTCATTATTTTGCTTGTCTGTATGTTTTGAGACAGGGTCTGTCTGTGTAGCCCTAGTTGTCTTGGGACTCCCCGTGTAGACCAGCTTAGCCTCTGACTCAGAGTTCTGCCTGCCTCTGCCTCCAAAGTGCCTGAACTAATCACACCTAGCCTTAACTTCAGGTTTTTAGACTGATATGTTTTTTAGTTGCGTGTATCTGTGTGGGGGTATGTGCACATGTATTACAGTGTCAGAACACGGCATTGCATGGGAGCTGGAATTACAGGTGGGGCGTGTTAGGAGCTAAACCCAGGGCTTCCACATGAGCAGGGTTTGCTCCCACCTGCTTGCCATCTCTCCACTCCTGTCTTCAGTTTTTAAATCATCAAAGATGATCTTAGACACATGCAGAAACGTCATAATGTAGCAAGTGCACCAGAAACTTATCGCAGGTTCTCCACTTCAAACCTAGGCTTTTAGCGCTGCCGCTAGCAGGAGCTGCCGCCGGGCTGCACCGGTCTTCACGTGCTCCTTTGAAGCCTTCAGCATCTTAGATAGGTTTTTGTAGTAAGGAAAAAGACTATTTGGCCAAACCTTTTAAATTTTATTTTGAGGGGTATTGTGTTGTGTAACTATGTGTGTCTTCTTCCCAGTGCTGAGGCTACATTCCAGCTTGACAAGTTTTGTTTCGGGTTTTTTGTTGTTGTTTGTTTGTTTGTTTGTTTGTTTAATAACTACGTTTTATTTTTGTGGATGAGCGTACACATGCCGTAGTGAGTTCCTGAAGGTCCAAGAACAGCTTCTGCCTGTCAGTTTCCTTTTCCTTCCACATGAGGCTCAAGAGTCAAACTCCGAGCTTCAGTCCTGCCACAGAACCCTTCCACCAGGCCAGAAAGCAGTTATAAAGTCCAAATCAGGCTCTCGTGGTGAAAAGCCTTTGAGCCCAGCACTTGAGAGGCAGAGGCCAGCCTGGTCTACAGAGTGAACTCCAGGGCATCTGTCTTGAAAAAAAGCTCAAATTCAGAAAAAGACTCTGACTGGCCCCTTGATCTCAGCCCCGGGGAATCTGAGGCAGCACAAACAGTATTGAAACTGAAACCTTATCTCAAGAAAGGGGGAGGGCCGAGAGGAAAAGAGCGTACTATATAAGACCGAGAAAAACTAGATACGGCCAGCATGATGGCTTACTGGATGAAGGAGCTCGCTGCCAAGCCCGACCGTCTGATCGTCTGAGCTCAATCCCTGGGATTGTGCATGGTGGGAGGACAGAGTCCACAACTACAGATTGCCCTTGGTCCTTCTCATACACCGTGCACATACACTTGTTAAATAAATGTTTTAAAAAAGAAAAAGAAAGTTTGAGCAGGGAAACAACAGCTTTCAGAACTGAATCCAGGTCATTTAGTATAGGTAACTATGTCACCCTGGATGTTCTGAAACTGTAGACCAGGCCTCAAACTCAGAAATCCACCTTTCTCTGCCTCCCGAGTGCTGGGATAAAAGTCATGCGCCACTATACCTGGCCCGACCTTTTTTAATAGGCACCAAAAAAGCTGATGCATTTTCTTCATAAATAACTTGGTTGTGTGTGCATGTGGTAGTGAATAGTGTAGCACAGGAGGAGATTGTCCTGCCTAGGCCATAGGGTGTTCAGATTATAGACAGGTAACACAGCCTCCGGCTTGACTTGCTACCGAAGAATTAATAAGATTGCTACTAAGGTAATTTAGGAGTACTTTTTAAACACAACATCCTATCTCTAAGAGACCACATAGCATACCTTACATAGGATTATCCGTGGTTGACAGGGGTGTGGGTTCCAGTCCCTTCCCTACAGGGTCAAGAGTTCACCTGAAGTAATATGTTTGCCTTAGAGGTGAGGCCACGCAGTGCAGCAAATAACCTACCTAGTGCATTTGCATTTTTAGCCTGTTCCGGGAAGGGAAGAGATCTTACAAAGCCTGTGATTCGCAGCTGCTTACTCAAGCCTTGAGAATTGCACAGGGCAGGGATAGGCAGGTGCCAACTGTTCTTGTTCTTTGACCCCACTGGACCTGCCCAGATCTGTGTGGGCATAAATGGGAACTCAAAAAGGAGGTTGTTTTGGATGGCTGCTGCTCCCCATCAGAATTCACTTCAGATCTGAATTTATGCAAATTCTCCCAACCTGTGAGAGTGAGTCTGTTGCAAGTGGCTGGCTGGGTCTGGGAACAGACAGAAATGCAACTTTTGAGGGTTTGTCATCCAGATCCACCAGCCAGTGACGCTGGAAACACGGCTGTCCCTCTCAGCATAGCCTTTTTACATGTAAAGGGTTTCTTCCAATCTGTGGCCGGCGGCCGTTGCTGACTTAGTCAAGCCTGCTTAGGACTTTGGATCATTAGGGCGCACTTGAGTCCTGGTCTGAATTGCTTGGGGAAGGAAGAGTTTTACAGTTGGAGCTTTACATGGAAATTCCCATCTCTCATTTGGAGCCAGGTGTCCAACCTATTTGTTAACCATTTCCAAACGATTCAAAGGACAGACAGGAAGTGCTTGGACACACTCCAGCCCATTTCTACTAATTGGCCTTTATTTGCGTTGGAAACCACATCCCAGAATTCAGAAAGGACTCCAGCCTCCTGAGACCCCTGAGCCACCTATGCCAACTGACAGGGTCTTTAGGGAGTTCCTGGCCTCCACTGTCGGTCTTCACCCCAAATTCTTGCTAATTCTGGGAAGCCTCTTGCCACTCTCTGCTCCCCTCGTTGGGAAATAAGCACTTTTTCTTGGAGTCTCTTTGGACTGACCCAGCTGGACAGCATTGCCTAATTGTATTCTAGGCTGTCTAAAATCAAAAAGAAAAAATGTTTTGGGGTAGCGAGCTTTTGTGAAAAGTGATGGTCCTTTGGCTGGAGCTTGGCACTCCCAGTTGCCTCCCTCCCTCTTCTCACCGTGTGCTCCATACCACTGTGCATTACTCCTCGCTCCCAAGCCTGGCTCACTGGCCATGGCCGAAGGGAATGGTGTCCTCAGCCCAGCCACCTTCCAAGAAGGCCTCGAATAAAGCGAGGAAGCCGCTCTCTGCAGCCCCTCCCCCACCCGGCTGGAGATGGGGTCCTGGGCCTCCCGAGGGTGCTCCTGGGTCACTTGTTGGAAGACTGCTAAGCCCCACATGGCGCAAAGCCTACACCGTTTGGCCATGCTCTCAATGCTCCAAGCACCTCTACTCTGCCCATTGCACCGTCCCCTTCCCACAGAGACCTCTCTGATACGCCCTGAACCAGGAAGCACAGTGGGTTTCTGTAACTTTGATCAGGATTGCTTGCTTTGTACCAGACACTGTCTTCAGCGTCACGTCAAGCTTATCGTTTAGTCCTCACTGCAACCTCAGGAGAGCACTGAGACTGGGTGGTTCCGCTGTTTGTGCATAGCGGGGGCACAAACAAGGAAGTGGACATCGAGGCCTTGGTGTCTCAGCTCTTACGAACTCTGGTGTGGAAATCAGTGCAAAAGTTCAAGTTGCATCTTGTGATCAACTGAGTTGGTGGGGAACGGAAGAAAGCAGAAAACCAAGCCCCGCCTAAGAAGCCAGGCAGCTTTTCAGCCCTCCTGTGTCACAGGGTTCAAAGAGCTGGTCCGTTCCCCACCCCGATCCCCAGCTTTCCTGCCTGGCCAGCTTCCCAGGGTGCTCTTGTGAGTAACAACGATGATTACTAAACAATTCATATTTGTATAGGCCTTTTTTTTTCCTTTTCAATTTTGGGACAAGGTCTCACTTTGTAGCCCCAGCTGGCCTGAGATTGGCCGAGATCTCTCTGGGGTAAAAGGCATGCACCTTCCTTCATTTTCGGAGTGGTTTGCCATCTTGAGTTACCTGTTTTAATCTTCCTGACAACCAAGTGAAATCATCAGTGCCTGGAACGGCATCAGCACACTTTAAAAAAAAAAAAAAAAAAAAAAGGCAGATTATGGTGTCAGTCCTCCATGATCTCAGCACTTTGAAAGCAGAGGCAGAGCAATTTCAAATTTGAGGTCATTCTGAGCTGTGTAGTGAGACCTTGTCAAAAAACAAAAAAAAAACAAAAACAAAAAAAAAAAACTTTCTTTTAAGGTAAAGGAATCAGTTTCTGATTAAGAAGTAAAGGATGTTGTCCTAGACTGGCATTAGAGCTGAAGGCAGCTATGAGTCAAGAGAAGGCGTGCTGGTCAGAGGGGACTTGGCAAGAGGTTAGAAGCTAGGTGTGGTGGCTTAGCCCGTAATCCCAGCCCTTGGGAGGAGAAGGACCAGCTGTTGAAGGCCAACCTAGGCTGGATGAGACCCTGCCCTGAGAGAGAGAGAGAGAGAGAGAGAGAGAGAGAGAGAATATCACTCGCTGGATCAGTCTACTCAAGTCCTCTACTCCTTGCTGTAGTCTGTTTTGTTTTCTTGAGGAGGCTGCAGATTGGATCTCCAGTCCCACCAACACAAAGCAAAGTACTTAATTTACAACTCATTTGCCCTTTTCTGTGTTCAATCTGTTTTAGCCACTAGAATATTATCTCTGTAAGGGCCCACTGTGTGCACAGCCTACAGCACGTGCTGAGTGAGTACTGTGGCAGTCTAGTTAGGGGCTACTTGACAAATAGAGGCTGGGGTATGGGCCAAGGCCAGAGTAAAAGAGGCAAGAGAAACGAGGACGGGTTAGGGTGATGGCTCGGTGTGTAAAGTGCTTGCCACACAAGCTTGAGACCCTGAGTGGATTCCCCAGCATCCACATCTGTACCCTATCCCTAGGGAGCAGAAGCCACAGGGTCCCCAGAGCTCTCTGGCCTAATTAGTGAGTTCTAGGAGAGACCTTAAAAAATTAAAGTTGTCAATGACAGAACATCTGACACCCACATGCACGCACCACTCAAAGATAGTAAGGGGAGACAGAAGATGGCTACCCTCTAAGAAAGATTTATAAAAGGCGTAGGTGTGGGGAGGTGCCCACTCAGGTTTCTCGATCCTAGAAATGTTATCCCCACACTGCTCAGCTGACACACACACTGGACCTTGCAGGATCCCACACAAAGGCCCTCCAGGCTTTTCCGGAAGTACCAGCAGCCTTCACTTGTCTGATCACTTGCTGAAATGTGACTAGTGCTTTGAGTCACAGGAAACTCTAAAACTTCCTCTCTCCTGTTGTGTCCTGCTGGCTGAGCCAGTGGCTCCTCCCAGTGAGGTTGCAGGGTGGTGATCCCTGCATAGATGGTCTTTCTATATAAGGAGAAAAGCTGGGTACTGGGTGTTGCTATGTTCCGCTGGATGTAGCCAGGAGCCCAGATGTGTATTCAAGACAGAGTGAGGGCTTTTCCCAGCCACCTCTGCCAAACCCAAAGGCTCCTCTGCACCTTCTGGAGTTTATGGTGAAGACAGCTTTCCACTTGACTGCTTTGATGCTGAGGTTGTTTACATGTTATTTAGTAGAAGAGTTGTTGCTTACTGAAGCTGACTGAATAGATATTCAGAATAAATGACATGTAACCACAGTGATACCACCTTGCAGGAGCATCAGAGTTCAGCAAGAGAGGCTTAACTTGTGTGGACTCCTGGGGTGGAGAATGGGGAAAGCAAATTCCACTTGTAAGTTCCTGCCTTGTTTTCAAAGACCACAAGGGTTCTCATGGGATCTGGCATAATGAGATGCCCAATCTGTAAAGATATAAGCAGGCATTTCAGCGAGAGGGATGCTGTGTGGTCTCTTAAGCATGTAGCAATCAATTCAATTCTCAGATGCTCTCTCTGCCTTTGCTTCCTTCAAAGATAAAGGAAGCAAAGATGGAGAAACAGCTCTGCTGCTAAGAGCACCTGTTGTTCTTCCAAAGGATCCATTGCCCTCAGACTTCTGTGGGCGCTGGGCATTTTCATGGTACCCATACACACACACATACAAGCAAAACACTTGTACAAAGAATCCATAGAGAAGATGTAGCTTAAGTGGCAGAGAGCTTGCCTAGCATGCATGAAGCCCTGGGTCTATGGCCATGCACTGCATACCAATTTTTTGCAAACCAATAATCCCAACATAGAGGAGATGATGACAGACTTAAGGCCACACCTCAGGAGGAGATGGCTTAATAGTCTCAGTAGTTAACACTTGCTGTTATTCCCAAGGACCCAAGTTTGGGGTGACAGCATCCCAGTTCCAGGGGATCCCATATATTCTTCTGGTCTCCACAGGGGCCTATGCACCTATCAGGTGCCTCTACACCCATCACCTAGGTAAAAATAAGTTCAAGGTCATCCTAGCAAGTCAGAGGTGACCCTGGGATGCATGAGACCTTGTGTGTGTGTTGGGGGCAGGGAGGGGGTTTCCTAGTCCCTGCAGAAGGAAGTAAAAAAGTTCCTAACTAACTCTTTCTACCCTTTGTTACAGTGGCTGACTCACTAGACCTCAGTCTCCATTCTTCAGACTCTTTCCATGTGGGGGTTAACATCCTTTAATAAATTCTTTTCCTTGGCCACACCAGTGTGTGTCTGAAGTCTCAGTTACTTGAGAGGCTGAGACAGAAAGAGGCCTGTCTTGAGCTAGGAGTTCAAGGCCAGACTGAACAATAGAGCAGGAAAAAAGATGTCAGGCCTGGTGGTGGTACACACCTTTCATTCCTGTACAAGACGCAGAAGGAGTTTGAAGCCAGCCTGATTTACATAGCAAGTTCCAGAGCTACACAGTAAGACTTTGTCTCAAGAACAAACAAGGGGGTGGGGAGATGTTAGGGATATAGCTCAATTGTTAAATGTTTGCCTAGCAAGCCGGAAGCCCTGGTTTCCCTAACAGCACATAAACTAGACGCAACAAACACGGTGATCCAAGAGAACTCAGTTGGTAAAGTGCTTTATGCTTGTCCTCACCTGTGTCATTGCACCATGCGTGTGCCTGACGCCAAGGAGGCCAGAAGACGGCATTAGTCTTCTGCGACTACAGAAGACTAAGCCGCTGTGTGGGTGCTGGGACTTCAACTCCAGACCACTGGAAGAGCAGCCTGTGCTCTTAACTGTTGTGCCATCTCTCCAGCTCAAAACTCTGCCTTCAAAAAAAACAAAAACAAAAAACAAAAGCTGGGCATAAAGGTGCACTTTTGTCTCCAAACAAAAGTCCTAGGGAAGGGAGGAGGGTTCAGTGGGAAAAGGCATTTACTGTACAAGCCTGAAGCTCTGGGCTCAATCCCCGGGACCTACATGGTGGAAGGAAAGAACCAACCAACTTCCACACACAAATAGCCACATAAGTAAACAAGTATAATTTTTAAAAAATTAGATTGTGTCTAGTAGCTAGTATTGACCTCTAGCCGTCACATGTACACACTTGCGTGGGGGGTGAGGGGAGGCTGAGAAGCAAACCCAGGACCCGGCACATGCTAAGTGAGTTTCACCTGGAACTTATCCTCAGTTCCTGAGTGCCCCTTAGTATATTTTTCTAGAGTTTGAGGCCTTGGGGGGTTTCTGTTTGTATGTGTGTGTAAGAGAGTAAGAGGTGTTATAATAGTAATGGGCTCATGAACCCAGGGCTCAGTGCTCTGATAGAGCTGGGAGTGTTGCTCGATGGCGAATGCTTGTTTCCTATGCATGACATTCTAGGCTCCAGAAACATCATTACATTTTGTTTGAATTTTTTTTTTAATTTTTAAAAATACATATGGGTGTTTTGCCAACATGCTGTCTGAGCCCACAGAGGCCAGAGTCTTAGACGCCCTGGGACTAGAGTTACAGATGGCAGTGCACTGCTATGTAAATGCTTAAGAATGGAAAGTGGACACCCTTTGGAAGGGCCAGTGCTCTCAACTGCTGACCTATCTCTCCAGCCCTCCAGTTTTTAGATTGTATTACTAACTCAGGTCAAAGGACAATTTACAGAGCTCATTTCTTTCCTTCTACCCTGAAGGTTGAGAGGACTGAACTCGGATGGTGAGGCTTGGCAGCAGTGACCTTACCTGCTGAAATACATCACTGGTCTGTTTGGTTTTGAGATATGATCTCGTGTCCCAGCCTGGCCTGGAATTCTCTATGTAGCCAAGATGACCCTGAACTTCTGACTCTCCTGCCTTGCCCTCCAGAGTGCTAGGAGTGCAGATATATACTACTGTGCTCACTTTATGCAGTGCTGGCTGTTGATCCTAGGGTTTCAAGCATGCTAGGCACGTGCTCCACTATTTTAGCCACATTTCCAGCCATAGAGTTTTGTTTTTTTTTTTTTGTTGTTGTTTATTTAACATAGGGCTTCATGTAGCCCAGGCTGGACCTGAACTTGCTATTTAGCTGAGGCTGGTCTTGAACTTCTCTGATCCTCCTGCCTTCGCTTCCCAAGTGCTGGATCACTGACATGCACCACCAACCAAAAGTGATTTCTAATTCTCCTTGTGAGGCTGGAGAGAACTCAGCAGTTGGGGCACTTGCTGCACAATCCCGAGGACCAGGTTTCACTGTGTCCCAGTCATCTGAGAGCTGTACATGCCTTCGGATGCTAGAGACCTAAGTCCATCTTGTTTAGTAAGTGTGGAGTGTCTTGTGGGCCAGGCACAGGCTTGGCAGCACAGAGTGTACCAAGCGATGAACCTCTTCCTGGCAGGGGCCGGCTTACAATCATTTCTGTAATACCCTCTCAGCACACTGTCTTTCCTCACAGGTGTGCGGTGGGCGTTAGTTGAGTACAGCTCACATCCTGCTCTTTCACACAGATCTCAGAAGTCCAGCTGAAGTAATGGCCTCTTTCTTCCAAAGAGGAAATTCCATATATTGTCCCATATATTGTCTTATGTCATGGTTTTTTGGTTTTTTTGTTTTTGTTTTGAGACAGGGTTTTTCTGTGGGTTGACTATCCTGGAGCTTTTCTGTAGATGTGGCTGGCTTGCCTCTGCCTCCCAGGTGCTGTGGTGAGAGTTGGGGCCCAGCCCGTGTTTCTTTCTATCTTGTCCCCATACCTTCTCACCTAGTAACAAAGGTTTGTTCACACGTAACAGTTCCCAGGACTTTGCTTTAGATCAACTGTTTCCCACATCTCTCATTTAAAATCCAATTCAAAAGCATATGTCTAATTTTAAATTTT
Source organism: Mus musculus (assembly GCF_000001635.26). Taxonomy (NCBI): domain Eukaryota; kingdom Metazoa; phylum Chordata; class Mammalia; order Rodentia; family Muridae; genus Mus; species Mus musculus. The sequence continues at coordinate 86,573,493 of NC_000077.6, read as the reverse complement.
TAAGAAGCAGACAAAGTTAATATTACCAGCCTACTATCTATACAATTATAATTATTTACTATATTAATATATCAGCCTGGCAGTGGTGGTGCACACCTTTAATTTCAGCACTTGGGAGGCAGAAGCAGGTGGATCTCTGAATTTAAGGCCAGCCTGGTCTACAGAGTGAGTTCCAGGACAGCTAGAACTACATTGTATTCATGTAGTCTTTTTGCCTTGTAGCACTGGGGATCAAGTCCTGGGCCTTACAGACACTAGCCAAGCGCTTGACCACTGAGCTATAATATCATTACCATATTGTCTTGGAGGTCTGATGTATACTCTACATTCATAGCACTAAGCGCGTGTGGGCGATGGTCATGTTTTTGGATGACATGGGTACAGAATCTTTCATTTTTTTTTGTACCCCTTCAATACTTAAAATCAAGTAGAACAAGAAGCCATAGAAACATCGGTTACAATGACTTCATTGACAGGGGAGAAACTATGACAAAGCAGCATACATGCCAAGCAGATACATCATTTGAATCTTTAAAATATTTTAAAGTAATTTCTTAGTTTCTGTTTTATTTTAAGATTTATTTATGTATGAGTGCTCTATCTGCATGTATACCTGCATACCAGAAGAGGACATCAGATCTCATTACAGATGGTTGTGAGCCACCGTGTGGTTGCTGAGAATTAAATTCAGGACCTCTGGAGGAGCAGCCTGTGCTCTAACCACTGAGCCATTGCTCCAGCTCTCCCGCCCCCTCTGTTTTGTTTTAGACAGGATCTTGACTAAAGCCCAGGTGTCCTCTTACTTCTCCATGTTCCTGTTCCCACTCTCCTGAGGCTCTTTCTTTTAAAACTATTCTTATAACCTAGTTATAGAATTTGCCATTAGGCTAAAGCCAGTAATTAAAAAACCAGGCAGCCAGGCAGTGGTGGCGCATGCCTGCAATCCCAGCACTTGGGAGGCAGAGGCAGGTGGATTTCTGAGTTCAAGGCCAGCCTGGTCTACAGAGTGAGTTCCAGGACTGCACAGAGAAACCCTGTCTCGAAAAACCAAAAACAAAAAAAAAAAAAAACAAACAAAAAAACACCAGGCACGGTGGCATACACTTTTGATCCCAGCACTTGGGAAGCAGAGACAGGAGGAGGTTGGTGATTTTGAGGCCAGCTAGGGCTACTTAGTAAGGCCCTGTCTGAAAAACAAACAAAACAACAAACAAATTACTTTTGAAATGCTGTAAGTTGTATGTTTGGCGGTGGTGGCAGCAGCAGTGGGGAGGAGGGTGGGGGCCATCACCTTTCTCTTTTTTTGTTTCCGTAGCTTGAATTCCCAATTCCCTGTTTTCTTCCACGTTGAACTAACAGTTTCTCAGAAACTAGAAACATCTGTATAGTTTATCTTAGCTCCTTGTGCAATCACCACTGCTTGCGGACTAGGAGTCCTCTGTTTCTAAAGCTAAGCCCACATCTTCCAAGACATGTCAGGGTTCAGGAGCAGGAAATTATTAAATAAAAATTTAAAATTTTTTTTCATTCACATTCCTAAACACCACTGCCCCCCAAGAAAAATTTATTTTTGATTGATGAGGGACAAGGCAGTGTCTTTTAAGTGTCTTAAAAATTGACAAGTCGGCTGATAAAACCATATTTGGTAAGAAGATGGCAGAAGAAGAGAGGGTGGATTGCCAGCTGTGGACTCATGGGGAGGCACAGTGGGAGAGACATATGGAGCATGTTTTAAAACAAAACGTTGGACGAGAATTCAAGCGAGTGATAAACATGGTGGCCAGAAGAGGAATCGCTGGTATGCATGCTGCGAAGCCATCCCGAGTCAGAGCAGACATTGCAACATTCAAAGGCCAGGCCAGCAAGCCCTACTGTTGTTCTTTCTGGAACTACATTCTTTTCCATTAAAAGGTGGGGGGGGGGGGAGTTGTGTATATAAACAATCAAAAGCGGTAATTAGGAAGCCAGAATCGTAGCTTCATACAACCAAGGAAACCCTGCATTGCAAGCATTCCATCCCCCTGCAGTACTGAGCCAGCATCCATAACTCCTCACTGGATGCCTCGAAGAAGTCGCTGGACTGGCTGAGAGCAGGAAGTGAGGGGGGAGGGAGGAATGAAAGAAAGGCTTTACAAATGATGGACCTGTCACTGCTGTGGGGAAGGGGAGTCCAAAGCTGGAAGGGAGGCAGAGTGCAGGAAAGAGATGGCTTCTGTAGTTTAAAGAAAAAGGTCGGCTCACACCACACTCCCTGCCCTGGGGTGCATCCTCGCCCGCCCGGAGTCCAGGCTGGTGCACCTGCCTAAGCCTCCTGAAGGCAGGTGTGTGCTGCCATGCTTGGCTTCAAAATTACATTTCAGGTGTTTTCTGTATCTACCCAGGGGTTTGGACTTCTGTTTTCTGCCTGGTAGGTACATTTCGCATCTTAAATTCTGAAGCTTTAACTTGGGCTTCCTGTGAATCGTGTTGGTTTGCTTTGGTTTGACGAGGGCAGGGGCATCACAATATATTGCCAGGGTTGACTTCAGTCCAGGACTCAACTGATTTCCCCTGATCTAGCCTCCTCTACAGCTGGAGGTATAGGAGGCATAAGCACACGTCTCCACATCTGGTCCCCAATGTTAATTTGTGTAAAAACTGCAACTCTAATAAAAAAAAAAGTCATAAAAATTCTTAAAACACTATTTTCCATGTAAATGTTTAAAACAAGCTTTAGATATTTTGGTATTCACATATGTCAACTAATTGAGTCCTTGGGAAAAAAGAAAAAGGTCACACACAAGGATGTGGCCTGGGTGCCCGTTGGAGTTTCAAATAGTCACCTGCTGTTGATTACAGGGCTTTCAAATAAAAATACCTTCACCCCATTTGTACCTCATGAATTCCTGTCTCAAATGTCAAGTGATTTCAACTTCTGACTTCTCTCGTGTGCATTCCTTCTGGCAAGATTTTCCTGAGTCAGCTTGCCCCCAGCGAGGTCATGCAGCCACGGGTCTGCCTTAGCCTTGGTATCAACTGGGAAGTTAAGGCCTTGGATGTGTCCAGGGCTGAACGGGTTTGTCTTGTGAGAATTATGATCTAATTATTTCTCAAGTATATTTAACAGAATGCAGCCAGTGGGGTGTGCCTTCTAGCAGCTGAACAGACCACTGTCTACATTCTTTCGAAATAAGATATGGTCCAGTATTTTAAACCATGGCAACAGTCGATAAGAAAAACAGCGAAACGGTAATCATTTCCATATGGAGAGAAAGCAGGGAGCTGTCGCTTTGGTTTTTTTTTTTTTTTTTTTTTCCCATGCAACAATAAGTCAGGACTGGTAGACTGGGTAGAAATAGCCAGTGCTTCTATTTTGCTCTTATTTTATATTGTTTGATACACTGTTCCCCTCACACTTACTGTCACATTTTATGCAGCTGTGGTTCCTGTGTCTTTCTTTGTTAATTCCACCTTTTTGTTTTGTTTTTCAAGACAGGGTTTCTTTGCTTCCCTGGCTGTCCTAGAACTCACTCTGTAGACCAGGCTGTCCTGGAACTCACAGCAATTTGCCTCTGCTTCTCTGCCGCTGCTCTGCCTGTGGGATTAAAGTTGCGTGACACCACCACCTGGCTGTGAGATTCTTACTGAAGGGCTGACAGGATGGCTAACCTGGCAAAGGTGCCCTCCATGAAGTCTTATGAGCTGACCGTGGGCCTCTGGACACAGAGTCAACTCCTCCAAGATAGCACAAGCATGCCCATGCATGTACACACACTCACTCACTCACACAAACAGATATAATTCAAATTTGCCACAAAGCATGTAAACTTCCTTCTATAGCAGCTCAAAACCTAGTAGTCTTGCTGGGCAGTGGTGATAAACTTCTTTAATCCCAGCACTCAAAAGGCAGAGACAGGCAGCTCTCTTGAGTTCTGAGTTAGAAGTCAGCCTAGTCTATAGACAAAGTTCCAGGACAGCTAAAGCTACACAGAGAAACACTGTCTCAAAAAAAATAAAATAAAATAAAATAAAAAGTCATGGTGACACACACCTTTGATCCCAGCATACAGGAGGCAGAGGCAGGTGGATCTCTGTGTGTTTGCAGCCTAGTCTACAAAGTGAGTACCGGGACAGTCAGGGCTTTGCAGAGAAACCGAGTCTCAATCAATCAATCAATCAACCCCACCCCCACCCCCACCCCCTCCAAAAGGTACACAATTATCACATTTACCTGTTACTTTAAAAAAAAAAAAAAAAAGCTGGGTATGGTAGCCCAACCTTCAATCCCAACACTCAGGAGGCAGAGGCAGTTGGATCTCTTGAGTTTGAGATCAATCTGATCTACAGTTCAAGGCTAGCCAGGACTGCAGAGTGAGACCCTGTCTCAAAATAAATATTTCACTAATGTGTGTGGGGGCATGCACACACATACCACGGCACAATTGTGATCAGAGGAGTAGCTTCTCTTTGCCCATCACGTAGGTCCAGGGAGGAGTCTCAGTTGTCAGGCTTGGCAGCAAGTGCTTTTACCTGATGAGCCATGTCTCCAGCACCTGGCTCTGGTGTCTGAGACAAGGTCTTGCCGTGTGTATACCCTGTCTGACCTGGAGCTTGGTGTGTGCTCAAGGCTGCCCATTGCTCCTGATCCTCTTACCTCCCTCTCCCAAGAACTAGGATTCCAGCCATTTGCCACACCTTCTGCATTTCTTCTTTCCTTTCCCTTCCCCTTCTCTCTCCCTCTCCCTCTCCCTCTCTTTTTTTCTTTTTTCCTAGAACTCCAAACTGAACAGATCCTCCTGCCCCAGTCACCTGAGTGCTTCAGTCCAGGGCACAGCTGCACCTGGCCTTTTTAAAAATGGCTACATAGAGGATCTCACTGTCTTCAGAACCGATGGCCACAGTGTAGTATTTGACAACATCTCCCTCTTGTGGTTCAGAGCAATCATTTTCAAAGGCAAATATATTTACAGAATTGTAATTCTCAGACCCAAGTAGAGTGGTTCACTTCATTGCTTAACAAGTACAGTGCTTGCCGGGCATGGTGGAGCGCACCTTTAATCCAAGCATTTGGGAGGCAGAGGCAGGCAAATTTCTGAGTCGAGGCCAGCCTGGTCTACAGAGTAAGTTCCAGGACAGCCAGGGCTACACAGAGAAACCCTGTTTCAAAAAAGCAAAGAAAAAAACAAAAAACCAAGTACAGTGCTTACCACTTTGGAAGCTGATGCTGAGGCTGGAGTATCACAGCAAGTTCCAGGCCATCTTGGACTACAGAGACCCTGTCTAAAAAACAGAAACAAACAAAAAACCACTCTGGAGCCCGAGAGATGGCTCAGGGGTGGCCTGCTTACTCTACTTGTAGAGGGTCAGAACCCACTTGCATCTCCAGCTCCAAAGCATCTATGTTCCCTCTGGCCTCCATGGGTAGCTTCATACATGTCCACATGCACACATGAACAGACACGCATACACACACACACACACACACACACACATATATATATATACACACATACACACACACACACCACACACACACACAAATAAAAAGAAATCTTTTTTTAAAGTGCACACACACTCAAAAGTCTATGTTGCTTTCATTTGAACTGTGGAAGTTTAGAACATGTTTAGTAAATCTTTTTCATTGTAAAGAGGGAAGATTTAGAAACCTGGAGTGCAACAGAACATTCCTCTCCTTGGACTCTTACAGCCGATGTCTGCCGAGTTCCTTTAAACCAGACTCCAAGGTGCAGAGTCTCCCTGGAGGCCGAGTCAGGATCTTGAGCCCAACAGTTTGAGACCCCATCTCAACAGAAGGTGTTCTTTCTTTCTTTTTTTTTCTTTTTAAAGATTGATGTATTTGTTTGTTTTATATGAATACACTGTTACTTTCTTTACACACCCCAGAAGAGGGCATCACAGCCCATTACTGATGGTTGTGAGCCACCATGTGGTTGCTGGGAATTGAACTCAGGACCTCTGGAAGAGCAGCCAGTGCTCTTAACCACCGAGCCATCTCTCCAGTCCCCAAACCATGTTCTTTATAGAAGCATTGCTTTTTTTTTCTGTCCACAGACATGAAGTGTTTCTTCATGTCTGTGGACAGAGCACCTGAACTAGAATCAGCATTCTACTTTATTACTTAACAGACTGAACCTGAAAGCAGATATTTGTATTTATTTATCTAGCCTGAGACAGTGTCTCATGTCGTCCAGGTTGGCCTGGAACTTTCAGTGTAGTCAAGGACGACCTGAGCCCCTGACTCCTGCTCCTGACTCCAGAGAGCTCGGTCACAGGCAAGCACCACTGAGCACAGCTCAGTTTTGAAAATATTTTAGTCCAAAAATCCTGTAAAGAGCTTTTCCTCTTGGCTTAGGGTCCAAGACTACCATAACTGGCAACAACTTGCTCCAACAATGCAAAGCTGTCCAAAAAGTCTTCCTCCTCCATTCCAAATTTTGTGTACTGATGGATAAAGGCTCTGGGGAGAAAGCAGAAAATGTGAACCAAGTATTCCAGGCAAATGAGAAACGAAAGTAATAAACAGACTTCGGAGGAGCACTCAAAGCTCACATAGCCACTTAGGGTCCTTGTCACATGTGGACCACTTGTTTATTCTGAATTAATAAATGTTAGCAAACGTTAGCTGTCAGCAAGCTGCCTCTGCTTTTAGTGTCCCAGAGGGCACAGGAAAGGCAACATGGCGGACTCTGTAGTCCTGGCATGGAGGCTCAGAATAGGAGGTGACTACCTCCAGACTGACTCTAAAAGAGAGCTCAGAAGTTTCACTTAGGGTTTGAAATTAGAAATGAAGCCAGGTTCTGCCTGAGTGGTTTTCTCAGATCCCCCCCCCCCCCCACCCCCCAGCTTCCAGAGGAACAGCAAGGGCAGACACAAAATAAACTGACATCATAGTTAGAGTTAGAAGAGCTTGGACCAAGAGAGGACTTGGGATCCGGTGAGGAGAGACAGACAGACGGGACAGCCTGGGCCTGTAGAATCCCAGCCCTGTTCAGTCATCTGGGGAATTTTATTTTGACAACACATAACTGTCAGTGCCCAGTGGAGCTGAGCTCTTCGGTGCTATTACTGAGGAGGACCAGAGTCCCCTCCATGCCCAGGACCATTTTCCTGTCTCATCCCAGTGCTAGGGACAGAACACAGGCCCTCACAAATGCTGGGCAAGTGCTCTACTCCCAAGCAACAGCCCTGATCCCAATATCTTCTTTTGAAAACCATCTTACTATGAAAATTTGAATTTTGCCTGGACACTGTTCAAAGGAACAGGTTCTCTTCCCAGCATCTACATAGAGACTGCAAACCATCTGTAACTCTAGTCCTGGCAATGCCTATGATACATAGACATACATGCAGGCAAAATACCCATACACATAAGAAAAGAAAGAAAGAAAAAATAAAAATATTAATGCAGAACACCTACTGAGCACTAGCCAAGCAGTGCACTAGGTGGCTCACGTGATTTTCTCACTGGATCCTACTACACACAGGAGGAGCAGAAGCCTCTAAGTCACATGTCCAAGGCTTCATAGCTGCACGGGGGCAGCAAGGCTTGCTCCACAGCACACCTATGCTTTATCTTGGCATTCTCTGGCTAAAGTAGGGAAGTCTGGAGGCTTATGTTCACTTACTTGGATGAGAACATATTCCACGCCTTGCCCACAATCATATCCAGTGGCTTTACTAAGAGCTGGCTGTTGCTGACCAGGGCTGCAGACTTCTCATACTTGTCAAAGGCTCGCTGGGTTTTCCATACACTGAAAGCATCAACAGGCTCCAACCAGGAAGTGTAGAGAGCTGGGTCTTTAAATCCCTCTAGAGTTAAAAATGTCATACATATAAGCAAAGTCCCTTCTAGACTCGTGTGAAAACATTATAGCGAGGGCTGGCAAGATGGCTCAGGGAGTGCATGTGCTTGCTGCTAAGGCTGATGACATGAGTTCAATTCCTGGGACTCATATGATGGAAGGAGAGAACTGACTCTTCTACAGGTTGTCCTCTGATCTCCACATGTGTTCTGTGATATATGTACATACAACATGCCATGACAGCAGATGCAGAAGGCAGAGCTGGAGAGATGGCCCAGTGGTTAAGAGCACTGGCCACTCTTCCAGAGGTCCTGAGTTCAATTCCCAGCAACCACATGATGGCTCACAACCATCTGTAATGGGGTAATGGGGTCCGATGCCCTCTTCTGGTGTGTCTGAAGACAGGGACAGTGTATTCATATACATAAAATAAATAAGTCTTGAGAGAGAGAGACAGAGAGAGACAGAGAGAGACAGAGAGAGAGAGAGAGAGAGAGAGAGAGAGAGAGAGAGAGAGAGGAGGCAGGGAGTCCCTCACTCTGGACTTCAGTTAAAGAGTTGGGGCTGGAAAGATGACCCAGTGCTTAAGAATTTGAGAGCACTGGCTGCTCTTCCAGAGGACCCAGGTTTAATTCCCTGCATCCACAGAGGCATTCACAACTGTCTGTAACTCCAGTCCCAAGGGATCTGACATCCTCTTCTGGCTCCAGGCATACATGTAGTACAAATTACATGCAAGCAAACATACACATAAAATAATAAAGTTATAAAAAGAATCATAATACAATTAACAAAATTTGCCACTGGGCACAGCACATAGAGGCAGAGGAGGCAGAGGCAGAGGAGGCAGAGGAGGTAGAGGCAGAGGAGGCAGAGGCAGAGGAGGCAGAGGCAGAGGAGGCAGAGGCAGAGGCAGAGGAGGCAGAGGAGGCAGAGGCAGAGGCAGAGGAGGCAGAGGCAGAGGAGGCAGAGGCAGAGGCAGAGGAGGTAGAGGCAGAGGAGGCAGAGGCAGAGGCAGAGGTAGAGGCAGAGGCAGAGGAGGTAGAGGCAGAGGCAGAGGAGGTAGAGGCAGAGGAGGCAGAGGCAGAGGCAGAGGAGGCAGAGGAGGTAGAGGCAGAGGAGGCAGAGGCAGAGGCAGAGGAGGTAGAGGCAGAGGAGGTAGAGGCAGAGGAGGCAGAGGCAGAGGAGGCAGAGGCAGAGGAGGCAGAGGCAGAGGAGGCAGAGGCAGAGGAGGCAGAGGCAGAGGAGGCAGAGGCAGAGGAGGTAGAGGCAGAGGAGGCAGAGGCAGAGGCAGAGGCAGAGGCAGAGGCAGAGGCAGAGGCAGAGGCAGAGGCAGAGGCAGAGGAGGCAGAGGTAAAGGCAGGTGGATCTCTTAGTTCCAAGCCAGCCTGGTCTACAGAGTGAGTTTCAGGATAGCTAGGGTTACACAGAAACCTTAAAAAATGCCAATTCAGGGCTGGTGAGATGGCTCAGGGGGTAAGAGCACCCGACTGCTCTTCCGAAGGTCCAGAGTTCAAATCCCAGCAACCACATGGTGGCTCACAACCATCCTTAACGATATCTGACTCCCTCTTCTGGAGTGTCTGAAGACAGCTACAATGTACTTACATATAATAAATAAATAAATCTAAAAAAAAAAATGCCAATTCAAATATGAATGTTAAAGTAGCAGCCAGGCGTGCTTGAGGCCCAAGGGTCTCTGACCTTCCTCATCGCTTTCTCAGATGTGAACCTGCAGTCTGGGAATGTGGAGAACAAGATGATAAACCTGAGTGCAGTCGACGCCGTCTTAACTCCCTGACCTGGCACTGTCAGCGGCTCAGACTGAGGGGATTCCATGGTTTCGTGAGAAAAGAATTTCAGACTGAGTTGGCAGGAGGCAGAGCCAGCCTTCACTGAAAGATGGTTTTATACGGAGCTGGAGAACAGAGACCGACGTCCTTGGGAGAGTACAGCCCCCCCCATCCTCACCCCCACCCCCGCAGGTATATATCCATAGACTACTTGGGCCCCATTGTCCTGTACAGCACTGTGGTGATCCTGAACTTACTGTCTTCAAGGAGCTGCTAAGGAATGGTAATGAGGTCATAGGATGCTCCTGAAGGGTCCCGGACAGGACTGCAATGAGGAGGTAAACTCTAGACCACAGGGATGAAGGAGGGTAGTGTGTCTTCACTGGAAACAAGGTGTTAATTTTGTTTGTGAGATTCCCAGAAAATGTCTGCAAGAGGAGAGAGGCCATGCTCGGGGTCCTACACATTCAGGCCCTAATCCTGGGTCACTGTTTGTTTAACATTCTTTTTTTTCCCCTTTTTTCCCCTTCCCTTTTGCTCTGGCCTCACTCTCTCTGACCTATAGGTTTTTTTTTATTTGTTTCTCATTAAGGATGGTTGTGAGCCACCATCCACCATGTGGTTGTTGGGATTTGAACTCATGACCTTTGGAAGGGCAGTTAATGCTCTTAACTGCTGAGCCATCTCACCAGCCCCTGTTTAACATTCTTGTTTGAAGATATTTCTACACAAAATACCATGTCTATGCTGACAAACTGGAATCTTCAGGTTTTGGGTGGCAAGAGGCCCCTTTGCCTTCCTAAGTCCCAACATTTCCCCCTTCTAGCCCGCCTCATGTCACCTTGTCAGCTGTAACCCAGTGTGCATGGACCCACTGCGTGTGTTCAGTCAGGTCCCCAGGCAAAGCTTTGAAATCGGACTTTGGAAGCCTCCAAAATTGAACACATCTGGAGGCTGAGAACTGGCGGTGGGTAAGAGTGCTTGGTGTGTCAGCTAGTGGTCAGGGATGGGCAAGCCCAGGAAGTTTCCAGTCAGTCTGCAGAGCTGACAGGGCAAGCTTCAGGTACAGTGAGAGACCCTGTCTCAAAGCAATAAGGCAGGGAGAAGCAACAGATGAAGACACCCCATGTCCTCCTCTGGTCTCTGCGTGTAAATGTACAGGCATATGCACCCATATCAGATACACGCTTGAGTGTGCTTTACCCTCCCTTACATGCCTGTTTCTATGAACCCCAGTGTTCACATCTATGCTAATAACTTCCTCTTGAAACCAGGGATGCTGGCCCCTAAGTCTAATGACCTGCTTCAATCTCTGGGACCCACACAGTGGACAGAGAGAACCAATAAAGTGTTCCCATATACAGTACATCTGTCCCCTATACACACACAAATGATGTGCTAAGCTTCCCTTCCTAAAGGGAGAGGATGTGGCTCAGTCTGCACAGGGACCTCTCTGTCAAGAGCTCGGCATGGGCACTGGGAGTGTAGACTGGGAATCACTGGCCAGCCAAATCTAAGTTCCTCAGCAAGTCCCAGGTTAGTGAGAGACTCTGGCTCAACACTAAGATGAGATGTGGAGGGTGGCACACACCTGTAACCCTAGCACTTGAAAAGTTGGGGCAGGAAGATCAGTTCAAAGCCAGCCACAGCTACAAAGCAAGTTTGAGCTCTCGCACACATGATAGACTCTGTCTAAAACAACAAAGAAACAAAATTCCAGTATAGATGACACCTGAGGAAGGACACACACTGGCCTCTGGCCTCCACAGGCACACACTCACACACACACTCATGCACTACTGAATTCCAAAGAATATTGGCTTGGCTGGAAAGATGGCTCAGTGGGTTACATACTCCAGCCCCTAACTAGGTTTGGGCTCGTTTGTTTGCTTTGTTTTGTTTTGGGGGTGGATGTGTGCGGTTTTTTGTTTTGTTTGTTTGTTTGTTTGGTTGGTTGGTTGGTTGGTTGGTTAGTTGGTTTTTTGGTTTGGCTTGGTTTGGTTCTGTTTTTTGGGTTTTCCAGACTGGGTTTCTCTGTGTAGTCTTGGTTGTCCTAGAACTCACTCTGTAGGCCAAGCTGGCTTCGAACTTAGAGATACACCTGCCTCTGCCTCCTGAGATCTGGGTCTAAAGGAGTGCTCTACCATACCTGGCTTGTTGTTTTGTTGTTGTTTTTGACAGGGTCTCACTAAATAGCCCTGGCTAGCCTGGTACTCATTAAGTAGACCAGGCTGCCGTCACCCTCACCGGGATCTGCCTGCTTCTGTCCCCCGATCTGGGATTAGAGTGGCTAAATGCCTAGCTAAAAGTGCTTAACTGTGCATTAGGTGTGTGGAGTTTGGAGAGCTGTGTGCACGCAGTCCCTCTGCTCACCTCTGCATGAGTCCCAGTGCTAACTCAGGCTTCAGACTCAAGGGGAGGAAGTGCTCCTCCCAGGCACCATCTTGACAGTCCCAGAAGTTGTTTTGAGAACCCTCGAGTGCTCCAAAGCCTATGCCTCACTTCCCTGAACGTGTGCTTACCTACGTCTGCACTGTGCACCTCTCTCCCTCGGAGGACCACCAAGTTAGCAAGAGAAGTGTTAAAATGATGCTCCTTGTGGGCAGACGCTTTGCCAATGGGTGGAAGGCCTGTCAGAGGAGGCCGCACCTGCCAGTTGATACCTAGCACAGAGGAAAAGAAAGAGCGCTTAGAAATGGCACTGAGCAACATGAGAGTCCAGACGTTTCAGGTCGAGTGTGGGAGCACATGCTATCGTCCCAGCACCTGGCAAGTAATGCGGGGGAATCCGCAGTCAGGAGGTCAGGGCCCTGGGATAATCCACCTGCACTCAGACACATTTGTTTGCCTAGGGTTTTTTTTTTTGTTGTTGTTGTTTTGTTTTGTTTTTTGTTTGTTTGTGTTTGAGTCAGGGTTATGCTCTGTAGCCTAGAACTCAAAATGTAGCCCAGGCTGCTCTGGGACTTCTGCTTTGGCCTCTGAAGTGCCAGAGTTGCAGGGGTTACAGATGTTAGCTGCTGTGTCCACCTGTTTTTCTTTTGTTTTTGTTCTTCCTTCCTCCCTCCCTCCCTTCCTTCCTTTCTTTCTTAAGGAGGTCTTGCTATGTAGCCCTAGGGTCGCTTCAATTTTACAATCCTCCTGCCTCAAAGTGCTGGGATTACAAGCATGCACAACCATGCTCAGCTTCAAGCCAGGTATTCAATGACACTGTGACCTCTCTCTGTCTGTGTGCCTGTCTTGTGTCTCTGTCTGTATCTGTCTCTGTATCTCTCTCTGTCAGCCTCTCTCTGTGTCTGTATCTTTCTCTTTCTCCCTGGGGGCTACCTCTCTATTAAGTAGCTCTGGCTATCCTGGAACTTGCTATGTAGACCAGACTGGCCTTGAACTCAAGAGATCGGCCTCCCTCTGCCTCCTGAGTGCTGGGATTAGAGGTGTGTTATCCCATCTGGCGATTTTACTCTCTCTTGCTTCAATCATTCATTCCCCTGTTGTCTGTTGCTGGGCTATGTGGGGATACATGATGATGGTGACAAGGATGGGGCCAATCTTCATCCAGAGCGATCTGATAACATGTGAACAGTCATAAAGATAGACCCTTCACCTTCATCTGTGCCATAAATATGTTTACCCTTATCCTTTGTCATATATTCAAAACTAAAGACATTCAGAGCTGGCTACATAGCTCAAGAGTGGTACACTAGCCTAGTGTAGGTAAAACTAAAAAATTCAATTCCTGGACTACAAATTTTTTTTTTACATGCTTAAACTCTGTAACTAACTATAAAGAGATCATTGCTATCCTACAGTTAGTTCTGTGTGGAAAATGACTAAACAAACTGCACTGTATTGACCTGACAGAACCTGGGGCAGGGTGCCTCACCCTCCTTTGAAGAACACTTTACTCCATGAGATATTAGCAGGTATTGCTAGAAACACAAGTGATGAGGCTCCCAAATATTGGAAAGCATCACTTTAAGATGTAGACTTTTTACTCTCGCTCTGCCATCCTGCAGAGGGAAGCAAATCAACCTGTTATTTTTTTTTTTTTCAGACATTCCAGAAGAGGGCATCAGATCTCATTACAGATGGTTGTGAGTTACCATGTGGCTGCTGGGATTTGAACTCAGGACCTCTGGAAGAGCAGTCAGTGCTCTTAACCACTGAGCCATCTCTCCAGCTCTCGACCTGTTATTTTGTTTTCCTAGAGTACTTTACTACTAGATAACATCCAGTGATTTCTAGTTAGAGGCAAAGGACTACACATACACCAGTGTACCCTAAGGATGTCTTAACATAGGAAAGCCAGCAGCAAACACGAAGATAGCATCAGTAAAACTTGTGAGCAACCAGACAGTGGAAACTCTGCTCACCCATTGTGAAAATCCTGAGAGCAAGACAGACATTTCTAACAGCAGAGGGAACAAGGAGATTTCTGCGCTGAAAAGCTAAACCATCAAGGCCAGCCTCAGGGACTGTAGGGCTGGATGTCCAGAGAGGCTTGTAATAGTTAAAGCTGGGAATAAAATAAAATAAAATAAAATAAAAATCTGAGCCAAATATTCAGAAGCAAGGAAATAAACTTCGGAAGGAACAACTGAGGACGTGGAAAGTGGTTTTACCTGAGTGACAGGGAACAAGGGCAGGCACTGCTGTGTTCTCCTTACCAAAGTGTGCCACACAACTACTCCGTCCACTACACGGCTGACTTACAATGTGCCTATAGTGCGATGCAAGGGATCAAATCCAGGGCCTCTCACACGCAGAGTCTGCTGGGAGGCTGGAGAGATGGCTCATTGGCTGCTCTTCCACAGGACCCAGGATCTATTCCCAGCATCCATATGGTGACTCACAACTGTCTGCAACTCTGGTCCCAGGGAATGTGATGCACTCTTGGTCTCCACAGTACCAAGCATGCATGTAGTGCACAGACACACGTGCAGGCAAAACACCCATACATAGAAAATAAAGAAAAAAATTCAAAGTCGTGTAGCCTGCCACTGGGTACACTCCTAGTCATTAAGTGAATTTTAACTACTTGATTATTTGATTTATAAAAAAACTAATTCCCGGGCGTGGTGGCGCACGCCTTTAGTCCCAGTACTCGGGAGGCAGAGGCAGGTGGATTTCTGAGTTCGAGGCCTGCCTGGTCTACAAAGTGAGTGCCAGGACAGCCAGGGCTACACAGAGAAACCCTGTCTCGAAAAACCAAAAAAAAAAAAAAAATTAATTGACAAGACAGTGGTGGCACATGCCTTTATTTCCAGCACTCAGGAGGCAGAGGCAGGAGGATCTCTGTGAGTTTGAGGCCAGCCTGGTCTACATTGAGTTCTAGGACAGCCACAGCTACACAAAGAAACCCTGTCTTGAACAGAAAATTGATTTCTTTTATTTGCATGCGGTGTGTGCATTCATGCATGTAGGTGTGTGCTCACGTGTACCACAGAGCATGTGTGGAAGTCAGGGGACAGTGTCAGGAGTTGGTTCTCTCCTTCCACCTCGTGGGTCCCAGGGACTAGACTCAGGCCATCAGCTTGGACTGGTACACAGTTTATTTTTTTCTGAGGCAGGGTATAATATACCCGAGGTTGACCTGAAACTTGCTATGTAGCAGAGCAGGCTATTGCTGATCTTCCTGCTTCTATATCTGCAATGTTGGGGTCTCAGACATACATGCACTTCCACCCCTGGTCTTTTGGGGGCTTAGGACTGAACATAGGGCCTTACACAGATTAGGTAAGCTACCTGATTTCTAAAACTACCTTCATATTTTACTTTGAACAAACTAAAATAAAGATTTGAAATAACATGGCACTTGTCTGACATGTCCTTTCCAGATGAAACTGTAAAGCCATCAAGAAGCCCTTAGCAACTCCGCGAGTTTCCATAGGAGGCCCCTAGGCTAGAAGAAGAGGCCTTTCTTTCAACCAGCCTAAGCCAGTTTATACCCAGGACTCCAGGACAGGCACTTCCCTCATATGTGGGTTGTCTATTTTTAAAATATCCCTTTACCTTCTTCCATTTTTGCACTGGAAATAAGCATCTGTCTTAAGTGCTTGAGGAGGCCAGCCCAGGTAAACGCGCTGTACGCCAGAGACGCCGCAGACATCTGAGGAATGTTACGGACACCCAGCATCTTAAATTCAGGGTGAGGAACTAAATGCTCCATTAAGTCTCCTGTGAGAAAAAAAAAATAATGCAATGTGAACTCGATTGACCTCACCCACAATGGTGCCATTGACTTCTTTATACAACGGTGACTTAATGAAGTTTTTAGAGTCAAATGTGTTTTCTCCATTCTAGAATTATTTCAACATTAAAATAGTGAATTTTTAGACACAATGCGTGCTACAGAGCACATTTTTGCTTCATTTCATTCATTTTTTATTTATGAGTTTTGACACCAGGACCTCACTGTGTAGCTCTGACTGACCTGGAACTTCCTTTGTACGCCAGGCTGTTCTTGAACTCATAGCGATCCATCTGCCTCTGCTTTCAGAATGCTGGGGTTAAAGGCATGCACCAGCAAGCCTAGATCTTTGCTTCATTTTAGCATGTCTGAGAAAGCATACTTAAAATGGGCATGGTAGCTCATGCTTGTAATCCCAACTCTTAGCAGTCAGAGGCAGGAGACTGCCCACAGGTTCCAGGCCAACTCAAGGTATTACCTAGTAAAACCCTGTCTCGAAACTGAAATGGATATCCAGGCACAGTTGTGTATACCATTATTCCCAGCACTTGGGATGTAGAGGCAGGGCGATTTCTGTGAGTTCAAGGCCAGCCTTGTCCAGAATGAGTTCCACGATAGCTAGAGCTACCATAGTGAGACCCTGTCTCAAAAAAAAGAAGATGGAAGGGAGGGAGGGAAGAAGAGAGGGAGGAAGGGAGGGAGGGAGGGAGGGAGCAAGGAAAGAGAACCAGACAAAAACAAAATAAATACGATACACTTTGCCAAAAGAATTATCAAGAGAAATATGGATGACTAATTCACTAAACTCCAGGAAAATCAATTATAAAAGATAATTAAGATATTTCTCTTTCATTCTATAGTCACTAAATGTTCCTTAGAAAATGTTCCAGATCTTCTATTTATCTTGCTAAATGATAATCAAACCTGTTTGGGGATAGAAAGATAGGTTGGTGGCAGAGAGCGACCAAACGAAAATTCGTGGCATGAGGCAGGCCTGGGGTCCTACAGTTCCAGAGTCTGAGGAAGAGACCAAGAGGATCTTGTTAGCCCAGGAGTTCAAGACCAACCTAGACAACAGAGCAAGACCCAGAATAAAATAAATACATAAAAAGCAAGAAGAGAGGACAGATTGCGACAACCTGTAATTCATGCCTCTAGGGGGTCATCTCCACCCCCAGTGGCTTACATGCTCAGCCATGGTCTGCTATTAAGTCATGTGCTAGGCCGTTCTGCTGTCCCTCTTACTCTGACTTGGCCTAGCAATTCCAGGGCCTGGCTGAGACCCTAGTCTACTGGCTTCTTTTTTCTCAGACCTTCTGAGTCTGTCTTCCCCATCATCATCGAAATCTTAGACTGCCCTACTCCTTATTTTCCCTATCAGAGCGCAACCATAGGACACGACACCACATGGCAGCCTGGAGTCTCTCTGCATTTTCATTCTCTTCTTCTCTTCTTCATGTTCCCCTCCCCTATCTTCCCTCTTTCTTCATTATTGAAAAGTAGCAAGACTTTACCAAAAGAAAAAAAATGACAGTATAGTCAGAGAATGCTCTGTCAAGCATGGCAGCAGGTAACATGACTGACAGCAAACCCTCCCCCCAGTTTCCAATCCTTAAACACAATGCCAGGCCAATTAAAGGCCCACATCACCACCATCACTACTGCCTCCTTCTCTCCCTCCTCCTTCTCCTCTCCCTCCTTCTCCTCTCTCTCTTCCTTCTCTCCCTCCTCCTCCTCCTCTCCCTCCTCCTCTTCTCCCTCTTCTTTCTCCTCTCCCTCCTCCTCCTGCTCTTTTTCAAAGACTTATTTTCTGTGTATGGATGTTCTGCCTGCATGTAGGTATGTGCACTATGTGCATGCCTGGTGCCCTGAGGTCAAAAGAGGGAGTCAGAGCTCCATGACCTGGAGTTATGGATGCTTGTGAATCACTAGAGGAGCCAGGAATGTCCTCTGCAAGAACAAGTGTTCTTAACCACTAAGCCATCTCTGCAACCCAGCCCCATAATTTCTGTGGACTCCACATCTATCTACCTCTTATCTGTTGGTTGTAGTTCAGTAGTGTAAGACCTGAGCTTCTGTCCCCAGCAGTACAAAACACATTCACTTTCTACCCAATGAATGTTCTACCAAGTGCTTGCTATTTGCCATGCCCTGCTTTAGGCCCTAGGAGAACAGTGGTTCTACAAACGGTGTAGTCGGTGAGAAGCATTTAGATCCTCACACCATATGCTTCTGAGAAATGTAGTAACTTCTTGAGCTGATTCAGTAAGATAGCTCAGGGATGAAGGCAGGGTTTAGGGTATGTATCTTGGCTGTATCTCCAGGCAGAGGGGAGGAGACAGTGAAAAATAACTTTGGGTCTCTCAGAACATACGGTTTTTCTACAAGTAACAGAAGGGTGAAGTACCTAGTGGATTTCTGCGGTAGTGAAATGAGCTGTCCTCAGAGTATGTAGGCTGGAACACACTCCCCAGCTGGTGGGCAAGAACTTGATTTAAGTCTCTGAAGGAGATCTGCTTGATGTTCATCCGTTTGGCACAGATCTTATGGACAGCGTCATTCTCGTGAATGAGAAGGGCATCTGAAGACCGGTACAGGTGAGAGAGAGTCAAGATGGAGTTGTAGTTCTGCACAATGACCTAGAGAGAACAGGGTCAAAGACAGGAAGAGAGGCTGAGTAGTTAAAAAGTGTAGATGGCAGCCCTGGGGTGATGCTCACATCTTCAATCTCAGCACTCGTGAGGCAGAGGTGGAGGCAGAGGCAGGTGAACTCTGTGAGTTCGGGAACAGCTTGTTCTACAGAGTGAGTTCCAGGGTAGCCAGGGCTACACAGAGAAATCCAGTCTCAAAAAAACAAAAAGAAAAAAAAAGAATAACATCAATGAATTAAAAAATGATTTCATATCTCTCAGGAGCCCATCTCTGGGTTGGTCCTTCTAGTACTGCAAGGAGGGACTTTGTATTGGGGCCCATGGCACTGTGGCTAGTCTTCAAATGATCTTATTTCTCTCTGTTGAGAATTTTTTGTTTGTTTGTTTTTGTTTTTCGAGACAGGGTTTCTCTGTATAGCCCTGGCTGTCTTGAAACTCACTTTGTAGACCAGGCTGGCCTCAAAGTCAGAAATCCGCCTGCCTCTGCCTCCCGAGTGCTGGGATTAAAGGCGTGTGCCACCATGCCCGCGTACCAGTTTCCTGTTAATCTTCCTAGTAGGAAAACGAAATGTAAGAAATGATTCAGAAAAGAAGTGTGGTAGCAATAACTTTTTGTTTTGAGACTGTATAGCCCTGGCTAGTCCAGAACTTTGCTATGTAGACTGGCAGAGATTAACCCACCTCTTTACCTCTGCCTCCATAGTGCTGGGATTAAGGGCTGTGCCACCACAACCCACCTTACTGTATGCTTTACTTGTGTTATATCCTTCACCTTCAGGAGGCAGATATATTTGTCCCCATTTTACACAGAGGACAGCAGTGCATAGAGAAATTAGATAATCTCAGTGTGGTGGTGCTGGAGAGTAACAGACCAAGTCAACAGCCAGGCAGCATGACTGGGGAGTCTTCTTTTTGGGGGGGCATTTAAAGGCCACCATGATGAGCTTAATATTTTGTGTTTGTTTTGTTTTGTTTTTAAGGACACCTCAGTCCCACATTGGGCAGACAGCTCTAGAGGTGGAGGCCAGCCTAGACTGGGTAAGACTGTCTCAAAAAACCTAAAGCCAAAATGAAACAAAAGATTTAAAAAACAAAGGATACTTTACGTGTGTGGGAAATGTAACCAAAATTAAATTATTTGTTCACGTAAATATCACAATCAGTCCTGAAGCTGGAACTCAGCATTGCCAAAGAGCGGGATCCGTTTATTCACACTCACTCTATCAGCAAAGAGTGCTGGGCGAGAGAGAGCTCAGTGGTAAAGTGTAAGAGACTCCTCCAAAGGGCCAGGGTTTGACTCCACATGACATCCACATGACATCTCACATGACATCCACATGACATCTCACATGGCATCCACACGACAGCTCACAGCTGTCTAACCTCAGTCCCAGGGGGTCTGACACCACGTAAGGCATAGACAGCCATGCATACATACACAAATATAACATAAAAATAAATGAAATTTAAAAAGGAAGAAAATATACTATGATCTAATTACTTCTCTAGTGAGTATTTACCAAGGAGAAATAGCATATGATGATACCAGACTCCTACTTGTGGCTAAATAGATTAAAAAAGAGAAAGAGCAAAGAATTTACAACATTAACACTTTTCTTCTTCAGGGGCTGGAGAGATGGCTCAGTGGTTAGGAGCACTTGTTGGTCTTCCAGAGGACCTGAGTTTAGTTCCCAGAACCTACACGATGGCTCACCTTATGATCCTAGTACCAGAAACCTGCCCTCTTCCAGCTTCCCTGGGCACTGGCACGCATGTGTGCACATACATACAGGTGAGCAAAACACTTGTATAATAAACATAACTTCTAATTAACATGTTCATGGACTGGAGAGGTGGCTCAGTGGTTGAGAGCACTGGCTGCTCTTCCGGAGGGCCTGAGTTCAATTCCCAGCAACCACATGGTGGCTCACAACCATCTGTAATGAGATCTGATGCCCTCTTCTGGTGTGTTTGAAGACAGTGACAGTGTGCTCATATACATGAAATAAATACATTTAAAAAAACAAAACAAACAAACAAAAAACCATGTTCATACCTCACCCGTTCCATAAGGCCATATAATCTGGTTCATTTTCAAGGAACTGGAGTACTGATCTTGTAGCTTCTGTGTAACGAAGGCTCCCAGCCCTGATCCTGTTCCCCCGGCCATACTCATTATGATGAAAAATCCACTCAAAGAGTCACATTTCTCCACCTCTGTTTGGATTAAGTTCATTATAGATTCTTCATGCTTCGGTCCATGCACAGAGTAACTATGCCATGGCAAAAGGAACACAGAGCCCGTCAGTTTACCCAGAGGGAGGAAGGAGGTTTAGGAGACAGCCCTTTCCAGAGTATGGCACACAGGTTAATATATTTAATAGGTGACTAGTGTGACTGGAAGAGTACATTTACAGGACTTAGGAAGTTCCTTTTAACTGAGAACAATGGAATTATTTTATGTGTTGATATTATTTTATTATTATATTTCATGTATTGCGTGTGTGAATGTAGGCTGTGGTGCATGTGTAGCGGCCAGAAGAGAACTCCTGGGGACTGAACTCAGGTCCTCAGGCTTGGCAGCAATTACCTCTACCCTGAGCCATCTCGCTGGCTTCATGTTTTGTGAGCGTGGCCTAGAACTCACCATCGTACCTCAGCTTCCCACGTGCTGGGATTACCTGGCTGCCTTCTGGAAGTTCTGTGGTGCAGCAAAACTTGGGAACTACTGGGCAAGAGCTCTACTGCTGAGCTGTATCCTCAGCCCCCTTTGGTTTTTTTTGTTTTGTTTTGTTTTGTTTTGTTTATTTGTTTGGTTTGATTTTTCAAGACAGGGTTTCTCTGTGTAGCTCTGGCTGTCCTGGAACTCACTTTGTAGACCAGGCTGGCCTCGAACTCAGAAATCCACCTGCCTCTGCCTCCCAAGTGCTGGGATTAAAGACGTGTGCCACCACACCCGGTTACAATTTTTTGGTTTTGGGTTTTTTTTGTTTGTTTTTTTAAAGATTTATTTATTAATTAATATAACTACACTGTAGCTGTCTTCAGACACACCAGAAGAGGGCATCAGATCCTATTACAGATGGTTGTGAGCCACCATGTGGTTGCCAGGAATTGAACTTAGGACCTCTGGAAGAGCAGTCAGTGCTCTTAACCGCTGAGCCATCTCTCCAGCCCCGGGTTTGTTTGTTTTTTTTGTTTGTTTGTTTTGGTTCCCTTTTGTTTATATACTCTGAATTTTGAGACAAGAGTTTGCTAAAATGCCCAGGCTGACTCTGAATTTGCTGTATAGCTCAGGCAGACATTGAACCAGAGATCTTCTTGCTGAGTAGCTGGGATTATAGGGTTACAGGCCTGACACATTATACATTTTTTTTTTTTTTAAAGATTTATTTATTTATTATATGTAAGTACACTGTAGCTGTCTTCAGACATACCAGAAGAGGGAGTCAGATCTCATTACAGATGGTTGTGAGCCACCATGTGGTTGCTGGGATTTGAACTCTGGACCTTCGGAAGAGCAGTCGGGTGCTCTTACCCACTGAGCCATCTCACCAGCCCCCCACATTATACATTTTATTTATTTATTTTGTTGCATATATTTACGGGAGGGCATGCATGTGTCATGACACCTGTATGGATGTCACAAGGTAATCTGGGGGAGTCGGTTCCCTTCTTCTACTCTGTGGGTTTTGGGAACTGAACTAAGTTCTTCAGGTTGGAGGGAAATGCCTTTACCCCCTGAGCCATCTCACTGTCCCAAATTCTTTTTTATTTATCTTTGGTTTTTCAAGACAGGTTCTTTTTGCATAGATGTCCTAGCTTCCCTGGAGCTCACTCTATAGACCAGACTATCCTTGAACTCCTAAAGATCTACCTGCCTCTGCTTCCAAAAAGCTGGGATTAAAGGCATATGTGTCACCACTGCCCAGTTGCAAATTTTTAATTTTATTTTAGTTTTGGTTTGAGACAAGATTTGACTAGTTAGCCTTGGTGACCTGTGCAGTGTTTTGAGTAAGAATGGCCCCGATAGGTTCCTATATTGGAGTTAGTCATCGGGAAGTGGGACTGCTTGTGAAGGATTAGAAGGTGTGGCCTTATTGGAAGCAGTTGTGGCTTTGTGGGGGGAAGTGCATCACTGGGGGTGCCTTTGAGGCTTTAGAAGACCAAGTGAGGGGTTGGAGAGATGGCTCAGCAGTTAAGAGCACTGACTGCTCTTCCAGAGATCCTGAGTTCAATTCCCAGCAAGCACATAGTGGCTCACAACCATCTGCAATGGGCTCTGATGCCCTCTTCTGATGTGTCTGTAGACAGCTACAGTGTACTCATATAAATAAAATAAATAAATCTTTAAAAAAAAAAAAAAGCCCAAGTGAGGCCCAGCATCTCTCTTCCTACTGCCTGTGAATCCAAATGTAGAGTTCTTAGTTTTTTCTCCAGCACCATATCTGCCTGCATGTCCTCATGATAATAGACTAAACCTCTGAAACTGTCCAATTAAATGTTTTCTTTTATAGGAGTTGCTTTGGTCATGGTGTCTCTTCATAGCAATAGAACAATGAATAAGATAGCCTGGAACTCACTTTGTAGACCAGGCTGGGCTGAATTCACAGAGATATGCATGCCTCTGCCTCCTGAGTGCTGGAATGAAAGGCATGTGCCATCATAGCAGACTCTAAATTTTAAAATAATACCTCCAAGATTTTGAGCTTGTTGCATCAACTATACAGTGATAATGGTATGAGTATTTAACTATATTGCTGTAACTTCACTGAAAATCAAGAGGAGTAGTGTTGCAGGATACTTGATCACACTGTGAACCCCAAGATTGTGTTATTTGCTGAAAAATCACTTTCCTAGTTGTGATGTGGCTCAGCCCTTAGCATACACCTTTAACCCCTCAGGATGGACTACAGAGAGGCCCTTTGTACACATCTTTAATCTCAAACAAAGAAGGCAGAGTTAGTTTGTAGAAGGAAGCACCCATGTTTGAAAGTGATGTTTGAGTGGCAAACAAAGTGGTGAATCAGAGAAAGATTTGACAGAATTGGATATGCCTAAATCTCATGAGAAGAGAAAGGAAAGGGAAGCTACTTGAGGGGCAGTGCTGGGGTGTTGGGGGGTTGAGGGTTGAGGGTTGGGGGGTTGGGAGGTTGGGGGCAGGGGGTGGGGGAATGAGGGTGAGGGGTAGTTTTACTGGGACAGTTATAGAGAGTCTGCAGAGAGAGAACAAGCTATACATAGATGAAGACAAACGAGCCAAAGAATGAGAAGGAGCCAGAAGCTTAGAACATAGTGCCAAGAACAGCAAATCAGTCAGAGGATGAGAAGCCAGACTGAATCAGTCAGTTTGGAGAGGAGTTTGAGCCAGAACAGCTGAGTTGAACCAGTCAGAGCTCAGAAAGAACTAGAAAGGGTGAGCTTATTAAGCAGTAAGTCTCAGAGGCTGAAAACATTCTAGGCCTAGATGAGATTGTAGGAGGCTGGAAGCTTCCAGGACTAGGCCTAGGTTAGTAGACAGGGGAGTTGGCCTCTGAGAGGACAATGACATTAGGAGAATAAGAGCTACATTTACAGAGCTGTTCTTACCCGTATGCCCAGTTGTTCCCAGATCCTTGTTTCTGACAAAAACTCGTGTGCTGACCATAATTCCATCGGCCAGACTGGGCAGCTTTTGATAGTGTTTGATTGATAACTTTAGGTTCCATGTCAACAAGAACAGCCCGGGCAACTGGAACTAGAGTAGGAGGGAGAATTATATATTTTATGTGGGTACCACAGAGCGTAAACTTCTAAGTCACTGAACCATATTCCCAGCCCTACATTTAGCTTTTTGATTTTTCTTTTGTTTGTTTGTTTTGTTTTTAAATTCGGGGGTTGGGGGTATGGTACTTGCATAGCCTGGTGAGGCCTTGGATTCAAACCGCAGCATGGAGTAGGGGGGGCACAAGCAAACCGCAGCATGGAGTAGGGGGGACAAGCAAAGGCCTTCCTTTGAGAGGGGGAGAGATGGGGCTTAGAGATACTTGTTGAGAGTCAGACTCTTGACCATGCCTACCTCCATTTTCTTCCTCTCTGAAAAATCTTTCTCTGCAGGAAGCTTGATATGCCTCGTTGTCCCTCTTAGAACAGAGTCCCTGGGAACAGTGTGAGTCTCTAAATAAAGCATCAAACACTTCAAAGCCAATCTGGTTGCCACACTGCCCCAGCTGTACTGTCACTATCGACATGCCAAGCCACAAAGGAGGCTTAGTCTAAAACACCAGAGGGTGGGTCACCTGTAAAAGAAAAAAAGACACAGACATGAGAAACCACCACATTGCTAACAAGAGCAAACAATATGCCACATGCTCACATTCTATCAGTAAGGGGCGGAGAGATGGTTCAGTGGTTAAAACACTTGCTCTTCTTTAGCATGACCCAGGATGGAGCTCAGCATTTACCTTGCTGCCTGGAACTTCAGCTCTAGGGGATCCAATTCCCCTCTTATGGCCTTCTCAGGCACTGCATGCATATGGTATACATACAGGTATTCTCATACAACATAAAAGTAACATTTTTAGAAATTTTAAAATATATGTACACTAATATGTGTGTGTATGTACAGATAATCACTTATATATGTATACATATATGTATGTATTTGTTTAAAGACAGGATCTCATGTAGCTCTGGCTGGCCTAGAACTTACAGAGATCAGCCTGTTCCTGTCTCTGGAATGCGGGGATTAAGGGCATGCAGCACCATGCTCTGCAAACTATGATTCTTAGCTTTGCCATCATAAAGCCTTTCAGGAGGGCAGTGTGAAGCAGCACTGAGGCTTATTAACACAGAGATTTTTATAAGATTTTCAACACGGTTTTAAGTCAGGGTGTTAATGGAAAGAAAGACACTCGAGAAAAGGATATTATTTTCCTAGTGTGGGGTGTGAACTTCTCAAGCAAGAATCACATTTAAGTGTCTTAGCAAGAGCCACATATATTAATGTGAGTTTGTTTTCTCTCTCTCTTTTTTTAAAGATTTATTTATTATTATGTCTAAGTACACTGTAGCTATCTTCAGACACTCCAGAAGAGGGCGTCAGATCTCATTACAGATGGTTGTGAGCCACCATGTGGTTGCTGGGATTTGAACTCAGGACCTTCGGAAGAGCAGTCAGAGCTTTTACCCACTGAGCCATCTCACCAGCCCTGTTGTCTTCTCTTTAAAAGTACTTAATTAATCTTTTTTTTTCTTGTTTTTGAGATAGGGCCTCAATGTGTGACTCTGGCTATCCTGGAACTCACTATATAGATCAGGCTAACCCCAAACTTAAGGAGATCATCTTCCCTCTGCCTCCTGAGTGCTGTGAATTTATTCCTATGTTATGTGCATGTTTTACCTGCATGTATGTCTGTTGACTACATGCATGCAGTGCCCTCAAGGGCCAAAAGAGGGTGTCAGAACATATCATCTGGGGCTGCAGTCACAATTGCCTTGCAGATGCTTGGAACTGAACCTGGGTCCTCTGCAAGAGCAGCAAGTTCTCTTAACTCCTGAGCCATCTCTCCAGCCTGATTTTATTGTCTTGACATTATATTGTTCAAAGACTTTCCAAGAGACATGTTTTTCTTTCCCTCTTGTGTGTGTGTGCGCATGTGTGTGTGTGTATAATTACAAAGTGTTTCCTAGAGTGTACTGGGGAGGTCAACAGGCTGACAAGGTAAAACCAAATAGCACAAAGGTTGCAGCAAGGGAGTTATAACATGTTTTTCTGTAAATGGAGCTTATGGCTTGTTCAAGAGCATCCTAGAAAACTGCAGGCTTATATCTGCAAACAGAGTAAGAAATCATATACTCTTAGGCCATAAGCATGGCTCATTACTATTTTAATGTTCTTATTTGAAATAGCCCTATATAAAAGAAATGTTGCCGGGCATGGTGGCACATGCCTTTAATCCCAGCACTTGGGAGGCAGAGGCAGGCGGATTTCTGAGTTCGAGGGCAGCCTGGTCTACAGAGTGAGTTCCCAGGAGAGCCAGGACTACAGAGAAACCCTGTCTCGAAAAAAACAAAACAAAACAAAACCAACCAAACAAAAAAAGAAATGTTGTCTCTAATAGGCAACTTTCACAGAAAATTTTGTGTGTATGTATGTGTGTGGTCCTTGCTTTCTACCAGGTCTGAAGATGGGCCTCTCTTCTGTTGTTTGCAGCTGTGCATTAGACTAGCTGACCCATGATTCTAGGGAATATCCTGTCTCCACTCCCCATCTTTCCATAGGAGTGTTGGGATGTGCTAACACATCTGGTTTAACATGGGTTCTGGAGATTCATATTCAGACCCTCAGGCTTGCATTGCGAGTACTTTGTCCCTGAGCCATCTTCCCCAGTCCTCTGAACTAGAATCCCGATTCTCAGATGGTGAGACCTCAGTGAAATTTTGGAATAACACACCTTTTTCCTCAAATTTCCTGTCCCCATCTAAGAATCTAGTCATTTCAAGAAATTCCCTCACTCTATAATTTGGGGGATTTAGGGTTCACTGGCCCAAATTCATTCACATACAATTCAATGGTTTCCAAAATATGATTCACATTCACTGTTGTCCCAAGTACACTTTTAAAAGAAAACAAATAAACCATAACAAAAGTGTTGGTTGTGGGGGCTGTGTAGCCACGGGGACCGGAGCCTAGAAGCAGCACCCACATAGCAAGCCAGGAGTCCTGTGCAGGCCTGTAGTTACAGAGGCAAGTCCAGTGCGGACAGAAGGACCACTGTGGATAGCTTCCACTTGGTTGAGAAAACTCAGCCCCAAGTTCAGAGAGAGAGAGAGAGAGAGGGAGAGAGAGAGAGAGAGCTGGATGCCCTCATCTCCTGTGCATTTGCATAAGTGCTCACATTCACACACATGTGCATATATACTCACACACATAAATAATCTAAAGGAAATATGATCCTGAAGGAATTCTTTGTATACATTTCACACTACATGGACATCAGAAGTTAGCTCAACAATAGAACATTCAATAACATTAATTTTCTGTTTTCTCACCAACCGTCTTCTGGCCCGGAAAGCACAGTTAAGATCAATAAGCCCAGTCATGGTGGCTATACCTTTAATTCCAGTACTCAAGAGACAGAGGTAGGCAGATCTCTGAGTTTGAGGACACAGAGAGTTCCAGGACAGCCAGGGCCACATAAAGAAATCCTGTCTCTGAAAACCAAAAACCAAACCAACTAGCATAAAGTTGGATCCAGGCATAGTGGTGCAAGCCTTTCAACCCAACAACACTTGGGAGGCTGAGGCAGACCGATCTCTGTGAGTTTGCACCTACACAGTGCGTTCCAGGACAGCCAGAGCTACATAGCGAGATCGTGTCTCGGAAAGAAAAGAAAGAAAAACAAAGTTGGAGCTTAGAGAAAGACCAGATAAAATATGAAACTAAATCTTTATTATTTTTAAACGACGTTGTTTGTTTTTAGACAACATCTCTCTATGTAGCCCAGTTACGCCTGAAACTGTCTAATTAGTCTGGGCTGACTTGAAACACATGATCCTTCTGCCTCAGCCTCTCGGAGAACAGGGACTATTTTAAAAAGAGTATTTTTGATAAGTGCTTCACATCAAGTCTATGTAGCCCCGGAAAGGAGCAGAGGCTTGTGAACCAGATTTTCAACTTAACGTCTAAGACTGCATTGTAGGTAATTCTATTCTCACTTTACAGTTAAGGAAATTGAGTTACCGAAGGGTTATGTAACTTTTCCAAGCCACTGAATTAGCAAATAGCAAAGACAAGAGTCTCTCTTTGCCTTTCTTCCCTATCAGCTCCCCGGTAACCCCACACTCACTGACAGCTCTGCGACCGGCAGTTTCAGTTCGGTTCAAACTTCAGAAGACCAACCCTCTCACTACGCGCATGCTCACTTTCAATACTTTAAAAAAAAAAACTACTTAGAACAAATAAATGCGCTCGCTCCTTATGCGAAGAGCTCTGCTGAGGGCTTGTCTTTTTTCGACCCTCGTTTCCCTTCTTCTATTTAGGAAGGCTAATCACGCATGTTCAATTTCAATTTATCAACTTCAGATATGGTACGCATGCTCCGTGTCCGGCAAACGCCTTAGACAGAAACGCGCAAGCTGTACTTTCCCGGCTTGGCTTCGGACGGTGTTCTGCGCATGCTCCTGCCAGTACCTGGCCCCGGGAGCTAATGCTACGCATGTCCGCTGCCCACTGTATGGCTTCAGAAGACTTTGTACGCATGCGCCGGAGCTGAACTTGAGGAGCCAGTCTGGGGCCTAGGCGCAGACGCATTGAGCTTAAGCAGCCGGTGATGGCGGCAGCAGCCGTGGAGTCTGCGGCGGGTCCGGGCCCATGAGGCGACGACGGAGGCGGGACGGCTTTTACCTAGCGCCTGACTTCCGACACAGGGAAGCTGAGGACATGGCAGGAGTGTTTGACATAGACCTGGACCAGCCAGAAGATGCAGGCTCTGAGGATGAGCTGGAGGAGGGGGTGAGGCCCGGGGTCCCCGGGGTATGGGCGGCGGGGTGGGGGGGCAGCGGCGAGGTGACAGGGCCGGGGTGGCGGCGTGGGCCCGGGAAGCCTGGTGTGCCCGAGGGCGTGGAGACCCGGGGGGGACGCGAGCGGTCTCCGGGAGGAGCTGAGGCGCCGCGCGGCCGAGTCGGGGAGCGGGCGGGCGGGCGGACGGACCTGGCCCTAGGTGTGAGGCCTCTGCGGGGCGCGCAGGTGCAGGGCTCGCCCTGATCCCTAGCTGAGCGCTGCCCCGGAGCAATGTGTTTCTGGAGCGCCGAGGAGAAAAGGCGCGCGGTCGGCTTCTGGAGCTGTGGGGCTTGAGTGCGGCCCGGGTGGTGTGAGCGTGTGCTGGGGGTGGGGAGGGCCGATCTTGTTGGGGTGTCCCCCTTAGTGCAGGTGAGATGCGGAAGGGTTTCCCTGTGGAGTGTAAGATTGCAAGCCTTAAATCTTCAGACTCCCCACAACCACCTCTCTTCTCGGCCTGTCGCTTCTCTCCTAGGAAGCGCTCAGCTGTTAGAAGTGACAGCTGAAAACTTCTGTCGGGAGTAGCACTGCTGTGACAGCCACCAGGAGTTTTATTTCGGGAGCAAGGGGGCTCTGCTGCATCTTCCAGGGTTTGTTTGTTTGCCTTTTATTTTTAACCCCCCTTCCGTGTGACTTTTTAAAGGAAAAAAAAACCCCCATTCATAACGACACACGGCATTTGTAAGTTAATTCCCTTCAAGTTGAAGATGTCTATATTTTTTTTTCAGAATAATTTATGTAATTGTAGGGTGGGAAAAAAAGCGTTGACAGCTGTGATTTGTCTCGCCAAAAATAAATTGCTTGAACCGAGACTTGTGAATAGTGGTGTGAGGGTTTTCCTTGCTGAAGTTTAAATTTAGAGTCGCTTTTCTAGTGCACATCTTGGCTTTACCTTTGCTGTCCTAGTAGTTTGTTATTTATGTATACCATTTTTTCTACAGTAATACTTACTGAAACGTACATATTTTACACCAAGGGTTAAAAAAATACATCAAACTAAATAACCAATCTTGGACAAATGTCATCAGTAATAACCTCCTAGTGACTTTAAATGTCTTTAAGTCATCTGTAGAAGAATATGGGTTTATGGCTGATGTTAGATAGTTGCTGTATTTACATGGGGTCTCCTTCTCACCCCCAGTTTTCCTTTAGTGAATAAATTGTGCCCTTCTGGCAAACTATTGAAATGCTATGTATAAAGGACTTTGAACACTTTAGGAAATTAAGTGGGCCCACATAGATTATTCTTTTCATAATCAAGTGAGTCTCAGTTAGAATTTCAGAGTTCTAAATGTGGGTATTACACGCACTTTTTAATTTCATGTTTTCATGTGGAATTCCACTTAGCCTTTTAATCAGATGTGGTGAGTTCTAAATTTGAAGCACACACAGGATTACTTTAATTATAAATGTGATCCACTGTTCAGTTATATTGGTTCCATATGGCAGTGGTTTTGGAGTAGAGCCAGAGAGAAAACTGGTAAGGAGCACTTCTGTGAGTACTGTGATTAGTTGCTGGTGGAATTTTCAGTCTGGGTTTATCATCCTTGGAGAGTACAGTAGTGCATTACAGTTCTTGGTATGAACTGGATGGAGCCTTATTTCTTTTTCTCTCTCTCAGTGTGCTTCAGGAACAGTAGGTGCTTGAGTGTTGGCCTACTCTTGGGCTTTTGTTTTGCAGGAAGGATTCTGAAAGGATGTTGAGGAGGGGGACAGGAAAAGTGGATCAGAGGATGAAATGTGACCACAACCATAGGGGCAGGAATTTAGGAGGAAGAGCAGAAGTAATCCAAGAGGATTTTGAAGAAGATACTTTTAGAGTTGAAATGTTTCTCTTCAGTGTGTCCTTTTAAAAAACAAAAAACAAAACCCCCAAAACCTTGTGTCACTGTGTAGCCGGGTGGCGGTGGCTTCAAATTCAAATGTGATTTTGCATTTGCAAATTCCTCTGCATCAGGTTTTTGAGTGCCAAGAATATAGTGGTGTGTACTGCCAGACCTTGAGTATATTACTAAGAGATGTCCTAATGTCTCAAGGTGGATAAAGGAAGACTTGAGATGGCGCTGGGTCAGCTACCTAAAGAGAGTCTAGATTACTCTGGGGAAAAAAGTTGTAAAAATCTGAAGTCTTAGAAAATCTTATGTCTCCTATGGTGAATGTACAACTTCTAGTTTGTTATGTAATCCGTTGGTACATGCCAGAATTGCCTCAGTTCTTTCTAAGTAAGGGAACTGAGGCTTAAGCCAGAGAGAGACCTGTTTCCTCTGACTGAGTTCATCAGATTATATTGTATAGATTTAAATGTCTTCAACCAGAGATAGCCCAGTGGGCAAAAGAAACTTGGCTATTGGAAGCTCTGAGCCTGAAGACTTGAGCTGGACAGATTTGATTGAGATGGCCTACACTGTGTTGATCATCCTAGCCTTCACCGTGTGGTTCTCCTTGATCCTCTTGCCTCTGTCTCCTGAGTGATATAGGTTTACATCCCCAAATCCAGCTTGCACATGGACTTTTTTTCTTCCATATTTATTTATTTTGATGGGGGAGGTGTGCAATAGCACGTGTGTAGGGGTCAGAGGACAACTTGGGAGAGTTGTGAGGAAGCTAAGGATAAAATTAGGTCCTCAGATTTGGCAGCAAGGGCCTTTACCAGCTGAGCCATTTTGTTGGCCCCATGCATAGATTCTTTTTCAAATTATTACTGCATTTATTTATTTATTTATTTATTTATTTATTTATGTGTATGAATGTGTATGTGCACGTGCATGTGTGTGTGCATGTGTGCTTGCATAATGCCATAGTACAGCATTGGGGGTAAGGTGACAACTTTGGTCGTTGGTTCTCTCTTTCCACCAGAAGAGTGAACTCAGGACATCAGAATTGGTGACAAGGTCCTTTATTCACAGAGCCACCTCACAGCACTGCATAGATTCTTGATTGCATTTATTAGCCTCATTCACAGTGTCTCTATTTGTATGTCAGATTGAATTCAGTAAAAAGAAAAATAGTGAATGCAGATCTCTTCGGTCATACTCATTAACTATGGGATCTAGAGTAAGTTGATTTTGTTTTCTTCTTTGTAAAGTGAGGGTCAAATGAAATAAAATTTAAAGATTTCTCAAAATACCCTGGCTTACTGGACATTTTGCTGGTTCACAGACTGTACGTTGTCAGAACCAGCCATTGCTGTGTCCAAGTCATTTTACCATTAGCTGTGCATAGCCACTCAATAGCAAGTCCAAGTATCCGCAGCTACTGTGGTTTTAGAATTAATCGTCTTTTATTCGTTTGTCATTGATCACACAAATAATACCTTTGTGAGTATTTTGTACTGGAATCTATATTAGTAAGTATAGGCATTTATGTAGTTAATTTTTTTGTTGTTGTTGGGTTTTGTTTGTTTGTTTTTTGTTTTTTCGAGACAGGGTTTCTCTGTATAGCTCTGGCTGTCCTGGAACTCACTCTGTAGACCAGGCTGGCCTCGAACTCAGAAATCTGCCTGCCTCTGCCTCCCGAGTGCTCGGATTAAAGGCGCGCGCCACCATGCCCGGCTAGTTAATTCTTTAGTCAGTAAATGATGAAACTAAATTGATAATTTAAAGATAAAGCTGAGTATCTATTATCTGAGTTTAAAAAAGAATAAAAACTTTAGAAGAATAAAGTTATGGGTAATCAAAATAATAAGAGGATTTTGATGACGAGAGTTTTTTCTTCCTGTGTTTGTCTATATTTCTGTGGTAGTAAGTTGAAACTAAGGGAAAGTTTTCCTCTGGAGAATTTTTTTTTTCTGCCAGTTAAAAATCTGAAATAATTGGAAAGACATATTACACAAGTTTTAGAATGAGATAGCAGATTTTTGTTTGACAAAAGTTAGGGCATACTGCCAGGTATGGAAGGACATGCGTTTAATTCCAGGAGTCAAATGAATCTCTGAGTTCAAGCCCAGCCTGGTCTGTACAGCAGGTTATAGCCAGGACTACTACAGATAGACCCTGTAAACCCCCCCCCCCCTCAAAGTTTAAGGGCTGGAGAGATGGCTCAATGGTTAAGAGCAATCACATGGTGGCTCACAACCATCTGTAATGGGATCTTATGCACTCTTCTGATGTGTATCTTCAGACAGCTACAGTGTCTTTTTTTAAAAAGTCTATTATTTAGGGCCCGGCCAGATGGCTCAGTGGGCAAAGGAGTTTGCTGCCAGGCTGGCAACCTAAGTTTGATTCCTGGAACCCACATGATAGAAAGAAGGAACTGATTTTCACAAGTTGTCCCCTGACCTCCACATGCACACCAAGACATGAGCTCGAGATGGTACACACACGCACTCATTGTTTTTCTTTTGATTAAAATGTTGTGTTTTTCTTTTTTTCAAAGACAGGATCTGGTTATGTAGCACTGGCTAGCCTGGAACTTACAGAAATCCACGTGCTTCTGTCTCCCCAAGTGTGAACCACCACACTTAGCCTATTTATTACCTTTGAGATCGAGTAGCATTTAATCTAGACTGCCCTTCCTTCACCTCCCAAATGCTAGGAATACAAGTGTATCCTACTATGCCCATACTGTGCACCCCCACCCTGCTTTTTGTTTTGAAATATGGTCTTATTGTGTAATGCAGCTCCCTGTCAAACTCGGAACCTAGCATCCCAAGAGGAGCAGTTCACATGTGCCAGATATGGCTTGGATATTTGTTTTAGTTCATCTCTGGATTAGGGATAATTTTTCTCATTGGGGAACAACTCATTTTAATTTTTATGAAGTGCTCAATCTTCATTAAGATTCCATGTTTATTGATTAGAGTTTAGATTGTTTGTTTATTTGTTTTGGTTTTGATTTTGGTTTTTTGAGACAAGGTTTTTCTGTGTAACCCTGGCTGTCCTGGAACTCACTCTGTAGACCAGGCTGGTCTTGAACTCAGAGATCCACCTGTTTCTGCCTCCCAAATGCCAGGATTAAAGGTGTTCACCACCTCCTGGTTACATAGAATTTTAAAATTTTTTTTAAAGAATTATTTATTTTATGTATGTAAGTATATTGTAGCTGTCTTAAGACACGCCAGAAAAGGGTATCTGATCTCTTTACAGATGGTTGTGAGCCACCATGTGGTTGCTGGGAATTGAACTCAGGACCTCTGGAAGAACAGTTAGTGCTCTTAACCACCGAGCCATCTCTCCAGCCCCATGTAGTTTTGTTTTTTTTTTTTTTTTTTTTTTTTTTTTTTGAGACAGGGTTTTTCTGTGTAGCCCTGGCTGTCCTGGAACTCACTCTGTAGACCAGACTGGCTTCGAACTCAGAAATTCACCTGCCTCTGCCTCCCAAGTGCTGGGATTAAAGGCGTGTGCCACCACGCCCGGCCCCACATAGAATTTTTAAAGAAGACTTTGAGATTATAATATAACTACACTTTTCCTGCAAATACCATGGTCAGCTAGTTTGACACAGCCTATCTTGTACAATACTTTGCTTTAGCAGGCTCTACTTCACAGAAGTGAAACTTAAAAGTGTGAGCTTTTGTAAAGGTGTAGTGAATGGCAGGAAAGAACTGTGTCTCAGATGTCCCTGTTTTAGAAAGTAACGGCAAGAAATGTGAAATGCAGGTGCAGGTGGTGGGACAGGCTCAGGAAATGAACCACAGCCTGAGGGCATGTCTGCTGAGGTGGCTTCAAAGGAGGTTCCCTGTTAACTACTCTGTGGTCATTAATTTAAAATTAAGTAAAGCCAATATTTAAGAAATAAACAATTATTTTATAATTATAAAACACCAGTTTTATCACATCTGATAGTCTTTTTGTCTTTAAAGTATAGCTGTGATTGTGTGGAGGACAGAAACTAAAGATACTGGTTCATTAGTGGTTTTTTTTTTGTTTTTGTTTTTTTGTTTTAAAGATTTATTATTATATGTAAGTACACTGTAGCTGTCTTTAGACACACCAGAGGAGTGCGTCAGATCTCATTATGGGTGGTTGTGAGCCACCATGTGGTCGCTGGGATTTGAACTCAGGACCTTTGGAAGAGCAGTCAGTGCTCTTACCCGCTGAGCCATCTCTCCAGCCCCCCTTTTTTTTTGTTTTTTGAGACAGGGTTTCTCTGTATAACCCTGGCTGTCCTGGAACTCACTTTGTAGACCAGGCTGGCCTCTGCCTCTCAAGTGCTGGGATCAAAGGCATGCGCCACCACCGCCCAGCTCCTTAGTGGGTTGTTTGTTTGTTTCTAGATACATGGTCTCACTACATAGCCCATGTTAGGCTGGCCTGGAACTCTATGTAGAACAGTTTAACATGAAACTCACAGAGATCTGCCTGACTCTGCCTTCCAAGTTTTGGGATTAAAGGCATTCTCCACTATTCCCAACTTTTTTTTTAATATTTATTTTTATGTATATTTGTGTTTTGCCTATACACCATTTGTATATAGGCTCTTGGAGGCCAGAAAAAAGTCCTGTATCCCCTGGGACTTATTGATGCTTATGAACCCACCATGTGGCTGCTGGGAATTGAACCCTCGTCCTTTGGAAGAGCAGCCAGTGCTCTTAGTCACTGAGCCATCTCTTCAGCCCTGCCTGGTTTAACTTGTTTGTTGGTTGGTTGGTTTGTTTGTTTGAGATAGGGTCTTCCTATGTAGCACTGGCTGTCCTGGTACTCCCTATATAGACCAGGCTGGCCTTGAACTCACAGATACTCTCCTGCCTCTGCCTCCAGACTCCTTGGATTGAAGGAGTGCTGTTGTGCACAAACTATGTTTAACTTTTTAAAAAATATTTTATGTGTAGATATGTTTTGTCTGTGTGCCACTTGCATTTTGTTGTTGCTCTCAAAGGTCAGAAGATGTCATATTTCCTGAACCAGAGTCAAAGACACTTGTAAGCCAGTATAATGATACTAGAAATTTAACCTGGATCCTCTGGAAGAGCAGCCAGTGCTCTTAACTCCTGAGCCATCTGTGCATTCAGGCTATGCTGTTTGTACTTTTCAGAGATCTCTATTTTCTGAAGTACTTGTACATTTTACATTCACACTAGCAGAGTATGATAGTTCTTTTTTTTTTTTTAAAGATTTATTTATTTAAAGTACACTGTAGCTGTCCTCAGACACTCCAGAAGAGGGAGTCAGATCTCGTTATGGATGGTTGTGAGCCACCATGTGGTTGCTGGGATTTGAACTCCTGACCTTTGGAAGAGCAGTCGGGTGCTTTTACCCACTGAGCCATCTCACCAGCCCCATGATAGGTCTTTTTCTCTCTCTCTACTTCTCCCTTTCCTTCCTCTCCCTCCATCCCCTTCCTCTCTTTGCAGGTCTAGTGAATGGAAAGATGTCACTTAGTCTGTCTCTATGTATCTTCCTTCTAGTACTAATGCTGAATATTTTTCTGTGTGGGTTATTTTTCCTTTTATGTATTTGGAGATACACCAATTAAGATCCTAACTTGTTTTTCAAAATTATCTTTTTCTTCTTTAGTTTGTTGTTGTTGTTGTTGTTCCACCTTATTAGGGTTTAGAGGGGCTAGACCTACTGAAGATCAAACTTGCATATGCTAGTCCAGTGCTCTAATGCTTAGATATATATCAAGACCTTTTGTTTTTGATATGAGTTCTTGTCAAGTTCAGGGTGACTGTGAACATACTCTATGCAGGTCTTGAATTTATGATCTCCGTCTCTTAATAAAGTAGTTAGAATTGATTACAGGACTATTCTACCAGACTTTTCTTTTCCTATTTTAAATAAAATTACCTTATTTATTTACTTATTTATTTAGTAGGGTCTGACTGTTTTGTCCTGGTTGACCTGGAACTATCTCTTTAGACTAGGCTAGCCTCAAACTTTCAGCATTTCTCCTGCCTTGATCTCTAAAGTGCTGGGGTTATAGTCATTCAGTACCATGCCCAACAACTAAGCCATACTTTTAAAATGATATTTTTTGTTTTAAATTGTGTGTGCTTGTGTCTGTACACATGACTGGAGGTGCCTGAGGAAGATAGGAAAGGGTTTCAGATTCTCCCCAAATCCTTCCCATGCTGCAGTTACAAGCTGTTGTGAGCTGCTTGTTGTTGGTCCTGGGAATTGACATTGAACCTCCTAAAAGAACAGCACATTCTCTTAACCCTGAGTCAGCTCTCCAGCCCCACTATACGCTGTTGAGGGTTTTGGGTTTTTTTGTTTTGTTTTGTTTTGGGGGGGGGGGAGAATTTTCGAGACAGGGTTTCTCTGTGTAGCCCTGGCTGTCCTGGAACTCATTTTGTAGACCAGGCTGGCCTCAAACTCAGAAATCCGCCTGCCTCTGCCTCCCAAGTGCGTGCGCCACCACACCCGGCTAGGGGTTTTTGTTTTGTTTTGTTTTAAGACATGGTCTCACTATGTAGACTAGGCTGGTTTTGAACTCAAAAGAAATCTGCTTGCCTCTGCTACCCTAGTGTAGCATGTGCCATCACACCAGACCTTCTAATCTTCTAAGCTATTTTTTTACTGATTCTGTGGTAAATAGCATTTTCTCGATTTAATTTTGGGATTGTTCATTGCCAGTGCGTAATAGGCTAATTCCAATTTTCACTTATTCTATGCTAGAATAAATGTTTGATCAGTTTGATGCTTAACCATTATATTGGTTGGTTAATTATTTTACCTCAATTAGGCACATGGTACATTGTATATCTTGGGCTAGTTGTGGTTCTCTTAGGCATGTTCATGCTCATGTTCATGACATGTTAGTCTACCTAACAGAAGTATTTGATTTGATTTAGTATCTCATAATGTAATGCCTTTAGCTTCATCAAAAATAATATTTAATAGATGATAAGTATAGTTGATGAAGGAAAACTCCCTTTGTTTTGTTTTAGGTTATGAATAACTGCTGTAGGTGGTTGTATAAAATGAGTAACCTTGAATGCACAACCTCCAGTGTTGTTTGTGTACTTGATTTTGTTCACCATGTTTGCCTGGTAGTGAAGTAGAGACTTTAAACTGGTTTATTTCATTCATTCTCTCTGAATTATAAGATAAACCATTGAACTTCTTAAAATTTGAGTTTTTGGTGTTACTTATTTCTAAAACTTAAAATATTTTTCAGGGTCAGTTAAATGAAAGCATGGACCATGGGGGAGTTGGACCATATGAACTGTAAGTGTGTATGGAAGACTTCCACTGTGTTGTTTCTTTCAAGTAGGTTGTACCTGTCCATAGCCTCAGCGCTTTAATAATCTGTTTATAAAATCACTTATCCAGTTGCTGAGTAGAACATGAGAATTTTAATATTCTGTATGTAGAAAAAGATGTAATATGAATATGAGTTTAAGTTAGTAGGACGTTTTATTCATTTAATACAGAAAGCTGTGTAACTTCTTCTTATTGAAGATTATTGCTAGTGTTCCCAAAATACTTGAATACATCATTTAGACAGAGAGATTAATGCAATTTTAAGTCATGTTGACTGAGTTCTGTTAGGTGAGTTTGTGATTAATCTGCTCCTTATTCCACCCACCAGTAAAGAGCATGACAAGAGATGGAGAAGATCAGCTACTTACCTAAGGAGCACGTGTATCACAGACACTCCATTCCTTGTTTGGAACCTTTAAGCTAGTAACTTGGAAAAGTCAGACATGGGAAGAAATGCAGATATATTTTATTATCAAGAAATTTTAAACAAAACAAATCTGGGTGTGGTGTTAAGTGTCTTACTCCTTAACACTCAGGAGACTGAGGCAGGAGGATGACTTTGAGGCCAACCTGGGTTACCTAATCAGTTTGAGATAGGCCTGGGCTGTTTAACAACTAATTGAGTCATGTCTGAAGGATCCTAGTATCTTCTGCTAAAGTTGCCCAATGTTGGGTAATAACTAATCTCGTGGACATTTTGAATGAACGAAATTTGAGTAAGTTTACTTTGTCAGCTTAGTAAACATGTTCTAATTTTCTTAGTTTGGGGCTACTTGGCATATTTTTTTAAAAGAATTATTTATTTAATATATATGAGGACACTGTCACTGGTCTTGAGACACACCAGATGAGGACATCAGATTCCATTACCGATGGTTATGAGCCACCATGTGATTGCTGGAAATTAAACTTAGGACCTCTGGAAGAGCAGTCAGTGCTATTCACTGCTGAGCCCTCTCTGCAGCCCTGGTGCTTGACATTTAAGAAAATAAGTAATAGTGCAAGTTCTATGAGCAAGCAGGCAAACAGTTCCCAGCCTGCCTTGATCTTGACCCAGTTATATCATTGTCTCAATCGTCAGGTGACTTAGATCACAGATACCAAAGTTACCATTGCGGACTTTTTCTTCTTTTACCTACCTGTATCCATTTCTCTTTCTTTTCTAACAGTGTGCTGGATATCCTTAAACATTTTGCAAATTCACTTTTGGTTTTGCTTTTCTTCCCAGTGGCATGGAACATTGTGAGAAATTTGAAATCTCAGAAACTAGTGTGAACAGAGGGCCAGAAAAAATCAGACCAGAATGTTTTGAGCTACTTCGGGTACTTGGTAAAGGGGGCTATGGAAAGGTAGGACATGTTTTGAATGGTTATCTTGGACTGGGGTGACTGGTTTTTACACACTGGTTCCATTGATCAATGTAGGATCTGACCATGACTCATGATTTGAGGGCTAGAAGTTCAGTTCTCCTTCCTTCTCCACCACTACACATAGGCATAAGGGAAACCCTCAGTGTTTACTGAATAAGTAAACAGGTAGTGTACCAGTCAGCTCTGCTATTAGAGGACTGTTTGTTTTCTTTGGCCCAACGGAACCTTATACAGGATTCCCCTTTAAATATAGGTATGCCACACCACCTCACTTCATATATGTTAAATGATGTGTTACTGAGGCTTGAATCTGAATGTGTGTGTTTTGTTTTGTTTTTTTTAAACTTGCAGTATCTAAGAAATAGTCATGAACTCAGAAAAGAGTTTCATAGTTTTGCCCTGGGCTTTATAATTGAAGATCTTATTTTTATGTGTTTTGCCCAAGATAACTCATAACATAATTGAAGATCTTATTTTTATGTGTTTTGCCCAAGATAACTCATAACACAGAAATTCACTTCTCTTTTTTTTTTTGGTGTTTTCGAGACAGTGTTTCTCTGTATAGCCCTGGCTATCCTGGAACTCACTTTGTAGACCAGGCTGGCCTCGAACTCAGAAATCCACCTGCCTCTGCCTCCCGAGTGCTGGGATTAAAGGCGTGCGCTACCACGCCCAGCTCTGGGATTTGTTCTAATCATCCTGAATATGTAACAGTTTGAATCTTACATATGTTAGTTGTTAATTATAAGTGTTGGATAAGAAGCTATCTCAATGGAGTGAGTAAAAATATCTGTCAGTTATTGACACTGTTATGTGAAATAATAAGTTTATCCCTGGAATCAATTTATATAGAAAACTAAAAATTTGTTTTTCAAGGTTGGGAGCACCAATAGTTTGTGCTAAGTGAACTAGGATTTTGAGTGCTCTTTAGTTGGGTATTTCCATACACTGCCATCAGGTGGCAGCAAACCACAGAAAGGCCCACAGATTGCCCTAATCCTAAAATGTGGCCTCTACTAATAGACCCTTTTTGTGCACAGTCCTTTGTGGTGCTCTTTTTATAGGATAAACAACACTATCACAGGTTTCTTACAAATGGGGATTAGGGAAGATGACCTGCACGTTGGCTTTTGATAACATGCAAACACTCATTTCTTTGTCTAGGTTTTTCAAGTACGAAAAGTAACAGGAGCAAATACTGGGAAGATATTTGCCATGAAGGTGCTTAAAAAGGTGACTCTCCCTCTCCCCTCACTCTATGCTATATCTTAATTGCTATAAAATCTGTCTGTCGGTGCTGTGGTTTTAACCCAGAAGTAGAATGCATGTTCAGTATACATGAGATCCAGGGCTTAATCTTCCCAGAAAAGGAAAAGTACTTATAACAATTCTCCTTGGGGGCTGGTGAGATGGCTCAGTGGGTAAGAGCACCCGACTGCTCTTCCGAAGGTCCGAAGTTCAAATCCCAGCAACCACATGGTGGCTCACAACCATCTATAATGAGATCTGATGCCCTCTTCTGGTGCATCTGAAGACAGCTACAGTGTACTTACATATAATAAATAAATAAATGAATGAATGAATGAATGAATAAATAAATTAATTTTAAAAAAACCAAAAAACAATTCTCCTTATAGAATGGGAACTGTGTTGTGAGGTGTATTTTGTTATACATGTGTTTTATTTCTGGTGAGGGTAGAAAGGAGAGCACTTTCTGTTGTGAACATTCTGAACTCTCAGCTTCTGGTTTCCATATTCTAAATGTAAGCATATTATTCCTGCTTTTAATACAGCAGTTCTAGTAACTATTAAACTAGTTAAGAATTTCTTTCACTCCTAACTCACCTTTTTTTCTATCTTGCCCTTTTGGTTCATTTTTATTGATTCTATTATTGTGCTCTCTAGTGTTTTTTGTTTTGTTTTGTTTTTTTTTTTGAGTCAGGGTCTCATATAACCAAGACTGGCCATCAACTGGCCCTCTTGTGTCATATCCTGAGATTACAGGTCTGCACTACTATGCCTGGCTTCCTTAGGAGCCTTTTATTCCTTGTTCCTCTAGACATGTCTGTCATTAAGAGACCCCTTTGCCACAATCCTTGAATCTTGGCTCCTTCAATATCGCATCTTGTTTCCTGCACATCATGACTTTGTATTTCTTTATTTATACCCTATTTTCTTGTTATAGTGACTATCTGCTTTGAGAAAGAGTTCTTAAAGATGTTTATTTATAATTGCTTTTTGTTGGTGGTGATAGTGAGACGGGGTCACTATGTAGTCCAGGCTGGCCTTGAACTCATGATTACCCTTCCAAACTCAGGCATAATTTACAAGTATGCACTAGCATTCAAGTCATGTTACTTTCGTAGCTGAGTTCATATAGGTGATAGCCAAGCAA
Organism: Mus musculus; assembly: GCF_000001635.26. NCBI lineage: Eukaryota > Metazoa > Chordata > Mammalia > Rodentia > Muridae > Mus > Mus musculus. The sequence goes on along the minus strand of NC_000077.6, from coordinate 86,531,609 downwards.
ATATCAGCAGATTGTTGAATAGAAAGTATGGAACTTAGTCCAAGGGGAAGCCCACAGGAAAGGTGTGTTTGGGAGCTAATGATAGCACTGTGGCAGCAAACAGTCTGGAGCTCTAGGGAGGAGCTCTGGGTCCTCACTGACTCTTCCTGTTTCCTAGTACTGCACTAATGACATTAGAACAAATTTGATTAATATTCACTCTCCATATGTGTGCATGTATTGGTTTATGTGCCATGATGTGCATATGGAGGTCAGAGGACTATGGGTGTGGGGCCTCACTTTTCACCTTGTTTGAAGTAAGGTCTTTTGTTGTTATCCATATTATACACCAGAATAACTGATCCATCAAGCTTCTGAGTGTCTCCTGTCTTCTGCCTCCCATGGTTGCTGCAGAATTGCTGGGATTATAGACTAACATTACCATATCTGGTTTTTATGTGGGTCTGGGAATCAAACTCAAGTCGTCATAGCTGCAAGGCAAGGATTTTACCCAGTGAGCATTCTCCCAGCCATGACTCTTACTGTATGACTGTTTTAGTGAGCACTAAACCACTGAGACATACCCTACCCTTTGACTCTGAGGGGAAGTGTGTGAGACAGGGACTCACTGGAGTCTGGAAACTCATTATGTATATCAGGCTGGCCTCAAACTCAAAAAGTTACCTGTTTCTGCTACCAGAGTATCAAAGGTGTGTACCAGTGTAAACTAGCCCGGTCTCAAATTTCCAATTTTCTTTCCATCTCAGCCTCTTGATTATGGGCATGTGTGGCTCACCTGGTTAAGAATCTCTTTATTATACTTTATGCTACTTTGATTATTTGATTGTTTAGGTGTGAGTGTGTGTCTAGGATTTGAACCGAGACCCTCATACAGGCTAACCAAGCCAACTGTTATTATGTAATACTCATCACCCAATATCTGGGAATATATTCGGTGTCAAAAATCAGTTTTACTTAGAACTTTGCCTCATTCATATATCTCTGAGAGTTTCTGTTGAGCCATCTCTTGTTAGTCTGATTCCCAATCTTTTTATCCCCTGATGATTTTTCTAAAAATATTTGACATTTTCTTCTTTCCTCCTTTCCCTCTCTCTCCTTCTCTCTCCCTTCCTCACTCTCTCCCTGTCTCCTCTTCCTTCTTTCTTCTAAAATTGTATGTGATGAGTATTTTCCTACATGTATGTCTGTGCACATGAGCATGCTTGGTACCTACAGAGTCCAAAAGAGGGCATCAGATCCCTTGGAGCTAGAGTTATAGTTTGTGAGCCACTATGTTGGTGCTGGGAATCAAACCTAGGTCTTCTGTAAGAGCATCAAGTGCTCTTAACCCCCACATTTTCAGCTCTTTTCTAATGTTTTTGTATGAAAGTTATATAGTGTTATGTCTTTTTGACTCTTACTACTAGTTTTAATTGTTTGTTAGTTTGAGAAAAGATCTATGGAGCCCTGCCGTGCCTAGAACAGAGATCCACTTACTTCTGCCTCCTGGGTAATGGAGTTAAAGGCTTCCACTGTAGTTGTAATTTTTGTTTTTAAAATCAGTTTTAAAGATGCATTTATGTGTATGAGTGTTTTGCTGCATGTATGCACATGTACCATATGAGTGCCTCTTGATGATTGAGGTCAGAAGAGTGCATTGGATCCCCTGTCACTGGAGTTGATGGTTGTGAACTCCTCTGTAAGAGCAACAAGTGCCACTAACCACCTCTGAGCCACTTCTCCAGCCCCAGTAGAAAACTTTTTTTAAGTTTTGTTTTATTTTTTCCCTTTTTAAAATGACCTTTTTTTTTAATTTTATGTGCATTACTGTCTCACCTGCATGTATATCTGGGTGAGGTTGTTGGCTCCTCTGGAACTGGGCTCACAGACAGTTGTGAGCTGTCATGTGGGTGCTGGGACTTGTACCTGTATCCTCTGGAAGAGCAGCTAGTGCTGTTAACCACTGAGCCATCTCTCTACCTCCACCCCCGACCCCAATACATTTTTATTTAAGGGATTTCACACTAAATTTTTTCTATTCCTGTCAAGGTCCAAAGCTAGAGTTCAATATTTCTTTACAATATGGTCCTGCTCCTCTTTTTTTTCTTTGAGTCAGGCTCTCCCTATGTAGCTCTAGTGGGCCTGGAATTTTCATAAGTTTTCTCAAAGAATACTGCCATCCGTTGTCTATACATCCTTTTTAATGACTTGCCATTTCAGTGATGTTGATTTGTTGTTAAAAGGTGAAGAGTAGAAATACGCACATGTGATCCTGCCACTACACTACATTGCCCATTCGTGCACTACTCCTTAAAGTGGAGAGATGGCTCAGCAGTTGAGAGTACTGGCTGCTATTTCAGAGGACCTGTATAGCTTCCACACACCCATCACAACCATCTGTAACTCCAAACTGAGGGGATCTGATGCATCCTTCTGGCCTCTCAGTACCAGGCATGCATGTGGTACATACATTCAGATGAAGCATCCACATATATAAAATATATTTGGAAAAAGTTTGTTTGTTTGGTTGGTTTTTTGGGTTTTTTGAGACAGGGTTTCTCTGTGTAGCCCTGGCTGTCCTGGAACTCACTTTGTAGACCAGGCTGGTCTCGAACTCAGAAATCCACCTGTCTCTGCCTCCCGAGTGCTGGAATTAACCTCCCGGCTTGTTTGTTGTTTTTTTTTTGTGTGTGTTTTGAGACAAGAGTTTCTTTGTGTAGCCTTGTCTGTTCTGGAACTAGCTCTGTAGACCAGACTGGCCTTGAACTCAAAGCTTTGCCTACCTCTGCCTCCCAAGTGCTGGGATTAAAGGCGTGCGCCACCACAGCCCGGAGGCCCCTTTCTCTTAATGAAAATATGTTTTAGAAAGACAAGAAGTCCTTGCCAGGCTGTGGTGGCGCACAAGAAGTCCTGGCAGAGGCAGGCGAATTTCTGAGTTCGAGGCCAGCCTGGTCTACAAAGTGAGCTCTAGGACAGCCAGGGCTATACAGAGAAACCCTGTCTCGAAAAACCAAAATAAATAAATAAATAAATAAAATAAAATAAAATAAAATAAAATAAAAGAGAAAGGGACAGTGGTGTTGCCACCTGCTCCTCTCCTCCCCCCTCCCCCCTTTAACTTCTCTTTTTCTTTTAATTTATTGAGACAAGGCCTTGCTAAAAAGCATTTGGTAGCTTGGCACTCTTTACAGACCAGGGTGGCCTTGAACTCAGAGATCTGTTTGCTTCTGCCTCCACCTCTGCCTCCTGAGTGTTGGGATTAAAGTTATGTGGCCAGTGTACCTGCCCTTCTTTTGTTTTGGAGACAGGTCTCATTCTATAGCCTCTGATCTAGACCTGGAACGCTTAGAATGGATGTCTGTCTCTTGTCCTGTAAGTTATTTCATGTGACCTCTTTTATCTGCACTTGAACTATGAACATGATAGTGATAAGGTCAAAGTTTTCCTGAGATCTTTAGCATCTGATTTCTTTAAGCAGTTTATTCAAGATTACTTTTAGGGTTGATGGATCTTCCTGGCTCTCAGTTATCCACTTTCTTTTAATATGAAAGAATTCAGAATTTAGATCATATTCATCCACAATACCATTCTCAGGAATGCTCTGGGTTTGTGGTGTGTACTAATAATCCAAGTAAAAGAGAGTAGTAGGTCTTGCATACTTAATTTTTGTTTTTGTTTTGTTTTTTGAGACAGGGTTTCTCTGTATAACCTCTCTGACTATTGTGGAACTCAGTTTGTAGACCAGGCTGTCTGAGACCTGCCTGCCTCTGCCTCCTGAATGCTAGGATGAAAGGTGTGAGCCACCACAGGACAATTTACAAGAGTGAGTCAGTTCTCTACTTTTAACAGATAGGTCCCACGGATTAGAGTCAGGTCATCGGCTTGGCAGCAGATGCCTCCTCCTGTAGCCAAGACCTTTCATATTTTGTTAATCATTTCCTTCCAATGGGAGAGATGGTCCTGTGAGTAAACCAACCACAGGCACAGTCTGAGGCGTCCACCAAGGGCAGCTCCTTGAGCAGCTCTGTGGGGAAAGCCTTATTCTTGTTACTTAACTGATATTGACTAAAAAACAAAACACCCACTCTTCTTCGTAACTAGCACTTAGTCCTTTATAGGAGTTTTCTTGTGTGAGCTCTTTGACAGTTTCCTCTCCGCTGCCCTGGCCTACTGGAATTGCAGTTAGTTGATTTTGGATCCTGGGCTGATGATCTGATTTTCTTAGCTCCCATTAGCTGTAGCTTTTAATGTTTGTTTGCTTCCTTTTACTAGTGTTTTTACAAATGACTTTTAAAAAACAAAAAGTTAACTTGCTGGGTGTAATGGCTCAGGCCTTTAATTCCAGTACTTAAGAGGCAGATTCAGGTGGATCTCTGTCAATTTTGAGGCTAAAGTAGTCAATATAGTGAACTTCAGGACCGACAGGGCTACTACACAGGGAGACCTGTCTCAGAAAACCCCAAAACCAACCAAATAAAACCCCTAAAATTTATATATCTTAGTGAGTATCATGTTGTCTTTAAAAATTTTTTTATTATATTTAAAAATTCTTGTCTGTTTGTTTGTGTGGGCCAAAGGACAACTTTTGGAAGTTAGTTTCCTTCTTCTACCATGTGGGTCCTGAGGCTTGGTGGCAGTCTCCTTTACCTACTGAGCCATCTCACCCGCCCTCCTTGTCGTCATGTGCACGGATGTATTGTATGATAATTCAAGTCAGGTTAAACATACTTCTTCAGACATCTAGTGTGTTTTTTTTTTTTTCTTTCCATTTTTTATTAGGTATTTAGCTCATTTACATTTCCAATGCTATACCAAAAGTCCCCCATACCCACCCACCCCCACTCCCCTACCCGCCCACTCCCCCTTTTTGGCCCTGGCGTTCCCCTGTTCTGGGGCATATAAAGTTTGTGTGTCCAATGGGCCTCTCTTTCCAGTGATGGCCGACTAGGCCATCCTTTGATACATCTAGTGTGTTTTAATTCTAACCCCTAGGTGAGATGACAGTAGGCTTCTTTAAAGTGTTTTTGTTTTGATTCTTCTTATATCATGGAGGCAGATGACCCATCTTCCAGACCTTTTTGTCAGATTCATCAGATTTTATTCCTTATGGGAATGGTCCTATTGGTTATTTACTCAGAATATTGAGGGGAAGACTCTTAGTAACCATCTTTGGAAGCAAGCTACTTTAATCTTGCTCATTGACTCAGCTACATCATAAATTTTAGAGACTTTGCCCAAAGTTTTGTGACTCACAAGGCTATCTGTGCCTGTGTTCCTCCTTTAAACAAGGTATTTACTTTGTATTGTGCACAGTGTTTAACAACATAGTGTGCAGATAACATTCTGGATGCGAACATTCTTCATTTAGGGAAAATATATTCTCTGTTTCTAATTTTCTTGCTCTGTCATTCAAGAGAACAATGAATAAGCTTATTTTTAAAATTACTTAGCCACCCTCTAGTCAAAACCCTTTTTCCATTAAACCTGTAGATCGATAGATAGATAGATAGATAGATAGATATGGCTGCGTGCGCGCGCGCGCGCGCACACACACACACACACACACACACGTATCTATAGTCTCTGTGTTTTTTCTTCAGAGTCACTAATATTTAAGTCTTCTTCCTCCTGTGTCCAGACTTCATTATTCTGGGTATTGTCATTGCTTTTGTGTTACCTAACTAATCAAGTTTAGCCTTTATTTCGGCTCCGTCAGTTTCCATTTCCATTCTAAGTCAAGGTCTTAGTGTCCTTACTTTATTCTAATTAACGTAGTCTGTAATTGATTCACTCGTTACCCCACTGAACTTATATTTAGTGAGATGCTAATCTGAATCAGCTTGTTTCTTTATGTTCCTATCACCCACTGAACATTTTTTGGCAGAAATTGCACAAATCTATAGATTGCTTTTGGGAAAAATTGAGAAACTCTATTTTATTACTTGTTTAGATTCCAAGTGTTCCAACAACGTTGTCATCAGCCTGTACAAATCCTTCTGTTCTCTTAGCTGCTCAGCTCTGTTCCTCTCTGCCCTTCTTCTTGCTCAGCCAGTACCATCTCCTCTGGTCCACCTTGTGAGACACCTTGATTTCTTTCGGCTGCCCTTTCTAGTCCCTGTCCAGCACTGTCTTACCTGCATTTTTTACTCAGTGAACTGTGTGCTTTTCTGGAGCTAACTGCTCTGTTTTAGATCCTGTTCCTTTCTACCTGTTCGGGTACTTTACTCTGTTATTTAATCCCTCTTGTTCTGTTCTGTCTCCTGGCTTCTTTTTTTTTTCTTCCCATAAACAGTTTTATTATTTGTGTTTGTCTGGGCACATGTTCATGCATCACACCTCAATGTGAGTGAATTTCAGAGGACAGTATTTGAGGATCCGTTCTCTTCTTTCATCTTGTTTCTTCCGCAGTGTGTAATCTAGGCTGCCTGCCTGCAAGCTTCCTGACAGCTCTCCTATTGAAGACCTCCCTTCTTGTAGTAGGAGTCCTAGAATTGCAAATGTACATGGCAGATGTCAAGAGTTTAAGTTGCTCTGGCTGGAATCAAACCTATTACCATCCTGCTTTAGGCTCCTCAGTTCTGGGATTACAGGTCTATGTCAACATGTGCAGCTTCCCATCACTTCTTTCTTTAAAGAAATTCAAGTCTGTTACCTGTTTAAGGAAAACCTTCCTTAACTCAAGATCACCTTTTGCATCTTTAGAACTTGACGTGAGAAGTAACGTCCACATTACCTACCACCTCTGCTCTTTTTTTTCTTCTTTTTCTCATTTATTTGGGGTGTGTGTACATTCCGTGTGTGTGTGTGTGTGTGTGTGTGTGTGTGTGTGTGTGTGTGTGTGTGTGTGTGTAGCTCAGGGGAAAAATTGCAGGAACTGATTCTCTCTTTCTACCATTTTAGGTCGCAGGCTGGACAGCAGGTGTGTTTAACTGCTGAGCCTTCCCTGTGCTTTTTCAAGTTGTGTTTTTGCTTTCACTTGTTCCTGGATCATCACTGATTTTCTAGATGCTAAATCCAATGGTCTTTACTTAGAGACTCAATTTACCACAGATCTTTTGTTTTGTTTTTTTTTTAGGATTTATTTATTTGTATTTTATATGTATGAATGTTTGCCTGTATGTAGTATGTTTGTGCATAACATGCATGCCTGGTGTGTGTGTGTGTGAGCTGCAGTGGGAGTGCTGGGAGCCAAACCTGGGTCCTCTGCAACAGTAGCAAGCAGGTGCTCTTAGGCACTCAGCCATCTTTCCAGCCACCTGACCACAGCATTTTGTTTCTCCTTTTTTCTTTTTTTCTTTTAAAGATTTATTTATTTTATGTATATGAGTACACTATAGCTGTCTTTAGACATACCAGAAGAGGACATCAGATCCCTTTATGGATACTTGTGAGCCATCACATGGTTGCTGGGAATTGAACTCAGGACCTTCAAAAGAGCAGTCAGTGCTCCTAACCGCTGAGCCATCTCTCTAGCCGTTGGCTTTTTTTTTTTTTTAAACTAAAAAAAAAAAAAGACAGTGTCTCACCATGCAGCTCTGGCTGGCCTGGACCGCTCTATATAGATCAGGCTGACCTCACACTGGAAGATCTCCACCTACCTCTACCTCCTGAGTGCTGGGATTTAAGGTATATACCACCAGGCCCAGGGATGTGGTATCTTCTCTCATCCTCTGCTTTACTGCCTAAGACACAGTAGAGTATTTTACTTAACTGGGAGTTGCCGGTTTCTCAGCAAGCCTGGCCAGTAAGCTCTTGAGATCTACCTGTCTCTGCTTCTCAGTGCTGGAGTTAAAGACACACAGCCATGTGCAGCTCTTTATGTGGGTGTGGGGAATTTGAACTCAGCTCCTCGGGTTCTCATGTTTGCAGAGCTGTTGCTGTGACAGTCATCTCCTCAGGGCTACACTGTGACATTTTGCTGTAGTTTGTCTATCCATTCTTCTCTGCATGCCACTGAAGAGCATGACAGATCTCCTGGAACTGGAGTTACAGACAGTTTGAGCCACTGTGTTGGTGCTAGAATTGAGTCTGAGTCCTCTGGAAAAGCAGCTCTTAACTGCAGAGCCATCTTTCCAGCCCTGGATTGTTCATCTTTTGAGTTGGTTCATTTTTAACTTTCATTTAAAAGTGATTTATTTAATGTGTATGGGTATTTTACTTGGATGTTTGTCTCTGCACCAATGCTAAACATCTCTATTTTGGTGAACATTCAATTTTGTTTTGTTTTTTTGAGACAGGGTTTTTCTGTATAGCCCTGACTGCCCTGGAACTCACTCTGTAGACCAGGCTGGCCTCGAACTCGGAAATCCGCCTGTCTCTGCCTCCCGAGTGCTGGGATTAAAGGTATGCACTGCCTGGCAAGCCATTTCTTACTCTTTTAAAAATTTGTCTTTTATGAAAATTTGTCTTTTATGAAAGAGTCTCAATCAGTTATTTGACTCATAACCACCTGGAGTTTCGAACTCAAAGGGGATTTGATGCTTCTGGCCTCTGAAAATCCCTGCACTTACTTTCACGTACCCTTACACACATACACACACTTAAAGGAGAAATTTTTATTTTATTTTTGAAACATGTAGTCCTGGCTGCCCTGAAAACTCACTCTGTGGTCAGGCTGGCCTTGAACTCACAGAGATCTGCCTGCCTCTACCTCCCAATTTCTGAGATTAAAGGCATGTACCACCATGCTGGACAAGAAAATTTTTCCAAAAAAAAAAAAAAAGGTAATGGTTTTTTGCTTTGTTTTTTATTTTTAAAGAATCAAAGTTAGAAGTTGGGCATAGCAAGTTGAAGCCAGAGTGGGCTATGTAGTAAAACCATTTCTCAAACCCAGGAAGACCTGGGGATGTGGCTTGGTTGATAGAATGCTTTTATAGCATGCAAAAAGCCCGGATTTGCTCTGGAACCCTTTGTGCATGTGTTGTGCACATGCTTGCCAGTAACTTAACTTGGGAGGTACAGAGAAGAGGACAGGAGTTCAAAGTCATTCTTGTCTACACAGGGAGTTCGAAGTCGGCCTGGAATACATGGCACCAAATTAAAAGAAAAGTCTAGAAAAACAGAAATAGAATTGGCACAAGGGACAGTGGCTTACCAAGCTGACAAGGGCAGGGCCACTTTGTTCGGGAATTCAAGATCAGTCTGGGCAATAAAAGAGTACCTTTTCTCAAAAAGGACTGACTAAGGAGTCAGTGTGAGCTGGGCATGGTGTTCATGCTTATAACCCACCACTTCAGATGTATCACTCAAAGCCTGTTGGAGCTTCAGAGTGAGTCTACCTCAAAAGCCCCTAGACGGGGAAGAACCAGTCTACATTTCTCTTTCTCTGTGTTATCTGTTTCTATTATAATTCATTGTAGTTCTCAAATGCTGCTAATGAGAAGTCTGTTTTGTTTTTTAAATTAGTTTTTATTTGTTTTGTTTTAGAAATAGCATCTCCTACTTGTTGCTTAGGGTTGCTTAGAACTCATTGTATGTATTTCAGACTTAGCTCAAACTTCTGGAAGTTCTGCCTTAACCTCTTGCATGCTGCGATTATAGGCTTGCACCACCACTGTGGTGCAGGGGATTAAACCCAAGGCTTCCTGTATGTTAAACAAGAGCTGCATCTGTTGAGCCACGTACCCAGCCCAAGAGTGCAGCTTAAAGTTCCTAGGTGTCTTTCCTTCTGCTTCTGTGACAAGTTATCCACAGAGCATTCTTATTAGTGTGTTTGTTTTGTTTGTTTGTCTTTATGTAGTCCTGCCCATCCTGGAGCTTACTGTGGAGACCAGGCTGGCCTTAAACTCTTAGAAATCCCCCTGCTTCTGCTGGGACTAAAGGTGTACCCACCAGGCTGGTCAGTTTGTATATTTCTATAGTGCTTACTTTTATTTTACATTCCTGTCCTTGATTATATTTTATTCTTAGAGTATATAAAGTTATTAACAGTCAGAAATTAAAATCACTATAATTGTAATAACTAATTTAAACAAGATGGTAGATAGCAAATCATTGAGATTCACCTCATCAAATATACTTAAAAGTTAAATTCTCTTATTATTTTTTCTTTTTTTCTAACCGTCAGCTTTGAGACTTTCTTAGTTGTGTTTAATCTTGTAGATAGAAACCAGATATATGTTTGCTTGGATTTTCTCAATCTGGGTCCTATGGTGGTGTTCTGGTTGGCTTGGCATAAGGTGACCTAAAAATTTCAAATACTGGAATCCTAGGCCTTTGTCATCATGCCCAGCTTAGGTTTGTACTGGTTCCTCATTCTTTGACAAGATGGAGCATATACTATATGGACTGTAAGTGGCACAGTACTTATGTGTTCCTTTCACCTCGCCTTCTTAGGAGTGTTGCTTATTCTTTTTATGGCTGTGTGTATGTAGATTCTGTAGACTTTCAGCTAATATACTACATTCAGTTTGTTTCTAGTCTTTTAACCTTCGTAGATATTGTTACAGCTGATAATGTATGTAAGTGTCCTGTAATACTAGGGGATTAACTACTGGAATAATTTCCTGGAACTTATGTTTAATGTGTCCAAACCTACATAATTTTCTCAAAATGCTTTTATTATTATCGTTGTTGTTGTTGTTATTATTTATCATTATTATTATTATTATTATTATTATTATTACTATCAAGATCTTATATAGTTTAGACTTACCTCAAATTTATTAATTACCATAACTGGCCCTGAGCTCCTGATCTTCCTGCCTCTGTCACTTTCAAGTGCTGAAATTATAGGAATGTGCCTTCACATTGGTCTTTCATTAATTCTTAAAACTAGTCAGGCTACAAGCACAGATGACAAACCTTTGGCCTAATTTTTATTTATCTTCATTTTCTTAATTGTAAGGCAATTTCCCTAGGTTCTTGAACTGGGCACCTGCTTTTTCTCACTTCTTCCCTAAACATCTCAGTTGGACTCAAAGCTGAGGGTTATTCAGTATACTCTTCTCAGTAGGTCACTAGACTTTCAGCACCTCTCCCTGGATGTACAGCTTCCCATTTCTTAGCCTCTGTCTCCTCCTCCAGCTGAATCTAACCACTCATTGCATGGTGACCTTGTGGATGCCTGGACACACCCCGTCCTGTCGGATCCCTTTTCCATGGAGTGCTTTTTAAACGCACACATTTCACTTTAACTTGACCGTTTTGTTGTCGGGTCACTCAGGAAAGCATCTTGCCAGGTTGAGTGCACTTGCTGTGCTTACTCTTAGCATTCTTTCTTGCTTTCATTGACATCTTTTCCCTTGATACTCTGGGCTACAAGGACAGGATTCCTTATTTTATTCCTGCTCTCTTGGCCTAAAGTTGGGGGCACACTAAGGTCTTACCTGTAAGTGAATATATGCATAAACTTGATCTGTTTACAGATGTCTAGAAAAACCTGTCTTGGTTTTCATTTACATATTTACTACAAAACCCGAGCAAATTTCGATATTTATAAACAGTGAGTAGCCTCCATTACCCTCACCCACCTCCGTTTCTGGTAGAAACTATTGTGTATTAGCCTGAAAAGCATAAAGTAGATTTTTCCAGTTACCATAGGATCAAAATGTTGACTATTTTGTTCTTATAGACCATCTCTTTTCCTTTAGGCAATGATAGTGAGGAATGCTAAGGACACGGCCCACACGAAAGCAGAGCGGAACATTCTGGAGGAAGTGAAACACCCTTTCATTGTGGACCTGATTTATGCCTTTCAGACCGGAGGAAAGCTCTACCTCATCCTCGAGTATCTCAGTGGTTAGTACTGCTGCCTCCCACGCTCCTTTCCAGGGACATTGTGAGCACGGCTAAAAACTGGTGAATTCATCCAAGAAAGAAATTCACATATGAACAAATGGTTCTTTTTACAGACAAATATGAAAGAAACTTGGAAGGTTTTCCTATCTGTAAAATTTTATTTAAAATCTCCTTGTAATCAAGTATTAACACAGTAATAAGCTGGGTTATCTATTGTAATCCACCCCATTAAATATTCTAAATCGAAATGTGGAAGCTTACTGAGAGTGTTGCAAGATTGTTTTTGAATTACATCTTTCAGTCACATTTTCAAGGACCTGCTCCCTGCTGGGAATTTACGACTCCCTTTTATTTTTAATTTGGTTTGTTTGGTTTTTTTTTTGTTTGAGACAAGGTCTCATTCTGCACACCAGGCTGTCCTGGAGCTCACCGGGTAGCTGATGCCGCCTTTGAGTTCTAGCAGTCCTGTGAAGCCTCCTGAGTGTGCCAGTATGAACTACCTCATGTGGTTCCTGAATCATCTACACCACAGATGTGCACACACACCTGGTATTTTCTGTCTTTCTTTTTCTTTTTTCTTAGACAAGATCTCTTTATATAGTTCTGGCTGTCTTGGAACTCACTATGTAGACCAGGCTGGCTTCAAATCAGAGATTGGCCTGAGTGCTAACATTAAAGGCATGGGCCACCAGGCCTGGCATACCTGCACCAAGTTTCATAATACCTCTTATCATGGACCTGAAAGCCTCACAGTTTTACTCCTTTTTTGTTAATGCTGCTTATCTTGTGATTTTATTTTATAATTTCAGATTTATATAGATTTTATGAGTAGTACAGGGCTCCTGCCTCACCTAGGTCCTCCAGTGTGGAATTCCTGCCCCTTACCTAGAGCCTCCACATCCTCTCATTGCATTTGCTTATCTTCCCATGTGTGAACATACATATACACACATACAAAGTCAACATTTTTTGTACTATTCAAAGATTTATATCACTAAAACTCTAACATTTACTTTCTAAGTTCAAGGACATTTTCTTATATAACTAGTTATAATTAGGGCATTAATATTAATATAATATTTTTTAGTTTTCTTTAACATAGAACAGTCCCATAGTCTGTCTTTGTCACGTTGACGTGTTTTCAGATGTATATAGCAGGATCTGTAGATTGATGTTTCTTTAGGATTGAGGTTATGCATTTTGACAGAACTGTGCAAGTGACACTGTGTTCCTTCTCAGTGTTCAGAACAGGGGGTGCATAGTATTTAGATCTTTGCCCTACTGCTCTTGATGTTCATTGTAGTCACATGATGGCTGCGGGTTTTAGTAAGTGTCTCTTGAGATACTTTGGGATTACTTCAGAATCTCAGCACATCAGGCTTTCAGGTCCAGGGTTGGCGTCCATTGCTTCCTAACTGTAACAGTTACCAGTGTTTGCCAAGTGGCTTCCTTCCTCAGTCCTGCCACTTTCATTTATTACTGTACTTGGCACTCACTCTACTGCAATGGAGAGCTTTCTGTTTTCCATTGAAAACCATATCTGGGGCTGGAGCGATGGCTCAGCAGTTAAAGAGTACCGACTGCTCTTCCAGAGGTCCTGAGTTCAATTCCCAGCAACCACATGGTGGCTCACAACCATCTGTAATGGGATCTGATGCCCTCTTCTGGTGTATCTGAAAACAACTACAGTGTACTCATATACATAAAATAAAATGAATAAATCTTTAAAAAAAAGAAAAAGAAAACCATATCTGTTTGTTTATTTACATCATTTTGGGGTCCTAGATTTTATAGTACAATCAATCCTTTATTACTATTTACTTTGGTATTCAAATTATGTCAATGTCAAGTTCATTCAGTTTATATAAGGGTTCTGAAAAAAGAAATGTCATATTCAGTAAAATTTAGGTGACTTAATTGTGTACTAACTTTTTTACATATGAGAAAAGTACTAGAGAGGCTTTAATCAAGACCTTTTAAACTTCAGGCCTAAAATCTATATATTTTGAAATTTGCAGATATAAAAGTTTTAATTTCAAGCCAATTTTAGTTCTCAAACTTAGTGTTTTAATAGAATAACAATGCCGCTAAAAATAGCTTCCTGGAGATTTTAAAACCCCAGTTTTTAGCAGCTTTTTGTTTTTGTTTTTTTAATTTTTAAGAAGTCAGTCTTACAAATAGAAGAAAGCATAAACTCATTAGAAGAGGACTGGAAGTAAAGATATTTATTCCTAATACATTTCCTTTGTAGGAGGAGAACTATTTATGCAGTTAGAAAGAGAGGGAATATTCATGGAAGACACAGCGTGGTAAGTAAAGTTTTTGTGGTTGTATGGATTCAGGTCATGATTCATGTAATTAAAAGCAAAACCACCTTCCCACTGTGGGCAGCCACATGATTCAGTAAGTTGATCTGGAGGCAGTCAGTCACTCAGAACATCAAGGGGGACCTTTGGGACTGGGCAGCTATTGGAGATCACGTGATTCCTTTGCCCCCAGGCCTTGGGTGGACCGCTCTTCACTGCAGAATTTCCTTGAATTGGTAAGCTGCCTGCCTTGGTTGTGGGTGAGTGTGGTTTTCCAGTGAAATTTTGTATGTGGAGCAATGGAAAGTATCAGAAATCATCTCCTCTTTTTTTTAGACTTTCCAGTTCCCAAGGTGCAGTCTTAGGGAGGTGATAACCCTGAACATACATCTGTGGATTGATTTTATAGCCAGGATGGGATCTGCCCTCCTATTCGTAAGATGGCATCTGCTTCAAATTAAAAATATACACATCCTTTTGTGAAGTGACTGTATTGGGTAACAATAAATCAGTTTGACCTACACATTAATTGATTAGAAAACACTTAAATGTTTTTTCTATCTTAATTACCAAACTGCATTCCATTGTTTAATTTCAGGCCTTTTCTAACACAGAAGCTGCATTTAAGAGCCTTAGGGATGAAGTGCCCCTTTTTGGAGGAGGCTCTCTGAGCCCTGTGGAGGCTGTGGTCCTGCTAGCTGTGAAACTGCCTCAGTCCTCTAGGACACACCCTCCATCCTGGAGTAATCTGCAGGATTGCAACATTGTTACACAGCCAGTATTGCAGTGCTTTGTGCTTTTCGAATCCAGACAGGGTTGATTCAGCCCTTTATTCTTTTGAGGTAGATAAATTTGAGTGTCACACAGTTTATAGTTGTGGGCCGGCTGGCAAGAGGGTGGGCAGATACTGTGGGCATTGCTGTCTCTTAATACACAGTCGTATTATCTAAGGGATGAGTGGGCTTCTACAGGTCAGGCCATTAGGACCAAGACTTGATCTCTCAGAATAATAAAGTCCCTATTTCCTGTGGAATCTTAAAAACTGGGGGAGGGTGGGAAGAATTTGTTTGATCTGTATGACTGTTGGCCTAATTCCTACACAGAGAGATTAGAACCTAATCAGTAGTAGTTAGAATAGACTGGACATCTTTGCGCTTTTAGCACTATGTTCTAATGGAAAAACTTAAACATTGTATAGCTTGACTAAAATGAGTGACAAATGCCCCCCTCATTGTGGCAACAACCTGTGCCATCTCTTTTCCCAGTATATTCTTTTGCCCCCACTAATTTGGTCTTTGGTGCATGTCTGTTTCTTTCAAGGAATTTTGTTCCATACATAAACTGCTTTGGATAGATTACTTTTTAAATTTTTATTAAATCACTTTTGTTTCCAGCTTTTACTTGGCTGAAATCTCCATGGCTTTGGGGCATTTACATCAAAAAGGGATCATCTACAGAGACCTGAAGCCGGAGAACATCATGCTTAATCACCAAGGTGGAGACTTATCGTGAACAATTCTGTAGTAAAGTCAGCTTACCATCTTTCCACATGATGATGGCCATTTTCAAGGCTCCCATGTTTATCTCTGTCTTGTTACATATATTCCCCCTCAGAATATATCGTATCACAGTACTTTACAGTACTTTAGTATCTAGTATTTTATGATTGAGCTTAAGTAGAGTTAAACATATTAGCCATTCTTTACAACTTTTAAAAAAAGTTACATATAAAATATTTCGACTCCAAAGCCAATTCAGATGTTGATACTGATTTATGCCATTGTGTTTTAATGACAAAAACACAGAAGCAAAACCTGTTTGTTTTCTTGGATATGGTCTTTTTGTACAGCCAGCTGGCATTGAACTTAGGGTCTTCCTGCCTCAGTCTCCCAAGTGTAGAGCTTACATATGTGTACCACCACCATGTAGCTAAAAGCAAAACTTTTTATAATAAATTTTAACTAATGTTTGAAGAAGAAAAAGACTGAAATTGAACTACATTATTTGCTATTGCCCCCATAATAAAATATTCCCTAGGCATAGATTAATCAGAGAAACAAACATTCTGTTTAGCTATCAATATAACAAAACAAGCATTGGTTATAGCTCCATGCTCCTACAGCTCAATTTCTTCTGCTGTAGTGTGAGCTGGGAAGGCTTTGCAGTTTACTCAAGGAACAAACTAGCAGACCAAGGCATCTACAAAGTTGTGAGCATTTGCTGATCCTTAGGTCTCCATAGGATGATTTTTGAGGTAGTTAATCAGTGTAAACTCTTACACAGAAAATGGTGAGGCCTATATAAATGTTACAAATAGTACTTTTTAAGAATTTGTTCGTGAGGGACTGGAGAGATGGGTCAGGGTTAAGAACATCTGCTCATGCAGAGGACCTGGGTTTAATTCCAGGTGTCTTACAACATCTGAACTTTACTTCCTGGGAACCTGAAACTAGGGTTTGTTGGCACCAGGCACACATGTAGTGTACATATATACACATAGGCAAAACCCTCATACATCTGAAATAAAAGAAAAAAAAAACTCGTTTTAATTGAAAAAAATGATAGAATTGACAAACTGCATTGTTAGAACCATGTCTGTACTCCTCCCTTCCTATGGCAAACCTGCATGCTGATTCTGAATTCTTTGTTGTTGTTTTTAAGGTATTTAAATTATTTTTCCTGTTATGAGAACTGAACCCTGTTCTTTGTGCATGCTGCCACCAAGCTATGACCCCCAACCCTTCTGATTTTCAGTTCTAAGACAAAGGATAGAACAAGAGAATGGTGGAATAGCAAAATTACTTTTTAAATCCATAACTTTGGATATATCATTTGGTTCTATGAGAATAAAAGCTATGGCCAAGTATAGAGGCACACAACCTATAATTCTAGCACTGTGGATTGTAAATAAAGAGAATTACTTTTCAAGGTTAGTCTGAGTAGGTAATTGAGTTCCAGGCCAGGTTCTGTCTCCTGCCCAGATCCAGTCTCCAGAAGGGTTCTGAGGGGCTGGAGAGATGGCTTGTTCTGCTTAGCTATAGACCTGGGATCCCAATACTGCATATTGGCTCACAGCCATTATAACTCCAGGTTCAGGGTTTCTCAGCCCTCTTATGGCTTTGGCATTAGTACATATGTTGCACTTACATTCATGCAGGCAGAATTACTCATTACACATAAAATAAATTTATTAAAAATGAGAAAATAAAAAATAAATATAGCCCAGTTTCTTCTTTTGTATCAGAATGTAGTAGATGTTCACAGCTGAATAAATGTAAGTGAGCCATTGCCTTTTGTCTGAAAGGAACCTTCAGTAATAGGGCCCTTGCTATTGATGAGCCACTGATTAATTAAATGACAGCTGAGAGAAACTTATCTGAAATAATCTTTGTATAGGGTAGAATTCCACCTTCTGGAACAGAAATGGTTATCCTATGCAAATTTTAGTTCTTTTCCTTCACTGGCAGCTTTTGGCAGTAAATAATTGAATTTGTTTCTGCTAACTGATAGCATTTGGCATAGTAAGCCATATGGTAACTTTCTGA
The DNA here is from genome assembly GCF_000001635.26 of Mus musculus. Lineage (NCBI taxonomy): Eukaryota > Metazoa > Chordata > Mammalia > Rodentia > Muridae > Mus > Mus musculus. The sequence goes on along the minus strand of NC_000077.6, from coordinate 86,514,040 downwards.
GACTGTTATAAGAACTCTTAAGTACACTGTGAAGAAACAATACAGTTGAAGTATGCTGACTTTTGTTTGAATACAGAATGTTTACTAAGGATATAGTATATTACTTAAGGCATATTTTGAAAGGTGCTCTTTCAGGACAGAACAGAATTCTGCATATAGGTAAAGCCAGAGCTTTAGACAGTTGCATTAGTGTCTGTATTTTCTCTTACAGCACTGATTATATCACTGGCAGTACCCTGTCTTTAAGTAATTTTTAACCCATAGTAGATATGGCATCTAGTTCTCAGCATTTCCTAGAAAAGTTTTAGAAAGGAAAAGCTAAATGGAAAGAAGTATCTGTTTGCTCAAACACTGCATATACTTGAAAATTTCAAAACACTCATGCTTCAATCTTTCATTGTAGGTCACGTGAAACTAACAGACTTTGGACTATGCAAAGAATCTATTCATGATGGAACAGTCACGCACACATTTTGTGGAACAATAGAATACATGTGAGAGCTGCATGTTAAAAGAAATATAGCTGGTTTGGGGGTAATATCTAACTTTTACCTGGTTTAAATTACTCTTAGTTTTCTTAGTTTAGTAATTTTATTCAGATGATAATGAATGTGGGTAAATTGTAAGGAATGTTATTTTTCTCATTGTAGGGCCCCTGAAATCTTAATGAGAAGCGGCCACAACCGTGCTGTGGATTGGTGGAGTTTGGGAGCATTAATGTATGACATGCTGACTGGAGCAGTAGGTGCACGTTAAACCTGCATGTGTTATGCTCTGTGCTGGACAGTTACTCAGCCATTAGTGAGAGCACTTTGCTGTGGTTTTAGAACATGTTCCCATGGAATTATTTTCAAGGCAGAAACATTTGTTATTATTAGTAGTTTAGCATTAGGTAGCTTATGATTTTGAGGCATTCCATATTTTTATTTAAGTGACATTTGTAGGGGTTAAGAGAGATTGTTCAGTGGTTGAAGAGTGAAGTCTGCTTAAAGCCAGAGGTCTCTGAGTTAACTATTTCTAAACATGCTTTCTTATCTCAATGTATAACCATCCAATTCAGAAACTAGGTAATATTCTTAATTAAAACTTGGTTTTATATGCTAATTTTTTTTTTTTTTAACTCTTAGCCTCCATTCACTGGGGAGAATAGAAAGAAAACAATTGACAAAATCCTCAAATGTAAACTTAATTTGCCTCCCTACCTCACACAAGAAGCTCGAGATCTGCTTAAAAAGGTAGGGCACTTAAATGACCACCTCATAAGCAAGGCTTAATGAGATAGAATTTGGTACACACACATACGCTGTGTCCCTTCCTCTCCCCCCTCTGCCCCCCTCATACACACACACATACACACACACATATATTCTCTTTCTCTGTTTCTTTCATACACACACACATTCTCACACATAACTCATCTCTTTCTCTCACACACACATACTCTCTCTCACATACACACACACACCCTGGTTGGTTGTTTGCTTTTTGTTTTGTTTGTGACTCCCTATGTAGCACTGTGTAGAGCAGGCTGGACTCAAACTCATAGAGATCTGCCTGTTCCTGCCTCCCCAGTCCTGGGGTTAAAGGTGTGCACCACTACACCTGGCTCATGTAGTTTTATATAATTCTTTGAGAATTTCATGTGTGTGCATAGTTTCATCTTCACCTTTGCTTCAACCCTTCTAATATCTCCAATGTCTCCCCCTCCCAACTTCATGCTTTCCTTTTTTTCTTTCTTTCTTTTTTTTTTTTTAAATAACCTACACAGTCCAGTTAGTTTTGCCTGCAAAACTTTGGATGTGGAGTTAATTACTTGAGCATGGACAATATACTAGTGGCCATACCCCAAGGAAAAATTACTGTCCTTCCCCAATAGCCAGTAGCTCCTTCAGTAAAGATGGGGCCTCCTAAGCCCTGCCCCATCTAAGAATTTAATTCATATTTGTTTAGAGTCATATATAGATACAAAACAGAAACGACTTGCAATATTTTAAAGCAAAGTATATATTTAAAAGATTTTCTTTTATTCTCAAACATTGTCTGGTATTAATAAATCATATCCCTTGAGCACTAATAGGGACAACATTCTATAAAGGAGAAAGTCAATTCAGTTAGTTACAAATTTTCATCAGTGCTTCTTTTCCTCCCTAAAGCTGCTGAAAAGAAATGCTGCTTCTCGTCTTGGAGCTGGCCCTGGGGATGCTGGAGAAGTCCAAGTAGGAACTGAGATGTTGGTGTTTGGGGGGAATATAATGCTAATTTTGCTTATTTTGATGGTTATATTGAGTACTCATATGCGTTTAACTTATTTTGTGATTTATGACTTTAGAAAGGTTGTTTATTATTTCAATCATTCCCCTTGACTTTCTTCTAGGCTCATCCTTTTTTCAGACACATTAACTGGGAAGAACTTCTGGCTCGGAAGGTGGAACCTCCCTTTAAGCCTCTGTTGGTATGTATATAAGGAAGCATGTAATATGGGGAGATCCATGACTGTGGGCTAAAATGGGGTCCCGCGTCTGGCCCAGGCCTTGGGAGGTGGGACGCGTGAAGTGGGAAGTTTGCGTCCAGCTGTGAGAAGTCGCAGGACCCCTCTCTGGGGGTGGAGAAGCACAGTCTGGGGTCTCCGCAGACTCCAGAGTTGGCTCGGGAGTCCTGGCCTCTATGCAGGCTGGCACCGACAGGTTCTCGGGAGACCCCAGACACCACTAAATGCCATGGAAGAGCTGAGAATTGAGTGGGGGCCTATGGGCTGGCTCTAGCCTGGGGCCGAGGGGAAAAGGGCAGGGGGAGAACACTTTGGCTGTTTTCTGCAGTGGAGAGAGCCCTTGGCTTGGGTTGGTGGAGACCATGACTGAGAGCACAGAGAGTCATCCTGTGGAAGGTTAGGCATGGCTCTTTAGAGGAAGACCTGCTCCATTGCTCCGAGACAGTTCATGGTTTTAAAGGCGCTTATTGTAGAAAGGCAGAGAGAAGGAGAGAGTAGAGAAGTAGAGGCTGGCCATGGCCACATGGAGAGAGAGGGAGCAAGAGGGCAAGAGAGAATCAAGCTGGAAGCAGGAGTAAGAGAGGGAGAAGGGGCAAGTGGCCACTTTTACAGTGGATGAGCCTACTTGTTGGGTAACTGTGGGGGTGGAGTCCAGACAACCTATGGGACTGATGGCCACAGAATTATAGAGCTGGGGCCTAGTGTCAGGAGCCTAGTGTCTGGCAAACAGGCCTTCCATCCCTTGTGGAGTAATTGCTGCTGGGTCTCCGGGATTTAAATCTAGCTCAACCAGAGAACAGGCTGCCTTTCACGGTTCCACACACAACTATTATTTCCAGTATTGGGGAATGAACCTGGGACCTCACACATGCCAGCCAGGTGCTCTACACTGATACCTCAGTCCTGGTAATTCTTTGAAATAAGAAAAATCAGAGAAAGCAGGTATAGTGGTGTTCTCCTGTATGATAGTATATATTAATGACACCTGCAGTGACTCTTTTCAAATAAGATCACTTTCTGAGGAAGCAGGAGTGTGAATGTCAACACATGAATGTGAGGTCAAGGGAACATAGGTCAGTCTATAAAAATGCTTATGGTTAAAATAATTCTTATTTAACTTCTTTTACCTCAGAATCTGAGGACATATGCTTTTTCTATTTTGGGGGATGTAGGTGAAGGAAGAGGAGAACGGGGGCTAAAACCTTAGTTAGGGTTTCCATTTCTTTGAAGAGACACCATAACCAAGGCAGCTCTTATTTAAAAAAAAAAAACCATTTAATTGAGGCTGACTTAGAGTTTCAGAGGTTTAGGTCATTGTCATCATGGTGGAAAGCATGGCAGCCTACAGGTAGCTATGGTGCTGGAGGAGCTGAGAGTTCTACATTTCCAACCAAAGGCAGCCAGAAGGAGACTGTCTTTCAGGCAGCTAGGCGGGGGATCTCACTGCCCACCCCCTCAGTGACACATTTCCTAATAGCGCCACTCCCTTGACCAAGTATATTCCAACCAACACAGACTAATTATTATTTTATCACAGAATATAAGATGAACATAGACGGGGCTGGAAAGATGGCTCAGTGCTTAAGAGCACTTGTTCTTGCAGAGGAACCAAGTTTTATCCACTGTACCCACATGGTAGCTCACAGTGGTCCATAACTACACTTCCAGGGGATCTAACACCTTCTGACAACCAAGGGCACTAAGACATGCATGTAGTCCACAGAAAATACTCAAGAAATTTATGTAAACCTTAAGACGTCGGTATACAGGTATAGGGAGGATAATTAGCTCAGATACCTACTTCCTAATTTCAGAAATAATCAGGTCATTATTTTTGTTGTTTTAAGATTTATTTACTTCATGTATGTGGGTACACTGTCACTGTCTTCAGACACACCAGAAGAGGGCATCAGATCCCATTACAGATGGTTGTGAGCCACCGTGTGGTTGCTGGGAATTGAACTCAGGACCAAGAGCAATCAGTGCTCTTCCCTGCTGAGCCATCTCTCCAGCCCTCAGGTCATTTTTTTTAAACATAAGCTTAACACATCACAGTTATATGGTTGACCAGTTTATTTTGATTTCCCCTTTTACTCATTATTTTCAATAAGGAGTCATAGTCTATACATAGTTTCGGTGCTCTCTTTCTTACTATACACAGGTATCCCCTCATACCTTCTGGTCCTCTGTTCTGTAGAATTCCTCAGATTAGAATAAGTGTTTTTAATTTCTTGAATTTTATGTGTATGGAGTATTTTGCTGCATATATATGCTATGCAGTAGATTTTGTGTGTGCGCACGCATGCACACGCGTGCGAACACACTTGCCCGCCTTGTACTTGTGAAGGTCAGAAGAGGGCATCAGATCCCCTGGAATTGGAGTTATGAATGGTTATGAGCCACTACATGGATGCTGGGAACTTAACCGAAGTCTTTTGGAAGAGCGGCAAGTGCTCTTAATGGCTAATCCATTTTTCCATCCCTGCATTCCTTACATTTTAATTTTTGCTCATTTTATCCCCACTGCATCATTTATTATGTTATCTCTTTCCAAATTAAGGAACTTGGGATACAGATGGACTTCTTGATGCTATATGCTTTGACAAGGAAGCTTATCTTACAGTATAGTTGTATTCCTTTAGAGCAGTTAGTAGTCATTAATGAATCCCTGTATGTCAATGGTTCTTAACCAGGGACCAAAGTCTAGAAGTATTTTGGTTGTGTTGCAGGAGGGCTCTGCTCCTAGTACCTACAGCGTAAGTGCCAGTACATGGCAGGCAGCTCTCTACTTTGAAGAATTATCAAGCCCAGGGGCTAGAGAGATGGTTCTGCAGTAAAAACTAGCACACTTGAGCTTTCAGAGAATCTAAGTTCAATTCCCAGCACTAACATGGTGTCTTATAGCTGTCTGTAGCTCCAGGTCCAGTGGATCCTACACTTTCTGGCTTCTGTGGGCACCAGGCATGCATGTAGTGTAAGCAAACACAGAGACACATAAAATAAAAAAATTAAAAGAATTAAAATTATCAAGTTCCATAAGGTCAATAGTGCTGCTGTGAGAATCCTAGTTGTGTTCTCCTTACCTTGTTCATTCTTCATTAGCCACAAGTTTTCCATAAAGCAGACATCAGTTGTTTGGTTATCCAAAGTATAGTTGATACCAGGAATGTAGGCTAAATGTATGATTTTTTTAATATTCTTCAAAATAATGAAATAGTTCCTTAGTATCTTCTAAAATTAAATAATGAATTATAAGATTTTTTAAAAGATTTATTTCTTTATATATATAGTGTTTTTTCTGTGTGTATACCTGCAGGACAGAAGAGGGCACCAGATCTCATTATAGGTCGTTGTGAGTCACCATGTGGTTGCTGGGAATTGAGTGCCCTCAACCTCTGAATCATCTCTCTAGCCTGAATTATATAGTTTTTTATACTATATAATTATATAGTGAATTATATAGTGTTATTTTGAACTCAGTCTTAATATTTCAAGCTGTTCTAACATTTTCCTGATTTTCCTTTTTTCTTAACTTCCCCCCGCCCCCCACACACACACAGAGCACAAGCTGGCCTTAAGCTCACAATTTAGCCAAGAATAGCCTTGATCCTCTTGCCGCTACTTCCTAAGTGCTGGGATTATAGGCATGTATCACCATGTTCAGCATAGGTCATATTTTTTAATTGATATCTCTTTCCTCTATTTGGTTCACGAGTCAGACTAGACACATCATGAAAGGGAAGAAATTAAAGGAATCTGGTGGGTAGAACTTAGATGATACTATTCTATAACAAGAAAATGTACTCAGAGCAAACCACTACTTTAAAACTCTTAGACATGAAGTAATGCACAAGAAGACTCTCAGGCCAGGGAGAATTTGATGTTGGTGTGTTAATACCAGGTGATTGCACATGCCCAGGCAAGTGCTTGACACTGAGAGTAAACAAAGTTTACATCCTAGGTGGCTAACTCCGGCATCTTATCTCTGTGTCTCATTTGAACTCTTCTTCCATAGTTATCCTTATCTAGACTTACTGTAGATATACAACAGCCGTTGAGCACATTATTATCTCTAGGAATTTATTGAGTGACTAGATGCACTAAAGGGTTATGAAGGAAAACTGATACTCAGTTTTAAGAAGAATGGTAACTATCTACTGAAATTTATGTTAATTCATATATAAAATTTGAAGATGTAGGCTTTGGTTCACTGGTAGAACATTTGCTTGCCTAGCAAGGGTGAAGCTCTGGGTTTGAACTCAGGTACCACATATATACAAAAGGATGATGCTGTGGAGCTAGAGAGAATCACAGCACCCACATGCTGGCTCACAACCATCTGTAACTGCAGTTCTAGGGGAATCCAACATCTTCTGACCTCTGTGGGTACCAGGCACAAATATGTGCATGGAAATACATGCAGTCAAAACACCTGCACATAAAATAAACATTAAAAAAAAAAAGACAATGATGTAAATGTACTGTTGACTCTCTTTCTACCTGCATTTTTTTTTCTTTTGTCTGTGGCTGCTAAAATTATTCTCATGTTTTATTACAGTTAAACCCTGTGCAAAGAATATAGGGCTTGTGGCACCTTTGATTGATAGGAATAATATAGACTGTTCACCATTTTCTAACCATTGTTCTTATGAAGCAATCTGAAGAGGATGTGAGTCAGTTTGATTCAAAGTTTACACGTCAGACACCTGTTGACAGCCCTGATGACTCCACTCTCAGTGAAAGTGCCAACCAGGTCTTTCTGGTAAGTGAAAGAACTTAGGTCTCCATGCAGCTGTAGGAAACCTCAGGTTGATGCAGTGAGAAGTTTATGTGGGAAGCTTGAATGACTTTGCTTTTAAGCCATTTCTTTGATAACTTACTGGTATCTACAAATTGATTTTCATAATCTTAACATTCTGTTTTAGAAATTACAGTGAGAATGTTTGAATCTTTGGAGTGATTCATGTTTGGTTGAGTGATAGTAACTTAGATGATGTGTGGGTCAGCATCACAAACAAAACCCAGCCAGAATAGATCTATTTTATTCCCAGATAATCATCATAAGGTATGGATACTATGACCAGGCAGTGGTGATACATACCTTTGATACCAGCACTCGGGAGGCAGAGAGCACTTGAGTTTGAGACCAGCCTGCTCTACAGAGTAAGATCCAGGACAATAATAACAACAACATTGTTGTTGTTGTTGTTGTTTGTTGGCATATTTGTTTAGCTCTTTTATTTGGTTCTTATACCTCTACCTCCCTTCCAACTCCCCAACACTAGGTAGGAGAGAAAGAAGGCTAGAGGGGAACGGGAGCATAGACCTCTTTAGACTGCTTCCTGCTGATTTAGGGATGTCGCATTCCTAGGTGCAAGTCCAGTCTCTCCAAACAGCAATCCAGCAAAACAGCAGCAGCAGACCAACAATTCAGCAAATGTGACAGCAGGGACCAGTGGCAGTAGCTGCCTCAGGCCCTCTCAAGGTTCTCAATTTATACCCTCTCCAGAGTCCCCAGAATTAAACCATCTGCAGCTGGCAGAAATCATGCCCTCTTAGAGCACGAGACAATCATAGTTAACGACTTTAGACAAACTAAAGCAGCTCCATATCCCACACCTGGGATTACAACAAAAACATTGACACAACATAATTAGGTTTTCAAAGAAACCAAAAGTTTCACTACAATGATTTCTCTCAACCTGATTCTGCAGAACATTTGTAATGTTAATTAATATTTGATAGCAGAAATATTGATTCATCTTTGATAATAAATAATTTCATTGAAGAGGTGTCTGTGTGCTGTATCTCTAGTCCAAAGTCTCTTTAGAAATTAATCTAAAAATAGCGAGGGGTATAGCTTAGCTGAGAGCACATTCTTAACGTAAGTGTGGCCTAGAATTTGGTCTCCAGAACAGTAAAAAAATAAATAAACCACTAAGATCCCACTTACCTGTATATTTCAGTTTTATTAACCTCAAGTTTAACAAATATTTAATCTCCTGTGATAATATCTCATTAAAAATTAATGGAAATATTAAAAATTAAATAAAATACAAGTTTGTCTTTAGCCCCCAGAACAGAGAGAAATGGCCTCTGCAACCACAGTGTGGCCTGCAGAGCTGCACCTTCCTTTTGGGCTCCACCCATAGTCTCGGGGACGATGGTGCTACGGTGATGCTTAGGCTCACTCAGCTGGTAACGCACAGGAAAAGCATGCAGCAACAGGACTAATGGCCGAACAAACAAACGTGCAGCAAGAAAGAGCTAGGCAGGAGCCTAATAAAGATGATGGGAACTAAAACAACAGCATGTGTGTACTGCACAGTGGAATTTTCATAATGGTGGCACTTGGTCACCAAAAACAAAACAAATGTGGCTCAATGATTAATATTGTATTGCACTTTTGTAGTGGAACCCGGATTTAGCTCCCAGCAACTATGTTAGGTAGCTCAAAATCGCATGAATACAGCTTCTAAGGATCTGGGTGCCTCATGTCCTCAGGCATCTGCACTCATATACACATACCTACAAACATGTGCATGCATATACAAAATTAAAAATAAAATATTAAAAAATTGTACTATTATGGTGTAAAAGTGGGAAGATTGCACATGCTAAGTCAGAGAATTCTAATTTTGGCTTAGTTATGAGCAACTATTTCGGAATATTAATCCTAACTGATTTTATAAATATATGTGTGTATGTATAACATATATCTATACAAACAATGGTAGCTGGCAGTGCACCAACTTATGTTTATCTTTATAGTCAATATTTTAATGTTCAAGCTACATTTCCCCGCAGTTTTCTTTTCTTCCCTACTACTAACCATGGGGTAAAATTTTGTTAATTAGCATATCAGACTTTAAAAAAATATATATAAAAATGCCAGATGTGGTAGTGCTCGCCTTTAATTCCAGCACTTGCGGAGATAGAGGCAGGTGGATCTCTATGAGTTCAAGGTCAGCCTGGTCTACAGACTAAGTTCTAGGACAGTCAGAGCTATTCACAGAGAAACCCTATCTCAGAAAAAAAAAAAAAAGAATATGGAGGAATATACACATTGGTAATTTTAGTTGCACATCATAGTGTTGGTGTCTCAGAATAAAAAGCCAATTTCTTGATGTGTCTGACCAAACATCATCCTGTAGTGTATTGTGCTGTTTTTCAGGGTTTTACATATGTGGCTCCATCTGTACTTGAAAGTGTGAAAGAAAAGTTTTCATTTGAACCAAAAATCCGATCTCCTAGAAGATTTATTGGTAGTCCACGAACACCTGTCAGGTATTTCAGACTCTTTTATTCTTTTTTTTTCTGTTCATGTTCTTGTATGCGTGTTCATGTGTATGCAGGTGCAGGTGCATGCAGAGAACAACAGCCTTGGGTGTTGTTCCTCAAGCAATCTCCATCTCTCTCTCATTGGCCTGGAACTTGGCTCAAATGCTAGGCTGGCTGGCTAGGGAGGGCCAAGAAACCTGTTTGTCTCCTCCTCCGTGCTGGGATTACAACCATGTGCCACAGTACCCACTTTTTTTTTTTCCCCCTTACATTGGTTGTGGGTATTGAACTTAGGTGCTTCTATTTGCAAGGAAAACTTTTTTTTTTTTTTTTTTTTTTTTTTTTTGGTTTTTTTCGAGACAGGGTTTCTCTGTATAGCTCTGGCTGTCCTGGAACTCACTTTGTAGACCAGGCTGGCCTCGAACTCAGAAATCTGCCTGCCTCTGCCTCCCGAGTGCTGGGATTAAAGGCGTGCGCCACCACGCCCGGCTGGAAAACATTTTTTTTTAAGCCTAGAAGAATATAGCTTAAGAAATGCATGTAAGTTACACAAATAAAAAGTTCTGTCATATCTGCCTAATATAGGCATAACATCTACTCACACCAAGTATCCTCTTTATGCATTTATCAACATGTTATATATGCTGCATAGTATATGTATAATACATGTAATACAGACTTGTTCCTTCCTGACAGAAATATACACACATCTATGTACCTACCAAGTTATGTCAAGTGTACCCGCATATGTTACACATACATTTTTTTAAAAAGGGTGGTAGTAGAAAGCAGAGAAAAAATGAGGAGGCTTCCATTACCTATGGGCAACATGGTCTCCCTGGTGAAGTAACTTCTAAGAAAAAGGAAAAAGCTAGCTTTGCAAACAAACAAAAAAAAAGTACCAAGTATTGCAGGCAGAACAGCAGCCAGGACAACGAACGCCCCTGGGGAGGGGAGCATGCTTTTTGGAAATAAGAAGTCAGAGTTCTTGGAATGTGGTAAATAAGGAAAATGGCCAGCAAATTGGGAAAGTATTTTAAGTGCAATAGGAAGTCATTTTTAAGTGGGAGAGTAAAATGAGTTAACAGTATATGTCATTAAGGGCTTAAAGGTCAAGTGTAGAGGTAAAGAGGCCAGTTTGGACACACTAGCTATTAGCCTAGGGGAAAGATGGTTGAAGCTCTGCCTTTGAGACAGTCCACATGAAAATAAAATAAGGTCACATTACCCTTCCCTTTAAACATGAGAAATACTTCTTGTTAAGATGATCATTGAGACAAATGAATGATAGCTCTTCCTTGTCTTAAAGCCCAGTCAAATTCTCTCCTGGGGATTTCTGGGGACGAGGTGCTTCAGCCAGCACGGCAAATCCTCAGACCCCTGTGGAATACCCAATGGAAACAAGTGGGATAGAGCAGATGGATGTGACAGTGAGCGGGGAAGCATCAGCGCCACTTCCAATCCGACAACCCAACTCCGGGCCGTACAAAAAACAAGCTTTTCCTATGATCTCCAAACGGCCAGAGCACCTGCGGATGAATCTATGATGAAACAATGCTTTTATTAATGCAAAATCAAAAAGGAAACAAATCCGGGAAGGGGATGTGTGAGCATCCTGCAATATAAAAACAAGAATAAAATGGCAGTCTCAAAGAGTCAGTGTCATTACCTGGAATGCTTTCGATGGAGGAAAAAATAAACATGGATTTTAAAAAATCAATCAAAAATGGTGCAAAAAAAAAAATAAACCCACAAAAAACTCAAGCAAAATAGTATTGTGGAATCCACAGACACATCAGCTGACTGGTTCCTATCCTAGCAACATCTCGGCGTTCGCAAGGGTTCTCATGCTGATGGCTGCAAACTGACAGTATTAAGGGTAGGATGTTGCTTCGGAATCACCGTTGAAATCTGATGATGTCAAATAAGGGTTATCCTAATAGGCAAAGTTTGAGATTGCCTGTAATACTTGCAACTAAGGACAAATTAGCATGCAAGCTTTGTCAAACTTTTTCCAGCAACACAGAATCAAAGACAAAAGAAACTTTATCGATTGATGTTTTACGTGCAAACAACCTGAATCTTTTTTTTATATAAATATATATTTTTCAAATAGATTTTTGATTCAGCTCATTATGAAAAACATCCCAAACTTTAAAATGCGAAGTTATTGGTTGGTGTGAAGAAAGCCAGCTTCTGTCTTCTCTTGATGAAATAAAATGCAAATGATCATTGTTAACCACAGCTGTGGCTTGTCTGAGGGCCTGGGGTGGACCTGGGGTGTTTTTTTAATCTTTTTGTTTTAGTAACCTAGCTGCAATACTTGTCTGTAATACTAGGGGGGAAAAGTCTGTTTAATCATTTTTACTTGCAGTACTGCTGTGTGTTTGGCGTAACTGCAAGCCTTGGGACAGGCAGAAGTTGTATGATCTACATTGCATCCTTGTCCTGGGCCTGCACTACACTGGAAACAGTATCACCACCTGTTCTTATACCAGTATTTGAGTCAAGCCTTGGTCGAGGAGGGACAGAAGAGAATCAGGCTAAAGTGCATAAAGAGGGCAGTAAGCGGGGGAGATAGACCTGCAGGGGAGAGGGTGTTGCCACGGGCGTCTCTCTCGACTCTTTACAGCACATTGGTGTGGTTCTAGGTTTACTTTGTACTGTTATGCTGTTTACCTTCCTTAACAATTTTCTTTTTTGAGAATCTAAAAAAGAAAAAAATGGTGTTTTTTTCCCCTCCTGCACTGGGGCTACATTTTTCACTTATAAAAATATTTGATGGCCTTTTGATGAATGTCTTCCATAACGAATAAGAAAACCTAGTGGCTTAATTTAGGAAACATGTTAACAAGACACTGTTTTTGAAATTGTAACAAAGTCAACATAAGTGATTTACAGGTACAAAGAATAAAAATAAAGGTAACTTTACCTTTCTTAAATACTTCCTGCCTTAAGGAGCATTTCCATGACTAGCTGGTGAAAGGGTTTAATATCTGCAGAGCTTTATAAAATATACTGCAGTGCATACTGGTCTAGGTAGATGGTCACACAGTGAGTCCTGTCACGCCACTCTGTTGGTCTTTTTTGTCTTGGTAATAGTTGCAGCCCTTGGGTTTCTTTATGCAGATGCTCTTGCTGTGTTCCTCAAAGGATCCAAGCCATAAAATTCTTTATGCATGTCACAGTCAGGATTGACCCAGACCTTGCTTATTCAAATTGTAATTGAAGTGAGATGGGAAGAAATGTTAACAGTGAGCAAAAATAGAACCTTGAGAGGCTGGAGAGATGACTCAGCAGTTAAGAACTCTGGCTACTTTTCCAGAGGTCCTGAGTTCAATCCCAGCACCCACATGATAGCTTACATCTATAAACTGTAGTCTCGTTGGATCAAATGTTCTCTTACATGCACATGTGCAGACAAAACATCCACATACATAAAAATCTTAAAAAAAAAAAACAAAAAAAAAAAACCAGAGCCATGGCAGATGACTGGAAATACTGCCCTTCAATTGTGGCAGCAAACGTCCATCTGGACAGAGAATTTCTTTTTTTATCATTTAAATGGTCATTCCTGATTCTCTTGACTGTAGCAGCATTTTGAGAACTTCATAATTGTAGCAGTAAATTAGGAGCTGCAGTAATGATTAAGAATGTTCTTCATTCTTTGAGAGTTTGTGGTATCTTAAAAAATAGAACCCCTCAAAAAACCTATGGCAATGCATTATAGGAATCATTTCAGACTGCAAATGGCTTGTGCTACTCTGATATCTGTTTCTAAATGTGTTTACTAACTATAGCGTTGACTGCCTGGCCAAATTCCAATAAAACTTTTACACTAAATGATTCCTCCTTAGCCCTAGTTGCTAGTAATATGTGCACTGTGACCACCCCATAAACTGTTAATAAACTGTTCATAGAATTACTGCCAGCAATAGTGGCAAATATCGCAACGTTTTTGTGTAGAACGCATTAATTGTACACCTTCTGTCGACTTCCATCTACACAAATATATAGCTTTTCTATCACAACATTAAGTGAAATTGATGCTGTGGCAAGTTTATTGAGAAACTTTCATAAATGGATATCCCTACTATGACTGTGAAAACATGTCAGGTGTCACATGAGTGTCACAGACAGAAAGCACATGCCTATGCAATATGGCCTACTCTGTATTTATTTGTAAAAACTGAAGCATAATTTAAAGTGTATATCAATACTACTCTGAGTTTCTAAGAGAGGTGTTCATGCTTGTACCAGGTAAGTGAATAAAAAAAAAGATTAAGTGCTTTTTCTTTCATTACTTGATTATTTTCTTTAAAATCAGCTATTACAGGATATTTTTTTATTTTCTACATTCTGTTTTTTAATTAATATGTACTCACTGAACTGAAATTTACTAAATTTGTTTTATAAGGTTTGTAGTGTTACAGAATAACTAAACTGGGATTTATAAACCAGCTGTGATTAACAATGTATTAATTATTTGAACTTGAACCAGACCATTAGGAAAATTATGTTATTTGTTCCCCTTGTATGCTCTTAACTTAAAGAATTTTCCCACATACCGTTTTTGAGATAGTTTGAGATTTGAGGATAGGATGCATGTGAGAGACTCCATAAATTCAACATTCTGTACTATAGCTGACAACTATAAACAAAATGTATCTTAGCATTAATATCTTGAGCCTTGAACATCATATTTAATACAGGACCATTTTAGAAATATTCAGTTAGTTGTATATTTCCTAGGTTACAAGGGCTAGATCTAAGATTATTCTCATGAGAAATGTTGAATTTATGAGAAATGGATTTTGAGGCTTTGAAAATGAAAATGGCTAGTATCTCAAAGATGTCAGTATCCATACATCTATGGTTTCATCCCAGGAGCAGACATTAGCTAGCTGGACAAACAGTTGTGACAATATTTGTCACATAGGGGCCTATGGTTTGTTGCTCAACAATATAGTACTTTTCTCATGTGACTCAACACTATAGCACAAGTATTATTTCCCTGGATTCTCTGAAGGAGCATCTAAAAGACGGGTTTCTGACAGTGTTTGCTCTTTAAACTATGTTTTCTCCTACCCCAAGTTGGCTTTGCATCTATTAAATAAGTTCTTCAGCTGCCTTACTAGGAGTTCTACGAGGGCAACATCTTTTCTGCATTTCACCTTGTATTTAGTTTACTGTGTTAAGATATTTGATTTCAGATTGAATGAATGTAAATAGAAATTAAATGCAAATTTGAATGAACATAAAATAGAAGTGATTTTTTATTACTTGAGAGAAAAAAATTTTAGTATATTTACTATAGCATACATAACAGATGTACAATTTTTTCATTAACGTGTTAGATATGTTCATGTTACCATATTTAATAAACTACTTTTGTATAAAAGATAACAGTTATAAAACTTTCTCCCGAGACATTGGAGCTATTTAAATATATAACAAATCTTAGTGGTCATTTTATGTATTAAGTGTTACAGATTCTTGTTATTTTTAATATACTTGAATTGTTTGCTTTTAAAAATATTCATGAAACAAGCTATGTGGAATCTAGTTTCACATAAAAATAGTGGGAATAATTTCTTATATTAATAATCAACAATTTGCCTAAGTACACCTCATAGCTAGCTTTGATAATGTAATGTTCATGTTCAAAATAATTGTACAAAAAATTAGCAAATATGTCAGATAGCTTCACAGGAGCAATGCTGTGCCTTTCGAGGGCATGGTTTTGGTTTCTAGTACTCACATAATAGTGGTTCATCATAACTATCACAAAATAAATCTGAAAAACAAAGAAATCACCCATCTTGCCACATGCGGTGGTGCCTGCCTTCAGTCCCTTCCCAGTCCTCAGGAGACAGAGGCAAGCAGATCTCTGTGTTTGTAGCTAGCCTGGCCTATAAAGCAAGTTCCAGGACAGCGTAGGCTGCACAGAAACCCAATCTCGAAAAAAATGAAAAACAAAAGTATCTCTAGCAAGGAGTTATAGTCTCAATCCTGGTGGTTGGTAGCATCTCCCCCCGGCCCCAATCCCCTTACCTCCCCTCTCTCTTTGGACATTTATTTTTATGTATATAGGTGTTTTGCCTGTATGTGTCTGCATCATGTGTGCATTGCTCAAGAAAGCCAGAAGAGGGCATCAGACTCCCCTGGAACTGGAGATGGTTGTTCGCTGCGGTGTGGGAACACCCACAGGCCTCTGGAGCAACAGTGCTCTTCACTGCTGAGCCATTGCTCTATGCCCTAGCAGCATTTCTCAGTGCTGGGACAGCAACTGTTTAGAGAGGATGATCTAAATCCACAAAATCAATCCTCTTCCTTTGAGGTGAAAGCAAAGGGCAAAAGCAAGAGAAATGTTTCAGTTTATTACTGATAATGAGTACCACAACCTTACTACATTTTCTGGTTTTTGTTTAGAGACAAGATCTCTTTATATAGCCCTAGGTGGTCTGGAACAAGACAGGGTTTCTCTCTATAGCCCTGCCTGTCCTGGAACTTGCTCTGGAGACTAGATGGGCATCAAACTCAGATTCACCCGCTTCTGCCTTTAATTGCTGGGGTTAAAATATTTGCTATGAGTTACTTCCCTTTTCCTAATTTTAAGTGATAGCCTTGTGAAAAAATCCACCCACCTCAGTCTTCTACAAACTCCCTTTGTTATTTAATCATATTAAAAAAACAAGTTGCCTGGAGAAACTGTGATAAGTGTTAAGAGGGATGAATGTAATAGTTTTAAACAGGAAGTCATTTCAGCTGACTTTCACAGTGAAATTTTAATCACAAATCACTTTCTCTCCTTCATCCCTTGTATATCTAACAACTAAGCTTCACCACAAAGCCAGGAAGGTGATTTAATATACTTAGCAGTGATTCTCATTAGGCAAGGTGTGTGTGTGTGTATAATAGACTCTATGTGTGTGTGGACACATACAATATACACAAATATAGAGTGAATACTCATTTAAAACAAAAAGTGATGTGGTGTTTATCTGGTTGAGGGTATCACAGTCTTCCTGTACCTCTGTCAATCTAGGTAGCAGCTGTACAGACATGATTTCACCCATGACACTTGGTCACTATCCTTATTAAGCCATGTACTGGTTTAGTCTGTCTTTAAAGTTTAACTTTAGTCAGGTGGTGGTGGTGGTGGTGGTAGCACACGACTTTAATCCCAGCATTCAGCATAAACTCTGGTCCTGGAACTGCAGCACATGTTCTAATCTGCTAAAGCCATCTCTAGAACCCAGCTTAGTCTGTCTTACACGGCTAATTTGTTTTTGTCTCAACTTCTCCTTGTTACTGATGATAAATGCGAAGAAGCCTTCGCAGTAGCAGCCCTTTAGTCATGGTAAAGATTTCAGATTCTTCAGAGGAAACACAAGGAAAGGTAAAGTGCGCCATTACCTTTTCTTCTTGCAGAAATCAGCTGGAGATGACTAATGTTCTGGCTTCCCCTGAGTGAAAGTTGCTGTTTTCTCCCTTTCTCCTCGATGTGGAATTCAGCCAGGACACAGTGCGCACTAAGCAGGCACTCCACCACAGCCTTGGGTGCAAGCTTTCATATCTCAACAGGTGGTGATTGTAAAACTTGTGAGCTACATCCCCAGCCCACATTCAAATCACTTTCATTGTTATTTCAAGCTATTACATGGTACTACACAAAACACAAGACAGCTAGTGGCAAGGAGTACATAACAGGTCCACCAGGTGAATGAATCTAAATCATTTATTCTCACTGATTACTAGTCATATTATAGAGCATAATACAGTATTAAAATATATCATCCTCAGTAAATCTTCACTTAGAAAATGTGATTGTTATAGGTAAAATATAGCATTTAGAACTTTCATTTAAAAATACAATCTTATGAAAAATTTAAGCATTTTTAGAATGGGAATTATAAAAATCTGTAAATTGTTTCAGATACTATATATCTTAAAATACTATGCAAAATCTTTATTCTGAAAACCTGTCAGGAAACAGTACCTGAACCCCTTTAAAATGGCTAGTTCTATTTCTAATTGCTATTTTGGTATTATTGATAAGAAATCACATTTCCAATTTAACACTGCAATTATTTGTCAAATAAGTGGAATAAATGTTGCATATTTATTAAGGTGAATGAATATATAGTTTAAAAATGCAGGGCTCTTGCACTTAAACTTCTGAGAAACTGAACTATAAACATGTCTCGTGATACCCTAAAGCCTTTTTCTACTGCTGGAGATCAATTATACCTTTATCAATAGTTACCAAACCAGATAAAATTAGTGTCTTGAGGCCTTAATAGTTGGAACAACTTAGTACATCTGGAGGTGAGATGAAGTGGCCCCATCTTTCCATTTGTTTATACATTCTGAAATCACAGTTCTGCACAGTGGACATGTTTTCTCTCTGTTAAACCATAAGGTGATACATTCTTCACAGAATATATGCTGTAAGGGGATGAAGAAGCAGATCTTACACAGTGCATTCTAGGTCACATACTTTAAAGTTATAAAGGATTTAGCAGTTTCAAATGAGAAAATGACTCTTTTAATAGCTGAGCCAATACTAGTGTTTTGATTCTACTTAACTATTTTCCCGGGTGCTGCTTTTTAAAACCTGCTTAATGGTAACTTACTGGCAGTTACTATGAAAATATGGCAAGGAGCCTTACACATTTATGAACAACTGCTAGTTGAGCAAGGCTAGTATCCAGTTAGAAATAGAGCCTATTTGCCAACTGCTTTAGTATCTTAAGTAGTTGACCAAATTACCCCCTCCCTTTTCTTATGCTCCACTGCACAAAAATCATCAGAAGGGACATAATTTAGGCAGTCTACCATATCCCTTCCATCCTGAACTTTCACTGCTATATAACAAACATAAATGTGATTTTAACAAATCTGTAAAATGCTATATATAATTTGTTTAGAAATCTTACCTGACAAAAGAGAAGAACTGGCTTCTGAAATTCCGCTTGACATATTGTACAAATACCATCCATATCTGAACACTGTCTCTTGCTGGCAGGCACTCCATAACTCTATAAAGACAAATTCTGTTAAAAGTGGAGGGTTTGGTTTTGAAATCTGATCTGGGATATGGTTCAGTGGTAGCACATGTTTGAGGCCCAGGGTTCAATCCCTAGAACTATTTCAATAAAAAATAAACAGATTGTAGAGATTGATTTAGCAGCCCAGACATTAAACATTCTAAGATGGGATTCATTCTAAAGTCCTAAGAATAGTTTGAACTCTAAGATCTTGACTTTTTTACTAAAGTCAACAGGGTTTGCTCATTATCCATACACAATAGTTACGAACAGTCAAAGCTTTCTGAAGCATTGAAATCATGAAGGGGGAGGTGGTGAGAAACACCCGAGGGCTTCATAAGCAGGTCCTAGTTATGATGGGCTACAAAAGCTGTCATGAAAGTCCTATAAGTGAGGATTTACCCTATGGTCACTTCCACTTTGTTCATAGGGTTGACAGATATATGTATATGCACTCAGGGTGCTTATTTTAGTTTTTTTTTTTCTTGTGTGTTAGGTATTGAACCTAGGGGCTCACACGCATGTTAGGCAAGCACTCTCAAGTTACACCAACAGCCCACAGGGCTGAGGCTTGAGGCTATTTCAGCACTAGCCTTACTAAATTCAACCAAGTGAAATGCTTATAACTGCAAATGAATTAACTTAAAGCTAAACTCTGAATTTTTTTTTCTTTTTCTAATTTTTTATTAGGTATTTTCCTCATTTTCATTTCCAATGCTATCCCAAAAGTCTCCCATACCTCCCCCCCTAATCCCCTACCCACCCACTCCCTCTTTTTGGCTCTGGTGTTCCCCTGTACTGGGGCATATAAAGTTTGCAAGTCCAATGGGCCTCTCTTTCAAGTGATAGCCGACTAAACTCTGAATTTTATTGTATCTTTTTAATGTTCTCTTTGTTTTAACAGGAAATTTTTTTTTTTTTTTTGTATGTGTGCTCTTCTGGAACTTGATTTGTAGACCAGGCTGGCCTTAACTCGCAGAGATCTATCTGCCTCTGCCTCCCAAATGCTGGGATTAAAGTCAGATGCCCACACCCACCTAGCATTTGCTTTTATATCATTATATCATTAATGATCTTTAAAAACAAAAAAAGATGGGTCCCCCATTCTTGCTCTCTTCTTCTCTTGCTCCCCCTCTCAACCCATTCCTTTCCCCCTTTTTCTTTCATGGTCGGCCTCTACTCTATTCCCTTCTCTCTTTCTTTCTTTCCTACCCCCTCAACTCCCCTCCCATGCCCTAAATAAACTATTCTATACTTTAAATTACTTTTTTTTTTTTTTTTTTTGCTAGACTTCCTTGAAGTGTTCAGGCTGGCCCTTAACCTTTAATTCTGAGATGAGAAACTCCTCCATTCCCTCCCCTACCTCTCCTAAAACCTAACAGCCTGTTATGAACTGAGAACTGTTATTGCTGTTGGTAGAATGCTTGCCTAGAAAACTTAATTTTCAAATACAGAATTGAGTATGAGGAAATTTCTTTTAGTACAAAAATTGCAAGGGACATGATTTTTACTGAGTTGTCCTCAAACTAAAATCATACTTAAAAGTGTTTTCATAAAAGTGAAATAGGCTATGTTAATAAAAATATACAAAGCAAGTATCAGTGGATTAAAAAAGGAAAACAAAAGTCCATGACAAGGTTTTTAAAGTGTGTTTGTAAATCCTAAAAGATGTCCAATGGATTTGCTTTTGTGCTTCCTTTTACAGGATATCCAAATGTCTATCACTGAGCCCAGATCCAAACTGACACAGGGAATGCAAGGACAAGAGACAGTCCAGTACAGAGTCACTGAAGCAGCTGGTGGGCAGTGGGATTTAAGAAACTGCTGGTGGAATTCAAACTTCTAAGTCATTACAGCCCCAAGTGCCAAAATATTAGAAAATAATCTCGAAGTAGAAGAGGAAGAGCTTATGAATGTCTATTTGTAACACTACTAGAGAAAATAGGGCGAAACAAGGTAGAAGTATTTCCCTTAACTGACAAAAGTACTTACCGGTCGTGTAAAAAATACTCGTAAGACCTGTCTGAAAGTTCTCAAGTGTCCAAAAAAGTCCAAAAGCTAAAAGAGGAAGAGACAATTTATTAATTCAAACCCTCTATATGCTAAACCTAAAGACCAAAGGTAAAATTCAATTCCCACCTAACCTAGTGTTCATTATATGCCATACTAGTCGTCCATTATGAATTTATTTCAAGCTTAATAGTGCATAGATCTGAGCCACCTCTTACCCTACAGCTACAGTTTAAGACAAACCTATGTCAAAGACACTGCAGCAGGCTAGCAGATAAGAGTACTGGCTGCACCGGGCCTTTAATCCCAGCACTCGGGAGGCAGAGGCAGGCGGATTTCTGAGTTCGAGGCCAGCCTGGTCTACAGAGTGAGTTCCAGGACAACTATACAGAGAAAAAAGCACTGGCTGCAGTTCCATTCCATTCCTAGCACGTGGACACTGTGCTCATGTGACATACAAGCATAATTACAGGGAAAACACATACACACAGTTGCAACAAAGAAGGAGGGGCGGGGGAGGTATCAGCTTCATTTAATTCAAATACCCTTGGCATTTAGACTTGAAAGTATTGGGGGTGGGGGGCGTATACCTTTGATCCTGGCACTCTGGTGGCAGAGGCAAGCAGATCTCAGAGTTAGAGGACAGCCTGGTCTACAGTAAGATCCAGGGCTACATAGAGAAACCATGTTTCAGAAAACAAGTTTCATTGGTCTATGTAACAATAACAAGTTCCAGGACAGCCAGAGCTACATAAGTGAGATCCTGAATCAACAACCCAACACACACACAACAGGGGCGCACACACACACTCACTTGAGCTCTCTTTCTCTCTCAGAAAGTTTAATAAAGTGCTAAGTTGAAAGGATCAGGCATAAAGTGAAGAGAAGAAGCTAGTCCTCTGGTTTGAGACCTGTGTATTACAAGTGGTACTGTGAGGTTAGTGTCTTTTCTACTTAATCTCCCTT
This sequence comes from Mus musculus, assembly GCF_000001635.26. Classification (NCBI taxonomy): domain Eukaryota; kingdom Metazoa; phylum Chordata; class Mammalia; order Rodentia; family Muridae; genus Mus; species Mus musculus. Next base: position 86,492,242 of record NC_000077.6, on the reverse strand, counting down.
GGATAGCACGTGTATGTTCATCTTTGCTACTCCTCAACAAAGACTGAGCTTAGCTTGGTGGCAGGTATTTAGGAGGCCAAGGCACCCTGGGCAACACAAGGAACCTATGTAGTCCCCTACCCCCAGACCATTAGGTTCCTTCTACTCTTTCTTGATCACTGTCTTTATTGAGGTGGTCTTCCTGGTTGCCAATGCTGGCAAACTCATGATCTTCCTGCCTCTCTAGCTGGGATTACAGGTATATGTATATAGAAATATACAGGTATATTTCTACATTTCTAAATAGGTAAGAGGCTGTCATTACTTTCAATTAGTGATATGAAGATAAATTTTGAGGCAGCTTAGTAGTAATGTAAAGCCAGGAATTAGTATAGCAGTCACTTTGCCAAAATTAGTGTTACTTACTTTTAGTATGAGGTAGAGTAAAGCCAGCAATATCCCAAGACTCCATGTAGTTACATTACCAAACTCCCCGTAGCTTATAAGGTACCGAAACCAAACTGGTATAGGAACAAAAATTCGGTAATACTGACACAATTCTTCTAAAAGCATGTACCAATATCCCTAAAAAAAGGAAGGGAAAAGAAATAAATTCAGCTAACCAAGGTATTAAACACATAGCATAGACACTATTGGAAGGAGAACATCATAAGTATATAATGCACTAATCACAATAACTAAATTATATTTCAGAACTATGATTAACACAAATCTGACTTGACTATCACATACCATTGTCATTACATGGCTTGGCTTGGTGTTGGGCCAGTGAAATGACCCAGTGGGTATGGATAATGGCCTTAGTTCACTTCTTTTTTTTATGTTAGTTACATATTGTTTTTATTCAGGCTTGTCAATTAAGAAATACAAACCAAGCAACTGTTCGTTGCTTCTACAGGTCCAATCTTTCCTTCAGAAGCTGCTCACTACAGCTCTGAAGTAGTGTAGTACAGGCAGCAAGAGATTTGGGTGGAGCAACAACTCATCTGAAATCCAGAGTTAAGTATTTACTTCCTTTGGTGCCTTGTACAGAAAGGCACTGTTAAGATGTTACAAAATAGAAAATGCCCACAGCAAATAGTTCTAGTGGCAACTTACTATCAGCAAGTTACAGTGGTGGCGATGATTCTCTTCATTTTATTCTTAGTTCACTTTCTAGAACCCATGTGGTGGAGAGGTACACACAAAATAATAAATGTGAAAGAAATGTCTTAATTTGTAAGTTGGGTATGATGACTCACATTTGGGAGGCTATGGTAGCAGAATTGCTATGAGTTCCTGAGCAGCTCAGTCACTAAGCCACTGGCTAACTGCTTACATAGTCATTTATCAGTTGTCAGTGCTTCAGAGAGAAGCACAAGTACAAATTTAGAATTGTCTGATGTATGATGTGAAGACTGAGTTTTCAATTATTTTGAAGGAAATATCATTCTGATTTTGGCCAATTCATTAATATTTTCAGTTGAAGTACTTGAGCAAGTGGTTGCCCGGCAAAAGTAATAAAAATTAGGTTATTTAGGTGTGGAGAGAGCTCTGCAGTTAGAGAACTTCTTGCTCTTCCAGAGGACCTGAGCTAGGTTCCCAACAGCCACATAGCAGTGTATAAACTGCAGACCCAGGGGATCTGATGCCCTCTTCTGGCCTCTAAACTGAGAGACATGTAAATGAAGACTGGCTAGCATTCAGGGGTTTTGCTAACATCATTCCAATAAGCATTAGTTAGTTTTTTACCTTTGATTTAAAAGGCATGATGAAAGAAGGCACCAATAAAATCAGGCATTTTAAACCCATGAAAAAGAATTTCAGAATGAAGTCTGTAATTCCAACAATCCAAAGAACTTCCCAGAAGCTCAACTGTTCGAGTGTAGGATTTAAGAAAATTAAGCTACCAAGAGAAAAACATAAGCATTTATTAAAGCAACACAGAAACATAATGTATTGGTAAAGGTTTTAAGTTTGCTGCAGTATTTTACATATTTCATGAGCGTTCAGAGCGCTAGCATTGAACTATACCCCTAGCCTGTTCAGTTTCCAGGCATCTAACAATACATTCCTACAATAGCTTTAAGTCAGAGATGTCACCTCCTTTTATGTCCAGGCTGGGCCTCCTTCTCCACCTAAACTTCCTTACTCTGGTTGGTTTTGTACAATTCCATGAGCCCCTTTTGTTTCGCATGTTCTTTCACCTAGGCTGACCTCACTGGGTTTACAGGCTATGCCCAGCAAGTCTTGTAACTTTTAAGTATCAAACATATATTCTGATAATACCAAATTTAAAATGCTGTGTTTCTGTGTGGTGAAGGACAGTATGTGCACGTCTGAGTGCGGATGCCTGTGAAGTCAGCAGAGGGCATCCGACCCCTGGACCTGGAGTCTCCTCTGGAAAGTAGCAGGTGCTCTTGACCATGGCTCTGTCTTCCCAGGCCACAGGTCATTCCTGTCTCACACCCACTCTACCTCCCAGGCCTTCTAATTATCTAAGCTAAAACGTCAGAATATCTGGCATGTACATGCATGTTAACATGTGTTTTACTGATTCATTTTAGAAACAAAAGTTTGGTAATAACCACCTAATGTTACTAAATAAACACAGATTAAAACTGGTGAGTGGCACATTACCTGTATTTCCAGCACTCAAGAGGCTGAGGCAGGAGGAATGCAAGTTGGCACCCTGGACTACACAGTGAGATCCTATCTCAAAAACAAAAAGCAAAAAAACTGATTCAACAGAAATCCACTTATCAAAAAGTACTTATTGAGCACATGCTATGTGCCATGGTATTGGGGATACAAACCTGCCACACCTGTTAATCATGAACGACAAGTGGATTAAAATCATTTACTTAAAATAAGATACTTATAACTGCAAGGTAGAAATTAAATATTAAAGAAATTAAAGATCACCACAAGGTGATCTTATTGACTAGAAGCTTAATTTCTCTTAATAAATTAGTGAATAAACATCTAATAAACACTAATCTCACAAAAAAAGGAAAATTGAACCCTACTAAGCATTACATGCAAATCCATAGGATAAATGATAAACAACAGACATATACTAGGATCTCTGATTACCTGTAATGAAGTGACTGAGAATGAAAAGTGTAATATAAGAGGACGGAGGAACCTGCCAGGAACACCAGTAACCAAGCACAGCGGAGCTTTGATGACCGTTCCTGAAAAAGACACAATTCTGTAATTTACTGTGTTATGTTAGGCCGGAATTTTAATTAATAATAAATAGCATTTTCATCTGATGATCAATGTATTAACTTAGCAGGTAGTCTGTATGTTATTAAGAATAAAAACATTCTATGTTGCTCATTCCCACAACCACTGTTTTTGTTAATACTTAATTAACAAAACATAACTCTGAGCAAAATTTTAAAATGCAAGCCGGGCACAGTGGCGCACACCTTTGATCCCAGCACTGGGGAGGCAGAGCCAGGCAGAGATGTCTTGTGAGTTTGAGGCCAGCCTGGTCTATACAGTGTTCCAAGACAGGCAGGGCTGTGTAGAGAGACCCTGTTTCAAACCATCAACCCCATAAAAAAAAATTAAAAAAATACAAGACCTAGGAGTCTCAGAGCCCAATCTCCATAATGACATTAGGGGACCTGGCCAAAGTAATCTTTACCTCTGCAGCTCTTTTTTTTCTCTTCCACAAAACAGAAATTTAAAAAATTTTAAATTTAAAAATTTAAATATAAAAATTTAAATCAGTTCCTAAATATACAGTAATTTTGACCTTTAAAATTCAAGTTTTTACTACTAGTTTAATTGAAAGTTTTACAGTTGAGCCCTAATCCATAACCTGAACAACTGTTTTGAGTACTAACATGATACCCAAAAGTGGAAACTTCTTTTTTTTTTTTTTAAAGATTTATTTATTGTTATAAATAAGTATACTGTAGCTGTCTTCAGACACACCAGAAGAGGGAGTCAAATCTCATTATGGGTGGTTGTGAGCCACCATGTGGTGGCTGGAATTTGAACTCAGGACCTTTGGAAGAGCAGTCAGTGCTCTTACCCACTAAGCCATCTCGCTAGCCCGGAAACCTCTACACATGACTTCACCACTAAGTCAAAACACTGGCACACTGAAAATACTATATAAGAATGCTTCGGGCTGGAGAGATGGCTCAATGGTTAAAGGCACTGACTGCTCTTCCAGAGGTCCTGAGTTCAAATCCCAGCAACCACATGGTGGCTCACAACCATCTGTAATGAGATCTGATGCCCTCTTCTGGTGTGTCTGAAGACAACTACAATGTGCTTATATATAATAAATCTTAAAAAAAAAAAAAAAAAGAATGCCTCTGGGCTATGTGGGTAAGGCAGACAGAAAACAACTTAAAGACACCTCATTATATATGGATAAAATTTCCAATGTTAAAGAAGTCAATCTGGTACTAATATTTTTGTTCTCTAAAGAGAGGGTCTCACTCTGTAGCACAAGGAGGCCTGGTACTCACTGTAATATTCCAGACTGGTTCTGAATTCATGACAATCTTCCTGCCTCAGCAGCCCCAGTGCTGGGATTATAAGCACATACCACTATGCCCAGAATTAACCTGTGCTAGTTTTGAATATGCACTAAAATTTTTGTTAATATGCTATACTATAAATTCCCAGATACAACCCCTCTTCTGGTGAAATTTCATAGATTCTTGGAACTTTTTCTAATGATTCAGATGATTAAAACTTTTCACATTACTAGAAAAACTTCTTGAGATTATTCTTTTTAAATAAGAGACATCTGCCATTCGTGACAGGGCATGCCTTTAAACCCAGCACTCAGGAGGCAGGCGTAGCTCTTGAGTCTGAGGCCAGCCTGGTCTACACAGTGAGTTCCAAGCCAACCAGAAAGTCATAGTGAAATCCTGTATCAAACACCCACGTAAAACACCAGGGCCAATGTAGTCAGTGCTTGCTTTTATTTCCTGCCAGTCTCATGCAGCATCAATCAGCTTTTAAAATGATATTATACTACTCTGTATAATTAACTCATAAAGTACAAAGGTCCTTGCCAAACTAGATCACACAGTGTGGTCTAAGTCTCTTAACCCTCCTGTCTAGGTTTGTTTTGTTTCCTTTTTTTAGGAACCAAACAACTTAAGTAAGGTTAGTTGTTTGGTTCCTAAAAATTGCTTAGTTACGCATTAGGACAGGGAACTTAAGCCGGGTGTGGTAGCGCATGCCTTTAATCCCGGCACTTGGAAGGCAGAGGCAGAGGCAGAGGCAGGCGGATTTCTGAGTTCGAGGCCAGCCTGGTTTACAAAGTGAGTTCCAGGACAGCCAGGGCTACACAGAGAAACCCTGTCTCGAAAAACCAAAAAAAAAAAAAAGGACAGGGTACTTATTTAGAAAATAAAACAAAGCATGTGGTGGCCATCACAATGTATCCTGTTGTTTCCTACTCCTCTGGAAAGTAACTTATATTTCTCTCAAAGTTATCTCTAATTCTGTAGAGAGAAAGAGTTAATGATTTAGTTGCTTGTCATACTTACTCTTAGAAAAACCTGATTTACAATGCTTTTGTTTGCATACATAAAAGTTGTTAGCAGCCCAATTCCAAGAGAAATTCCTGTTAGAAAATAAGTTCTAGTTAATTGAAAGAAAAGAAAAAAAACCAACAAGATTATATATACTGATATAATTTTTAAAAGCTAGCAACCAAAATATGTTAAAATTATTAATAAAATGGGAAACTTAATTCAGCAGTTTTATTTCCTACCTGTTATATGCTGCATAACAAGTTTAATACCCAGAATTAAAATATAAGGAAGACTTTTTTGCAACCACTTGAAGAGATAGCGGAATTCTGAGAAGGAGCCACTTCCATGTTCCCCAGACTCTGTAGCAAAGTCATCAGGTGGTCTTGCTTCACTGTGGGAGTAACTCCGGAAACGACCATGCACACATCCATGGGCACAAGTACAGACGCCTGACCTGGGATTTCTAGAGCTTGGATTTTCAGAATATTCTTTTGGTCCGGAGTTTATTTGGATATGTACATCCCCAGGGTGAAGGGAACCTTCTGTTGATCTTGAATGACCACACGGGGAGGCTGCAGCATCTTCATGTGCAGTGCCCGGAGGATCATGCAGTTGGTTACAGCTGGCTTGCATGGCCCTTGAGTATTTTCTCTCTAAAATGTCTTTGCTTCAGGACTCTTTCTCCTTAAAAGTAAAATCAAAGAGCAGAAAGCATTCTAAGTTAATCACAAGCAGTGCATCGGTTCATTAGGTGTCCTTTGTTCACTAAAGGGGCAGTTGACAGTCACAGACAAGTTTCAGGTCCTTCAATCTTTGCAACTGTCAAAGCTCTGCTGCCCTGCCCCACTCCAACCTCGAAGTCCAACTTGGCAAACCAAGAGTTTTGAACCAGGGGCTACTTAAAGTACAAAGCACTGCAGATGTCTTGATTTTTCAAATGTGCCAAAAGACATCAGCAAAGAGTCAAAGGGGTGCCCAGCAGATACCACAGTGAATAGCAGCACTAATGCTGAATAAGTTGGCTCATGTACTCTGAGGCAGAGTCCACATCAGGAAGTTTGCTAAGGGTGGGTGAGATGGCTGGGTAAGTCAAGACCTTTAATTTGAGTTAAATCCCCTAAACTCATATGGTGGAAGCAATGAACTGACTCCCACAAGTCCTCTGACACACACACTAAATAAATACAATAGATTTTTTTTTACAGATTCATTAATGTTTAGAAGGAAAAAAATCAGTGCCTTAATTAAGCATCAACAAAGATAATAAACACTTCATTTTATGCTGAAACAGCTTCCACAAAGCTAATAAGGTTTTCAGTAATTAATGGTGCCACCGAGAATATTGCTTCTCCTTCCAAAAGAATGTTAGTCAAATGCCTTTGAAAGAGGACCCTTAGGGGGAGTCATCACGTAATTGCTAAGTGATGCTTTAGTCTAAATAAGGAGTTAGCCTCCCGAATAAAAATGCCACCATCGGCTTGGTTAGGGGTGTCAGAAGAGAGGCTGTGGGCAGGGCAAGATCCCTACGTGATCCAGTGTGGATCTCGGACCAGGGTGCCAGAATCGTGCTGTCGCCCGACGAAACGCAGAGCCCACCGCCGGGCCTCTCCCGTTTCCCCCGCGATGGAGCTAGCTGCGGCGGAGGCTGGCTGGCTGAAACCGTGCAGTTACTGTGTGACGTTTCGAAGAGGCTCGGAAGCCACAGCGGCTCTATCGCCTCACTCTCTGAAGAGCGACTTGGGACAGGACAGTTTGTGTCTCTGCTATTAAAAAAGAAACACAAAACCTGCCCTCCTTCATACATAAACAAGAAAAGGGGAAAGGGAGAAAGAAAAGTCAACGCCAACTCTTCCGGAATCCGCGAGGACAGAGTTCTCCACCCACGTCCGAGCTTCGGCTCTTCTCCCCGGAAACCCTCCGCCTCACCCCCTTCCCCAGGCCTGACCTCTCATGACCAGGAGCGGGCGGCCTCGGCAGCCACAATACCAACAGCCCGACACGCGGCCGCAAGCCCTTCTCGCCAAGCCTTCAGCCTCGGACGCCACCAGCAGCGCTCGGCCTGGCCCCGCGGCGGCGCGCGCGCTCCCTAGACGTCGTCACGCGCGGCCCGCCTTCGCCGGGCCACGCCCTCGCCCAGTGGAAGAAGGAGCCTCTAGGCCCCGCCCCGCGCTCATCCCGGCCCCGCCCTTCCCAGCAGAGAAGGGAACCTTTAGGCCCTGTCCCGAGTCCCTAGCCCCGCCTTCACTGGGAGGAGGAGGAGGAGGGCGCATCTAGGCCCCGCCCTGAACATCGTAGACCCGCCCTGTCGCCCTGTGGCCCTGTTGGTGATGTTATACGAGTGGCGTAGTGGCGGACGTGTGTGCTAATTAAGTCTGCGTGGCTGTCACGTCTTGCGTGTATTAGTGATCAGTCACACGCTTCGGAGTCCTTCAGTACTTGAGGTTGAAAATGGGTAGGTCCAGGAACCTGCTCGGCAGCGGGCTGCGTACCGGGAGCCGCGATCTGGCTTCCGGCTGCGTGTTGCTAGCTACGCCAGACCCGCTGGGCTGCCTGGGCAGAGAGGTTGTGTGACCTGGATTCGGGTTCCAAGCCTGAAGTTGAACAGTGTGCCCTAGTTCGTGCCAGAACCGGGTGCCAGAACTGGATATCAGACGCGCCAGGAAGTTTGTGAGGCCCTGGAAGTAGATTTAGAAAACCCCGTGTTGGCGAGCAGGGAACTCGACTTCTAAAATAAAGGCTACTAAAGGGGAAAAAAGATACTACAAGGAAAAAAAAAAAAAACACAGTTCTGGAAAATCTAGGACATCATATGTATAACAGGATTCCTATGATTCTTGAAATTAAGTATTTCATCGGAGGCTGACGTGACTAGGCAAAAGTCTGGCGTTTTGCACACACTTGGCTTTTTGCAGAGACACTTCTGAGTTACGTGTCCAGTAATTTTGTCTTTCTACCTGACTTAAACCTTTCAAATACCTTGTCAAAATCTCCTTAGCCATGAAATTTTGTCTTCCTTTCATAGTAGTATAACTGAATCTACTGGTTTTAGCCTCAGCCCTTCATTCATCTTGAGACTATTCTTAAATTTCTCTCAAGTCAAAAAGCACTTTAAAAAATCCCAATGCTCTTTTGGATCTGCTTCTCTCTGTGACCAGCACATTAGCACTCTCTTTTTTTAAGACTTGGTCCCAAGTAGAACAGGCCTATTTGTGCCTGTGCGTGATGGTGACAGGTAGTGCCTGAACTGGTACGACAGAGGACACTTTTGGGAAATTTTCTCTCCTACCTTTATTTGGGTTCCAGGGAGCCAACTGAGACTGCAAATTTTGTGCACAGCAGAGATCCTATGTGAGTAGTTTTATTTTAAACTAAAATGAACGTATGATAAGCATTAGTGGCTCATGATTGTAATCCTAGAATTTTGAAGACTAAGACAGAAAGATGCTGTGAGTTCCAGGCCAATCTATGATACAGAGTAAAACTCTTTTTTTTTTTTTTTAAAGATTTATTTATTTATTATATGTAAGTACACTGTAGCTGTCTTCAGACACTCCAGAAGAGGGCATCAGATCTTGTTACAGATGGTTGTGAGCCACCACGTGGTTGCTGGGATTTGAACTCTGGACCTTCGGAAGAGCAGTCGGGTGCTCTTACCCACTGAGCCATCTCACCAGCCCCAGAGTAAAACTCTAAATCTCAAAAAATAACATAAATGCAAATTTAGGCAGCAGGAAAATCATGAAATGTCACATAATCACGCCCCAACGACAGCAGAACAACAGTTTGTAAACTTAATATACCTAATGTTCAAATTCCCATTTTATTTTTTTATGTATTTATTTTAGATTCATTTAGTATGTATACAACGTTCTCCCTGTATATATGCCTGCACACCAGAAGAAGGCACCAGATCTCATTACAGATGGTTGTGAGCCACCACATGGTTGCTGGGAATTGAACTCAGGACTTCTGGAAGAGCAGCCAGTGCTGTTAACCTCTGAGCCATCTCTCCAGCCCCAAATTCCCATTTTAACAATATAACACACTGAAGGCATATCAGTACATACTGGAAATTTATTAGTACATTTTATTCAAATACCTTGACTAAACAGTCACAGATTTGAAAGAGAGCACTTGAGATGAGCTTTGATTTCTGGGATAAGATTTCTTTTCACTCGAATCCGGAATATTAGAAACGGCGTTTTCATTCTAATTAGTTAGTTAAGAAAGCAAGGCTCGTGCCAGGCAAGATGTGCCTGCTGGTACAGCAGTGGCACAGAACAAGGGGAACCAACCACAGGAGGGAATTCAGATCAAGTACTGTCAACCTGGTCATGGCTCAGGAGGTCACAGGCCCTAAGGAGGAACCTACTGCTGTTCTAATAAGGGACATGTCAAACTGCCTTCTGAATATGCTTATATCCATAGACTAGTACTGCCCTCCGTTTGGGCCAAAGACACTGCAGTATCCAGCAGTTAATGCTGAGAGTGTTGAGCGCTTCTTGGTCAGGGCCATCTGTTTCAATCCTCCCTCCCTACCAGGCTAAGAAACATCTGGGAAGGAGGGTGGAGAGAGGTAAGAGCAGGAGGGAGGGGAGGGGTGCTGTGAGATTCTGTTTCAGGGACAAGGCATGGTTGTTGAACCCATGAACTTACGAAGCTCCGATCAGATCAAGATCAAGTTAACAGGATTAGTTAGCATTCTAGTAGGCATCACTGATTGGACTCAGTGGGTTACTGACAAAAACAAAAGACTAGAAGACATGAGAAGGGAAGGGAGATGTGCTGGAGGTGCCCGGGAAGACGGGGAGGAGAAGGAGGGGACCTCTGGAGACATGGGTATATTGAACAAGACGCAAGGTTCACATGAATGAAATTGTCAAATAATAAAAGATAATCTGCTAAAAGCAACAACAACAAAATCAGTAAATTCAAGTCAGTAATCCCAGAACTGGAAGCTGGAGGCAGGAGAATCTGGAGTTCAAGGCCAGCCTCACCTGTGTGAAAGCCCTGTCTTTAGCCAACCAACCAACAAGAAAACAAGCAAAAAAGCATTTACTAACTATTTACTGACAAAATTTGTCCTAGATACTCAGAGAGAATGAAAAACAACACAGCCCAAATCCCACAGGGAAGTCCGTCATTAGAGAGGCCTCACAACAAATAATTACAGTAGACTGGACCAGACGCTGTCATTAAGGGTTGTTTGCATTGCTGTGGAAGAGGTAGGAGACTTTAACTTGGTCAAGCAAGAAACACTTCATTATGGCTGTACCAGTTGCAATGAAGGCTAAAGAATGAGATCTGAGTATAGAAACATTTGGGGAGTGGGGGGCTGGAGAGATGGCTCAGCAGTTAAGAGCACTGGCTGCTCTTCCAGAGGTCCTGAGTTCAATTCCCAGCAACCACATGGTGGCTCACTACCAGCTAGAATGGGATTCGATGCCCTCTTCTGCAGTGTCTGAAGATAGCGACAGTGTACTCATATAAAAAAAGGAAGGGAGGGAGGGAGGAAGGAAGGAAGGAAGGAAGATTTGGTGGAAAAACACACTACTGAAATACCATGGCCCTTTGAGGACTTAGCTCTTTGGTTTTTGGAACAGCAGTAAGCATAGTAGAGAAGTGGAAGAGAAGTCCCAGTATAGAGGCAGCAATACAAAACAGCTAGGGGCCTCACCTAGCAGTCTGTACTTCATTCTTTATTTTTATTTTGTGGGCATTGTTGTTTTGTATGCATGTATGTCTGTGTGAGGGGTTGGATCCCCTGGAACTGGAGCCACAGACAGTTGTAAGCTGGGTGCTGCAAATTGAACTTGGGTTCTCTGCAAGAACAAGCCAGTGCTCTTCACTGCTGAGCCATCTCTCCAGTCCCCACTGTGGTTTGTTCTAATGGTTCAGGAGGAGCTACTGAGTTTTAAGCATCAGTTCTGTGACCAGAGTGTGTTTCCAGAAAATTCACAATCTAGTAGGACACAATGCAGGGTGAATCAAGCGGCTCTCAGTACGTCGGGTAGGAGGACCTTGTTAGTGTATCGGCATTCAGGGGGAGGATGAGAGTAGAGAGGTTGTAAGAGAGGAGTCCCAGGTTTCAGGTGGCAGCCATCACTCCCTACTCCCTCCCACATTGCACCCAAGATTATTTTTTTAAATGTATTAATTTATTTATTTAATGTATGCAAGTACACAGTTGCTGTCTTCAGACACACAAGGAAAGGGCATAGGACTCCATTACAGATGATTGTGAGTCACCATGTGGTTGCTGGGAATTGAACTCAGGACCTCTGGAAGAGCAGTCAATGCTCTTAACCACTGAGCCATCTCTCCAGCCCCCAAGATTATTTTTAAAGATTTATTTGTTTATTTTATGTATGTGTGTACACTGTAGCTGTCTTCAGACACACCAGGAGACGGCATCTCAGAGGTCCCAATCAGGTGCTGAAGACATGGAGGATTGATTCTTAGAGAGCTGCTGGTCTTCCATCTTTGGGTTTCTTTTAGTTGGAATCCCATAGAAGTTGGTTCTAATATCAGCAAAGGAATGCCACAGCAATGGGATAGGTGAATTTGCCAGCAAGGATGAAAGTATGCAGGCAAAAAGCAAAGCTCCCTTTAAAAAAAAATTATTTATTTCAGTTGTATGAATACTCCATTGCTGTCTTCAGGCACACCAGAAGAGGGCATCAGATCCCATTACAGATGGTTGTGAGCCACCATGTGGTTTCTGGGAATTGAACTCAGGACCTCTAGAAGAACAGTCAGTGCTCTTAACTGCTGAGCCCCTGCAAAGTTCCTCTTTTTCGAGTCTTTTGCCTGTACTGACACTAGAATATGCCCCCCACATTTAGGATGGGTCTTCCTATTGGAAATGATCTGATCAAGAAAGCAATGCCACCAGGCGTGGTGGCGCACGCCTTTAATCCCAGCACTTGGGAGGCAGAGGCAGGAGGATTTCTGAGTTGGTCTACAAAGTGAGTTCCAGGACAGCCAGGGCTGTACAGAGAAATCCTGTCTCGATAAATAAATAAATAAATAAATAAATAAATAAATAAATAAATAAATAAAAGAAAGAAAGGAATGCCTAAGCAACTTGTGCTTCAGTTGATTCCAGGTGCAGTCAAGTTGGCAACCAAGGTGTACTGGCCATTGGTATAGAAGCAGTCATGTTAATGGATTCTTGAAAGCTTCATGGCTGGCAAGCTTTTGCAACCATGTGGTCCAGTGAAGGCTGGATTCTTACACAAGGGGCCATTGGAGCGAGGTCCAGTTATTCTGCCTTGCTTAGCTTCCTATGAGGGGCCCTAAACATGTATAAGGCAACCCTTGACTTAGCCCCAACTGAGGTCATTTGGACCAGAGAAGTCAATCAGTCAACACAGAGCATAAGAAGAAAAAACAAAACAAAAACCAAAACCAAACCATCATTGATTTGAAGCCTCCAGTTTGGAGAGCTCCAGATTTGCTTCACAACAGTGATTAACTGATACCCGAGTGACTGATTCCATGTGCTGTGGGAAAGGAAGTGTCTTGGCTTGAGCGGCTAGACAAATTAACGTTGGAAAACTCTACACACTACAATAAATGACTAACTATTGCTACCAAGTAGAGCCTGGAGCATGTGCCTGCAGAGACCAGAAGGTGTCAGGTCCCCTGTGGCTAGAGTCTCAGGTAGCTGTAAATTGCTCAGCATCAGCACTGGAAACAGGCTCAGGTCCTTTGGGAGAGCAGCAAGTGCTCTTTAACCGCTTAGCCATTTCCCCAGCTCAATCTCTCTCTTTTCTTCTTCTTCTTCTTTTTTTTTTTTTTGCTTGTTTGTTTGTTTGTTTGTTTGTTTTTTGTTTGTTTTTTGAGACAGGGTTTCTCTGTATAGCCCTGGCTGTCCTAGACCTCACTCTGTAGACCAGGCTGGTCTCAAACTCACAGTGCTGGGATTAAAGGTGTGTGCCACCACTGCCTGGTTGTAAGTTTGTTTTGTTTGTTCTTTTTTTGGTTTGTTTGTTTATAATTATTATTTTTGTTTTTTGTTTTTTTGAGACAGGGTTTCTCTGTATAGCCTTGGCTGTCCTGGAACTCACTTTGTAGACCAGGCTGGCCTCAAACTCAGAAATTCGCCTGCCTCTGCCTCCCGAGTGCTGGGATTAAAGGCATGCGCCACCATGCCCGGCTTCTTCTTCTTTTTAAATATCTATCTATCCATCTATCTATCTGTCTTAGTCAGGGTTTTACTGCTGTGAACAGACACCATGACCAAGGCAAGTCTTATAAAAACAACATTTAATTGGGGCTGGCTTACAGGTTCAGTCCATTATCATCAAGGTGGGAGCATGGCAGTATACAGGCAGGCATAGCACAGGCAGAGCTGAGAGTTCTACATCTTCATCCAAAGGCTGTTAGTGGAAGACTGACTTCCAGGCAACTGGGGTGAGAGTCTTAAGCCCACACCCATAGTGACACACCTATTCCAACCAGGTCACACCTATTCCATCAAGGCCACACATCCACAGGGTGCCACTCCCTGGTCCAAGAACATACAAACCATCACACTATCTATCCATTTATCATCTATTTACTCATCTACCTATTAATTATTTGTGTGTATGTGTAGAGACATATAGATGAAAGTTAGAGGACAACTTGTGGAGTTGTGGCATTCAGTTTTCTCCTTTCACCTTGTCCTGGGTGTGCCAGTTAGTTTTGTTGTTTGTTTATTGTCTTTGTGACATAACCCAGAGTCTCCTCAGAAGAGAAGCACAGATGAAGAAATGCCCGAATCACACTGGCCTGTGAGAGGCCGCAGCCACTGTGGTGGCATCACCCCGGGCAGGTGGGCCTAGGTTGGATAAGAAAGCTAGCTGAGGTGCTGGAGGGAGGACTCAGCGGTTGAGACCACTGGCTGTTCTTCCAGAGGACCCAGGTTCAATTCCTGGCACCCAAATGGCAGGTCACACCTGTCTGTAACTCCAGTTCCAGAGCTTCTGACACCCTCACACAGACATCCATGCCACACACCAATGAAGATAAAATGGGTTGTAGTAAACTGGGTTGGAGAGGTGGCGCAGCAGTTAAAAGCACTGGCTGCTCGTCCAGAGGTCCTGAGTTCAATTCCCAGCAACCACCTGGTGGTTTAAAACCGTCCATGGTAAGATCTGATGCCCTCTTCTGACAGATGCTCTCTTCTGTCATGCAGCCATACATGCAAATAGATTGCTCATACACAGATATAAATCTTTTTAAAGGTAAAAATAAGTTATATAATAAAAGAGAAAGCAAGCTTTCTGGGTACGAGCCCAAGGGAAAGCGCATAGGGAGTGATGCTCCGTGATGTCTGATTCAGCTCCTGCTCCGACTTCTTTCAGTGATGGGCTTGGATCTAGACGTGAAGCCAAATAAACCCTTTCTTCTCTGGATGTTGCTTTTGGTTAGAGTCTTCTCCCAGCAACAGAAAAGCAAACTGGAGCAGGGATCAGAATCAGGTCCTCTGGCTTGGTGGCAGGCATTTCTCCCCACTCAACCATCTCACTGGCCCCCGTTAAAATGGTTGATGACATTCATTTAGTGTGTGCGCCACGCCCATCTCACACGGGCACACGAGAATGCAGCAAGGGCGTGCAGATGTGAAAGGGCAACTTGAGGGAGTCCGTCCTTCCCTTCCATCAGTCCTGGGGATCGAACTCAGGCTGTCTGGCTTGGTGGCAGTTGCTGGTACTTGCTGAGCCATTCCACTGGCCCTTGTTTTCTTTAAGATCGAGGCTCACTCACTGTGTGCTCTGACTAGCCTGAAACTGCATATAAACGACGTTGGACTTCAATTTGTAGCAATTCACCTGCTTTGGTCTCCTGAATACTGGGTTAGAGTCATGTGCCACAGTGTGTCTGGCCAGGACTTGCTTTTGTGGGTGTGAAATGGGGAGTAATGGTCATGCCTGCAATCTGAGCACTAGGAAGCCGAGGCGAAAGATCTGAGTTTGAGGCCAGGCTAGGTTACATAGTGAGGCCTTGCCTTTAAAAAAAACCAAACCTAACCCAATCAAACAAACAAACAAACAAACAAGCTGGGATGGTGGCTCACACCTGGTAATCCTAGCATTTGAGGAATGGAGACAGGAGAATCACCATTACTGCAAATGCAAATCTGGGCTGCTCCATATTCAATTTCAGGGTAGCCTGGGCTGCCAAGTAAGACTCTGACTGCACAAACCAATGAAAGAGCAGCCATGGTGGATGGAGGCTGGAGGGAGCATAAAGCTGGCTTTAGACATAAGATTGGGGAGGCTGGAGAGAGGGCTCGGTGCGATAATGCTCCCTGAGTTCACATCCCCAACACCCAAGGAGAAGCTGGGTAAAGAACCTGTAATCCCAGTGTTGGGGAACACAGTTCATGGAGAGATTCAAACTCAAAACATAAGCAAGGGTCTCTTGAAGTTGCAAGAGGAGGCTATATGACAGTAAATGGGTATGTGTCATAACCTGTTGGGAGACATGGAAGGCTGCGCCCAAGTAGAGAAGACTGGAGAAGGCACTTTCAGTTTTGTAGAGAGTAGCCACAAAAATTACAGGTCAAGTGGTGGCTGAAAAGGTCAGTTTAGGAACTTTGGGAAGGTCATGGAACACTTGCCCCTCTGAAAGGGAGAGGCTAATTAACATTTCTCTGATCACAGGGTGGGAACCAACCTGCGAGTGGGGAAATATTCCGCAGGACTGACTGTTGCCCACTTTCAGGCAAGGGAAGTCCTTGTCACCTCCTAAAGACCGATCAGTTTAAAGGGTGCCAGTCATATTGTGCTTAGTTGCTGATGCTGTATTCTGCCCCTGGAAACCATATAAAAACAACCACTGTACAGGTGCTGGAGGTCACCGCCTCTCCTTAGAGCCTGGGATGACCCCAGTGCACTGGAACAATAAATTTCTCTTGCTTTTTGCATCGATCCCAGCTCTATGTCATTCACTCAGGGGATCCCCAGGAAGCTAAGGTTCCCTGGAGTCTTCCAGTGGCCATGCAGAAATCAGATTTGAAAGTGAAGGGCTGGGTACCCAGTACTACATTCAAGACATTTGCTAAAAGAACATCATCCAAGTATATATAGTCTTCAGGATAGGAGTGCACAGGACTTCAGGCTATAGCTTGTTCAGATCTCTTTCCATGGATCTCAAGAAGAACTGAGGTTCTAGCCCAACTGTCAGGTCATAGATCCCTCTTGCTAAGAGTTATTCATACTGAGACCTTCAGGGGACTGTGTTTTGTCACTCTAGAATAATTCTTTACAGAGACTTAAAACCTCAAAACCCCATTGGTTGATGATAACAAAACAGCCAGACTCTCTGACAGACAATGGGGACACTCTGGAATAGATGTCCTGAACCCCTTCACTTTAAGTGACATTTGGAGGTCAGACACCACATTCACAGAACTGGTAACTGAGAAACCACTCTCTATGAAGACTCAGAACCTCAC
The DNA here is from genome assembly GCF_000001635.26 of Mus musculus. Classification (NCBI taxonomy): domain Eukaryota; kingdom Metazoa; phylum Chordata; class Mammalia; order Rodentia; family Muridae; genus Mus; species Mus musculus. The sequence goes on along the minus strand of NC_000077.6, from coordinate 86,475,295 downwards.
AAGCTCGTTGGCGGTTTCAGAGCTTCGAGCACTCCTAACAGCAAAGGTGGCCAGAAACGGAGTCTCTACAGGTCTCAGAATCCCTTTCCCACTGGAAACCAGGAAGCCTCCCAACCCATGTCAACACTGGGGTGAAAATGGTCTCATTTTCCCTCAAGATTGCTAGTCTGGTCCTGCTTGGCTTATTAAATATGCTCAATACACATCTTTAAATTCATAATGTTCCTGACTTACCTTCAGAATCCTGAGATTGCAGGCAAGCATCACCTTGACAAGCTGAACAGCTATTCATTCATTCATTCATGCATTCATCTATTCATTCATTGAGGCCATGTCTCTCTACATAGGCCTGGTTTTCCTCTGGAACTCACTATGTAAACTAGGCTAGCCTTGAACTTACTGATACCCACCTGCCTCTGTCTCCAAGTTGCCTGGCCCTTGAACACATCTTTTTAAATGTATTTGCATGTGTTCCTAAACTCATCTACTGAGGCCTGAAGAAAGAGTTAGGATGTTAAAATTAGTCACTAGGGGTAGAGAGATGGCCCAATGTTTTAAGAGCACTGGCTGCTCAGAGGACCCAGGTTCAATTCCCAGCACCCACATGGCAACTCACAACTGTCTGTAACTCCTGTTGTAGGGGATTCAACACCCTCACACGGACATACATGCAGACAAAACACCAATGTATATAAAACTTTTAAAAAATCATGAATTAAAAAAATAAAATTAGTTATTACATTTGGAGAATTTCATTATATGTCAGGAGAATTCAAAACAGAAATTAGTTATATTTTATAGGTTGTTCATCTGTGTGTTTGTGTGTGTGCATGTGTGTGTATGTATGCCTGTGTGTCCATGTGCATGTGTATGTGTAAGTGTATGTCTGTGTCTGTGATTGTGTGTCTATGTGTACGTGTGTGTCTGTCTGAGTGTGTGCATGTGTCTGTGAGTGTGTGTGTCTATGTGTGCATGTGAGTGTGCCTGTATGTGTGTCTGTTTGAGTGTGTGCATGTGTCTGTCTGTGTGTGCATGGGAGTGTCTGTCTGAGTGTGTGCATGTGTCTGTGAGTGCATTGGAGTGCATGTGTCTGTGAGTGCATTGGAGTGTCTGTCTGAGTGTGTGCATGTGTCTGTGAGTGTGTCTGTGTGTGCTTGTGAATGTCTGAGTGTGTGCATGTGACTCTGTGTGAGTGTGTCTGTGTGTGCTTGTGAGTGTCTGTCTGAGTGTGTGCATGTGACTCTGTGTGCGTGTGTCTGTGTGTGCTTGTGAGTGTCTGTCTGAGTGTGTGCATGTGACTCTGTGTGCGTGTGTCTGTGTGTGCTTGTGAGTGTCTGTCTGAGTGTGTGCATGTGCCTGTGTGTGTGTATGTTAGCATGCGCTGGTGCTGAACTTCCTTAGGTTCAGCTGGGGAAGTGATTTGACTTTGCTGTGTCTCAGTTTCTGACTGTTCCTGAGCTTGTGTGATGAACTTTGGCTGACTTAAATAATTGTGGGTGGAGACGTTTACACACACACCCCTTCAGAGCTCCTAGGCTAGTCTAAGGAGGGGTGAACACATTTTATTAGTGTTTACAAAGCAACTATAATGCCGTCCCTCAAATGCTTGCAGGCTCCATCTTTCCCTGTGAGAGAATATTCAAATGCATTTTAAATATTCATATCATAGTTAAGTTAAAAAAATGTTTTTCTTGACAAATCAGTTTCTTGACCTTAAAATGAGCTTTTTTTTTCTGCTCAAGAAAAGAAACACCCCATTTGTTCAGATCCAGGAAAGATAGGGCATGGTCCTTGAAAACTCTTTAAAAATTGTAACTATTCAGACCACAGCGTTTGCTAAAAAGAGCTGCAGGAGGCAGGGCTAGTCAGGGAAATGAATTGATTAATGCAGCCGCTGCATTTTTTTCCACCTTCAATTTGATTTAAATTTAATATCCTCCCACAATGGAAAATGATTTACAATGAGAAGATGAGCTGGAAGAAAATGAAAATGGAAACAAGATGTCATCTCGCTTTACCATCCGACAGCTCTGCCGTGCCTCTCAGAACAGTGTTTGCCACTTACTGTAAATGAAACGGAATGTGTTTTAAAATAACAAAACGCTGCATTACTAGTGGACTCTCTCTGCAAACACATTCATCCCACTGAGCTCTGCTTTACATCTAGGTTGTTTTTAGCTCATTTCCTTTTGTGAAAAAGCAATTGGTGAGTTGATTTCCCAGTTTAGCCGTTGTAATAAAACATAAAAGGCATTTCTGTTTGGCCAAGCTCGTAGAGTGAGTCAAAAGCCCCAAAAAGCAACAAATGTAGGGCAGTGTAAAATTAGAAACTGCTGGCGTTTCTTGAGCGGCAGTCGCTGTGCTGGCGGATGCTCCTCCCCCCTTCTCACCACCAGCATGAATCTGAAGGTCACCTCTATGTACCAGATGACAGAACCCCATGTGCGTGTGCCTTTAGATAAGTTTATAATTCTCATAGCACAACACTCACCTGGGAAGTACCCAGCTCAGTGGGTGTTGTTTTTTTCACAGATGTCTACAGTGACCATCATTCCTAAGATGAACATTTTCTTCCTTTCATACAAACTCCTCGCTCATCCTCCCTGTCCTCAGGCCCTGGTGCTGGCAGCCGCCACCTTGCCGTCTGCGACTTGCCCATTCTAGACATTTGACATAAACAGAGTTATCAATAAGTAGCTCGAGTCACTGGCTTCTTTCAGTTGGCAGAATGTTCTCAGGTTTTGTAATGTTGATCCATGCACCAGCCTTTCGTTTTTAATGTACAGTGATATCCCACTGTATAAATTATACCAGTGTCCATATCAACAGACAATGGGCGCTTGGGTGGTTTTGTTTCTTGGTTATTGTTAAGCATACTGTTGGCATACATGTATAATAGTTTTGCCATTTGTTTTGGTTTTTTTTTTTTTAGATTTATTTATTTATTATATGTAAGTACACAGTACCTGTCTTCAGACACACCAGAAGAGGGCGTCAGATCTCATTACGAATGTTTGTGTGCCACTATGTGGTTGCTGGGATTTGAACTCAGGACCTTTGGAAGAGCAGTCAGTGCTCTTACCCACTGAGCCATTTTGCCAGCCCTTGTTTTTATTTTGAGGCAGGGTTTTACTGAATAGCCCAGGCTGGCTCAGAACTCATAATCCTCCTGCCTCAAGCTTCCAAGATACTAGGATTGCATGCATGCACCACACAGCCTCGTGGACAGATTTCTATGCCATTCTAGTTTTCTCACATTCTTGATACCATTTATATGCCTCCCCCCTCCCCCATTATAGCGCACACGTGCTATGCAAGTGTGCTACCACGGCCCTACATCGCCAGCCCAGAGAAATGTTTCTGTTGTCATGTTGCTAAGGGATTAGTTGATAGGATCTCTTGGACGAGCAGTAAAGGATTTGTTGAAAGGCTTTTCAGCAAGGCAGAAAAGGAGAGACTGTTGAAGAACACAATAAATGATCAGGGGAACTGGAGACATGGGCTTAGAAAACTGAGCAAGTGGGGTCAGCAGTGGGAAAAAGCAGGGGTGTGTCACCCATACAGGGGGGAGAGGGGAAGGTTCTGCCGCCTGAGCGTGTAGACCTTGGCTACCAGAGTCAAAACTGGGTTCTGATGTGAAGGGTGGAGGTGCAAGTCTCTAAGGCCAGCGTTCGAGAAGCTAAGGGAGAAGGAAGGACTTGTGCATTTGAAGCCAGTTGAGTGAAACCTGTCTCCAAAAGGTGAATCCAGGAAACAGAAAGATGCCTTTGAGAATCCCACTCGAGATTTCAAGTCTCAGGGGGAGTCTGGCCAGACAAGCCCAGATCAGACCCTATGCGTTTGCTTCCTGGGTTGGAAGGGGTGCTGGCATATCGGATGTATGGATTTCTCTAAAAGGCAGGATGTCATATAGCCCGTGCTGTTAGCTCCCTTGGTAGCCGAGGATGACTGAGTTCTTGAACCTCTTGTTCCCATTTTCCAAGTGCTGTTATTACAGATGTGCACCGTCACTGCCGGCCAGTAGTGTAGACCTCCATAGTGGAGAGCGAGAACTCACTTCTCTGCAATGGATGATCCCAAAGAGAAAGAGTGGTTCAGGACAGCAGGAGAACAGAACCGGACCACACCACACCAGCCACGCGACATCACCATGGCACACAAACCGTAACGCACGAAAGACACGGCAGTAACCACAGTAGCCGCACCACACTGCCTGCTGAGCATTGGACTAACTACTCTTCAAAGCTGAGAGAAACGTACTTGGCTATTCCTTATATTCTGTACTGCTAGTCAGTGTGCAAACAAGCCCATAGCAACAGTTAAATCTGCGTTCCCGCCTTTGCTTTATGTGTATAGTTTGTATAGTTACAAGCAACATACTAACAAAAAGACAAAACACGCCGGGCACTGACAGCGCCCGCCTTTAATCCCAGCACTCGGGAGGCAGAGGCAGGCAGATTTCTGAGTTCGAGGCCAGCCTGGTCTACAAAGTGAGCTCCAGGACAGCCAGGGCTACACAGAGAAACCCTGTCTCGAAAAAACCAAAAAATAAATAAGTAAATAAAAAAGACAAAACACTCATGTAAAATAATTTTAAGGTCACTGCATGGAAATTCTATTTTATTACATTAAAAAAAAAACCCTGTCGTTTTCTACTTATTTTTTAACTCCAAATTCTAAAACATAGCAGGGCGTGGTGGCGCACGCCTTTAATTCCAGCACTCGGGAGGCAGAGGCAGGCGGATTTCTGAGTTCGAGGCCAGCCTGGTCTACAGAGTGAGTTCCAGGACAGCTAGGGTCTCACAGAGAAACCCTGTCTCGAAAAACAAACAAACAAACAAACAAACAAAAATATATATATAAAACATTTAAAGATACTTATTTTATCAAAGAGCTTTATGAAAACGTCTTTCTTGTGTATGTGGTTGTACCCAGAGCCTTGCACATGCTAGGCAAACATGTTCTCACAGAACAATTTATGGTCCCTCTCCTCTCCCTTCCTCTCTCCTTCCCTCCCTTCTTTCTTTCCTGAGACAGGTTTCAAAGTCACTGTCAGCGTTGTCCCTCTCACCCCACTCCCCCTTGCTCAGCCTCCTAGGTGCTGGGATATCCAGGCTCCTTCATGCCTGGTTCTCTTGTAGCTTGGAGAGGCCTGAACTGCTCATCTGAACTGAATTGTGCCCCGAGTGATATCTACACCCCAGATTTCTAAGAGTCAAAAAAAAAGGAGAATGTAAAACACCTCGGGATTTTGTTGGCTACATGTTGCAATGATATTTTAGGCAAGCTAAATTAAATAAAGTAATAATGTTAAAACTAACATGCTTTTTAAAAAAAGATGTATTTATTTCTATGTATGTGAGTACACTGTAGCTGTAGAGATGGTTGTGAGCCTTCATGTGGCTGTTGGGATTAGGACTTCTGCTTGCTCCTGTCAACCCTGCCCACTCCCTCCAGTCAGCCCTGCTCTGGCCCAAACTTTTATTTATTATTATAAATAACTACACTGTAGCTGACTTCAGATGCACCAGAAGAGGGTGTCAGGTCTCATTATGGGTGGTTGTGAGCCACCATGTGGATGCTGGGATTTGAACTCAGGACCTTTGGAAGAACAGTCATTGCTCTTACCCACTGAGCCATTTTGCCAGCCCCCTAACATGCTTTTAATTTGACCATTCAAAAAACAAAACAAAACAAAAAAACCTGAAGCAAGTCTGAGCTAGAGCAGAAGACCCTGACTTTATTAAGAGCTGCATTAGAGTCTGGATATAGTAAACTCATTCACTTGTTCATTACATTGCAGTTGTTTTTTCCTGCAGATTTATTTCTGTTTTACTGACTTATCGAGGATCTTTTCTTGTGAATCAAATTCTACTAATATATAATATAATGTCTTAAAACGTCAAAGCTTTATCATCTCTCACAATCCTAAGCGCTCCTGGTGAAGGAGTTGCTTGTGTTGTCACTGGGACAAGGTCAATGACAGAAGAAATGTGAAGAGGGGAGGAGGGTGTCTCAGGTTTATGGTGCCAGGAGAAGCTGAGCTGTCACAGTGGGAAGGCATGGCTGCAGGCAAGAGGGAGAGCTGCTGGCGCTGTGTCCACAGTCAGGAAACAGAGAGACCAGAGCTCTGCTCTCAGTCGGATGTGACATTTTAAAAATTCATTCTGGGCCCCCAGCCTATGAACTGGTACTTTCCACACTCAGGGTGGACCCTCTGGCTTCATTTAACCTGATCTGGAAACCTGCTCACAGACGTGCCCAGAGACTTGTTCCTTCTTGATTTGAAATCCCACCAAGTTGGCAATCAAGATTAGACACCCCAGGGCTGGGAAGATGGGTCAATGAGTAGAGCATTTGCCAGTGCAAGTGTTAGAGGCTGAGTTTGGGTCCTAGTAACCAAGCAAATGCTGGACAGCAGGCAGCAGGTGTGGAAGCTAAGCCTCCGATCCCCCCACTGGAGGAAGGGAGAGAGCTCATCTTAGCAAGGCAAATCAGAGAACTCAGGTTCAGCGAGAAACTTGCCTTAACACATAAGAGTGATAAAGGAAGACTCCTGATATCCACATGCGTGTGTATACACACGCATACACACCTGCACACACATGTACAAACATCCATGCACGCATACCACACGCACACATGCACACACACAAAAACAAACAGGTTGACTGTTACATCGCTAATCCTTAGGCCAGCTCAGCTGGAACTGGAGAGTGGCCTCACTCATTAATTGGGACCTCAGCTGAGATGGCTGGGATGAGAGCCAGTGCCACATGGCCTCTTGAGCCTCCAGGAGGCGGATACTTCCCCTTACACAGGGAAAGGCTCCCTGAAGCAGGAGAGAGTTTCAATGCTCAGTATCTTGAGCCTTCCAATTGTGCCGCGTTTGTGTTGGGCTGTGAGTCACATGTTCAAGGGCAGGTAGATACAGACTTCATGGCCTCTCTTGAGTAGCAGCAAATCCCATCACAAAAGCATGGCACACTGGAGGCAGAGGCATAGGAGCACAGTAAGGGGGTGTCTACAATGTCTTCACCTCGAGTATCCGTGCTTTTCCTCCTGGAGGAAAGGTTTCCCAAAATAAGACCTCTAGCTCCAGTACCTTCCAGGTTGGTCGTAGCGATGTGTGTTTCCTCCAGCGTGCAGCATTTCCCCACATGCCCTTCCCAGCACTTCCCTTTACAGTATGCCTGTGATCTTTGCCCGCCTGGGAAGAGGAGTGTGCCATCCTTGTTTGGCTTGTGTGTTTCCTGAGTAGCGAGCTGAGCATCTTGCACTGAGTACTGAACCAGGCCCTTTCACAAGCTAGGCGAGTGCTCCACCACTGCTAGGCGAGTACTCCACCATTGCTAGGCGAGTGCTCCACCACGGTCCTTGCTAACTCACATGCCAAAGCCAGGTGGTGACACCTGATGCTTATGTCCCTTGAGCTCACTAGGTAGCCAGGGATGCTGAGGTAGAAGTCTGTCATCCAAGTGCGGGGATTAAAGGCATGAGCCCTTACCCCCAGTTTATGTCATGCAAGGAGTAAAAACCAGCTATTTATACCTGCCAGGCAAGCACTCCTCCGACTGAGCTACATCTCCATTCCCCTTTATCTCCTTTGACACCTTACATTTTTTTCATAATAAAGTTAGGTTTAGTGGCACATACCTTTAGTTCTAGTGCTCAGGTGGCAGAGGTAAGCATAGGTCTATGAGTTCAAGGCCAGCCAGGGCTAAACAGTGAAAAAGAAGAAGAGGACAAGGAGGAAGAGGAGGAGGAGGAAGGGGAGGAGGAGCAGCAGCAGCAGCAAATACGTTTAAAATCAGGAGGGGGCATTGTTAAACTTTTAAAGGTTGATGACAATAGCGACCTGAGAAGCCTGAGAACGTAGGGCTGGACCTGGGTCCTGGGGAACTGTGGGGCGTGGAGCTTTCCTTGGAAACAGCAGAGCGTTCTGGATGGGTAGAGGGAAGCCAGAGGGAAAGCTTGAGTGGTCAAGAGACAGGAAAGAATGGCAGAAAGCATGGCAGGTTCTGTCCTCTGGAGGGAGGACACCAAGAACCACATTCAGGGCCTGTGAGATGGCACAGCAGGTGGAGGGACCCACAGCCAGGCCTGAGCACACTGCTTCGATTCCTTGGACTCACATGGTGGCAGGAGAGAACCAACTCCCACAAGCTGATCTTTGACCTCCACACAACAGCATGACATTTCTAAGTATGACACATGCACACACACACACACACACACACACATACACACATACACACACACACACAATAAGACAACATTCAGTGTTCCTTAGGGCATGAGGGTCAGAGGCCGCTGAATCTCTTCTCACTTGCTGCCCTCTTTTGAGTCTCAAGGGTTGCTGGTGTCTAGTTGAGGGAATTCTGGAAGGTGAAAACCCTGGCTTCCTCCAGGGGAGGCTCGTTACTCGTTCTGGCTCATCTGGTATAGCCTGTCTGGCCTCTATCTCACCTGATCCATCCTGGTTTTACTAAGTTCAGACTTTTATTTGGGAATGATCACCATGTCTTCAGATTTCATGTCCTGTCAGAAAAATTTTAAAATAATAAAAAAAAAAATAGCAAAACCCCAGATTCGGGGATTTTCTCCATACAAAGCTATCCATAAAATAGATGCTGGGAGCCGGCAAGGCTTCCCTCGTAAACAGTAATGACAAGGCACTGTGCAAAGCCTGGCCTTCTACAGCCTCTCTCACGAGGCAGTCATTACTGGTTTACAGAAGGAAAAAGAAAATCAGTTGGTTGGTTGGTTTCCTTTTTTTTTCTTTAGTAACTTGAGCCCTCCCAATTTGGCATTTTGATTTTGAGACAGTGGGGCTTCAGTCACTGTTGGGTGAATTCCTCTCTGTGTAAGTAGAATTTAAAACAATGATTTTTAAAAATTTTTTTATTAGGTATTTTCCTCATTTACATTTCCAATGCTATCCCAAAAGTCCCCCATACCCTCCCCCCCAAAAACCAATGATTTTTAATACAATCAAAAAGAAAACGAGGGTCGGGCAGAGGTGGCAAATGCCTTTAATCCCAGCATTCCTGAGGCAGAGGCAGGGGGATCTTTGTAAGTGTGAGTCCAGCCTGGTCTACAGAGTGAGTTTCAGGACAGGACACCCAGGGCTACACAGAGAAACCCTTGTCTCGACAAACAAATGAACAAACAAAACTAAACAAAATACACAAAAAGAAAATGAGGTCCTGTTTATTTATATCTACTGTGGTCTTTGTGAGGAAGTGTCCTAGAAGTGTCTTTAAAATGATTTCAATAAATCCATATTTATCTGAAAGAGCTGAATTAGAATTAGCCCCAAAGCTGTTACCAACCTTTCTAAGAAAGGTTACTTCTGGTGCTTATGAATGGTAAGTAATGAAAAACAAACAACCTTTCAGGGTCCCAGAGAGATGGCTCAGTGGTGAAAGGCACACATTGCTCTTGCAGAGGACCCGAGTTCAATTCCCAGCTCCCATGTTGGTGGCTCACAACTGTTGAGGTCGGCCCACCCCAACCTCACCCCTGGCATAGCTGTAGCCATTTTGTTCCATACCTGTCAGCTATTTCATATTGTTGCTGTAATATGCCTACCCATCATTGATGCAGAAAAATAACTTGACTCAGAGCAAGGTCATGCTGATCACACATCCTGTTATGTTCTGTATGAGGCTTGTTAATCTTAAGAAATTCCATGGGCTTTATGTAGGACCCATCAAATTAAAAGTCAATATGAACCGTTATGTCCAAAATTGCTTGAGTCAGAGCCAACCACTGAGCAGCACTTCCTGCACCTGTGTATGAGCTCACTGTGGCTTTTGTGGATTTTTTTCCCTTCATAAGCTGGCCCTGAGAAATTTTCGTGGATGCGGCTCAGCCCTAGAATTACGAGCTGTGGCCCTGATCGATCAGTATTATGGTATGCACTTAATAAACCATTCCTGTCTGATTGCGATCAGTGCTTGTGTGGTTTGTGGGGTGACTCCTGGACCCCAACACAACCATCTGTAATTCCAGCTCCTGGGGATTCTGACACCCCTGATTGTCACAGGCATCTGCATTCACATGCATGTACACACACACACACACACACACACACACACACACTCACTCATAATTAAGAAATGATTTTAAAATCTCATAAACTAACCTGTGAGGGACATAAATCAGTTCATAGAGTACTTGCATGAAGTACTGGGTTAGACTCTCACCGTTGCATGAGGTAGGCATGATGGCACAGGCCTGTAATCCCAACACAGGAGAGGTGGAGGCAAGAGGTCATCTTCAGGCTGTAGAGAGAGTTCCAGGCCAGCCTGGGATAAGTATGACTCTGTCCCGCCCCTCCCACCAGGAAAAAAACAAAACAAAACAAGAAAACAAAAAATAAGGGTCTGGAGAGACAGCTCAGCGGTTAAGAGCACTGACTGCTCTTCCAGAGGTCCTGAGTTCAATTCCCAGGAACCACGTGGTGGCTCACAACCATCTGTAATGGGATCTGATGGACTCTTCTGGTGTGTCTGAGGACAACGAGAGTGTGTAATCACATAATATAAAATAAATACATGTTAAAAATAATAAAAAATAAAATAAAATAATAAATACATGTTTAAAAGCAAATAAAAAACCCATAACCCCCCAAAAAAACCACAGACAAAACAAAACATACCCAGAAATGAAAAGCAAGTCTGATAGTTAATATATAGACTAATCACATTCTTTAGTGTTTACTGGAAATAGTTACAACTACGAAAACAGAGCCATTACTAACTGCATTGCTTCTGGGAGTAGTAAAACATTACAACAAAGGAACACACGGGGGCGCCATAATCAGCCAGAAACAGAACGTGAGAGGCGAGGGCTGTTTGTGAGAAGTCAAAAGCTGTGCTGCACTTCTTTTTTTTTTTTTTCTTCCGAGACAGGGTTTCTCTGTGTAGCCCTGGCTGTCCTGGAACTCACTTTGTAGACCAGGCTGGCCTCGAACTCAGAAATCCACCTGCCTCTGTCTCCCGAGTGCTGGGTTTAAAGGCGTGCGCCACCACACCCAGCTTGTTTGTTTGTTTGTTTGTTTGTTTGTTTGTTTTTTGAGACAGGGTTTCTCTGTATAGCCCTGGCCGTCCTGGAACTCACTCTGCCCGAGAGCTGGGATTAAAGGCGTGTGCCACCACGCCCGGCTGTGCTGAACTTCTATGGACAACAAGATTTCAGAGGTTTGTGCGTCAACATTCTCTGTCCTTAGAGAGTCAACTGGGCTCTAGGATCCCACAAGAGTGTGCAAGCCCTGACTGATGAAGTTATGCTGGAGAATTTGACTGGTGTTCTGGCAAATCTTTATTTGAAGCATTTACCATTGGCCTGGAATAATATATTTAAATCGAGAATGAGTTTATTAATAACATTTATGAGGCTGCTGAGATGGCTCAGTGGGTAAGAGCACCCGACTGCTCTTCCAAAGGTCCGGAGTTCAAATCCCAGCAACCACATGGTGGCTCACAACCATCCGTAACGAGATCTAACTCCCTCTTCTGGAGTGTCTGAAGACAGCTACAGTGTACTTACATATAACCAATAAATAAATCTTAAAAAAAAAAACATTTATGAATGGCAAGAAGCAGCTGGGTGGAGACTCCTTGCTTGGAATGGGTGAGACTCGGGGTTTAATCCAAACATTGCAAACAAACAAACATGCTTATTTTCATGACATTTCCTCTACAATGTGAAATGTGGCGCGTCTTCTATGATCAACTCTGACCCCAAATTGCTTTCTTGGAGATCTGTAGCCTTTTACTTATCTCTGGCATATGGCTAGTTCACTCCTTGATTCTCAGGCAAATATAAAGCTACCTGGTTGCTTATAGAAGATGCCCATAGACACCCAGAAAGACAAGCCCTGATGAGACTATAAAGCACACATTACTTTTTCCAGACATCAATATGCAGGTGACAGCATTTGCTTTAGAGGACAAACTGTCTTCATGCCATCGTGAGAGAGTTGTTTCCTCATACCAGTGAGTATCTGATCGCATGGTATCTACATGTCCCCTTCCAAAGAGCTATTCTACGATTCTTAATTATGTGTCTGTGTGGGTCCATGCACACGCCTGCAAGTGGAGGACAGAGGCGGATGGACCCACACGTGGCTATGAACTGCGTGGGTGATGAGCATCCCACTCAGGTCCTTTGCCAGAGTAGCATGTGCCCTTAACTGCGGAGCTGTTTCTCCAGCCTCCTCCACCCCTTCCTTTTTTGTTTTTGAGACATAGTCTCACTATGTAGCCCTGGCTGGCTTGGAACTGAATATATAGGCCAGGCTGGCCTCAAACTCACAGAGATCCAGCAACCTCTATCATGGGTGTGTGCTGTCACTTCTGGTCCATTTGTCCCTTTTTTTCTTTCTTCCTTTTTTTAAACATTTATTTATTTATCTATTTTATTTTTATTTTATGTACATGAGTGTTTTGCCTGCATGTATATCTGTGCACCACAGTACTTGTAGAACCCACTGATGCCAGAAGAGGAAGTTGGGTCCCCTGGTGCTGCCTTGGGGGTGCTGGAACCTGCATCCCAAGCAGCCACTGAGCTATCTCCAGCAGCCCATGTCTGCTTTTTCAAAGACTTCTTTTTCCTTAGGAGAAAACATGTTTTAAAATGAAGAGCTGGAGAGATGGCTATGCCCTTAAGAGCACTGACTGATCTTCCAGAGAAAGCACCCACATGGCAGCTCACAACCCTCTGTAATTCCAGTTCCAGGGATTCCAATGTTGTCTAGCTACTGTGGGTACCAGGTTCACACATGATGTATAGACATACATGTAGTCAAAATGTCCAAACATATAAAATACCTAAAAAATAAACTTTAAAAAACGATACTTGGGCTGTTTGGAAAAGCCATAAGGGATTACATTACTTTTCTATTTACCCCAAATTATATATGATACATCTAAGTATAATGTATACTTATTCACATACTGTTTAAATGAATTTAAGTGACGCAGGCTGACAATACTCCTTTTGAGAGCCAGAGACTACCTAATAAAAACCCCAAAGCCAAGCATGGTGAACCCCCTATTGAGTTGCTGGTCAGAGGAGTCCAAAAGATTCCCAAAATAATACAGGCTCTTTCTGTTGCCTTTGGTGGCCTCCCAGAGGTTGAAGGCAAGGCTCCTATTGCTGAAGACACCAGGCACTAAGGGCACAGGACTTGGAGGATCTGAGCTGGATCTGACCTTAAAGCCTCGTCCCCAGGACTCCTTCATAGTCCCAGAAGGTGCTGGTTTAAGTTGCCAATGGAAGGACACCACCAACACTTCTACACAGTTGTGAAGCCTATGAACAATGACCAGCAAGGTGCAACATCCCTAAAGGTGCAGCAGTGGAACTCCTATCTTGGCGGTAACCAACATCTGTCTAAGTGGACTTCAGGCTGCTCGACAGGAAGGAAGTTATGCCTGGTACTAGAGATCTAGCTAAATAACCAGAGCCAGCGAAATCATGGATCTTAAAGGAGAACCTACAACTGCCACTTTCCTAAAGCAGCGTACTTCCTAACTGCCTTCTAAATACTTAGCCTTATGCCTGTAGTGCCAAGGAAGTCTTTAATCCACCCCTCCTCCGCCCCCCCCCCCCCCCAAACCAGACAGGAGCCGATCTGATGAAACTCATAGCAGGGTCTTTATTCTATTCGAGCTAGCTAGGGCCCCTCCAATGCACTGCTGTCACACAGGGCAGTTTTGATGGTGGGGGAGCCCCAAATATCTATCAGGCAAGGCTTTATAGCAAGCAGCAAGCAGGGCCTAAGTGTGTAAGCATCTGATTGGAAAGCTACCATGGCCTTTAACACAATTGGCTGGTGCTGGGAGTCCTTATCATAAACTTAACTTCTGCTCCCCTTTGCATTGGTGGTCGTTAGGCAGGGGGTGGGCTTGTAACCTGGGGGTGCAGATTTGTTGGGGAAATAACCCGGAGACGCTGGTCTCGTTGAGGGTGTAACCTGGAGACCCCAACCTTGTTGGGGATTAGCCTAGAGGCTGGAACTAGGCTCAGTTTTTGTTGTGGGGCAGCTTGGAAACTAATGCTAGGTGCCAGCCTGTTCGTTTATCTGAGTTCAAACTTAGGTCAAGTTCTCTAAAATGGCGTCTGAACTTAAAAGTGTAAGTTTACACTTACACAGGCAAGCGTAGCTCCCCATCCTCACCAAGAAGCTTCTCTTTGCCACAGACAGAGATCATGACAAGACCACAGTTGTGCGGAGTGCAGAGAACTGATCCTGGGTGTTGGGAACAAAATAAAAAGGGGGGGGGGGCTGGAGGCCCCGGGGAAGAATGGAAAGAAAAAGATGCCCACACCCCGCCAGAGTTTCCCTATTCTCTGGTCAGTCAGGCGTGGGAGGGCTGCTACCTACCCTATCCACTCATCCCTGGGTGGGCATTCCTTTATCCCACTCTTCAGGGGGTGGCTAAGGGGCAGCCCTGCCTCCCCCCCCCCCCAAGGTACTTTGCTAAAGCCACCAGGGTTGAGGGAGAGAGGGAAGAGGGAAAGAAGTTCCCAACACTGACCAGAGTGCGCAGCGGAACTTGAAGGAGCAGAACAGAGACTCTATGGTTTTAGAGCTTTATTATAGAAATGCAGGGGAAAGAGAGAAGGGAGAGAGAGAGAGAGGGAGGAAGAGGAAAGGCTAGAGAGAAAGAGAGAGAAAGAAGGAGGGAAGGAAAGAGGACAAAGAGAAAGGGAAGAGGAGAGAGAAGTGAGAAGTGAAGGAACAAATGAGTGAGAGGGCGAGGTGGGGGCTAAGCACCCCTTTTTATGGTCTTCTGACCAAGACCGCTCAGTCAATCAACAGGTTCTCCAGCGCAGGAGTGAGGATTAAAAAGAAACAAGACGCCGGGCGTGGTGGCGCACGCCTTTAATCTGCACTCGGGAGGCAGAGGCAGGCGGATTCCTGAGTTCGAGGCCAGCCTGGTCTACAAAGTGAGTTCCAGGACAGCCAGGGCTACACAGAAAAACCCTGTCTCGAAAAAAAAAAAAAACAAAAAACAAAAAACAAAAAACAAAAAAGACAGTTAGACAACATTGTAGCGTGACCCCAGTCAATTCTGAGACTGAAGGCAAACTTTTATTTTTCAACCCACTTTTTATACCATATTAATTACATGCAAGTATTTTGGGCAAGCAGTACAATAAGGGACTAGCAAAGCAGCAAGCAATTACTCCCATGACAGTTGTTTAAAAGGGCTTCTCATAATGACTGAAATACTTGCCCACTTCCTCGTCCAAGCCCAAAATCTTGCCTGAAGCCTAGTTCTTCTATTCCACCCTAAGACTTAGATTCCTGCCTTAACCTACTTCTCTATTACAGCCTGAAGTTAGATTCTTTCTGAAACTTACTTCCTTATTATGCCCTAATGTCAGATTCCTGCCTGAGTTTACTTCCAATGTCTGAAGCCCCCTTCTTTGTCCTTAGCCAATGTCAGACTCCTGCCAAGTGGTACCCCAAAAGGCTTTCCACAATCTTCACTGTTGCTAGGTAACTGGGGACGAGTTTAGCCTGAAGGTCAGAAGCTTGGGCCATTGCTTATATGACTACTGACCATGCTTCTCTTGTGGAGGCTGTGGGAGGTGATACCTTAGGCAGGGGCCAGAGTTCCAGGAGCATGAGGGAACGCCTACCGTGTCATGAAGGTGAATTATGACCATCGGGGTTCAGACCTCAGCTCGACTGGAGACCAGCCTGCAATTCCCCACACCTGGGTGCCTAGCTCTGACCGTTACATCTACAACACAACTTCTGAACTTAAGGCTCAGGGAACGTTAAGGAGAAAGGGGGTGGAAAGCCTGTAAGAGCCAGAAGACCTGCAAATATACTGTGAAGCTGGATCTAGAAATGGCAAGGAATTTCGTTCGTGAGACCTCAGCAGTGTGGCTACAAGACCTGAACATGGGCACCTCCAACAGACATGAAGTGAGGAAGGGGGAAATTGCACAGGACAGAGAACAGGCAATTAAGAGATGTTGAGTGGTGTTGGGACAATCTTCTTGTGCACTGTGTAAATGTTGTCTTTCTATTCTTTCCAATGTTGATTTCTGTACCAGCGCAGTGCCGAGGTCTGGACTTTGGAATTGTTATTTTAATGAAGCATCACCCGTCTCAGTGTTTTGTAAACATTCTTCTCCATCATGCTCTGATTGGTTTAGTAGAGAACTGAAGGCCTACAGCAGGGCAGGAGAGGAAAGGCGGGACATCCGGGCAGAGATGGGAACTCTGGGAAAGAATTAGGGGTGGGAAGATTTGCCAGCCAGCCACGGAGGAAGGGACAGGTGTCAGTATGGAACTAATGAGCCACCTGGTAGAACATAAATTACAATAAATGGGTTAATTAAGAAATATGAAGTGGAGCTGGAGAGATGGCTCAAGGCTAAGAGCACTGGCTGTTCTTCCACAGGTCCTGAGTTCAGTTCCCAGCAACCACATGGTGGCTCACAACCATCTGTAATGGGATCCGATGCCCTCTTCTGGTATGCAAGTGCACATGCAGATAGAGCCTCATATACATAAAAAAGATAGATAGATAGATAGATAGATAGATAGATAGATAGATAGATAGATGAGCCAGTTGGGAAACAGCTTAAGCTATACAGCCTAAGATTTCATAAATAAATATGTTTCTGTATCATTATTCAGGAGCTGGCGGGTCACTCAGTCCTTCGGTGGAGTGGGAGCAGTCTTCCCCCAGAGATGCACCCCATAATCCATCCAATGCCAGGCGACCGGCCATGAAATCATGGACATACAAGCAACACTGAATGGTCTCAGCAACTAACAATTAAAAAGAGATCAGAAATCAGAACTTTGAGAGGGAGTGCCTGTGTGTGACTGGGGCATTAGAGGAGTTAGTGGGAAGAAGGGAATAATGGGAAAGGATGTAATTATATCATCATAAAAAAAAAAAGACAAAGTAAACTAAGAAAATGAACAAACATCAGCACTGGGTGCAGTGCCTTTCTTTGAGGGCCTGGCTACAGAAACAGTAGAATACTATGAAAATATTTACATGTGTATATGTTTCAGTTTAAAAACACAGAAATTCATTTGACTGTGTAACTGAATTTACATTTTATGAGTCAGAAACTAAGTCTTTTTCTATCCTGAAGGTATCTGGACAGTCTTAAAATAAAAAGCTTAGAGCAGATGTGGTGATGCACACCTTTAATCCCAACACTCAGGTAGCTGAGGCAGGTGGATCTCTGTCAGTTCCAAGCCAGGACATATGGAGTTCTAGGACAGCCTGGGTTACATAGAGAGAGACCCTGTCACAAACAAACAAACAAACAAACAAACAAACAAACAAAGGTATATTGCTTAAAACAGAGTAATTTTGGAACAGCTTTGTAATGTGAAGAAAAACTGCATTTTGGCGTCTCCTGTAGTTAGTATTTCTATGTATGCATGTTGAGTAGAGTAGTCTAGACTTACTCTTTGAGGATGGGCGCCCTCCAGCGCCACCCTGGCAGAGAGTCCACCCTTCAGCGCAGCAGTGAAAACTTCACACTTGAAGTCTGGCTGCATCAGAGATAGAAACTGACATGTTAGCTCAAAACTCCCGGGCTGCATGGCTTCCCCATATGCTCCATCAAAATGCTGTATGGCTTCTCACTCAAAGCTGCTATGCGAGGGTGTTAGCTGATTTTATACCTTCAACTTGCTTAATGTTGTCATTTATATACAATGGAATTTTACACCACCTCAGTCCAATGATCTATTGTGAAACATTTATGGTAAAAATCAGAATACATTCATACAGAGTATTGATTTAGCATTAATCTCCAAACTCTGAAAGACAAACAACGACGGACAACAAACTGTCAATCTGTAAATAAATTAGGCCAACAAAAGACATAAATCACACACACACACACACACATACACACACACACACACACACACACACACACACACATACACACACACAGAGCTCTGTACTTGGTGCTATCGCAATGGCTATATGGGGACAATGTATGGGGGGAAGTCTCGTCAAATAACACAATGCACAGAGAAACATGCCATATCCCCAAATTGTGTGCCTACCCACCAAGAATCTGAGTCATAATCCCGAAGCCCTGGTGTCATGCTTGAGTTGAATTGTGGTCCTTCCCACCAGAGCATCTTCATAGTCTTGCAATTCCTTTCCCCCCACCCCCGCCGCTCCAGAAAAAAAACCTAAAAACCAAAACCTGGATGCAAGATCTGCACTCCATGTGGATCTTGGAACACAGTGCTTCTGTTTGTGTGCATAGGCTTGAATATCTTCACCATTTTAAAATCCCACATGGAATTCATCACTAAGGCTCATGACTGTCCAAACCCCCAGTGAGAAATTGAGACCCTTCCGATCCAGATTTTATAAGCAACTCTCAGGCTTAGGGGCACAGCCTGGCTTGATCCCCAAGAGGTGGTGATGGGGGCTCACCACCTCCCAGTACATGGCTGTCTGTCCTGTTCTTCTTCTGGCTTTTTACTTTGAGATGATGGCACTCTCCATTCAGTCAGGGAAATCTCAAGATCTCTGTTTCTCTGTCTCTCCTTCTGTCTCTGTCCCTCCTCCCCCATGTATGTTTCTGTTTGTCTGTCTGTCACCCTCTTTCTGTGTGTATATGTGTTTCTGTCTATCTTTGTCTCTCTTCCCTCTTTTTCTGTGTGTCTGTCTGTTACTCTCCACTTTGTTGCTGAGATAAAATCCTGCTAAGCATATGCCATAATACAAAGCTATATCCTAATATAAGAAAGCCTTTTCTTTATTTAGACAGGGTCCCTGGAGCCTTGCCTATCCTAAAACTTGGTTTGCAGACTAGGTTGGCCTCCAACTCCCAGAGGTCCACCTGCCTCCTGAGTGTTTGGATTAAAGGCAAGGAAGCCTTTTTTTAATATGACCATGTTTAGTGGATCCTCTGTGGCTCAAGTTCAGTAGTGCCTCATGAGCCCAAGCAAGGCCGTGTAAGACAGTTGTGATGGCTATTCTTGGCTGTCTACTTGACTACGTCTGGAATTAAATAAAACCCAAAGGACTGTGCACACCTGTGGGGGATTTTTTTTCTTAATTAAATAATCTGAAGTGGGAAGATCTACTTCTAATCCAGATCTTTGAAGTAAGAAGAAACACTTCTAATCTGGGCCACATCTTCTGCTGGCAGCCTATAGGGCAACATGGAAGAAGGAAGCTCACTTTCTTTGCCTGCTTGCTCTCTTTCGGATTCTGGCACCCCAGGCCTGGTTGTGTGCTTAACTGCAGGGCTGGGGATAGAGGACTCAGACTGCACTGGCTATGGAGGGTCGGCAGGACATCACAAAGGGACACCAGTTGTTAAGTTTTCTGTGCCAAAAATGTAGAGTGCACTGAAAGACTCCAGGGGTCACCAGCATTCAGTTTGCAATGTGATCGGCACCCCTTGGGGGTGTGTATACCCCATGCAGCTGCATGCCCTTACACTAGCTGAGCCAGCCCACTCACCTGGATCTCAGATTTTAGCCACATGGGTCAAGAGTATATCCTAAACACTGGGAAAAACTTATATCAAACTAACAGCTAACAGAGCATTTAATAGTAAATCATTAAAAATATTTCCTAATAGGGCGAGTGAAATGGCTCAGAGAGAAAAGACATCAAGCCTAGGGCCCTGAGTTCAATACCCAGAACCCACGTTAAAAGGAGAGGACCAAGCCCTGCCAAGTTGTTGTCTGACCACCACATATGCACCATGGAGTGTGTCTCCTCCATAAACAAACAAATACACAAGTAACTAACTAACCAACCTGATAGATAGATAGATAGATAGATAGATAGATAGATAGATAGATACATAGATAGATACATAGATAGATACATAGATAGATACATAGATAGATAGATACATAGATAGATACATAGATAGATAGATAGATAGATAGATAGATAGATAGATAGATAGATAAATAGATAGATAAATGTGGACATGGTGCAAACCTTTAATCTCAGCATTTAGGAGGCAGAGCCAGAACCATATGAGTTCAAGCCCAGCCTGGTCTACACACACACACACACACACACACACACACACACACACACACACACACAATGTTTAATTAAGATTGGGGAGAAATATAGCAGACTGCTATTTCTTATTTGAAAGATTTTGAGTGATTTCGATATGTTCTTTCTATGAAGCATATATGTAATTTTTGTGCCTATATATATATGTCTTGTGCACATACACACACAAGAGCGCGCATGTATGTGCGCGCCACTGAAGTCAGGTGTCTCCCTCTGTCGTTTTCCACCTTCTTTTCTTGTTGTTCTCATTTGAGACAGGGTTTCGCTCTACAGCCCTGGCTGGCCTGGCACTTGACATGTAGACCATGCTGGATCCAAAACCACAAACCTCTGCATCCAGAGTGCTGGGGTTAAAGGTGTGGGCTACCGCGACCCACTGACCTGCCATGACTGGTTCTGCCTTGTTTTATTTTACTTGAGACAGGGTCTGTCATTGAACTTGGAGGTCACTAGACTGGCTGGCCAAGGAGCTGCAGGGATCCTCCAGTTTCTGCCTCCTGAACCAGGATTATGAGCATAGGCTCCAAAGCCTGGCTTTTTCCTGGGTGCTAGGGATGGTAACTCGGCGTCTTCATGCTTGAATAGCAAGTGCTTTACCCACTGAGCCTTCTCCCCAGTCTCATGCCTAGGATTCTTTTTTTTTTTTTTTTAAAGATTTATTTATTGATTATATGTAAGTACACTGTAGCTGTCTTCAGACACTCTAGAAGAGGGAGTCAGATCTTGTTGGGGATGGTTGTGAGCCACCATGTGGTTGCTGGGATTTGAACTCTGGACCTTCGGAAGAGCAGTCGGGTGCTCTTACCCACTGAGCCATCTCGCCAGCCCATGCCTAGGATTCTTAAACAGGTTTGTTTGTGTCACCTTTTAAATGCATATGAACAAAACTGACTCTCTCCTTTTATTCTTCTTACTCTTTGGTTCTCTGGGTTATCCAATCCAGAGCCTCCCACAACTAGAGCTCCTCCTACAACTAGAGCTCCTCCCACAACTGAGCTCCTCCCACGAGTGACAATGCCTGATTGCACTTTGCTATCCAATCCAGAGCCTCCCACAACTGAGCTCCTCCCATGGTTCTCTGGGCTATCCAATCCAGCGCCTCCCACAACTAGAGCTCCTCCCGCGAGCAACAAAGCCTGATTGCACTTTACTATTTTCTTTCTTTGTGGAGAAAGGTCTCACCAAGTAGACCAAACTGGCCTTGAACTCACGGAGATCCACCTGGCTCTGCCTCCTGAGTGCTAGGGCTGAGATGAATGGTCTTGTTCTTGTTTTTGAGACAGGATCTTTTGTCTCTCATGCTGGAATAGAATTCACTATGGAGTCAAAGGTAGTTTTGAACTGTCGATCCTCGAGCTTCTGCCACTGAGTGTAGCACCACAGGCTTATTCCACCAAACACATTATGTGTGGTGCTGGGTGGAACCTGGGGCCTCTCTATGCTTACCCAGTACTCTCCCAACACCCCTGGCTCCATGGCGAATTCGTTTCTCTCACTCGAATCTGACTTACAAATGATTATCCCATCAGACGACCATCTATAGAGAACGGAGGATGGGGAATTCTGATCACACTCCACTCACGCCCATAGCCTTAATGGAAATGCTAGGTTTGTAGATGATTATTTTCATATTTGAGCATAAGAGAGCAACTTAAATCAATTATGTGTAATATCATATTAATCCAATGTAGTATACCTTTAAGCGAAGGAAAGTACTAGATTGCCAAGAACTATCAAATTTATGATTCCTTTTATATCAGACTTTTTACAAGGAAGCATTCTATAAAGATTGTGTAGAACTTGGATGCCGCAGAATGCAGGTTATAGATTTTCTGTCTGTAAATCAACAATTTGATCTTTATATGGACACATTTGACTATATAAGCCTTGCAATAAATTTGAATTTAAAACTATGTGGGTTTTATATTCTTTTCAATAGAACTATAAAATCTAAGTGCAGAAGTCATCAATTCAGCCTCATGCCTCCAGGCAGCTCCATAATTAAGTCATCCCAGGCAGGTAATCACGCCTGCCGAGGGAAGTCTACCGCTCAGCAATCCGTTCTTGTAGTGATCTCCCACCCGAAACTCCTTGATTGCATCTAATTCTGGTGTTTTCCTTTCGCTCTGATCCCATTCCATCTGACTTGGGTTGGAGCTTAGCTCGTGGAAAAGCTTCTGCAGCAAGTCCCCTCAGGCCACCATTTCATTCACCCTCGTCCTGATGAGAAGACACCACTTCGCTTCACAGCCATCATTAGTGCTGTTTACACATGATAACTGTCTTCTTTCTTCTGTTTCATCAGAGTATAATGATCTGCCATTGCATTGGACATTTAATTGATATCTATATATGGCACAGAATATTAACAAAGCAAAAAGTGACCTCCCTGTACGGATCTATAATTTCTGACTATACCAGGCTAGAGTCGTTTGAATTCACAGAGGGAGCTGAAGAGAGCTCAGTAGCTAAGAGAAGCAAAATTGTTGCTGGGACAGGCATGGTGGTGCACGCCCTCGATCCCAGCACTGTAGAGACAGAGGTAGGCAGATTTCTTTGAGTTCGAGACTAGCCTGGTCTACACATTCTAAGTTCCAGGACATTCAGAGATACATAGAGACCCTGTTTAAACAAACAAACAAACAAACAAACAAACAAAACAAAACAAAACAAAAACAGAGAAAAGAAGCGTTTGCTGCTTTTGGACCCTTGGGATCATATGATGTGTGACATGTGGCTCTCAGCACCCATGTCACATGATTCACCTGAGGTGCCAGAGGACCTGCTGTCTCTGGCTGCTACTGGCAGGGCACTCATACACACACACACACACATGCCCACCTACTCCCCGACTCGCACCTACACACTTAAAAATAAAATTTAAAATTTAAACAGTGAACTCATAAGTGGTATACATTGAGTTGAATTGTGTTTAATGTTTATCAAAGAATATTGCCATCCATTGTCCATCTCCTTTCTAGTGACAACCATCTTGGGTTTTTCTGTTTTTGTTTTTGTTTGTGTTTTGTTTTGTTTTGTTTTTGAGACAGGGTTTCTCTGTGTAGCCCTGGCTGTCCTGGAACTCACTCTGTAGACCAGGCTGTCCTCGAACTCACTGAGCTCCCCTGCTTACCTCTGCCTCGAGAGTGCTTGGACTAAAGGTGTGTGCCACCATGCCCAACCTTAGTTCCCTGTCTGTCTAGATAGCTGCTGCTACTCACTCTCTTTCCGTGCCAAGCTGAATCACCTGTTGCTCCAGATTACTCGAATACTACATGCAAGCAAGAATATCAGCTCAGAGATAAGAAAGATGCCTAAAGTACAGTACAGGCTTGTAGGAAACGGGCAATGCAGAAAAGACAAGGAAGGGTAAAGGTATACGGTGAAGGCCCTTGAGTAATTCTCTCTCTCTCTTTCTCTTTCTTTCTCTCTCTCTCTCTCTCTCTCTCTCTCACACACACTTCAGCTTTATCTTTTTTTAAAAGATGTATTTATTTTTATGTATGTGAGTACAGTGTAGCTGTACAGATGGTTGTGAGCCTTTATGTGGTTGTTGGGAATTGAATTTTTAGGACCTCTGCTCTGGTCGGCCCCACTCACTCCGGTGAGCAGAATATCCATATTATCCATCTCTGCTTCCAGATGAAAAGCAACATGGTTGGCCACCTCACATTCCTCCTGGCATGACTTCTTGTCACAACATACTGTACCCTAAAACCACAGGTCAAATACATCCCTCCTCCTGGTATGCCCTGAATGTGCAATGCCCCCAGAGGCTCACGTAGTCTAACATTTGGTTCCCCACTGAATGATGTTTTAGAAGCTTCTAGAACCTTGAAGATGTTGCACCTCGATGGAGGATGTAAGACATTTTCTCATTTCGTGATCAAGTGGGGAGAACCCCTTGTGGGTGGGACCATCTCTGGGCTGGTAGTCTTAGGTTCTATAAGAAAGCAAACTGAGCAAGCAAGGGGAAGCAAGCCAGTAAGAAACATCCCTCCATGGCCTCTGCATCAGCTCCTGCTTCCTGACCTGCTTGAGTTCCAGTCATGACTTCCTTTGGTGATGAACAGCAGTGTAGAAGTGTAAGCCAAATAAACCCTTTCCTCCCCAACTTGCTTCTTGGTCATGATGTTTGTGCAGGAATAGAAACCCTGACTAAGACAATTTGGGATCTCAGTCCATGTCATGGTGCTTCCCATGCCGGTCAAACCTCTCTGGAAACATCTTCAGATACGCCCGGAGGTCTGTATCCTAAATGGACTCAAGTTCACAGTGAAGAGTGAACTGTGACAGATGGGAAGCATGCTGGGCTGCCGGGCACCAGCGAAAGCCCACTGCTCTCTCACATCTGCCGACTCGAGAGTGATTAAGAGACCCCGTCAAGAAGTGCTTCTCCGTGTACCATTTCTCTGTTCCAGTGGACCCATTTTGCCAACAGCACCACCATTTTCTTTCACACTATCCTGATGCGGCAGGCATTCATCATGTCTTCCTGGAAATCAAAGCCCTCCAGAGGCTGCTTAGAGCTTGCATGTGCTGTGCCCTCATCCTTGGCAGCAGCATCATGAGAGAGCCACAGCATTGTGTACAAGCCTCAATCAAAAGTCTTTCTTTGGATTTTCAAAACACTTAAGAATAGCAGGAGGGTTTTTTTTTTCTGTGTATAAAAAGAAGCTCTCTGCCATAAAAAGTTATTAGTATTCTTTCAAAAGCCAGTATCTGTCTTGGCAATCTTGTACTTTAACACATTTTTCTTTTTAGAAAAAAAAAAAAAAAGGAGTTGCAAAGATTCAATTCCTTAATTTATCTGAAAGAAGAAAAAAAATCAAGTATTTCTCATTTAACAGAAAGGCTATCAGATGGGCCCAAACTGCAGTTGTTATAGTATGTTCTGTAATCTGATCAATCTCATTATTGTTGTGTTACAATTGATACAGCCTTGGCTGTCCTGGGACTCATTACATTGAATAGGCTGCCTTTGCTGGGATTAAGGCCACCATGTCTAGTTCAATACATGTTTGTTTTTAAATGTTGGCCAATTTATTAATATTAGCTGACATTTCAATCATGTGTAAATAAACCTCATTCTAGCTCAACATTCTGTGAAGAATCTATTCACAGTCCTAGAGTATAGCATTCTAGTTTTATAACTCTGATACTTTTTATAAAAATGCTTTTTTGGCATGCGTTTGCATGTGTATGAATACATGTGTATGTGTGCACATATGTGCAGGTTTGCATGTATGTGTGTGCGCATGCATGTGAGTGTATGTGAGCTCTGGTGTCTTCCTCAATCATTCTCCACTTCATCGACTGAGATAGCAGCATCTCATCAGCTCTGCTAATCTAATTAGCCAACTTGCTTCTTCACTTGGTTTAGCTATCCCGCTTCTCCTGAGAATTCCCTGGTTCAACTCCTAAGGACTGGGATTACAGACAGGCCACCAAGGTTATCTGTTGTTTGTTTCTTTTCTTTTCTTTTCTTTTCTTTTCTTTTCTTTTCTTTTCTTTTCTTTTCTTTTCTTTTCTTTCCTTTCCTTTCCTTTCCTTTCCTTTCCTTTCCTTTCCTTTCTTTTCTTTTCTTTTCTTTTTTTTTAGTGTAGCTCTTTGGTATTCAAACTCCAATCCCAATCCTTCTCCCAGATCCCTTCTCCACTGAGCCATCTCTTCAGGCTTCACAAAACTGCTTTGAAAATATTAGCAAGATGTTCTTCTCTCTCATACAACTCTGATTGATACTTTTAAATAGAGATTGTGTGTGTGTGTGTGTGTGTGTGTGTGTGTGTGTGTGTGTGTGTGTGTGTGTATGTTAGAGCAAATACACACAGAGACCAGAAGAGAGCATCAGATCCCCTGGTGCTGAAGTTCCAGGTGGTTTCAAGCTGTCAGACATAGGTGCTGGGAACTGAACTCAAGTCAGAGCATGCTAAACACTCATTTTGCCAGCCGAGCTTCATTCCCAGCCCAGCGCTTATGTTGCCCATGCTGGATTTGAACTCTTGGGCCTTAGCCAGTCTTCCTGCTTCAAGCCTTCCAAGTAACTGGGGCCATAGGCATACACCATCAGGCTCAGTATTACATAGTTTCTAATGAAAAACCTGTCATAAGATTTTTTAAAAAAAGCAATTGTTCACCATGTTTATGAAAACCATAAAGAATATGAAACCCAGCCATTTGGTCACTCCTTGGAGACTTGATATTAGTTTATGTTTTATGTTCTGTTATACAGTGCACAGTGGTACTCTCTGATGCTTTCAAATTGAAGAAACACAGCAACACAGACCCAAGGGGAGTGGTAAACCCAGGAAAAAAAGTTTATTAAAAACCTTATTATTATTATCATCATCATTATAGTTATTTTAAATTCCAGTCTTACTATGTATCCCTGGCTGGCCTGAAGCTTATTATGCAGGTCAAGAAGGCCTTGGTCTCTAGGAGAATCCCCCTGCCTCTGCCTCCTCTGTACTGGAATTAAAGGTGTGCATCATCCACCCAGTTTATTACATCATGTGTGTGTGTGTGCGCACGCGCGTGCATGTACATGCATACTCACGAGCATACAGAATTCAGAGGACCGTTTACAGGACTCTGTTCTTCCCTTCCACCATCGGGGGCCTGAGGATCAAACATGGGTCATCAGGAGTGGCAGCAAGGCCTTTACTCACTGAGTAAAATCAGCAACAGAGATTTCTGTAGCCATCTTTAATTCAAAAGCAGTATGAAGCATTTCCAAGGGATGTTAAATGTAGAAAGGGAAGGTGAAAGGATGCATATTTAGCACCATATAGCTGTAGAGATATTTTTAACAGCTTAGGACACTTCTGGGTGACATCTGCAGTAATGCCGCTTTAACTTCAAGTTAACGGAATATTCCTTTAGGATTTTCCCACGGAAGAACAAGGGGCTACAAAACGAATAATACTATTTTAAATAATAATAGTAATAATAATATCATCCTAAAGATGGGTGGTGGGACCTGTTGGATTATGTTTGAGGACTACATTTTGTTTGTGGCATAAATTATATCAAATGTAGTGTCCTCAAAAACTGACTCAGAATTTAAACAGGTCACAGATGAGCATGATCTAAAATTTTAAGCTTATTTAAGTGTGTACAGCCAGGCATGGTGGTTGCCTTGGTTACTTGTGCTGTGACTGTGATAAAGCATCTGGGAAAAGCAAATTAAGGAAGGAAAGGCTTATTCTGGCTCCAGTTTGAGGGTCCAGACCATCACGGCACGGAACTCAAGCTGGCAGGAGGTGGCCGCCTCTCAGCCATGGTCCAGAGCACAGCGTTCTGGTTCTCAGGGCGCTTTTTCTTCCTTTTAGTCAGTTCAGGATCCAAGCACAGGGAATGGTGCCGCCCACAGTGTGCGAGTTTTCCCCATCACAGGCATGCCCTCATGCTCGCCTCCTAGGCGATTCTAGATGCTGTCAAGTTGACAACCAACGTTGATGGCAGCAGCCCATGCAAGTCATCCTAGCATTCCAGAGGCTGAGGCAGGAGGTCAGTTCAAGGCCAGTCTGGTGTACCTCATGAGCACCATGCGTGCCCCAGACAAGCAAACAAACACATAGTGTGCAACAGAACATTTCCCCTTTATCCAGCTATTCGGTTAGGGGAATCTCTGCCCTCAGAAGCTGTTCACAGCTCTGTTGCCTCACTACAGGTGTCACCGATGAGATGTACAAGACATTTGGCTGTGTTTGTGCGTGTGTATGCGTGCATCTGCGTGTGGATAGCAGGGGGCATCCTTGGGTATTTTTCTTCCTTCCTTTGCTTTTCTACCTTATTAATATTATTTTTTAAATTTACATTTGTTTCTGGCCCCCTCCTCTGTGTGTGTGTGTGTGTGTGTGTGTGTGTGTGTGTGTGTGCGTGCGCGCATACATGCACGTGTGCACATGCACAAGTGTGTACATACCATGTCACATAAGGATGGCAGAGCATTGCTTTCAGGACTCAGTTTGCTTCCTGTACCAAGTGGGCCAACCTACCTCAGGTTTCCAGGCTTGATGGCAAGCACCTTTACCTGCTGAGCCATCTCACCAGTACCACCCCTGCCTTGTGTTTTGATTTAAAAATTACATTTCTGAATGACTGTTAGTATCCCACACACTATCTGTATTTTTGACAACTGGAAAAATAACATTGATACATGTATCGTATTATATAATTCAACAGAAACTTCTTCACTTAGCATAGAAAGGGAGAGAGTACCCCCTCCCCTAACAGATGAGGAGAAAAGAGGCAAGAGACATCTCAGAGGTTAAGAGTCATCTTTCAGGGCCCGAGTTTGATTTGCAGCACCCACATAGCAGCTCACACATCTGTAACTCTACTTCCAGATCTTATGTGCTCTTCTGGCCTCCCAGGGGACCAGGCATGCACATGGTGCACAGACATACATGCAGACGAAACACTCGTACACAAAGCATAAAGATATATCAAACCTTTTCTTTTAATTATTTATTTTATTTATATGAGTACACTGTCGCTGTCTTCAGACACACCAGAAGAGGGCATTGGATCCCATTACAGATGGTTGTGAGCCACCATGTGGTTGCTGGGAATTGAACTCAGGACCTCTGGAAGAGTAGTTGGTGCTCTTAACTGCTGAGCCATCTCTCCAGCCCCTCAAACCTTTTTTAA
Organism: Mus musculus; assembly: GCF_000001635.26. Taxonomy (NCBI): domain Eukaryota; kingdom Metazoa; phylum Chordata; class Mammalia; order Rodentia; family Muridae; genus Mus; species Mus musculus. The sequence continues at coordinate 86,446,562 of NC_000077.6, read as the reverse complement.
AATCAAGCTGATTCTTTTTCTTTTTCTTCTTCTTCTTCTTCTTCTTTTTCTTTTTTCTTTTCTCTTTTTTCGAGACAGGGTTTCTCTGTGTAGCCCTGGCTGTCCTGGAACTCACTTTTAGACCAGGCTGGCCTTGAACTCAGAAATAATGATTAAGTAGCACCATTTCTGGGTGACTAGAGAAGTCCTTTCAAGTGGTTCTTTCTTTGTTTGAGCTAAGGTGTCATGTTGCCCAGGTTGGTTTTGAACTCTCTACATAGCAGAGGATGACTTTGAACTCCCAATGTTCTGCTTCTGCCTGTGGAGTTCTGGTATTACAGGTGTGTGCTGCTATACCACAGGTGTGTGCCACTACTCCTGGCTTAAGTGTTTCTCATTCTTGCTTCTGAATTTAGCATCAGAATCCTGATTCCCAGGATCTGGGGCCATGGCCTAGTGGGTACCACACTTGCTGTGTAAGTGTGACACTGGAGTTTGGATGTCCAGAAACCACATAAATACTGGGTGGTATGGCAGCCTAGCTGTAATTCCTGCACTCTGAAGGCAGACACGGGAGCTCCAAAGCAAGCTGGCTAGCAGGACTAGCCATGTCATTGAGTCCTGGGTTCAACTGAGAGACCCACTTACAATGAATAAGATGGAGAAAGATGCCAATGTTAACCTCAGACCTGCACACACACACAGACACACACACACACACAGTGTGTAATCTGTGCACACACATGTACTCACATGTTCAAACACACATGCATGCACATTCATCCCCAACTCACACACAGGCACAGGAGGGGAAAAAAATTGAATTCCAGGATAGTGGCTAATAGTGGCAATAAGAAAACCATGTTACAGATTTTCTTCAAATCCTGGGACTCTGGTTATCATTTTTTAGTGAATTTGTCACCTTTTTCTCATCCTGATTTTTATAACTTACTCCCCTTATAGGGAGTAAATATTTTATTTTAATCAATGGATATAGAAAATCAACCACTGATGTGCGAATGGACATTTGTCAGCGGCAGCTCAGGAATGATCTTATTAAGTCTGCTTGCTACTTATCATGTACTTATTAATAATTTATTTGATTTCTGAGTATGAGCAGATGGTAAAGTAGTGTACTAGCCACACACACAAAATGATTTGGGAACAAGAAATCAATGGAGATATTTGTGCTGGAGAATTCATCCTGCAGTGTGTGGCTCGGTGGAAACGATCGCACCTCTAATTGCAGAGACCCATAACTGTGGTGTAAAACAGCGTCTATGAGCACTGGCGAGCGATCCAGAGAGGCCTGTGGCTTACCTACAGTAAGGTTCTCTTGATAGAAGTCTCTAAAACGCTGGTGTTTGCACTTGAACACACTGAAGGATTGGGCAAGCAAGGTGCTTTATATAGCCTGGGGTGGTTCTGTCACCAAGCTTCTCTTTCACATCTGTCCCTGCGTTTTCATTCTTGGTGCTACTGTCGGATTTTGGAGCCATCTGTCTTCTCCCACGGTCCACAAGAACCATCTTTTCACTGCCCTCTCTTCCTCAGAGGGTCCATCCCCCTTTCTGGTTTCTTTGCACAGAGCTCTAGACGAATGGTCCTGCAGTTCTAACTGTTCCTCAGACCCCCTGAAATGAAATCCAATCTCCTCAGATAAACACACAAAACCCTCCATGAAGCCCATCCATGAAGCCCAGCTTTCTTCTCTGTCTGACCTGAGTAATTTATGTCTTCTGAGGTCTGAGGCCCGGGAGCAAAAACATCTATTCACCTTCATAAAAACAAACAGCGTTCTCCTGGCTCAGCCCATCCCCTTCCCGTCTCCTGCGTGGACACTGTTGTAGCTGGGGCTCCTTTTCTCTTCCCTTGATCACTGTCCTTTGCCAAGGCCCTCCTGGGGTCTCCACACCCTGATGAATCCCACATAGGAGACAGCCATGAACAAGGCACTCATAAACAAGGCGTTTATGAGTGGATTCTGACAACACCCCCTGGAGAAGGCGGCACTAGAAACCGGTAAGTGGCAGTGTGGGTGGGGAAGCTCAGGGAGGCACCTTACAACACCACTGTGAGGATGCTCTCTGATGCTGGGGTGGCCACTAATGGTGAGGTGCAGATACCCCCAGCCCCCCATTTTGAAACAGGGTCCTATGTGTCCCAGCCTTGCTTCATACTTGCTGCGTGAACCATTCAGCCCAAGATAACCTTAAGCGTCTTATCCCTCTGCCTCTACCTTCCAAGACCTGTTTCACCATGTCCAGCTTTGTGTGGTGTTGGGAATCAAACCCAGGGTCTCATAAATGCCAGGCAAGCACCGTACCAACTGACTTACATCTCCAGTCAGCAGTGCCCTCTCTCGCTTCCACCTGAGTGCTGCTCTATTCAAAGTGCTTGATGTCAGCGCCTCAAAGCTGGGCTTACACCACTCAAGACACTCATGACCTTGAAGCTGTGGAATATCAAAGCTATCCTGCCCTTCAGAGCCCTCCTACTGTCACAGACCTGTGAGGTCTGTGGGCAGAATGTCACACTCTTGAAGCTACACTCAGATTTCAGGCCACCCAGACAGTCCTCTCACTAGCCTGTCTCTCCAGATACCTTCAGAGACTTCAGTGAAGACAGATCTTTCACTTTTAACTCTGGCCCATCTTCTTCCCGGGTACTCACACCAGTGTCCCAGGCTGGAGGATCTAATGAAATAGTAGCCGTGGAATGAACTCAGATTTTTCTCCTCTCCTACTAGGGATCTAGGATAGAAGATAAAAGATGTTTTCATCAAATACAGCCTTGAATTGTTAGTCTCTTTGTGTGTGTGTGTGTGTGTGTGTGTGTGTGTGCGCTCGCGCACGTGCGTGTGTATATTTAAGTTAGGAGTTCAAGTTCATAAATCAGGCATGGTGGCACATGCCTGTTGGCTAGTTTTATATCAGCTAGACACAAGCTATAGTCATCCAAGGGAGGATACCTCCATTGAGAAATTCCCTCTGTAAGAATGGGCTAGAGGCAAGATTCCAGAGCATTTCCTTAATTGGTGATTGATGGAGGAGGGCCCAGCATATTGTGGGTGGGGTTACATGTGGGCTGGTGTCCTGGGTTCTATAAGAAAGCAGGCTGAGGCCTGGGGAGGTGGCACACGCCTTTAATCCCAGCACTTGGAGGCAGAGCCAGGCAGGTTTCTGAGTTCGAGGCCAGCCTGGTCTGCAAAGTGAGTTCCAGGACAGCCGGGTCTACACAGAGAAACCCTGTCTCAAAAAACCAAAAAAAAAAAAAAAAAAAAAAAAAAAAAAAAGCAGGCTGAGCAAGCCAGGGGAAGCAAGGCAGTAAGCTGCTGCACCCCTCTATGGCCTCTGCCTCCAGGTTCCTGCCCTGTCTGAGTTTCTGTCTTGACTTCCTTTGCTAATGAACAGTGATGTGGACAATTGAATGAAACAAGCCCCTTTCCTCCCCATGTTGCTTTTGGTCATGGTGTTTCATCACAGCAAATGAAACCCTAAGACTCCTAGAATCTCAGCACTTCAGTGGATCATAAGTTCAAGGTTACCTTTGGCTATATATCAAGTTTGAAGCCAGCATGGGATACATGAGATTCTGTCTCAAAAAAAAAAAAAAAAAATTCATAGCAGGCATCCTTTCTAGGAGCACCCTGTGGAGGGCGCTTCCTCATCCTCTGAGTGACATTGGAAGTGAGGACTTTGGATTGTCTTGCCCTCTTCCCATCAGTTGGCTTTTGAAAGATTATATTGCATATGGACATTGTTGCAATACCGGAGTGACAGGGATTTATGAAAGAAAACCCAGCAGTCCCCATGAGCAGGGGACTTCCAAAGAAGTACTTGTTTCCTCCTGAAAGAAGCAAATCCCAGCTGGGGCCCCCCTCTTTTCACCTCCTGCCTTGACTGTAGGTGTGCTAACTGGAGATATAGCTACATGGAAACCAGATGGGAACAGCCCAAAGACAAAAGGTCAATATACTAGCCCTGGCAGAACGGACAGAACCAGCTGCAACCCTAGCTAACTCTAGGTATATTTAATATATTTATATATGATTTCTGAGACAGGGCTTTCTGCCATGTAGCCCAGGTTGGCCTTAAGTTCAATTTGTAGTTCAGACTAGCCTCAACTCACAGCAATGCCTGGATTAGATACTTGTGTATATGTGTGTTGTATATATCGAGACAGGGTTCTCTGTATAGACCAGGCTGGTCTTGAAATCACAGAGATCTGCCTGCCTCTGCCTCCCAAGGACTGGAACTAAAGGTGTGTGCCACCGCTGCCCCGCTGGTACTTGTATATTTTAAGCCAGTCCTCCTTCAGGTGGACGTTGTGAAGCAGAAACAGCTCAGCAGTGCCCGGCAGTGCCTGGCAGTTACCAACAATGCCAACCTCAGAACTCAGTCCTGCACCCAGGAGCTGGAGTGTAAGGGGCGTGTCGTGCGATCCTGACACAGAAGTTTGAGAACCAGCTTTAAACCAACAACCATAGTTTGGATGTTGAAGGTCCCCCAAAGGCTCATGTGCAAGGTCCCACATGTGACAGATGTGGTCCCTGTGGTGGGGCTTTTGAAATGTGGTGGATCTTGAGAAGGAGCCCTGTGGGAAGTTTTTAGGTCATTGGGAGGAATATTCTCTCTTTCTCCATCTTTTTCTCCCTCCCTTTCTCCCCACTCTCTCTTTCCTTCTCCCCTTCTTCCTACTTTCCACCGCCTGGTGCTTATGTACTTCCTGACTATGAGGCATAGTCCATTTGCTCAAGGCCCACAGCAACGGGACCACTTGATGTTGGACTTGAATCTCCAGACTCATGAGCCAAAAGACACCTCTTCATGAGACTTTTAAATAAGTCGTCTGTCTCCAGTACCTGGGAGCAACAGAAAGCTGACCTGTACATTTCTGCTTCCAAAGCTTTGCTATGCAGAGGTGACGTGGGGAGGTCATGTTAGAATCTGGCCCCGTGGCTGGACTGAAAGCTCCGTTATGCTGGGACTGGACACTGTGGTACCCAGTCACCTGTTCTCCAGTTGGCCAGGGCTAGGGACAGATGAGGGTTCAAAGGGAAGTGTCTCTCTGAGAATTGCTTTCAGCTGCAATGAACTATCTCACTCAAGGCCATGCCCTGCCTTACTGTGAACACCTGGTCAAACTAATAATAAATGTTGACTCCAAGAGATTGTGGTGTAATTGTTAAGATTTTTAATGGGTCATGGGGGGGGTGCTCAGAAGTTAAGAGTGATTACCCAACATGCATTGGGTTTGATTCCGAGGGCTTGGATGAACGTCAAGTGGATCAACTGGAAGGGCACTTGAGAATTTCAAGGGAAATTATATTTCTATAATGATTTGGGAAATGGATGGCTGCTTCCTCTGGCTTTCTTTTAAATTTAATTTAATTTTTAATTACGTGTATGTGTGTGGTGTGCATGGGAGTGCCTTTGTCTGCAGGGGCCAGAGGTGTTGGAATTTCTGGAGCAGAAGTTACTGGCAGTTGTGAGTTGCCTGACTTAGTTGTTGAGAACTGAGCTCGGGTCTTCCAGAAGAGCAGGAAGTGCTCTTAACCACAGCGCCAGCTGTCTGGTCCCTCCCCCTGGCTTTTGATGCAAATGAAAAAGATCAGGAAAGCTAACAATTCTTAAGCACCTACACAAAGTGGGAACAGAGACTCCTCAGCAGCAAATGCTGTCCTCACCCACAGTGGGTGCGAGGAGCAGGACTTCATTATACCGCAGCAGATTTCCAATGAAGGCTGCACATCACCATGTCAGGACTCTGACTAGGAAGGAATGGAGCCCTGAGACCTGGGATAGGGACATCCGATCACTGCCCTCAGATCTCCTGGATCAATGTGCTTGTAGAAGGAGGCCACTCCTGGAAACACCGGCCATCTCCCTTTCTCAACAAGCACGGGGACGGGGGGGGGGGGGGGGGGGGTTCTGCCTCACAGGGCAGCTCACACTCTAACTAAGGTCACCTTTTATTGGGCTGCAAAGACAGTAAGTAGGGTCTAGGCACACCAAAATCCTGAGTGGACCCACACTGGACCTCCTGAGGGGAAAAGGAACCAGAGCTAAAGAGGCCATAGGACTTATCTAGAATGTTCCAGAACACGCCAGTCTGAGCGACCAAGACTTCATTCTGCCTGACAAAGTAACAGTGGTAGCTCGTGTTTTATAACTGTGTGTTGGGGAATCAGAGGGGTGGGAAGATGGGGAGCAAAGGACTTAGGGGACAAGGGATTTCGTTTCGGAAATTTGTAACAGTACCCTAGAGAGAGAAGAAAAAGCTTATGGTGGACTGTTAATAGTGACAGGTGTGTTCATCTTCACCGTGTGTGTGTGTGTGTGTGTGTGTAAGGAGGTGCATGGAGGCCAGAGGACACTGTCACATGTTCTACTCCATTAGTCATTCTTTCTTATCCCCCTGAGAACAGATTTCTCTCTCATTGAACCTGAAGCTAGGCCGGCAACCAGGGAGCCCAGAGCCTTCTGTGTCTTCCCCTCACTGTTGGGGCTAAGGGAACACATCAGGCTGCCTTTCACTTTTCTTCCAGAGTGGGGATCTGAACTCAGACCCTCAAACGTGAACAGACGCTCTCACCTGCTGAGCAGTCTCACTAACACCTAGCTACAAAACAAAACCAAAAGAACCAAGGAAAGAAAGAAAGAAAGAAAGAAAGAAAGAAAGAGAAAGGAAAGAAAGAAAAAGAAAGGAAGGAAAGAAAGAAAGAGAGAAAGAAAGAGAAAAGAGAAGAGAAGAGAAGAAAAGAGAAGAGAAGGAAAGGAAAGGAAAGGAAAGGAAAGGAAAGGAAAGGAAAGGGAAGGGAAGGGAAGGAAAGGAAAGGAAAGGAAAGAAAAGAAAAGAAAAGAAAAGAAAAGAAAAGAAAAGAAAAGAAAAGAAGTTGTGAAGACACATAAAAAGAAACAAACTGGGACCTGGTAAGATGGCTCATTGGATAAAGACACTTGTCACTATGCCTGATTAACTGAATTCAATCCCCAGGACCCATACAGTAGTAGGAGAAATCTGACTCTTACACAGTGTCCCCTGATCTGCATATCAGGTACAAAATGGGTATACAACAAATGAATGTAATTTTTAAAAACCCAAATTACTAATGACAATGTAAATTTAAAACATAAAATACTTTGCCAAAATAATATGTTCCTTTTCCTAATTGTGCAACGATTGGGTTGGACGTCAATGCTCAGCCGTTCTCCTCGGAGCCTCTATGTGTCCAAGAACAGAGAGAATTACTCACTCCCACGGCCTGCCCCTCCCACTGCTGCTACCCCAGCATGAGGGGCTGCTCTTGTCAAAGAGAAGGATGGCCTTCCTCTCAGAGGCACCAGGGTGGCAGGTGAGGAGTGAGCTCATGTCACCATAATCCTGATGCTTACTCTGCTACATACAAACAGAACCTGTTCTGATATTACGCGCATAACTTAAAATATCATTGGGAAAAACAAAGCCCTAATGTACACTTTACACTTCTATCCCCCCCCCTCTCTCGGACCTCTGCTTGCTCCAGTCAACCCTGCTTGCTCTGGCCCAAAGATTTATTTATTATTATACATAAGTATACTGTAGCTGGCTTCAGATGCACCAGAAGAGGGCGTCAGATCTCATTACGGGTGGTTGTGAGCCACCATGTGGTGGCTGGGATTTGAACTCAGGACCTTTGGAAGAGCAGTCAGTGCTCTTACCCCATATCCTTTATCTCTTAAGCATCCCTCTGGCTTTTTATCAGCCTTGAATGGAATATGCTCACCTCTAGCTCCCCTTGCAGGGTCTCAGGTGTACATCTAAGATTCCAGTGGAGACTTTGGAATATTCTTCATGATACTTTGTTACCAGGTCTCTGTTCTGAGCTGCCTGGAGCATTCTACCTCAGGTGGGAGCTCCTCTGCCTCTTGCTATTTTGAGAGAGGGTCTCACTTTGTTTGTAACCCAGGCTGACCTCAAACCTACCAGCCTCCTGTCTCAACCTTCCAAGTGTTGGGACTATAAGAGTCCACAACAGACAACTTAATTTTTGCTTCTTATTCCGTCTTCCCATCCTCACAGCTGACGAGGCAGCTAGCTCCTTCTGGTCCTCTCCTGGTTTCACAGCACAAGCAGCTTCTGGGCACAGACAGCACTTTGAACAGCATCTGCTTAGCCCAGTGTCTGGCTCTTCACACTGATCAAATCACCACGTGGGTGACCAGTGGTCTCCCAGACTCGAGTTACAAAGCCCCATTTTACCAGCAACATCTCAAAAATGGTCCAACATCTCTGGCAGAATAAATGCTATCTATAAACCATAATCTAACACTTAAGCTGCAAACAGGATTTCAAAATGAAATTGTGTTGTATATTTTAAGAATCACAATTCACTGAAAGGAGAACAAAGGGGGCAAATTTAGGCTTAGATTTGATGAAAGGAAGAACACTTAAAAATATAGATCATATGTCGGACAGGTTACTAGAGACTTGCCTTCCTTGAAAAATCTTTAAAATTAGAACCACAGGGCAATAGCTCAGCATCAGGGAACTGCATGTGCAAGGACCTGGTTTGATCCCCAGGGCTTGGAGAAAACGAATAAACAGTCATTTATCTTGAACCATTTGGCCACAAACCAGCTTGGAAACACTATCTGAGGAAGGTACATTTCCGAGACTCCCCCTGCGAACCCTTGCCTCTCTCCGCTGTCCGTATACCAGGGCATCAGGGCATGGCAGGGATAACAAAGTTGGCGGAGGAGGCAGAGGACGTTAGCCGCACGTGGGATTATTTTGCCGCAGAAACGGAGAACTGGCTGCATTGCTGTCAGTCCACCAACTGAGCAGTTAATGAAAGCAGGTGGCACAGTACAGTCCTTCGGCTCTTTCTAGAATCCCGATGAATCAGATAGCTACCCCACCCCCCAAAGAGAGGCTGCGAAGCTGGGATTCCAATCTGAAGATGATTCTGATCAGGGCACAACAAAGATGTCTCTTTTCTCCCTCCCCCGGCATGTCCAACGAGTATTCAGAGTCTGAAACACTCAGCAGTTTCAAAAAGTGAACCACCGTTGGGAATCCTACGGGGATGCATGTACTGGCACAAATGTCGTGATATATTGCATAAACGGACGTGGCTCTGCTTCTCTCCGGTTTGATTTATTTTTTTTTTTTTTAATTATTTTAGTGCTTGCCTTGGCAGCTCGTTTACTAAGATTGGAATAATACAGAGAAGATTAGTGTGGCCCTGCAAAAGGATGGCATGCACATTTGTGAAGTGTTCTATAGTTTCATATGTGCATGAAGCAACAGTTAATGAAAACGGAGGCCATGAATTTGGAAAAGCAAGGAGGGGCATGTTGGGGTGTGTGTGTGTGTGTGTGTGGACGGAGGGGAGGGAGCTGGGGAATGATGCAAGATTATCATCTTATAGCATTGGAGACTTTAAAACATACTTATTTTATTATTTGTGTGTGTGTGTCTGAGAGAGAGAGAGAGAGAGAGAGAGAGAGAGAGAGATGGGTGTGCAGGCACCCACTGAGGCCAGAAGGGGGCTCTGGATCTCTTCGAGCTGGAGTAAGGCATCTCTGAGTCGCGTGAATGATGTGGGTGTTGACATCACAACTCTGGTTCTCTGATGGGGCAGGGAACACTCCTAACTGCCTCTTTCCAGCCTCTCAATTTCTTTGTTCTTTTCTTTTCTTTTCTCTCTCTCTCTCTCTCTCTCTCTCTCTCTCTCTCTCTCTCTCTCTCTCTCGTGTGTGTGTGTGTGTGTGTGTGTGTGCATCCTTATTCATTTATGTGAGCATGGGCATGTATTTGAACGCTGTGGGTGGTCAGAGACAACCTTGGATGCTGGACCTTGGTCTCCACCTTGTCTGAGACAAGATCTCTTTGCTGTAGTTCTGCTGCTTATGCCAAGCTACTCAGACTTTCGGTTTCTCTGCTCTCCACATCCCTAGTGTGGACCTGTAGGAGCCCTGAGATTATAGACACTTAGTGCGCTAGTGCCTAGCTTTTACAGGTATTCTATGGAGTTCACGGCTCAAGCTTTCCTGACAAGCATGTTTATGTACTGAGCCATCTCTCCAGCCCTCGTTAGTTAGTTAGTTAGTTAGTTAGTTAGTTAGTTTGCATGTTACCCAGTCTCCTTAGAGTTCCCACTGCTCTCTTCCTCTGCTCCTGGGGACTGACTACAGCATCAGGGTGGGGTAGGCAGTGCCCTGACCTTAGTCATTGGTCCTCATTAGCATCTTCCCAGTGTCCTCCTCCTATCTGATTCCTCAGTCTTTGTCCAATAGCGTTGTCTGACCGGGAAGTTTCCTGTACGGCCTCTTTCTACTTTGATGACCCATTCTTCTGGGCTGTACATAAGTAGGTGGGGTGCCGGAGTCTATCTGCTAAGTCAGGGTGACACTCAGGTGTTTACCAAGCCTTTTATTTCTCTGCATAACACAGAGTCCAAGAGGTTGCTTCAAGGTTACTTCTGTCCTACCTGTTGAGTCTCACAACCTAGGTATGTCTGAGTGGCAAGTGGGGGCTCTTGAACCCCCATGGGCTCTGTCTGGCTCTGCATCATAGGTTCCTCTACTCTTGGATTCTTTCTTTCTCTCTTTCTTCTCTTCCCTTCCTTCCTTCCTTCCTTCCTTCCTTCCTTCCTTCCTTCCTTCCTTCCTTTTTTTTTTTTTCCAGAGACCTGCCCACCTCTGCCTCCCAGTGCTGGCATTAAAGGCATGCACCACACCTGTTGATCCCTCGTTTTAATGACTACCGTCTAAGCCTTCTTTGCCGCTAATTCCTCATCCCTGTGATCCACATACACATTATCCAGTCTCAGATGGCACACAGACCTTGCAAACTGTTCATGCTCTGAGAGCTCAAGCATTTGGATTTCTTGTTCCCAAAAAGTCTTTTTCTGCTATAGCAACCATTTCCCAGGTACTGAGTGCTCATTGAGAGTCTGGTTATTTCGTGGGGATACAAAGGATGTACCAGTAATGACAAACATACTGAGAACCTAGCACCACATACTACTGCCAAAGAAATCCAGTTGAGAGGCCAGGAGAAGGGGGGAAATAGCAACACCGGGAAGAGGCAGAGCTTTCTCATTCTGGGGCACAGGAAGCCCCCATCAGCTCCTTCTTCAGGTTCAGTGCAAATTTTCTTTGCTTTTGTTTTAAGGTAGGTCTCACTATGTAGCCCTGGCTGTCTTGGAACTCACTAGGAAACCAAGCTGTATTTTTTAAGATAAATAACTTTAAAAGAAAAGAAAAGGAGTTTGAAATGAAGTTGATAAAGCAATTAATGCCACTGTGACAGTATACACATTTTGCACACTCAGGTCAGACTCTGTTCATGAAGATTAAAGCCTCTAAATTGTATTTAGTATAGTTCATATGCTTTAAGCTTAAAAAAATCCTGAATTCTTAGCTGGACATGGTGGCAGTGTGTGCCACTTTAATCTCAGCAATGGGGAGGCAAAGGCAATCAGATCTCTGTAAATTCAAGGCCAGGCTGGACTACAGAGTGAGTTCCAGGACAGCCAGGGCTACATAGAGAGACCCTGCCTTACTCCAATCTCCACCACCACTGCCAATAAATAAATAAATAAATAAATAAGAATTTTACAGGCCTTCAGCTTTCACAGCTCAATGGAGGACCTTATTTGCAGTTCTGAATAAACCGGTTAGGTGGTTTATTTGTTTCTTTGGGGTTTTTTTGAGCATCAAAACCACCAAGAGCTTTAACCCATATATCAATTTAAAATTATAACCTTAAACATTTGCCCTCAGACACTTCATGATTCTCCTGCTGGTTTTTTATTTTTATTTTTTTATTTTTCATATGATACATTGTGACCTTTTTCTGTTTTTTGTTTTTCCCTCTCCAGTTTCACGTCTTCCTGTACTGTCGACTGGTCTCTTCCTTCATGGTCATTCAGCTGCAGTCTATCCCTGCATCACCCCCCAACACCCCACCCCCACCCCCATCCCCGCTCCCACACACACACCCGGGATCACGGAGCCACTTCTAGGCTCCTTCCGGTTTGGGTCAGGGTCTGTTTCCTAAGTCTTGGGAGGAGGCTTTCAGCGGGTGCGCCATGGCTTCCCACATATCCTTAGATTGGAAAACTGGGAAGAAAACGCAGAAATAAATGAATCTCCCTACCTTGGAAAGTAGTTCTTTCAACAGATTGTGTTAGCGCTTGGAGTCACTGCTTTAACTACTAAAATTGATTAAATTAGCAGTTCTGTGTTTTGCCAAGATTTTTTTATAGGCTCTCTCCTTCGTTCGCAACAAATTAAAACCTGGCTCGCAGGGGCGTATAGTAGACTGGAGACATTTCTCCTCCTGTCGCTTGATGCTGATGTAGCAAGCTTTTGACAGTTTTTAAAAAGAAAGATTTAATTCTTGATTACCACTCCTCATGTGTCTTATACCAGGTCTGCAGTATGGGTGTGTGGGAGGAAACTGATATAACATGCAAGAGTTTAATAAATATTTGTAATATGGAGTCTCTAAATCATTGCCTCAGGGAAATCTAATATAGGAAATGAATTGGTTTCATCTCGAAGGTAGTGCTGGATGTCTGTAACGTGCTAAATAAACGTATTTTATAAGTATCAAACCTAATGCAAACTGGTTTGCATTTTGAAAAAACTTTAAAACTTATTTAATTTGTGTGTGCGTGTGCATGGTATGTGCACACATTCCACAGCACCACGTATGCAGGTCAGAAAATCATGATCAGTAGATCCTTCCAGTGTGGGTCCTGGGCATTGAACTCAGGATGTCAGTCTTGGTGGCAAGCACCTTTATTGATTGAGCCATCTCACCAACCCCAAAGCATTTTTTTTTGTTTGTTTGTTTTGAGACAGAATACCATCATGTAGCCCTACTGGGCGTGAGTTTAAAGTGCTTCTCCTGCGTCCCAAGTCTTGAGAGTAAAGATACACGTCACCACATCTGGCTCCCAAAACATTTAGATTCATGTGTATATACATTTTTTTTCATAAAGTTTAACTGCAAAGCAATCATACTCTGTTTCAAATCTAAAATAAAAAATCTCACTCTAAAATCTAGGAAAAATGAGATTATTCAATTTACGAAGGCAAAAGAAACCAGCAGAATAACGAGGGGCATCGGAATACTACAATCCCACCTTCCAGTTGCAAAGCGAGGCATATTTTTTTTTCCATTTTTTATTAGGTATTTAACTCATTTACATTTCCAATGCTATACCAAAAGTCCCCATATCCACCCACCCCCACTCCCCTGCCCACCCACTCCCCCTTTTTGGCCCTGGTGTTCCCCTGTACTGGGGCATATAAAGTTTGCAAGTCCAATGAGCCTCTCTTTCCAGTGATGGCCGACTAGGCCATCTTTTGATATATATGCAGCTAGAGTCAAGCGAGGCATATTTTTTACTAAACCCTGAACTCATATCAGTTCCCAAAGTATGCATTTCTTCCTTGTGTTATAATTAGAAGTGAAAATAGGACATAACTGTATATACTCACGATGTGTGTATTTTTAGAATGATCCCAGTGCCGTTAAAAATGTATAAATAAAAGCCCCAAAGGAGACGCAGTGAAATATCTTTTTCGATGGTATCTATAAATATGATCTTTAAGATTTCTTATTTTTGACAGTTTAATTTTTTTTTTTTTTTTTGGTAACGAATGCCTATTTCTTGTAACTAATGAAATGAATTGAAAGCACTGCATGAAAGAGGAGGTCTGTACTGGCCGCACATTTGTTAAGCACCGCGATGTCTTAATGTTTATGCTGATTGTTTAGAAGGTGGCACAGGCAAGAATGAGCCACTAGCCATCCAACAACGCTCCGCACGTGGCGTGATCAGAAAGCCAGTACCAGAGCAAGGATCAAACACGCTTTGGTCTTCAAAGTCATCCAGACCCCGAAAAGTCATAATTTCTGTTGAACTCTCCTCCCTCCGTGGCTAGATTGTTCTGCCTTTGAAGTGCCCACTGCAAAGAGCCAGGTGTGGAACTGCTTAGATCTTCTGAGGCTGACAACCGCTTCCCTTCATGGAGGGTTTTACAGACCGATCTCAACACAGGACTGTCACGGTGTAAAGTGGGAGGGAAATATAAGGTGCTAAAATAAGGCAGAACAATCCGGTAAAAAGGAAGTGGAGCTGCCTCTTGATTGCTGAGGTCTCTGCAAGATTTTATCTATAGACGGGGTGAATCCTGCTGATGAGGGAGATGGAAATCGGAACAGCCAGGATCAAAGTGATCAGCGGTGTCTGAATGCGATAGTCACCATGTCCTTGAGTACTTTATAGGTACATCCCAAATCTGTCTTCTTCACCGACTTTTAATGGAGCTGTTGGTGTTGGTGTAGTCACAAGCTTGTCCAAGAGTCTTTTACAAAACAACATGAATTTGCCCAAATTTCCTTCATATATTGGAGTTAAAAAAGTAACCGTCAGGCATGAAGTCATGAATCCTTGGAGACCACTGCCAAGACAAACAGTCAGGAATTGGTTACTTTAAAGTAGATCTTTGTGTGTTTATTAATGCTTCGAGCCTTACTCCTTCACAGTTCTGTATCGATAGAAGCATCACAGCCAGGTTTGATGCCCGTAACCCTGGTGTGGGCTGAGGCAAGGGGGCCGTGAGTCTGAGGGGAGTCCGGGCAATACAATGAGACCCACCCCCATCTCCAAAGATGAAGAAAGAGGAGGAGGGGAGGGAGGGAGAAGGAGAGGAGGGGGATGGAGAGAGAAGAAGGAGGTGGTAGGAAGAGGAGGGGGAGAATAGGGAGGAGGAAGAGGGAGAGGGAGGGGAAGGAAGAGGAGAAAGGGGAGGAGTCAGAGCATCAAGTTCATAGGCTCACACTGGGAGCCTGGCGCTATGCCCAGCGCCATAGCTCTTAGACGGCTTTAAAATTTTATAAATGAGTGGTTCTATAAATGACTATCCAACATTGTTTCAGCGTTTCTCTGTCAGAGAGGAGACCTTAAATAATCATGTAAGATATGACATGAAAGAAAGATCCAGGATCTACAACAAGGTTTAGAGCAGAAACTAAGTGTTCTGGACAGGAAGAGCCTTGGTAGCCCTAGGTTGCCCCTCTGAAACAAACAACCTCCAATCTGGGGCCTCTCCTGAATATTCAGCAGCCCACTCTCACCTGTTGTACGCAACTGCTGTATACGGCCTTGGGAAGGGACTAGAGTATATGGGCCGGGGAAAACTAGGGGCATGTGGGCATCCATCTCTGCGGCTGTCTTATGGTAGCTCAATGTGCATTTCCCTAAGGACTAAGGACAGGGATCTTTTCATTTGATTGTTAGCCATTTCTATACGTCTTCTTTTGGTCCTTAGGATTGTCCTTTTGTTTGTTCGTTTGTTTTTTACAAGACAAGGTTCTTTATGTAGCCCTGGCTATCCTGGGACTCACTCTGTAGACCAGGCTGGCCTTGAGATCTGCCTGCCTCTGCCTCCCAAGTGCTGGGATTAAAGGTGTGTGCTACCACTGCCTGGCTGATCATTTTCGTTGTCTTGTTTGTTTCAAAAATTTATTTACTTCTGTATTTGTGTGGATGATGTTGTCTTCTGACCTCTTCTTGAATGCAGTGAAACACACACACAATGTAAAGGTTTGAATATGGTCTGGAGAGACAGCTCAGTGGTTAAGAGCAGTGGCTGGTCTTATAGAGGACCAGGGTTTGGTTCCCAGCACCCATATGGCATCTCATAACTGTGTATAACTTCTGTTCCAGGGAATCGGAGGCCCTGTTCCCACCTCCGTGGGCACCAGGCACAAATATAAACACCTAGCTGCAGGCAAGGTACTTTATAGACATAAAAAAATTTTTTTAAGTAGTATTTTGCCAGGCAGTGGTGGCACACGCCTTTCATCCCAGCACTTGGGAGGCATAGGCAGGCGATTTCTGAGTTCAAGGCCAGCATGGTCTACAGAGTGAGTTCCAGGACAGCCAGGGCTACACAGAGAAACCCTGTCTCGAAAAACCAAAAAAGAAAGTAATATTTCTGACCAGAGTGCACCATGGAGATGATGCTTAGGGGTAGGTACTGTTTGTACTTTCAAGTTCTCTGTGTGGAGTGACTCAAGCTGAGAGTGAAATTTCAGGACCACTTGACTCATTTGTTGCAATTAGTTTCTGTCACCTGTGCACAGCAGCTAAGGTGGGAGCCCAAGGACTAGGCTTTGAGAATACACAGGGCCTTCATTCTATAACACTGCAAGGAGCTTGGCAGCCACTGTGGGCTGCTGCCAAGAATGGTTTTCAAAGTGGGTGATTTGTGGTTACTGAGGGACAGGGAGCTGTCCGTCCGTTAGGGGCCACACTGGTTACTATTCAAACTGGCATTTATTAATTAGTTAATTAATTCAGTCCATATTTTGGGCTAAATTACTTGATAGTTACTGGTATCCGCTCACCATAAATCACATTTTTTTAGATTGAATAACAATATTTAAAATAATAGGATTGTTATAATAATTTGGAAAATTACTAATTCTTTCCCAACAATTCCTTGGTACTTTCAATTTGACTAAGGGATTAGAGAGAGCTTTTATTGCTGTGTGTAGCTCCGGTCCCTTGGCTAAGCTGACTGATTTGATTTGATTTGTTCATATGAGTATAAATATTTTAGAACAAAACCCAATTTAACAAATGAACAAACTTATTAGACTGTGATTACTTTTTTGAATCCTGCGTCTTAAAAGTCACAATAGAAGGTGGATACACACTGTTCTACAGCGAGCCTTTGGGAGCTCTGGCTCCTTTGGTAACTACTGAGTTTAAAGCAAAGAATGGGCTAATGTGAAAAGCAGGGTTTATAATGGGAGTCATTTCATTCTGATAAAGCAAAGCTTTATGAAAACAGATGTAGAATTGCAATGGGAAAATGAGGACGAGAAACATTCCAACTGGATGGGATTTCTGACTGAGATTTGCAGTTCCCTACAGCAGTCAGTGAGTTGGGTGGGCACAGTGAGGTGGTGGGGTCTGGCCTCACAGGCACTGAGCCCAGGTCCAGGCCTTGGCACCATAGATTTAGCATAAAAGCAAGCAAAACCAAGTAGAGAATGAAGAATTTTTCTATTATATAACCACAATTGTATTATTTATGAGCATAAAGTGTGGCTGTGGGTCATATGTATATAAAGTCTGAATACGCGTGTATGCGACAGAAGTCAGCGGCGGGGCAGTGGCTGTCTGCAGGGAGAAGGGACAGGAGAGGGAAGGCTTTTCAAGTTTCCCTGATAAGTAGAAAGGGAAAGTGGGTGGATTTCTTTTGTTATTGTCTTCGAATTTGAAATACTTCATTAGTTGAAAACTTAAAAACACAACACCTAATTCTCGAATTTCCTTTTCTAATGGATCTAAACATTTGCCTCGTGTTGATGTGGAAACATGTTTAAATAAGGCTTCAAGGGCACCAAGGGGGGTTATTTTTAGATATTTAGCATAGCCTAGTAATAATGAAAGTCACAGTTCACTAAGAAAATAGCACCTCCACCCCTTGCAAGGACAAGCTTGCTTCTGGCTGCTTTGACAGACAGTAACAATTCAGGGAGGTTGCTTCCTGCAGTCCCATCTAACAGATGGCCAGGTGAGCTGCAGATTCCAGCCCATGCCTAGTGATAAAATATGCTAAGTGAAGACTCAGACTTTCAAATGTCAGATTTAATATTCCAAAGATCATTTCTCATGCGATAGTTTTCTTTTTCCCGAGAACTATCTCTACACTTTAATATGTTTACTTGAGGAAATCTGAAAATATGGGCAGAGAAAAAGGAGCGGGTTTTTTTTTTTAACTGCCTCTACTTCTGCTGGCGCTGAGAGCTGATGGAGAGAGCAGCCTTTGATAGTAGCCCTTCGTATGTTTCCATGCATAAATTTGTGTGAACTTTCAAATGCTTTGGGAAGCATCCATGTTAAGAATTTCGCTATTAGTGCTGCGTGTGACACATAGTATAGAATAAATTACAAGCTTGGCTTTTTTTTTTTTTCATTTTTGTCTATATGTATTGTTTAAAGTCTCAACTGGGGAAAATGTTAAAAACATGTGTAATGTAGGATGTAGAAGATAAGCTTTCTATTTATTTAATGTTTATTTGTTTTTGGCTTTTCATTCTGTTTCTTTGAGACAGAATCTCATTATATAACCCAAGTTAGGCTCAAACTGGCTATCTTCCTGCCTCAGCCTCCTCTTTGTGCTGGGATTTTGGCCATGCATCACCAGGCTTACCCTCAGGTAGACTGTTTGAAATACTTTTTACTAACATGTGTGTTTACCTGCATGTATGTCTGTGTGTGCCTGGAACCATGCATCCTATAGCCGCCAAAGAGGGTGTTGAGTCCCCTTGGACTGGAGTTATAAATGGTTATGAGTCATCATGTGTGTGCTGGGAATTGAACCTCTGAACCATGCCTTTAATTAAAAAAAAAAAAAAATCACATGGGGCCGGAGAGATGGCTCAGTAATTAAGAGCACTGACTGTTTTTCCAGAGGTCCTGAGTTCAATTCCCAGCAACCACATGGTGGCTCACAAGCATCTGTAGTGGAATCTGATTCCCTCTTCTGATGTGCATGAAAAACATAGCACTCATACACATAAAATGAATAAATGAAAATTAAAAGAAGAAAATAATAACGTGTTCATTGCATTGATATTTAACACCAAGGCCAGCTAGGCAGTTATTACATTAATTTTACCAGCACACTGTAAGACCAGTAACGATCTTACTAACCTGTTATGGATAGTGTCGTGGCTTTCAAAGCACAGTAGGGCTCTATTTTTCTTTTTTTAAAGATTTATTTATTTATTAGTGTATGTAAATACACTGTCGCTGTCTTCAGACACACCAGAAGAGGGCGTCAGATCTCATTACAGATGGTTGTGAGCCACCATGTGGTTGCTGGGAATTGAACTCAGGACCTTTGGAAGAGCAATCAGTATTCTTTTCCTGGAACTCACTCTGTAGACCAGGCTGGCCTCGAACTCAGAAATCCGCCTGCCTCTGCCTCCTGAGTGCTGGGATTAAAGGCGTGCGCCACCACGCCCGGCTGCAATCAGTATTCTTAACCGCTGAGCCATCTCACCAGCCCATGTAGGGCTCTATTTTAAGAAAATAAGGCCCGGGGGATGGGTAAAGGTGATCACTGACAAATCTGATTTCCTGAGTTCAATCCCTAGCATCTCCATGGTGGAATCCGGTTCCTGGAAGCTGTCCCCTGACCTCCACACATTCACCATGGAGCCCCCCTTCCACACACACAAGCATATTCAGATACATGCGTATATAGAGGCCAGCGGCCAATCTCAGGTGGGAGGTCGCATTAAAATGATTCCTAATGACATACTGCTATACCTATAGGTCCATCCCTTGCTCAACCCGCATCAGCCAAGCTTCTTGCAGTCAATGGGATTTTTTTACACAGAGATCCATAACTGGATGAGGTACGAAAAGTGAGACAAGTAGAAGCACTCGGTTCTACATGGGATGTGTTTGTTAAATCCCTTCTCTTAAGGCCCAGGGATCTACTCAGAAGAGGAAACGGAAAGATAGTAAAAGCCAGAGGTGGTGGATGACTCAAGGACACAGCAGGACTGACACACACAAGAATTGACACGCACGTGACCTCACAGACTGTGACACTGCACACGTGATGTCATAGACGCTGCAACAGCGCGCACAGGAGCTGCACAAGTTCAAGGCAGGTGGACTCTCAGTACTGAGGTGGGGCAGTGGACATGGGGGTCCCATCCCCAACCAAGACAGTATCTGCAATTGATATCCCCACTGAGTATCCCCACTGGCAAAGGGAAAAATCAGTTTTCTCTAGTGTGTCCCTGGGTGGTGTGTCAACCACACTCCAGGGCAGGCCCATGCCCAGGAGTAGTTAGCCAACATATAATGAGTTCCATGTTTGTTTCTGTAAAATGTGTAGACTTTGTATTTCATTTTGGCATTTTTGTCTTATTTGTTTTGATTTTCATTTTTGTGGCTTTGTTGTTGTTTTATTATTTATTTTGAGGGAGGGATCTAGAGAACATAAAGTTGGGTAGGGAGGGAGGCAGGGAAGATCTGGAAAGACTTAAAGAAGAGCAAACACCATTAAGTATATTGTGTGAAAAAAAGTCCCTGTTTTGAAAAAAAAAAAAACTAAAACTCTCGTTAAAAAAAAAAACAAAAAACAACCAAACAGTAAGTCATACAGGACGAGTCATGACACTGAAGTAGGTGACAGTTTCTTGGATAATACTGAGTCCAGTCAAGACCAGAACAAATAGATGTGTTGGATCTCCTCAGAATCTGGGGAAAAGGTCTTTTGTGTTTGAAAGGACACTAGTGAGGCTCCAAAGCCATGGATGTAGCTCTCATACAGTGCTTGTCTCTCGTAGGCTCTGGGCTTGATCCAGCACTGCAAATTATAAAGGAGAGGAAAGGGGCTGGCGTGGCTGCTCAGTGGGCACAAGTGCCCGTGGCAAGACTGACATCTCACAAATGAGAAGGAGAAAACAGATCCCTGCGTGTTATTCTCTGACCACTGCATACAGGCATCTGCCCCACCCCCACATAAAAGGAAGGGCGACAAACGAAAGGACCACTTTTAAAATGAAAAGAAAAAAAAAAGGGTTGGTTGCTAATTACTTATCTGAAAGAGGATTGATAGTTAGATTTTAGTTATTTTGAGACCGGCTCTCAGTGTGTAGCTCTGGCTGTTTTGGAACTCACTCTGCAGACCAGACTGGCCTTGAATGCAGAGATCCACCTGCCTCTGCCTCCCACGTGCTGGGATAGAAGGCATGTACCACCATGCCAGGTTTGAGATGTAGAATGCATAAATAACTCCCACAACTCAGTAACAACAATAAAAACCCTAAGCCACCCAGTTTAAAAATGGAGAAAGGATACGAACAGAGTTTTCCCCAAAGATGACAAACAGATCACCAGCAAACATGGGGGTGGGGGGGAGGAGCATGAGACAACTAATAACCAGAGAAATACAAATCCAAATGCCAATCAAGAGATTCCCTCACACCGCGTGGATGGCCACTATAAAAATAACAGTATTCCACCCAACTGTCAGCAAATGGGCAGAGAAATCAAAGTCAACCCAATGGGAGTGCGCTATGGCACGGCTGCTGTGGAAAATGGCGTGATGGTGTCTCAAGATTACTAAGGATAATGGCAGATGACATGGCTTTGCCAGCAAAGGTATTTTCTGCCAACCCTGACAAACTGCATTCAAAACATGGGTTCCACTGCAGGATACCGATGGCTGCAGGTTGTCCTCTGATCTCCATACACATGCAGTGGCATGAATGCACTCACACCCGGACACATGCACAATTAATACATTAATTTAAGAAAAGAATTATCAAAAATAGAATTTCTATATAATCCAGCCATCCCATTTCTGAATACATTTCAAAAGGGGCTCAGGCATGTAATGTATACACACATTTACAGAAGTGCTGTTTCCCTTAGTCAGAAGTGGCCATCAGTAGATGCATGGACCAACTAACATGCCAGATATCTGCAAGTGAAGTACTACTCACCTCAGAAAAAGAAGAATAACCTGACATATGGTCCAGCCTGGAACACTTGTTGTTATCCAGCTGATAACACCATGTTAAGTGAAAGGAATCAGCCACAAAGATAGACTGTGGTTCCTCTGGAATGAATGACTGGTGTTGTTAAAAGGATGTAGGAAGTATAGTGGTTGCTAGGGCCGGGTGGGGGAGGAGGGAGTGAAGAGCTAATGTTTCACAGGTCAAGGTTTCCACTAGGGAAGACGAAAACTGTGGCATCTAGAGATAGGTGGTGTCATCGACCGCAGGGCTGTTGTGATGAAACAGCACACTAACTCGGAAAACGAATGTGGCGTTCATCTACAAGTGTTTCAGTGTTGAAAACAGTGTTTGGTGGGCTGTGAAGGTGCAGTACACAGGAGGTAAAGGAAGGAGGACCAGGGGCAGGAGGTTATCCTTGGCTACATAGGGGATTTGAGGCTAGCCTGGGCTATGTGAGATCCCGTCTGAAAAAAGGCCAAAGCCAAAAATATCATTTAGTTAGAATAGTCAGGATGAAGGGAGAGACCAATTTGAAGGGAGGCTCCCAAGTTGCTGGCGTGGTTAACTGAGGGAGTGCCGTGTCATTAATGTGTAACACTAGAAAGGCGTGGGGGGGGCATGCCCCACTATGCTTTCAGGCAAATTTCCGATTCCTGGGTCTGAGCAGTCTTCTAGCTTCAGCTCCCAGGTGCTGGGCAATAGGTGTTTACCCCCGTACTTGGCGTCAGGGGAAACAGACTTTGAGATGCAATGGTGTGGTCCATTCTGGAGCTTGGGGTGGCCATGAGCCATGCAGAATACATGGATACAGAATTTGAATCTCAGGTAAGAAGACTGCCGACCTGTGAGTCACTTGTCTAGATATAGGAGATGCCCACATACTCGGCTGAGGCCTGTGACTCGGGGCCAGGGGAAAGGGTACTCGAGTGAAACTTGAAGGAAGATAGATGCAGAAAGAGATTGAGATAGTGTCCAGAAGACAGGAGATTGTAACTGCAAGAAGTCAGAGGAAGAGGGCACCTCTGGAAAGTGAAGCCCTGAAAGAACGGAAAAACCAGTAAGGTGAAGATCTCAAAATTACCCACTGCACTTAACAACTAGAGAG
Organism: Mus musculus; assembly: GCF_000001635.26. Lineage (NCBI taxonomy): Eukaryota > Metazoa > Chordata > Mammalia > Rodentia > Muridae > Mus > Mus musculus. The sequence continues at coordinate 86,423,908 of NC_000077.6, read as the reverse complement.
GTCCAGTCTGGTCCCTGGAGGTCACCTCAGGTCACTTTCTCTCTGCTGCCTTTCCCAGAGAAAGGTGGAACTATGAATTAGATAGTCCTGGCTTCATTCTGTAGCTATGACCAAAACACTGATCAAAAGCAACTTGGGCAAGAAAGAGTTTCTTTGGTTTATGCTTCCAGGTCACAATACATCACCGAGAAAAGTCAGGGCAGGATCCATAAAGGAACACTACTGGCTAGCTCACTCACAGGCTCTTTTTTATTTTGTTTTTTTTTTGTTGTTGTTGTTGTTTGTTCTTATTTTTTGAGACAGGGTTTCTCTGTATAGCCCTGGCTGTCCTGGAACTCACTTTGTAGACCAGACTGGCCTCGAACTAAGAAATACGCCTGCCTCTGCCTCCCAAGTGCTGGGATTAAAGGTGTGCGCCACCATGCCCGGCTCAGGCTCTTTTTTATACGCCCTGGGAAAATCTGCCTAGGGATGGTGCTGCCCACAGTGGACTGGGCCCTCCTTCATCACTAAAAAGAAAAAAAATGAAGAAGATTCCCCACAGATAGGCCCACAGGCCAATCTGATCTGACCTTTCCCCCAGTTGAGACTCTCAGGTGACTCTGTTTGCATCAAGTTAACAAATCTAACTAGGACATAGACTAACAATTGATCTCCTGCTTGAACATAATACGTTTGAAGTATTTATCAGGTTGGGTTACAGAGAAAGCAATATTTTTAAGACATACATAAAGAGCAGGAGCCTAGGGCTGTAGATCAGTCATAGAGAATCTGCGTAGCATGGGTTCCAATCTAGTTCTGCAACAAGAAAACAAAAAAAACAAAACTAACCTATAAAGGAGGCTGACCACTCCCAGTGGCTGATACAGAGTCCAAGTTGTTTAAAAAGGAACCTCATTTTTTTTCTGAAAATTTTGTTCTCATTTCTATTTTCTTTGCAATTTACCTAATCAGGCTCTTTGGGGGATAGACTGAAGGATTTAGAATTTAGACTTTGCAACAGTTTAAAATTCATCCCAGGGAGAACGAGAACCAGCTTGGTTGCTGTGCATGATTTGATTTTAGAATTTCAGCTGACTTCATCTGCAGCTGCTCGGTAAAACCGATCAACACACACGGGTCAGTGCCATGTTATCTGAAAGCATTGTCTTCTTAGCTACACTCGGAACCAAATAACCTTTCACTGCGAAGGTGAGGTGTTTGGTACAAAAGAGTGATCCGTACAATGTTGGGTGTTGTGGCATCCCTGATGCAGGTGTCTGGAGTCCTCCTCTCTTTTTCTTTTACTGTGGAGCCCTGGCTATCCTTGAACTCACAGAGATCCACCTGCCTCCAAAATGCTTAAAGACACCTCCACTCCATCTCCCAGTTACCAAACTCTTAGTTAAATCTGGTAGTTAAGTCTGGTCTCCAAGGCACTGTGTGCCTGCGGATGACCTTCATGTCCCTGTCTCTCTGCTTTTACTGAATGATGGGTTTATAGGTGTGAATCACCACACCTGGCTTCCTGGAACTCACTCTGTAGACCAGGCTGGCCTCAAACTCAGAAATCTGCCTGCCTCTGCCTCCCGAGTGCTGGGATTAAAGGCGTGTGTCACCACCACGCCTGGCTTCCCATTTTTAAATACACTTCTGCCCTTACCTGAACAGAGCCATAAGTTCCCCCTGAATTTTATAATACTTATTGTCTTGTCATCTCTGGCCTTTAGCTAATCTGTGAACTAAGTAATAATCAGGTTGCAGGCAAGCCCATAAGACATTTTCTTATTTAATGATACATGGTGGTGGACCTAGCCCATTGTGGGTGGTGCCATCCCTGGGTTGGTGTCCTGGGTTCTATAAGAAAGCAGGCTGAGCAAGCCATAAGAATTAAGCCAGTAAGCAGCACTCCCCATGACCTACCTCTTCATAAGCTCCTGCCTCCAGTTCCCTGTCCTGTTTGAGTTCCTGTCCTGACTTCCTTCAATGATGGACAACAATATGGAAGTATAAACCAAACAAACCTTTTACTCCCCAACTTGTTCTGGTCATGGTGTTTCATCGCAGCAATAGTGACCCTCACTAAAGCAAGACACATACCAGTAGTGACAATGTTGTAATTTTGGTTTCTTTAAAAAGCACAGAACTAGCATAAGAATACGCTTTTGTTTTAATCTCGTGTGTAGCGCTACTCCGAAGCAGGAGACTATGATTTGCCTCATGCTCTAGCAGAAGTGTGATTTTGCCAGACACAGAGAGTTCCTGCAAACAAGTGACATTTAGAATTCTGGGGGCTTTCAGAGGGTATATAAATGCTAAGGCCCCGAGAAGCTGGGTGGATGGTTGGTTGTTGGTTGTTGTTAGTTGGGGTTTGTTAAGTGGTCCTGAGAGAAGAAGCAGCAAGAAGAAAATCTTCCTGACTGCAAAGATCAAACTTTTGCCAAAGAACTTTACACCCCCAATCATCAGGAAGCAGTCCAATGATAACGTCACCCCCTTTCTGACCCCTGACCTTATTCAGGGAGCTCTTTCCCCTCTGTCCTTTTCTCTCCTATTTACTAGTTGGGGAGAGGGGGGTTGAAAGGGAGAAGGGCTGAAGAAAAAAGAACCTACAAAGAAGCAAAGGACCAGCTAGACTTCCCTCTTATTTTAATTATCACAAGGCCATCACTCTCAACTTTCATGGGTTAAATAACTAAATTCAGGAAGGCCAAGGAAGCTGCGATTCTCACTGAGCCAGGAAGAGATGGAGCTGGGGTTGGGATCCGCATCTGCCTCTCCTTCTCCACATGTCTCTCATCGTAGACATACAGTCTGTGTCTCAATGTGGAGCCCTGAGGAGTGAGGGGCGCTGGAGCATCCTCTTAATTAGAGTGTCCAGATGATAGCCCAGAAACCGGAGACTAATGCTCCCCAGCTTCGGCCCTGCAATTGAAATACTGGAATGTTAGACATAAAAATGGACTTGATTCTCCCCCAAGGATTTTCCCCTCTTTCATCCACGCGGTGAACATTAACAATTAATGGGAAATGCTTTTCAAGCATCGCCCTTAATATTTATGATGCCCACGAATGAAACATACAAACATCTGCTCTGCAGAGTGATAGCTATTAAAGCATCCTCCAGTGCCAAGCGCTCTCGCACACGGAGATGAGTCAATGCTTAAAGCATTCGCCTCTCTAGAGTTATCGAAATGGCAAGAATTCCAAGAAGATGGGAGGAAGACAATTTTAGATTCAGCTTAAAGAATGTTAGTTCATTTTATCGTGTCTTAAAACACATAGTAATTTTTAAAAATCTCTACTACTACTACTACTACTACTACTACTACTACTACTACTACTACTTTATGTATATAGGCGTTTTTGCTTGCAGGTTTATCTGCACCACATTCAGGACTGTGTTCAGGGAAGCCAGAGGAGGGCATAGGATTCTCTGGAACTGAAGTAACAGACTGTTGTCAGCCGCTATTTGGGTACTTGAAATGGAGCCCCTGTCCTCTGCAAAGAGCAACAAGTGCTCTTAACCACTGAGCCAGCCCTTACCTAGTGGTTTTAAATCGCACAAAGGTATTTTTAAATAGTTGATATGATCTTCTCATGTTAGGAATGACTACACCTTAGACCAGAAGTCCAGGTTTCTGTCTGAGATTAGAAAGGACTCAAGGGTTGATGGATGACATCATTCACCAGCAGGAATGATGGGTGGGTCTGAGAAACCTGCCACTAAAATAAGACTAACGATTTGGGTGTACTGAAAAACCAACCATGGTGGCCTGTGCCTTACTTTCAGGGAGCAGGCTTGAAATGAAGTTATTTCTAAGGAAGTATTAGGTTTGATCTTACTTGTAAGGAGATTGTGTTAATGGTCTGCTTGGGTCTGATAGCAGAGTTGACTCAGAGCCACTACCTTTGCCAGAACACCCTAGTTGGCAATAAAATGTGCTGTGATAAATAGCAGGTGTGTATGTACCAGCACACCCAGGGTCAGCTGCTTTCCATGTACAGCAACTAAGCTGAAGACCAGACCCTAAACGTGGGCAAGCAAAGCTGCACCACTATGCAGACTTCCCCAGCTGACATTTATTCAAATTGCAACAAAAATAGATTCACGACAGCCACAACAACAATAATAAAAATGGTAGTGATTGTGGAACACTTGCTAAATGTCAGATATACGCTCTATGTAAATTACCCATTGAGCCCTCAGGGCAATGTTATGAGGTAAGTGGAAAATGGATGCCCGTGGAGGTTATGTGATAGATGTCAGGTCATAGGCAGATGTGGTGGAGCCTAAACCCTAACCTAGAGTAGTGTCTGCTTTTTGGTTTGGGTTTTGTTGTTGTTTTGCATTTTTGAGACAGAGTTCCGTGTGGTTACCCCTAGTCACAAACTCCTTATGCAGCTGAGATTGTCCTTGAACTCCTGGTTTTCCTGCCTTTGCCTCCAAGGACTGGGATTACAGGCATGTACTATCATAACTGACCCAGGAACTCTAGGATTTTATTTGTTTATTTATATGTTTGTTTTTTTTTATTGTTTTATGCAGGTAAATGTGGTTGTGTGTGTATGCATGTGCCTGAGGATCAACTCAAGAGACACCTTCAAAATTTCCAGGCATTTCTTTGGAGGCAGGGTTTCTCACTAGCCTGAAGCTTACCAATTAGGCCAGGGTGGCTAGCTGGCGAGCCTCAGGAATCCTCCTGTCTCTGTCTCCCCAACACCAAGATTACAAGCATGTGCCACCACATCTGCCTCTTCACGCTAGGTCTTAGGGTCTTATGAACCCAGGCCCTCAGGCTTGGAGAGTAAGCACTTTGCTGCTGTTGTTCCAGCTCCTGCAACCTGCTTTTTAAATTACTCCTGGTGAGGAGGGAGAAAAAGAGAGCAATATGCACATGTATTTTCATGTGTGTGATTATACATTCATGCTTGTGTGAACGTTTGTGTGTGAATGGGCACACATGCCTGTGCAGGGTGAAGATGAACATGTGTGTGCAAATGTGTGGAGGCCCAAGATGGATGTCAGGAATCATTATTGATGGCTCTTCCACCTTAATTCATTGAGGCAGGATCAAACCTAGAGCACGCCCATACAGCTAGTATTACCAGCCAGCCTGCTCTTGGGGTTCCCTGTCTCCATCTTTTGAGGTTAGAATTCCAGGCAAGCCACCACAGCCACCTGACCTTTACATGGGTTTCCAGGACCCAAACGCTAGTTCTCCCATATTCTCTGCACGCACTACCTACACATTGATCTCTCTCCTCAGCACGATTGTAGATTTAAACACAAAGGTGCTTGCTCATAGGTTCCTCTGGTTGCAATATACAAAAGCTCACTTAAACCCCTCCAGTGATGCTGGATAAGGTTCACCATGAGATGCGCCTCTGCATGACACCCTGCCCTTTGCTCTGCCATCATTCCTACACTGCTTTATAATTATCTATCTGCACATTCTAATCTTCATGCTTGACCCCAATAAATTCATGATTTTTCTCGCTTGTTTATTATTATATCTTTAGTGCAAAGAACAGTGTCTGACAAATGAGGAAATGCTGACGAATGAGTCACTGAAGTAAAACATAGGAGGCTGGAAATGGGGCTCGGTTGGTTGAGTGCTTGCTTAATGGGTAGGAAGCTGTCCTAGGTCTGATCCCCAGAACTACTTAAACTCGCTACCCAGAGCAGGGGGTTTGCGCCTGAAATCCTAGTGTTCAGAAGATGAGGCCAGAGCATCAGGAGTTTATGGTTATCCTTTCCTACATAATGAATTCAAGACCAGCCAGAGATACATGGACAGATATGTGACCCTGCCTCAGAGCAAATAAATACCAGAGGGCTACAGAGATGTTTCAGCAGTTAGGAGTGTTTGATGCTCTTATAGAGAATTGAAGTTTGGGTCCTGGAACCCACTTCAAGAGACTCACAACTTGTAACTCCAGTTCCAAGGAATTAACACATACCACACACACACACACACACACACACATGTCTGTGTGTGTGGGTTCACGTGTGTGCATAAATAAAAATAAATTTCTAAAAATTAGCAGCCATGGGCAGAAGTATTAGCTGATTGATTAATTAATTAGTTAATTAATTAATTTTAGGGACTAGGACCAAACCCAGGCAAGTGCTCTACCACTGAACTAAATCCTAAAGTCTAATAAGATTACTAATTCAGAAAGTAAGAAACAAGTTTAGCCAGAGTTCATGGGGACAAAAATCCAGAGACAGCCCTGAGCTGTCTTCCGACTGGCCCAGCCTCTTGCCTCTGCCCTTCCTTGCCTGTGTATCTCTTTTCTTTGTGGACTTCCTCTGCCCACTTTCACGTCTCTGCTCCCCCATAATTTTGGCTTTTGTGAAACTTAGTCATTGATGCCAACTTTAGCTTCATCCTGACTTGCCCTTCTAGAGCCCCAGTACTTACCGTATTCAATGCATACTGACTCATTTTCTGCAGCTAACACACAGTGGGGCGGCTGAGCTCAAGGGCTCTCCAGTTGTCCAATTAGCAAGGTTGAAGTGTTTGGTAAAAATGGTCAACTGATCTTACACTTTCCTCAAGAGAACACTTCAACAGAAAGGACTGTGGGCTGAGTACACACCCCCCAAACTGGCTCCCTACAAATGCCAAGCTGATCTCGCTCTCCTTTTGAATCTAGATAAGTTTTGAAAACCATGGAGGAGTCTATTTTAAATTACACTGAAAATCTACCGTCGGATTGTGTTTTAACAGGGAGCTTCTATGCGCTGCCATTTTCCAGTTGCCTGCGTTTTCAATTTCGCTCTTTGATTGCTTAAGACACAGACATCTTTTCCTTGCCATGCAATGAAAATGTTCTATTTTCATGCGGTCTGTGTTAGTCATAGTGTTTGCATTTTCATTACAATATCAAGAAGTTGCTCCGCTCTACTCTTTTTCTCCAGTACTGCTAAGGGCTTCTGATAAGTTTCTTGTGATAATTGCATTATGATCTTCTCCCTTTTATGTTTCAGACTTATATGTTTTTTGAAGCTTGAAGAAATTGCCTAAAATTTTTCTTGTGGCTCATGATTAATGCTAATGCTAAGAGCTCCCCTACTGCCCCTAATTTACAACTGAATTCCAAAAGCTCATTTGTAAGCCAGTTGTTTGGGACTTGAAATACATTTTCCTAGTGGTCTAGGAGAGGTTATTTAACCTATAATATATTCACTCCATTATTCCATAAAGAACCGCTATTTGCCTGCCACCGCGGGAAGCAACTGTGTGTGTGTGTGCGGAATTACTGGTTAGCAGTTCCACTCAAAACACGAACAAGAGGCCAGAGAGATGGCTCAGCAGGTGAGGGCACTTGCCTCTGTGCCTCTTGAATTGAGCTCAATCCCCAGAATCCACAGGGTGGAAGGAGAGAACCAACTCCTATAAATTGCCCTCTGACCTCTACATACATATCATAGCACATGCCCCAGCCAGTAAGTAAATGTTACCACACCCTACACACACACACACACACACACACACACACACACACACACACACATACACACACACACACACACACACACACACACACGAATAAGGGATGGAAAGACAGCTAAATCAATAAAGTGCTTGCCATGACACAAACACATCCCAGCATCATGTAAAACCTTGAGCGTTGGCTGCTTGAGATAGCAAGGCTTGCTGTGCAAGAGTTAGAGCCATGTAGAACCCATGTAGAACCCTGTAGAACAGAACACAGTAATCTGTAATCCCAGCATTCCTTTGCAATGTGGGAGGCAGCTCCAGGACCGGCTGGCATGGCATACGCAGTAGCAGATAACAAGAGATCCTGTCTCAACCAAGGTGTCAGGCAGGGACCAGAGATTGTTATTTTGCCTCCATAGGCACACCATAGCATGGATATGCCTGTCCTCGCACATGTGAGCACACATGTACATTATGCACAGAAGATTAAAAAAATGTAAGATAGTTCTGTGGATAAGACACCAATATGTAAGCCTAAAGACCAGAGTTTAATCTCTGAAGTCCATGTAAAGATGGTAAGAGAGAAGTCACTCTACAAAGCTGACCTCTGACCTCTACATGCACGCCTTAGCACAGGTGCATCCACAGAACACACACACACACACACACACACACACACACACACACACACACACACACAATAAGAATAAAAGCTAGGTACACTACTTTTATACACTATACATAATATCAGTGTTGAGGAGGTAAGCCCAGGTGGATCTCTAACATTTGTAGGACATCCTAGTTGAATTGGCAAACTCCATGTTCAGTTTGGGATCCTGTATCAAAAAACAAGGTAGATCTATTAAGAAATACACACAACATCGACCTCTGCCCTTTACCCATGGGCACACATGTGCAAATGCACCCACATAAGCATGTACACACAGTGTACTCATATCATACAGATAACACAAAATGGATACAGCAGGGTACTTGCTATCTCTACAAGGCTGAGAGTCTAAGTCAAAAGAACAGAAATGCAAAGGCATGGTAACATGTGCATGTATTGAGGGCTTTTTTAAATTTTAAAATGTGGGCCAGGTGTGGTGGCACACGCCTTTAATCCCAGCACTCGGGAGGCAGAGGCAGGTGGATTTCTGAGTTCGAGGCCAGCCTGGTCTACAAAGTGAATTCCAGGACAGCCAGGGCTACACAGAGAAACCCTGTCTCAAAAAACCAAAAAAAAAATTTTTTTCAATGTATATGTATTTATTTTGTGTGTGTGAGTATTTTGCTTTGTGTATATATGTACACCACATAATGTCTGGTGCCTGTGGGGGCCAGAAGAGGCCATCAGACCCTCCTGGAACTGGAGACAGATGGTTGTGAGTCACCATGTGGGAGCTGGGAATTGAACCTGGGTCCTTTGTAAAAGCAGCAAATGCTCTTAACTGCTGAGCCAACTCCCCAGCCTCTAAGAAACCCACCATTTGGTTTATTTATTTGTGTTTCAACACAAGGTCTCACTGTGTAGCCTTGGCTGTCTTGGAACTTGCTCTGTAGACTTGGCCTTAAACTCAGATATCCACCTGCCTCGGCCTCTGCCTCTGTTGGGATTAAAGGTGTGTACTACCACTGCCTGGGTTTTTACCTTTTAAAATCCTTAATCCTAACCAATCTGGTTAGCAGTTCCACTCAAAAAGATAAATTTACAGAACAAACACTTTAAAACTTTTTATTGATATATAATAGATACTCAGAAAAAGGTGTGTGCCTGACTGAATCCGAGAAACTAACAAGAAGCAGACAATATGAGCACTCCAGAAGCCACCCTGTGCCCTGTGTTTCCTTAGGGTTACTTATAGCCCCAAAGGAGATGATTTAAACACTAGCCAAGGAGGACTGTAGTCTTGGGATGATGTCTTGTTGGGGAAGAAGGATGTTTAAGTCCTAGTTTGTCCATTTGGAACTCAGTAAGTGTGTCGCCAGATGTCTTGTTGGTTAGGATTAGATTCAGATGCATATAACTGAATACCTAAGACAGTGGCATACAGAGGTGACCTGCTTACCTTTCACATGCGGACAATGCTAGCACTGGTTTGTAGTGTCATTGTCATCCTAGATCCAGATTGCATCTATGTCAACCACTTAGTGCAAAGGCCAGTGATTGTGCTGTCTCCGCATTCCAGAGGGAAAGCAAAACAAAGGAGTGCAGAATGGGGGAGTCTTATATCTCCGATGCTTCAGGTTCATTTCTAAGGAACCTGCCCTTTAAAGATCCTGCCTGTTCACAATATAATTATCAAGGCTATGACTTTTAAAGAAAGCTGGTCCTTTAGGTACTGTGTTGGCCCCCACTCCCCCCCAGTAATATGGGGAGTCTTTTTTTTTTTTTTTTAATTGAGAGGAGAGGTCAGCTCTGACTGGCCTGGAACATATCCTGTAGCTCAGGCTGGCTTTGAACTTCTGTAATGCTCCTGCCTCAGAGTACTTAAGATTACAGGAGTGAGACACCATGCTTAGCAAGAGAATCTGAAAACTATAAAGAAGGGAAGGCTGGCCTGGGGAGACAGCATCTACAATAACCACACTGGTTTTCATTGCTAGTTCTCACATCATGTTGCCTAAGGAAAATTTTTTTCCTAAGAAGGGAAATTCAGGTGCCATGTTTGAGAAACTGAGAGAGAAAAGACAAAACAAATCTAAAACATGACCTCCTAGCTAGATTCATTTATTTGCTGTAGAGCCTAGATCCAGACAGCAAAATTTCTAAACCTGAGAGTGTTATACAAGTAGAATATCACAATACATCTCCTCTTTAATTGTAGATGAATCAGCTAGAAAAATTTCCTAGAAAGTATGTGTGAGTATGATTGTAGCTGTGTGTGTGTGTGTGTGTGTGTGTATGTATGTGTGAGGGTGTGTGTGAGAGTATATGTGTGAGTGACTGTGTGTGTGAATGTTTGTGTGTGTGTGTGTCTATGTGTGTGTGTGACTGTGTTGTGAGTGTGTGTGTGTGTATATATATATGTATGTATGTGTGTGTGAGACTGAGTGTGTGTATTTGTGTGCATGTGTGTGAGTTTGTGTGAGTGTGTGTTAGGCATTGGATGACTGGAAACATCCACAGTATTTAGTCCTCAGAGGCATAGTTTCTTTCAAGTTTTGTATTTCTGAGGTCAGCGAAAAGGTAAATATAAGTTACAGTAATGCCCGGCTTATCATTACATGGATTTCTATCTAGAACAAGTCAGGTCTTGTATCTCTCAAGAAAGACGACTCACATAAAGAGGCCTGCGTGCCGTGATTACAAGGCAGGTGCCGCTCTCGTCTCCCCTCTCCAACGTATTATTAATGTCGGGCTCCGTTCCAACATGAACCCTCTAGGGTGGGATGAGATGCAGAAGAAGCTGAACTCTGAGGCCTTTCTGCCTGTCATTTTGGAACAGGTGAAGTCTGGTTAGTGCGAACCTCCAGGGCAGCCTCCTGTCAGTAGAACTAAAGATGTAAACACCAAGAAGAGTAGGAGGCGGTGGGGGCCCCCTGCAGCTGCCAAAAGAGTGAGTAGGAGCATTGTCTGGGTTTAATTAGGAGATCGGGCAGGGAACAGGGCTGGCAGACAGGAACTGGAGAGGGAAAGCAAGGAGAGGGACCAAGGGAGGTTCCCAAATTAGGCAAGGGAGTGAAATAAACACCTATAGAGCCCCGGGGCGCCGGGGAGCCGCAGCAGAGTGAGGGCCAGGTGTTTTATTCTCGGACTGTCCCGAGCACCTGCTATGGAAAGGCTTGTGCTTGGTGCCAGGGAAACGGAGGCATAAACAGATAGGGGCCCCACCCAAGAATACTGATGCGCTCCGGCCTCTTTGGAGGACCATGGATTAAAGTTCAGTGTGACCAGTGATGGGAAAGAAAGCAGTAAATCTGCAGGATCCTGAAGTGGGATGGAGTGGGGGAGGGGACCGAGGAAGGTTTGAGATTCACGTGTCCTGTGGTTAGGGACTGAAGGCCAAGTGAGAGGCGGAGAGGTGTTATGGTAAGAAGAATGGTGGTTTGGGCAATGGGGTGGTCTTAGGACAAAGAAATGATGGCAAGTAATATAATCCCACTGTTCTGAAAAGCTAAGATGGCATCCAGAACCTTGTAACCTAGACTCTGTCCTGGGCCAGAGCTTCCAAAGGAGTTACCAGGAAGCACCTTCTCTCTCCCCGGCTCCGGAGCACCTCAACTCTGCCTACCCCAGCTGCAGTCTCCATCACAGGGGCTATGTAGTAGCACTGTATGTGACCTTGCTGAGGGGGTCACCAGTTGGAGAAGCTAGAGTGAATTAGGAAGAGTGCGAGTGGAAATGGAAGGAGAGAGAGAGAGAGCAGTCATAGCTCTTTGTTGTAAGTTTCTTCAAGAGGCCCTGTCAAGGGGATTTCTCGGTGGAGGTGGCAATGGCTAGGAAGGAAAGGAGAGGAGAGAAGACACAGATGGAGGAGAAAAAGCAGGATGATGCTCTAGACCCTACTGCAGTCTCAATTTCTCTCTCTCTCTCTCTCCTTTGTTTTGTTTTTCTAGGCAGAGTTTCTCTGTGTAGCCCTGGCTGCCCTGGAGCTTGCTCTGTAGACCAGGCTGGCCTCGAACTCCCAGAGCTCCACCTGCCTCCTGAGTGCTGGGATTAAAAGCGTTGCAGGCAGATTTCTGAGTTCAAGGCCAACCTGGTCTACAGAGTGAGTTCAGGACAGCCAGGGCTATACAGAGAAACCCTGTCTCGAAAAACAAAACAATCAAAACAAACAAACAAAAAAGCGTTGCTCCACCACTGTCTGGCTTACATATTTTTATCTTTTGTTGTTGTTTATTTATTTATTGATGTGTATTTGTGGTGTTGGAGACATGGGTTGGGGTATGGGGACTCACATGTACTATACAAGTTCCCTATTACTGTGCTACATTCCCAACACATATCTAATAACATTTTTTCCTAAGATGTATTACCTAGCCTGGGCTCAGGAGATCCTCCCACCACAGCCTCCGAAGTATACTAGGACTGCAGGGAGAGAGACAATGCTTTATTCTTAATTTTTTTTAAATGACTTCGTTTTACTATTTCCAATTTTTCCCGTCCTTTCTTTAGCCTTTCCTCTGTTTGGGCAGCTAGATGTTCTGACAAACGTTGCCTCAGGGGAAAAAAAAAAATCTAAATGGCAAACTAAGGCCTTGATGGAGAAAAGAAGCAAAGCAGGAGAGAAAAAGTGTGCGGGGACAAGGAGTCAGAAGGGAGGTGGCCAGTGTGTGGACATGTTGACCACCACAGACTTTACCCACCTGGTCAAACTCCAGGGGGACAAGGGGGTCGCAGAGACACCAGAGATTAGATAATGCAGTCTCAGCTGTCAGGTGGAGCCTGGAGGAAGGGGACAACAGGACTCTAGTCCAGTGAGCGCACACGGCGGCCAGGCATGTCGCTCATGGAATCTAGACTCACTGCCTCACTTGCTAGATGAAACTCTCGGGCACCCCATGGAGCAATGTCTTGATCCACATCAGCTGACCCTGGGAAGCCAGGCCTGCTTCTGCTTCCGGCAGAGCCATTCTCCGAGGTCCTGGACTGTGTAACTTGCAGAAGGGACCATGGCCGTGCATGCATTCATTTCTCTCTGCTTGTGGACCGTATGTTACCAGCCACTCCAAGCCCCAGCTGCCTCGACAGCGTGTGCTGTGGCAGGCTGTGCTCTGAACTGTGAGCTAAAATAAACTCTCTCTTCCTCCATTGGCCACTGTCAGAGCATTTCACCACAGCAACGGAAGTGAAACTAAGACCGCATGTGGAGGAGTCTACTGTACCCCCGTCCCTGCAGATGGGCACCCAGGGGTGGACAGAATGAGTGCCAACTAAGTAGTAATCCTAAGGGGGTCATTCGGAAGGGAAGGCAGATATAAGACATATAAGTTCCAGGCCACCCAGGGCTACATAGTGAGACCCTGTTTCAAAAAATAAAAACAAAAACCATTTCCCACCCCCGACCTCCACCTCACCCAATACCCTGCAACTTATTTGTAACTTGGATAAATAGTAAGAGATGTTCTTGCTTGTTTTTCCGAGATGGGTCTCACATAGTCCAGGCTGGTCTTGAATTTAACATTCAGTAGAGGGTGACCTTGAACCTGTGAGTGCCCTGGTGCTACCTCCACTTCTTGGAATGCAGGCTTATGCCTTCATTGCAAGCATGCTATATCAGGAATTTAGACACATTTCTGTCTTTGCAATCTCAGAATTTTTATTGAATAACAATAAATCCACAAACTGTCAGTTTCATAAAAAGAAATTTGCCAAGTTGTCTTAACTTTCCTTCAAGGAAAATATGTGTGTGTCTCTGTGTGTGTGTGTGTGTGTGTGTGTGTGTGTGTGTGTGTGCAAATGAGCATACTTGTGTGTATTTGTGTCTGGAAATTAGAGGTCAGCTTCAGGTGTTGTCCTTCAGGGGCACCCTCTTTTGTTCTTGTTTCTAGTTTTGGCAAATATATATTACTAAGTGGAGTGGCTCAAGTCTCTTGAAATCTCAAAGCCCACCTCCAGTGATAGTGACACACGTCCTCCAGTGGGACTACAGAGCCTAATCCTACCCAAACAACTCCACCAACTGGAAACCAAGTCTTTAGTTTAGGGGGAGCATTCTCATTCAAATGACCAGCTGTCTAAGGAAAGAAGTTTTCAAATGAAAGGGAGAGTAGAGCCCAGTGGTAGAGTATGTGCTTAGCATACTTGAAGCACCAAGTTGAATCCCTAGCAAAGCGCGAGCACGTGCGTGCACACGCGCGTGCGCACACACGCACATAGATGCATATATACACACACATAGATGGAAAAGAAAAGTTGTGAAGAATACACATGATAAGAGTTATAAGTGTTTCTGTTAGCCTGAGGCAAGAAAGTTTATGCACTACTCTTTTTGAATATTTATTCATTACTGGAATGGTTAAATTAGTGCTTTCATTGAAAGCCCCCCAAGGCATCGTGTTTTCAGAAAAACTAACGGTCACTTCCTGATAACACCAACTGACTTCTGTATATTTCTCTTCTTATCTTAGTGTTTGGGAGGAGGAAGCCATAAAGCTAAGCATCTGGTTTCAGTTTTAGTCTTCAAAGGTGCAGATTCTCCTTCTGCGGCAGAGAGCTGGGGCTCTGAACCCCTTTCACTCTTCATTTATCTACTGAATGCTCTTGCACAGTGTAATCTGTTGGACCACCCAGAGATGAGGCAGCAGTCTTTTGTAAAGGATGCTTCCTTTTTGTCGTGCTTTTTGAGTGGCAGAATCCATATCACATTGGTTCCGGTATCTTTCTTCAGCCAAATATTTATTTTCTTTTCCTCCCTCCCTCCCTCCCTCCTTCTTCCTCCCTTCCCTTTTTTTCCTTCTGTTTTTTTCTTTCTTTGAGACAAGTCTACTATGGATGTTTGGCTGATTAGGATTTGCTTTGTAGACGAGGCTGGCTTTGAACTCATAGAGATCCACCTGTCTGCCACTCAAGTGCTGGGATTAAGGCATGTACCACCATGTCTGGCCTAGCCAAAGGATTCCCTATCTAAGTAGCAACCAGTCCCAACACTGCTTAGTGTCTGAGATCAGACAGGATTGGAACATGTTCTGGGTGGTGTAGCTGTGGACTTAGCCAAAGAATGGATGCCATGATGTCAGTCAGAGAGCTACAAGATGAGCTGAGAATCACTGGAGTCAGAACAATGAGTGGGTGATTACACCTCACTACATAGTTTAACATAAATACACATTTTAGGGTTCCTGAGGCAGGTTACAGAAACCAACCTGAAGTAGAGTAAAGCTAATCAGGGAATTTTAAATTTGTGGCAGAGGGATCTCAGGGAAGGAGGCAACCAGGTTCAGGACATAACAATGAACTGAGGGAAGCTGCCAAGGTATTGGTTTTCTTGCTACTCTCTGCACAAGGTTGTCCTTCTGTCTGTGTTATGGAGGGCTTTGTGCCAGTGTTAGTCTGAAGACTCATAAGGGCACCTAGACAAATGCTTTGCCAATGTCACTTTTTACAAGCATTTATTTGCTCTGTGTATATGTGCATGTGTGTTTACATGTGGGGTTGGACACATGCCGTGGCATAAGTGTGGAAGTCAGAGGGCAACCTGTGGGAATCAGTTCTCCATCCACTATTTAGGTCCAAGGGATCAGACTCAGGTCATCAACTTGGTAGTGAAAACCCCTACTCACAGAGCTGTCTCACTGGCTGTGACTATAATTTTAGAAGAAAACTGAAAAAAAAAACTTGCAAGAGTTTCAGAGGCTTTATATAGGAGGCTGGCCATATTAGGAAATATATAGTCAACAGGAAACATTGAGAGTGTATCTTAATCATCTTTGGAAAATCCATTTTTTTCTAGGAAATAGTAATTTCAAATTGTATTAGTCAATAAAATGAGAACCGATACACAATCTATAATCAATAATACCTAATATATTCCTAGTGTGTCTTACTCCTTTGAAAAAATTAATGTTCATTTTCATGACTACACACACACATATACTCGCATGCATACACACACATACACACACACATATACACACACTCTTACACACAAACACACATAAGCCTAGATCTGATAAGATGAGATGCTGAAAGGGTTTTTTTGTTTTGTTTTTTGGTACAATTTTGAGGGGGAATAAACTACGAGGACTTTGTCTAGCTGAATCAAAGCCTTCTATCATGACACACACTTACACAAATGAACTCAATGCTGCTTCCTGTTGAGGTCTGCCCTACGCCCCCAGCATAGCTGTAGCCATTTTGTTCCATACCTGCCAGCTATTTCAGATTGTTGCTGTAGTATGCCTGCCAGTCAGGAACACAGAAAAATAACTTGACTCAGAGCAAGGTCATGCTGATCACACATCCTGTTATGTTCTGTACGTTCTGAGTTTTGTTAATCTTAAGAAATTCCACAAAGCTCAAGGTAGGATCCATCAAATTAAAAGTCAATATCAACTGTTACGTCTAAAATGGGCTGAGTCAGAGCCGACCACAGGGCAGCACTTCTTGCACCTGCGTATGAGCTCACTGGGGCTTTTGTGTCTTTTTCCTGACACTGAAAAATGTTCAATGTCATAACCTCAGATAATTCTGAGCTGTGGCCCTGATCCACCAGTCTTAGGGTGTGCATTCAATAAACCATCCCTGTCTGGCTGAGATTGGTGTTTGTGTGGTTTGTGGGGTGACTCCTGAACCCTAACACTTCCAGTTAACTCATTCAACTGAAGGACATATACTAGTAACTACATACTTTTTTTAAAAAATGTAAAGAGTAGGAAAAAACATTTAAAATTGATCAAGTAATTTTGACTTTATTATAATGATTGAAAACTAAGGCAATATCAGGGCAAAAATTTGTCCTTTTCAGATATATCTAATGATTTTGATTTTTCTTTCTAATTGTTAATGATTTTGGTTTGGACATTTCCAAAACATTCTGAAACCTGTTTAAATATGTGCTGATATATTTGCATAAAACAGACTTTTAGAAATAAGTTGGGGGTAAGGAGATGGCTCTGTTGGTAAAGTGCTTGTTGAGCAAGCTTCAGGCTCTGAGTTCAAAGCACCTTTGTAAAAGCCGGATGTGGTGGCATACCCCTGTAACATCAGCTCTGGGGAGTCCCAGATAGGAGGATCCCAGGGGCTCATTGGCCAGCCTGCCTAAAAGGCATAGTGTGTTCCAGGGTCAGTAAGAGACCCTGCCTCAAAAAATAAAGTGCAGAGCCATAGAGGAAGACACCTGGTGTTGAACACTGGCCTCCACATGATCATGCACAGACATGCATACCTGCACACATACAAACACAACTATATCCACACAAAGGCAACTAGAATTTTATTGTTATGTAAATTTAGTTCAGTAAAAATAAATCTATATAGAGTTTAGTTTATAATGCTTACTATAATAGAAGCTTATGTGTATTTATGTACTTTAAAGTTGTGTTAGTTGGCTCAAAATATTTGAAAAAAATAAACATATTTTAAAATTCTAGTGCTGTCCCAAAATATTCATAACAGCAATTTCCCTCCCATTGATTACCAACTTCCACACATGCCATCAGACACAAAATGAAGGCTTTCGGGTAAAGGTGTTCACTCTGCCAACCTGGCACCTTGAGATCAATCTCTGGTACTCGGTCACACAATGGAGAAAGAAAGGAGGGAACCAACTCAGGGCTTTTGTCTGACCTCACATGCATATTATGACATGCCCCCCACTGTTTATACACACACAAGCATGCAATTATAATTTAAAACATTAAATTAAGAATACAAAATACATTTTAAATAGTGGTTTTTCCTCCCTGTTTGTAATGCACAGTTGAAGTTAACTAAATCAGGTGAAAAAGTCAGGCATAGTGGTGCACACCTTTGATCCCAGCACACATGATGCAAAAGCAAGTGGATCTCTGTGAGTTTGAGGCCAGCTTGGACTCTTGAGCTCCAAGATAGCCAAGGATAAGTAGATATGTAGAGACTTTTCAAAATACAATAATAATAACAACAATGATAACAACAACAACAACAGCAACTGACATGAACAGCACACCTCTTAGAACTGTATAAATACTTGGAGCAGAAGAAATCGGAGATGTAAACCCTTTGACTCTGAGAAGGCTGTATTTATAGATGTAGGCATATATAACATAGCAATTAGTGAAAAAGAGGCCATGATACTTCCAGGTATCAAGGAGAGATCCATAGGAAGAGTTGGAGGGAAGAGAAGGAAGGAGGAAATGATATAATTATATTTTAACTTTAAATAATTTAGAATAATTTTAATTGAAACATTTTATGGATTTATTTATCTTATTATTTTATTTAGCCTGCGCACACACAGACACACACAAACACACACAATGTGCATGCCCTGTACTCAGAGTTCAAAAGAGGGCATTGGATCTCCTGGGACTGGAATTACAGATGTTTGTGAGACACCATGTGGTACCGAGCATCAAACTGGGGTCCCCTGCAAGAACAACCAGTACTCTTAAACTTTGAGACAATTGTCCAGTTTTTTTTTCCTAACCAAACCAAACCAACAAAAAACAGGCCGGGGATGACTTCCACCACCATTTTGTAGAGGCCTTCTGAGACTCACTAGGAATCTGGCATCAATCCTCCTGCCTCACAAGTTGCTGAGACTGACTGGGTGGCAGACACAGGGCAGCTTGGATGGTGTTAGGGATTTTCCTGGGAGAACTTTTGAAAGGATGGCAAGCAAGAGGCCCTTGGCCTCTGCATCCTGCACAACCCAGGATAGCATCAGGAGCAATAGTGCTAGCCAGAGGGGAGAGCATCTCTGAGTATAACCCATCCCTGGACCAGCTAAGGATATTGTCATCAGCCTGTATGGCCATCTGTTCCCCTGGGAATGCTTACATCAGGGGTTGGAGACCAGATCTAACAGACAGGTGTGTCCCATTTACAAAGCCAGCCTCAACCCAGATACGGTCTTCCTGAGTCATGGCAGGGGCAGCGTGAGGCAGCCGAACCCCAGAATGAAGAGCACCCCTGTCCTCAAGGCCAGAGACTAGGGCAGGAAAAGAGAGGGTACTTTCAGGGATTGCATTTGGACATGGTGGCTTCCTGCTTGGATACTTGCCATAGAATTTAAATGCATGATAGATGGCTCCTACCAGCTGTCTCTGGGAACCCCAGGATATAGATAAACACTTCCTGCCACACCCCTTACTGCTCCTAGCCTTGCTGATCATGTTCTGGCTTTTGCATCCATACAAGGACCACTGCATCGTGATAAGCCACCCCCAAGTCCTGGTGTTTGACCTCCTGACTGAACCTGACCCATGCACTCAGGGATTAGGAACACATCAAGGAGGCTTGCTCCCCTGGTAGCGCTTTGGGACTCACACCCTGTTGGCCAAGACCCCCAAGGGTGGCCACTGCTGCAAATACCCTTCAGTAGCCCCAGGCCACAGCAGCATTGAGCCCCTGCCATGGCTGGCAGTGTGAAATCCTGTTCCAGCCTGCTCAGCAGGTCCTGACTCTACTCAGGGAAGGGATGGGAAGAAAGAATCGGTTAGAGTTTCTTTTTGCTGGGAGTGTTCTGTTACAAAACAAAGAGATGAACCAAAGGGTATTTATGGAAACTTACTTTCATCTCTTTAAATACCCGTTGGTAAGTGGCCTCCAGGGTCAGTGGGAGCTTCTTATACAAAGGTTTCCTTCTATATCTCAGGCTGCTCTGTCTGCTGTCTTCCCCCGCTTCTTGGCAGAACACAGAGACTTCTTTCCCAAAAAGAGCAGAAGCCCAGCAGCCAAACCTGAATGTTTTCATGAATTCAGCAAAGACTCAAAGGTCTTCTGTTGGTTTGGGGCCAGGAGCAGCTCGCATGACCTCCTGCTGCCTCCCTTAGGTGCTTGTCCCTGGGGAGATGCAATGCCTCACCCATGAATTTCCCCCTTGGCTTCTAACTCAAAGTTGTGTGCACCTGCCTCTCTCCTCCAGAAGGCAAGCAGCCTGGGCCACTGCTAGAGTAGAGATGAACTCTTGTGCATTAGGGAAAAACTGGAATCCAGCCTTTGGTGGGAATTGGAACTCTGATGTAGGAGCTCCCAGCAAGGAGCAGTCTCTTCAGCTACAGGAGCTCAGCACAGTTCCCCTCAGAATCCATTGGAGGCTTTGCCAGGGCAGGCCAACTGCATGTGGAAGAAAGACCTTCATCCTAGAAGCCAATGAAGAGGCAGGAAATCGGGGAATGGAGAGACCCACTCTACGTATTCCCGGCAAGCAAGCAAGCTCGGAGACTCCTAACACTGGGAGGATAGTAGTCTGCTGTGGTCTTCTGCCTAAAGAATTGAGACACCAAATTTACAAAGTACCTGATGGATTTGAAACATTGTTGAGGCAAAGGGTAGATGGATGGTTCAGCCATTAAAGGTGATTATGCAAATCCAATGACCTGAGTTTGATCCCTGGAACCCACATGAAGGAGGAAGGAGGGAAATGACTCCGTGAAGTTGTCCTCTGACCTCCACATGCATGCTGTGGCATGTACAGGCCCACACAAATACACAGGTAATAATAATAAATAAATAAAATTAAAAAAAATACAACCTTGGGAAACCCCTCAAGTGTTCTTTTTATCACCTGGAAATTCCCTCCATCACATGGGCTTCGGGATAGCCTCTGTTCTTGAGAAAATTATTAGGATCTCTAGATGGAATGGTCCCAACTATCAGAGGGAAAGCGTCAGTCAAGGAAGCCAAGGGAGATGGGTTCTCAGGAGAAACTTTAAAGAGGGATAGTGGGTGAAAACACAGACAACACATCTCTCAGATTCCAGTGCAGCGGAGTGCCCTCAGGGAAGCTCTCCCAGGACCACACTGTGAGCAGAGCCAACGTGGCCATGTGCTCTATGCTTGCAACCCTTGCAGGATCTTGCACACTTCCTGCCAGGACCTGGGGCAGCTTGGGAGCCATCTTGGGATCCCTGGCTGAGTCCTCAGTGAGTCCCTTCCACTCTGCAGGCTCACCCTCAGCCAAGGAAGCTTTCCAGTCTTTTTGTTCTCTGCCACCTTCTTCTTCCTGCCATCCTTGTAGACAAGGACCAAGTCCTGACCATAGTCAGAAAATGGCAGAACTAGCAGCAGTGGGCCTTGACTTATCAATAATGTTCACTGCTGTGTAAGCGATTTGATTTAGAATCAAATACATGACTTAAAAGATTGGCAGGTAGTTCCTAGAGCTGGATTATAGTCCTTATCAGGAATTACGAGGATTAACCAATGATTTTTTTTAAAATACACATTGTAAAAACCTAG
Source organism: Mus musculus (assembly GCF_000001635.26). Lineage (NCBI taxonomy): Eukaryota > Metazoa > Chordata > Mammalia > Rodentia > Muridae > Mus > Mus musculus. Next base: position 86,402,650 of record NC_000077.6, on the reverse strand, counting down.
CTCTTGCTTTTTCAAAAACCGTTTAAGCCAGGTGTGGTGCCTATAATCTTAGCAAGTCTAGCTTGGGCTACCTAGTGAATTTCAGTTTAGCCTGGGCTAAAGAATGAAACAGTCTCCAAACAACAATAATAAAAAATTGTAATTAGGGGCTGGCGAGATGGCTCAGCAGTTAAGAGCGCTGACTGCTCTTCAGAAGGTCCTGAGTTCAAATCCTAGCAACCACATGGTGGCTCACAACCATCCATAATGAAATCTGATGCCCTCTTCTGGAATGTCTGAAGACAGCTACACTGTACTTACATATAATAAATAAATAAATCTTTTAAAAATTGTAATTGTGTATGCATGCATTTCTAGGCAATGTACTACTTAGTTTAGCTTGTAAAATTCTGTTTGTAAAAATATTTTCTGCTACCTTTCTTCCCCCAACTAGGTCCCTTTCAGCCACTTTCCTTATCATAAAAGAGGAATAGTAATTAGTACATAGGATTGTTGCAAGCATTAATATGCTCTCTCAGATCCTTTTGTTTTGAGAGAGATAGAGAGTCTGTGAGTCTGTGAGTCTGTGGGTGCAGGCTCAAGCATGCATGTGCATATGTGTGTTGTATGCACTTAGTGTGGAGTACATTTGCACTTATGCATGCATGTAGAGGCCTGAAGAGGACTCTGCTGTCTTGTTCTATCAATTCTTCCTTATTTCCTTGTGACAGGGTTGTTGGGGGTTTTTGTTGTTGTTTGTTTGTTTGTTTGTTTTTTGGGTGAGGGGTTGGGTTGTTTTGATGGTTTTTGGCTTTTTGAAACAGAGTTTCTCTGAAGAGCCTTGGCTATCCTGGAACTTTGTAGACCAGGCTGGTCTTGAACAAAAAGATCCTACTGCCTCTGCCTCCCGAGTGCTGGGATTAAAGGTGTGCACCACCACCTCCAGGTGTGACAGTGTTCTACCAAACCTGGAGCTAGGCTGGCAGCCAGCAAGGCCCAGTGATCCCGTCACTGCCCACCATGGTGCTGGGGTTACAGACCCCAGTGCTGCCTCAGTTTACTTAGTATGTCATGCTGGGGATTTGAACTCAGGTCCTCAGGCTTGCACAGGCTTTGCACCTGGGCCATCTCCTCAGGCTCTCTACCTCCTTTCTAAGAGAAAAAGATTCCTCTTGTTGTTTATTTCTGGCTTTTAGAAGATGCACCCCATGTTCCTTCTATGGGTCATTTAAAATGTTTGATCTTTTAAATCCACTCAGAATTACCGATTTTATACTATTGACATTTCCGTCTACCTCTGTCTAGACCTGTTATGCCTACATGTTCTGTGTGACCTTTCATGAGTCACTGTGGCCATTCTGAGGGTCCTTGTCTCCTTACTCTACTTCATTACGTATTGATATTTTATTTAATAAATTTAATTATATTTATTTGTGTACGTGTTCATGTGCGTGTGTGTGTGTGTGCATGTGTGTGTGTGTGTGTGTGTGTGTGTGTGTGTGTGTGTGTAGGGAGTGGACAGGTGGGGACACTAGTGTCACCATGCTCATATAGAGGTCAGAAGACAACTTGTGGGAACCAATTCTTTCTCTACCAGGTGGATTCCAGGGATTGAACTCAGGTTGTAAGGGGCAGTGAACCCTCTGAAACATCTCACCAGACCTCCATATTTGATGTTTAAACATGGTCTATTAAAGATTATTTAACAATCTGTACATGGTGGTATGTAGCTGGTATGGTGACCCACACCTTTAACCCCAGGATTCAGGATGCAGAGGTAGGCGGATCTCTGAGTTATAGACTAGCCTGGTCTACAGAGTGAGTTCTAGGACAACTAGGGCTATGCTGAGAAACAAATGAAAATAAAATAAATAAAATAAAACTTTAAAAAAATTGTACATGACAATTCCAATTATTTAACTTTGAGACTATGGATTCAGCATATCTGTAGATGCATATCTGTAACTCATGATGGCATATGTAGTGATGCTTTTTAAAAACATTTGTTTATTTATAATTCATTGCATGAGTATTTTGCCTGCTGTATGTCTATGCACTATGTGCATGCCTGGTATTTACAGAGGCCAGGAGATGCTGTGGGGGTCCCCTGGAACTAGACTTACAGAAGATTGTGGGCTTCCATGTGGGTGCTGGGAATCAAACCCAGTTCCTCTGCAAGAGCAACAAGTGCTCTAAACCAATGAGCCACCTCTCCTGCCCCGGTCATGGTTTATTTTATAGTGAGTGTCCCAGTTAGTTTATGTCAGCTAGACACAATCTAAAGTAATAAAAAAGGATGGAGACTCAATTGAGAAACTGTCCTATAAGATCCTGCTGTAAGCAAGCCTGTGGGCCATTTTTTTAGTTTACTTCCCACTGAGGTGGGACGATTCAGCCCATTGTGGGTGGGGTTGCCCCTGGGCTGTTGGCCCTGGATTCTATAAGAAAGCAGGCTGAGCAAGCGCCCCTCCATGGCCTCTGTCTGCATCAGCTCCTGCCTCGGGAGTCCTACACTGTGTGAGTTCCTGTCCTGACTTTCTTTAATGATGAACCACAACGTGGAGTGTAAGCCAAATAAACCCTGTCTTCCTCACTTGCTTAGGTCGCAGGTTTCAGCAGCAATAGTAATAACTCTAAGACAGTGAGCTCATACTTAGTGTTTGGAAATCCTTGGTACCCACACTGCAGTATGCTTCCCTCCACTGATTTTATGGGGAACTTTGGGGTAGTGATTTGGCATCTCTGTAGTGCCTCCTCCAGATCCAGGCTCCCTTGACTGCACCTCTCTGGTCTTTGTAGCACACCCCACCCTTAGCTTCCCCATTCTAGAACAGACTCTGCACTACAGCTCTGCCTTGTGTGTTTATTTATTTTAAAATCCTTTTTTGGGTGGGGTGGGGTGGGGTTGTTTTTTACTTTTTTTTTTTTTTCCAAAGACAAGGTTTTACTGTATAGCCCTGGCTTTCTTAGAACTGGCCCTGGCCCTGTAGACCAGGCTGGCCTCAAACTCCCAGAAATCTACCTGCCTCTGCCTCCAGGGTACTGGAATTAAAGGCCTCTAGGGTGCTGGGATTAAAGGCCTGGATCACTATGTCCTGCAACAAGACAGGAAGTCTGAGGCCTCCGCGCTGACTTAAAGACACCACTCACACGTGTAAAATGAAGCTTTTTACTATTTGTTGTGCTAAAAATGGGGATCTGACTATGATCGTGCACCCACACATTGTTTTTAAGCTAAAAAGGGGAACTGTACTGCAGAGGGGGAAAGAAAATACCTTGACAAACAGTGCAGTGAGAAATGAAATTTAGGGCCAGGTGCAGTGGCGCACACCTGCGGGTCCAGCTACTTGGGAGGCTGAGAAGGGAGACGTAGACGTTTGAGCCCAGCCTCTTATGCAAAGAGAGATTCTATCTGTGGTGGACAATCTTCCTTATCAACTTGAGTGGATCTGGGGTTGATCTCGGAAACAGGCCCCTGGATGTGTCCTTGAGGGTGTTTCCTGGAGTTAACTAGGGTAGAAGAAGAACCTCTCTCAATAGAGACCTAGGTAGAAGGAGGTCTGAGGACAAAGCAGTGCTTCTCTGGCCCGCCTGCCTGTTTCCCTGTTCACACATGTAGTCACCGTTTCTGCTGTCACGGCTGCCGTCTTTCATTCCCATCGGAATGAAACACCGCTTCTCCAGCCTTCCAACAGGTGCTGGAGACCAGTGGCTTCCCAAGTGCTCACCAGGATTTCAGTGATGCTTGTGACTGCAGAGACACGCAGCTTTGTGGAGGAAGCAGCTACCATGCTCTTAGCATCTCCAACGGGAAGACAGCCATGGCTGGATTCCCCAGACCATATTGTGTAAGCTGAGCTACTAACTCACCTTTGTGATAGATATCCACTCTGTTGGTTCTGTTCCTCTAGATTACCCTAACGAGTGTATTGCCTTGAGGGTGCGGTATGATAACTGTTAGGTTTAGCAGTTTGCCAAGCTCTTTATTTACCGTCACTGGCTCTTCCAGAAACTTCCATAAAAATGGAAGTTCTATTAGCTGTGTTCCTTGTCTCTGGGATAGAATAATTGACAAGGGGATCTAAAGGGAGGAAGGGTTTCTTCTGGCTCACACACCAGTAGGTCGTCTATCAGAGGGACACAGAATGGCCACAGTACCTGTGGTGGTGGGAGTATGGTGCTGCTTGCTCCTTTCTCAGAGGACCAGGAAGTTGAGTGCTCCCACTGGATGCTTCTCTGCTCTGTAGCACTTAAGCCCTACATCACCTATAACTTCTAAGGCCCCCCCCCCATCTGCCAGGTAGGCCCCTCATCCAAAAGCCTTCACAACCTCCCTAGGCAGTGCTACCATCTTGACTAAGTGTTTGACTGCAAGAGCCTGTAGAGGCCATTTTGCATTTGAATCCTAACAAGTAAAGAAAATGGGGAACCAAGAGACTGAAGGGGTAAGATGATGGTGACAATGGTCATTACTTTCAGCTGTCTCCGTTTCATTATGGAACGACATGCAGTAGAGTTTTGGGGTGTTTTTGTTTTGTTTTGTAAACGTGGATTCTCTGTGTAGTTCTGACTATCCTGGAACTGGCTCTATAAACCAAGATGACCTCAAACTCAGAGATCTGCCTGCCTCTGCCTCTCGAGAGCTGGGATTAAAGGCCTGCACCACCATGCCCAGCTCAGTCCATTTATTATGATGAAGGACAGAGGTTCCTTTGGGTGAGCTGAGTACAACTATCTGCCAACTACCTGAAAGACTTTCTTTCTGGTAAGAGAAGCATTTAACAGGGATGTGTGCTTGTTCTCCAGGGTGTCCACTCTGCTAAAACTGCCATCCCGAAGGGCCGATGTGTTTTAGATGCAAGCGTCTTTAGCTACGAAGACGCCAGTGCAATTTGTACAGCTGTGTAATGGGAACCACTGAAAAGCGAGTTAATACATTATTCTCCTCACAGAGCAGCAGTTTGATTCCTATGACTTCTTGGCACATCTGTTTGGGATATAAATCCTGAGCAGAGTGAGCAGTCACTTTCTAAATCTTCAAAATGCTTTACTAAGCAAAGTCTTTAGTGTGGTTAAGGGGAGAGGAAAATTAATAGACTCCCAAGTGAGTGCAGTCATCTCCTCACTGCAGAATGTTTAAGGCAGGTGCAGGTGGGTCTGGGGACTTGCAGAACATACAGGATGAGGGAGAGCACCTCTGCGGACCTCCAAGGACCAGAGGTGAATTCTCTTGCCAACCTGAGATAATTAGAGAGGGCCTTTGGGGAGTGGGTTGCCCATGTTTACAACAGCCCTATTTTTTTTCTTATTGGCAAGAGCTCAAATTACACTTGACTAGGCTTCACAAGAGATGACAATTATGACTGGCCATGCTCATATCTCTAGCCGGTGAAAATTCTACCTATCCACCCGACTAAGTGGGCAGTGAGTCACATGACCCTGATCACAGTTATCTGGATACCTGCCCGATGTGTGGCTATAAACCATATCCAGCAACCTTTGTCCTGTGTGCTTTGGTTTTAAGAGATAAGCAGAAGTCAAGCCTTCTCTCTTGGGAACCTGCAGTGAGGCACAGAGGGAAGCTTCAAGTAGGTTGTGGGCTAAAACCAGAAGACCATAGAGATGCAGAGGCTAGAGGGGTCAGTTGTTTGCAGTCCGGTTGAGAAGGCTAGTGAAGAGGGGAGGTAGGCTGAGTGGGAGTTCAGGAGGGCCCAAGAGAGAAAGGCAATGGCGTTCTCTAGTGCTCGGCTGCAGGCTGCCCAGCTCAGCTGACCCAGGTTTTTGATAGACATAGTTTTCCTGAGTCTTCCTTTTGACCAGCCTAGGAGTAACATATCTTTAGTAATTTGACTGTTTCTAGTAACCAACAGTTTGGATCAGATAGCTCATCAACATTCTGCCTCATGCTGCTCTAGTTATTAATGTGTCCACTCTTCAAAAGCTCCCTGTTTGGTTGCCGTTTCAGTGGGGCCCCTCCATCTCTAGTCAAAGAAAACCACATCAATGGCTGTAAAAGGGGCGGGTATTGCAAGGGCTGGTGTCTGATGCCAAAACCCAGCCTGAAGGAGAGGAGGCTCCTGGGACCAAGGACACAAGGCCTTTTAGGACTTTAGCTTGATCCTCCTCCTCCCCTTCTTCCTCCTTCTCCTCTTCTTCCTCTTCTTCCTCCTCTTCCTCCTTCTCCTCCTCTTCTTCTCCCTCTTTCTCTTCTGTTTAGTGAGACAGGGTTTTCCAGTGTTATCCAAGCTGACCTCAAACTCACTCTGTAGCCCAGAGTGGCCTCAAACTCATAATCTTCTTGCCTCTGCCACCTAAATGCTGGGGTTATAGTTATGTACTACCAAACCTGGCTTAATTGACACCTGGACCAATGTGTGGCTATGAATTAATTGAAAGTTTTTCATTCCTGCAAGTTGTCCTCTGATACACAAACACACACACACACACACACACACAAATAAATAAATAAACATGCCTGTCTTGATATAAAATATATTTGTGTAAGAAGGAAGGCAAACAGGCTCTTCTTTGAATTTCTTCATCAGCAAATGACAGGCAATAGAATGGTTAGGAACCTGGTAGAAGGGGAGCTGACCATCCCTGATAGCAGATCTCTTTACACTGTCACAGGAGGGGGGCGGGGGGATCTAAAGCCAATGCTTGCAAAGAGCCAAGACACACCTACCCATGGCCACCGGAGGGTGCCAGATCACTGGGCTAAGTGCCCGGTCCAGGCTCCGTTTTCAACAATTCTAGGAGGCTGGTCTGTGAACTGAAAGAGGAAAGAGCTGATCCAGGCATATGCCTTGCTTACTGGGGGTGTTGTTAAGTTCTAGGGACCTGGGACAAGCCTGGAGAACTGGGGCAGGACCTTTGGCAAACTCAGAGCCTCAGGAAATCCTAGGATGGGCTCTGTCTGCTCTAAGGTTTCAAATTACCACGTCTGGAAGAGAGCAGGCCATTAAGACGTCAGGACAAGAGAATGCTCAGGGAGATGAGGAAACAGATTGGAGTTGAAGAACCTCTACAGAAGTCGGATAGGGTCAAGAGAGCAAGAGAAAGATATGACCCGTGGCAAATGGAGCTGAAGGCAGCCGCTTTGTGGTGCATCTGTCCTGCAGGCTGTCTTCTGGGAGCACCCTGCCACAATTCAGACTGGGCTGTAAAATTATTTTTCAATCTTAAAGTAAACTCTATTGATTAACGCAACCATACACCGAGATAATAGATATTAAAGCACAAAGTTATAATGACATCTATAAAACCCCAAGGTTAGTTAATGTATAATTATCTAATGTGTGCAGTATTACTTGTCAGTGCTTATCTGTACCTGTTTGCGCACTGCTGGAACCAACACATTGTGGTCTGAATTTGTAGAAAAGGGAGAAAATTCTACTAATCAGAAGACCAGAAAATAGTCAAGAAACAATTTAGGCTGTGGAAAACAAGGAGAGTGTAGGCAAATGACAATAATAAAAAAATATATATTTCATGGTGTCACATCTCTGTAATCCCAGCACTTGGGAAGTAGAGGTATCACGAGTTCCAGACCAGCCTGCACTACATAGCCAGATCCTGTCTCAAAAAACCTGAAAGAGGGCTGGCGGGATGTCTCAGTGGGTCACTGGGGTAAAGGCCTGACTGCGATCCCCAGGACCCATATGATAAAAGAGAGACTCCTGAAAGTTTTATCTGACCTTCACTCTTGTGCTATGGCCCACACGAGCCCACACACTTACAAACAAGCAAAATAAACAAATAAATAAATGTAAAAAAAGCAAGAACATTATTTGTATTCCCATCCATCGTAATTGGCCTTTGAGCCAGGCAGTGGTGCCGCATTCCTTTAATCCCAGCACTTGGGAGGCAGAGGCAGGCAGATTTCCGAGTTCGAGGCCAGCCTGGTCTATAGAGTGAGTTCCAGGACAGCCAGGGCTACACAGAGAAACCTTTTCTCAAAAAAAAAAAAAAAAAAAAAAAAAAAAGGCCTTTGAATCTTATTTTTAAAAACAGAGTTTATGAGCATGTTCAGTTTGATATTCTTTTATATCTACTGTCATCTCATAAATGTCTCTATAATAAAATTATTTTTCATGGCTGCATATGGAACCCTGAATTTTATGTGTGTTTATCACAAATTACTACTTATTCTGTAGTTAAATACTAAATTTGTTTTCAGTAATAATTATGGTACACCCTTTTATGCATAAAACTTTCTTCATATTCTTATTTATATCCCTAAAAGGCATTCTTTTTTAAAAAAAATTTATCTACTTATTTTGTGTGTTTGTGAATATATAATATGTATATATATGTCTGCATGTGAAGTCCAGAGGGTAGCCTTGGATGTTGGTCACCACCTTCTGCTTTGTTTGAGGTAGGGTCTATCTTGTTGGTTGACACTGTATTGCATGCTCCAGGCTAGCTCCCCCACGTTTCTAGGGGATTCTTGTCTCTGTCTCCCGTCTCACTGTTAGAGTTCGGGGATTGCAGATGCGTAGCTACATTTGCCTTTCACGTGGGTTCTGAGGATGTGAATGCAGTTTATCAGTCTTGCTCAGCAAGTGCCTTTACTGGCGAAGCCCACCTCCTGGCATTTTCAGAAGTTATTGAATAAAAACAGATTTAATGTTACTATTAATTTTAGTTCTGTATGTGTGTATGCAAGTGTGGGTGACTGCAGAGTCCCTGGAGTTGGGAATTACAGACAAGTTATGAACCATCTAAGAACCAGGCTCTGCCCCTCTGGAAGAACAGCAAGCTCTCTTACCTGCTGTGTCACCTCTCCAGATCCCTGGGAAGCTATCTTGAAAATAACATTTGCATTTATTTTTAATATATCTTACTATAGAAAAGATACAGCTTTTACAATATTAAGTGTTCTCTCTGACTCTCTCTCTCTCTCTCTCTCTCTCTCTCTCTCTCTCTCACACTCTGTGTGTGTGTGTGTGTGTGTGTGTGTGTGTGTGTGTGTGTCTTGTAGATAAGGTCCTAAAGAGTAGTGGACGCCTTTAATCTTAGCACTTAGGAGGGATGGATGGATCTCTGTAAGTTCAAGGCCAGCCTGGTCTACATAGCAAGTTCCAGGACAGCTAGATCCTATTTTCAAAACAAAACAAGAAGATAAGAATGTTACTATGCAGCATCGATTGGTCTGGAGCTTGCTATGTAGACCACAGTATCCCTAAATTCAGGATCAGTCTGTCTCCCCCTTCCAAGTGCTTGGATTAAAAGTGTATGCCATTTCTACTTATTTTTGAGACGCGATCCCATGTATCCCAGGTTAGCCTGGAACTTCTTGGGTAGCAGAGGGTGACCTTGAACTTGATATCCTTCCTCTGCTTCCTTAGTGCTGGGATATAATTACAGCAAGTGCCCACAGGTCTTGTTTTTATATGATGTTGGGGATCCAAACCCCAGCTTTGTGCAAGCACTCTACCAATTGAGCCAAATTCCTAGTCTCTAGTGTTCCAAATGTAATCTTTTTTTTTTTTCAGATTCTCTCTAAATAGCCCTGGCTGTCTTAGAACTCACTATGTAGACCAAGCTGGCCTTGAACTCACAGAGATCTGTCTGCCCCTGCCTCTGAAGTGCTGGGATTAAAGGCACACACCACTACAACTGGCTTGTAAGTTTACCTTCTTATATTTAAAGCCCGGCAGTTTCCTTTGGAGTTGTGATATGAGTTGACAATCAGTATACTTTCATAGAAAGGCAAAGTTTAGCCACCAATGCCAGGTCCTCACCTTGCTGGTGACTGGGGTCTCCCCATCTCCTTCCTGGTGACTCTGATTTCATGCTAAGTAATTTTCTAGGCACTATAAACATCCAATATTGGATTGTTTTTGTTGTTGTTGTTGTTTTTGTTTGTTTGTTTGTTTTTAGTTGCGGCCACAGAAAGGTTCTTCCAGAGATGTTTCTGGACTCCCTGGTACATTGAAACAGGGGAACCACTCAGCCATTTTATGCCCTAAGTTATACAATACGGTAAGGATGAAAACCCCCAGCTGCTCCAGGCGTCCGTGGTCCAAGCGTGTCTCTACAAGATATTGGGCACTGGGTGTACTAGTTAGTTTCTGTCAGCTTGACCCAAGCTAGAGTTTCTGGGAAGAGAAACCTCAGTTGAGAAAATGACTCCATCTGATTGCCTACAGGAGACACTGTAGGACATTTTCTTCCTTAATGATTGATGTGGGAGGGCCCAGCTCCCTGGGAACAGTGACATCCCACGGCTGGTGGTCCTGGGTGGTATAAGAAAGCAGACTGAGCAAGCCATGGGAAGCAAGCCAGTAGACAGCATCTCTCCATGGCTTCTGCTTCAGTTCTTGCCTCCAGGTTTCTGCCTTGAGCTCCTGCCCTGACTCTCCTGGATGACGCACTCACAAGCTGTAGCATGAAATAAACCTTTTCCTGCCTACGTTGCTTTTAGTCATCGTCATTGTCACTACAATGGAAGTCAAAGTAGGGCACTGCTCCTGCACCTCTGAGGTGGCGGGGTAAGGACCGGTTCCTACTTTCAGGCAGTTGACATCAACCAGGCTGGCTTCCTTCACAGAGAGTGTTTGTAGCCACAGCCGTGATGCTGATAGAAACCCTGGGTCAGCATAGCCACACAGTACTGTTAAAAGGCATTGGTTTCCAGCGGGTAGGGCTGTTCAAGTTCAGAAACAAGTCTTCAAGTGCTAGGATAGTTCATCCTGCTCCGATTTGGTTAAGTGAAAGTAGAAGCCTGCAAGAATCCCAGGAATAACTCAGTGCTATGAGCAAATCTGACTGAGTACAAAGTACAAGGCCCCACTGTAGATAACTGCAGGGATCTCTGACACAGTTCTTGGACTTAGCCTGGAGTGCTCCTGTGACAAGTGGCCAACGAATTGTCAGACTCAGGTCAGACTGGCGAATGTTACCCTCAGACACTGAGGGGATAGAGCCCGACCTCCCCAAAGCCACACAAGACGCTGTTCATCGAATGACCAAGGAGCTGTGTGGGCAAAAGGACAAAAACTGCGTGGAGACTGGAGCTTAGAGACACAGAAAGGACACTTCCCTTCACTTTCCTTCCAGATCTGGGCGGAGTTATAGGTTCCCTTACATTTCTATTTTGCAAAAGATCAGAGATCAACTGGGGCAGATAGTTGTCACGGATGGGAAACTCATAGAGGCCATCATTCTCCATCGGCAGAGCTCCTTATTTTATTTTATGTTATTTTAATAAATGGTATTGGGAGTAGCATGAAGGTAAAAAGATGGATTAAAAACTACCACAAAAGGTACCTGAGATACCACTCCTTCCTTATGATCTTGTTAGCTTCTGGGGAAGAGAGAGTCATATTCCCTGTAAATAACTCCTCACCCACACTCATGAAAGCAACCTTACTTAAACACATTGAGTAACCAAGAAAGGACCTGAATTAAACCTGCCCACTAATATATATATATATATAATATATATGTATGTGGGTGGGCCTTGAACTCACAGAGAGATACCTGTCTTTGCCTCCGAGTGCTGGGATTAAAGATATGTGCCACCAACTGTAGTTTAAGAAATATTCTTTTTTTGCTGGGTGTGATGGCTCACGCCTTTAATCCCAGCACTCGGGAGGCAGAGGCAGGTGGATTTCTGAGTTTGAAGCCTGCCTGGTCTACAAGTTCCAGGACAGCCAGGGCTATACAGAGAAACCCTGTCTCAGAAAAAAAAAAAAAAAAAAAAGAAACATTTTTTTTTTTTAAAGGTGTCTGTCTATGATTCTGAAAGCAGGCTCTGAATGGCCTGTTACCCCACACCAGACCTGTTGTATGAGCTCACCTGGGAAGCAGGAAGCTCTTTCTCATCTGTACATAGGAGCCTCTTCCACTAATATAAGCCTTATGGCTAGTCAGAAATCTTGGGGGCAAATATTATAAATGAGATAGGATTTGATTGGAAGTAGGGTGAGGGGAGATACTGTCTATAATGAGTGTGGGAATATGCTAGCAGGGGGAGGGAGTTCCTTTTCTAAGACACAGTTGGGCCATGGGCCTCTAGAGGAACAAGAAATCTAGGGGAAGCATTCACATTGAGTTTGTCCAGGCTCTAACCATGCTTGAGTTGTCACATGTCAAATGGGAGAGAGACCAGTTAGACCAGTTGCCTGAGGCCCCTGAGCCTGTCAGGATTTCATCTGGAACCCTCAGACCTGAGCCCTACCAGGAAGCAAAAGACTGGCTGACCTGGAGGCTGAGAACCAGGTGATCCCTGGGTGAGGTGCTTTGCACCTCTCTGGACCTTGCATGGATGAGGAAGCCTGCCTTCTCAGACAAGCCCAGCAGTCTGCTAATTATGGAGCAAACAGCCAATGCCGACTGGATGAATTGAAACATACCTCAGTGAATTTGGCCAGCTGTTTGGTATAATTAAGTAGACACACTTCCAGCTACATTTGTCTCAGTTATTTTTAAATGACCATTGAATCCTAATTCAGCTCTCTTTAATGATTACCAAAGAATGGTACTGCAATTTCCTCGTGTCCCTAAAATTCTTTCCATTAATGGAATTGAATATATTTATTTCCCTCAATAAATGAGGCAAAAAAAAAAAAGCCAACCACTGGTTACCATCAAATAAAACTATCATATCTATTATGTCACCAGCGTAAGCAGCACAAGGCAGGATTTGAACTTGGTAACCCGTCTTCAGGGTACTGTTTATAGTAACCATTCTTCCACCCACCCATCTCTGCCTTTTCAGGCCAAAGCTGAACTTATCTCCTTGTAATGATATGCATTTTTCATTTTTCTATGTGGGGATGATATGCCATAGCCAAGCCTTTTGTAGATTTATAACTCGAGGTGCTTTAAGAAGTTATAAAGCAACAGATTTGCCTTTATTTATCAAGCCTTTGCCAGCAGTGTCTGGATTAGTTCCTCAGCCATACACAACAGTCTATGAGTCATTTAAGGAGAAAACACGTGGAGAACTTGGGGAGATGGTTCGGTTGATAAATTGTTTGCTGCATAAGTGTGGTGGCCTGAGTTCAGATGCCCAGTACATATAAAAAGCATGGCATGGTGACATCCTGGTATCTTAGCACTGGGACAGAAAGACAGATCCCCGGGGCTTTTCAGCCAGCTGAACTGAAATTTTGAGCTCATTGAGAAATAGTCTCAAAAATTATGGTGGGAGCAACTGGGGAAGACAGGCAATGTTGACCTCTGGCATCTATGCGAACAAACCCACACCCATGCAGACACACGTGAACGTGCACGTGCACACATACACCATGCACACACAAAGAAAGAAAAGACGTGTTAGGAAGGTGACACAAGGCCAGTGCAATTAATGAGAAAGCTGAAGACTCTGCTTGGGGGACAGGAAGCAGGACAGCTCTATGCCCCGAGGGCAGGAAGCCTGAGAGAGCTCAGGAGCAGAGTACAGGGACCACAGACGATAAGGTTCTCGGTGTCTAGTCACATCATCCAAGATTAAGTTCTCCAGAGAGAACAAGGCAGTTGGACTTAAGTCTCATCATGTCTACACAATAGGGGGAAGGGATTGTCCCAGTCAGAGTGTTCCCATCCGAAATAAGCCCTGTATGGTGATAGGGCTTTAAGTTCTCTCTGTCCTAAATTAGTTTAGTTCTGAGCATCTTGGTGACTCATGCTCTCCTGCAATGGCTTCTGTGGCTCTGCCAGAATCCAGCATTGAATCGTTACTACTTCTCTCCAGTCCTAGGACCCACATATGTCATTGTTCCCTACCGAGTCTGGGACTCTAGATGTTACGATAATAACAGTGTTCACAGCTAAAAGGGAAGACGTTTGGTCTATGGAAAATTGATAGTTCTGTTTTTAGGCCCTTTTAAATGCCACAGGGATCTGGGAACTTTTGTTCTCTAAGTAAGAGTATTTGAGTATCTATATCCTGTGCAGGGATATTTCTTGCTGAAGCCCCTTGTGTCCTACCTAGGACATGGTTTAAATCTCATCCCAACCAACATTAGAAATAATTCTTTTTTTTTATGTATATGAATACACTATAGCTGTCTTCAGACACACCAGAAGAGGGCATCAGATCACATTACAGATGGTTGTGAGCCACCATGTGGTTGCTGAGAATTGAACTCAAGACCTCTGGAAGAACAGTCAGTGCTCTTAACCACTGAGCCATCTCTCCAGTCTAGGAATAATTCTTTCTCTCTATCTGTCTCTATCTCTCTGTCTGTCTTTCTGTTTTTGTCTGTCTGTCTCTGTCTCTCTGTTTGTCTTTCTGTTTTTGTCTGTCTGTCTCTCTGTCTGTCTCTGTCTCTCTGCCTCTGTCTCTCTGTCTCTGTCTCTCTGTCTCTGTCTCTGTTTCTCTGTCTCTCTGTTTTTGTCTGTCTCTGTCTGTCTGTCTTTCTGTTTTTGTCTGTCTCTATCTCTCTCTGTTTCTCTGTCTCTGTCTGTCTCTCTCTGTCTCTCTCTCTCCATGTATTTATTTCAAGTATATGCATGATCCATGACATACATATAGACATCAGAGTTCAATCTGTAGAAGCTGACTCTTTCCTTCTACCCTGTGGGAACTCAGGTCAATCAGTACCTTTACCCACTGAGCCATGTCATAGACTAAAGAATTTGTTCACCCTGTCCCCTAAGTCAAAAGTTTTCCAAGGCTTGTTTCCCATCCCAGGGTCTCCAAGATTATACTAATCTTTCATACTATTTCTTTCATGATATGAGAACTCACAGTCCCTCCTCTGACACCCCAGAGACCTACAAATGAAGTCCGTTACCTTGTGACTGGGTAGGCAGAGTATATTGACTGTGAGGATCCCTCCCTGTGCTTGGGGGGTGAAGGCTAAACTGAGATCACAGGCCAGGGTAGGGGCTGGGGAAAGCTCCGTGAAGAGGAATTGCTTCAAACTCTAGCTTGCATCCTGTAGCAACAGAAAACTATCATCCTGCTCTCTCCCACATAAGGAGCCACTCTGATAAGAATCAGCACTCTGGGAATAAGGTCAAGAGTCCAGAAGACTTGCAGGGCTGAGGAATGTGTGCTACGGGCATTAAAACACTAAATGCACTTTCCCACAGAGACGCTGCTAGAAACGGTGGTCAGGGGCCTCAGTGTTATTAGTACAGTATTTTAGGTACATTAGGGAAATGCAAGCTTCTGTGGGTTGGTTTTGAGGTAGAGCTACCATTTAGAATACTGTTTCTATAGGAATACTTGTTCCTGGTTCTAACAACAACAACAACAACAACAAACCCAGCAAATAAACTAAGAAGCTAGGAATTGCCCATTTTTGAGGCTTTCTCCAGTAAATACAATAGATTCACTGGCTTTTGTACTCCGCCAGCTTATAACCTTCTAGTCTAAGTTGTTGGCTCTGAGCCCAGAAGCCCTCTGACACCCCTCGCTCTGCTGAAAATTTTGATTTAATACCCCCCCAAGCCTCGAGAGTCCATCAGCCAGGGCTGCCCTCCACCTCCAGGCCTATGTAGGGATCCGTTGGTCAAAGATAAGTAAGTGTACTTCATCTTAAACCTTCTCATCGAAACACTTCATAATTAAGAAAAACTGCAAGGATATACTGTGTACACATCTGTCCTCAGAAGGCAAGTGTCACGTCTATACCTGAAGTCCCCAAGCCTGTCCTTGCTTTTGTCCCATCTCCCCTTCTAGTCCAGAAGGAATCACATGCCTAAAATTGGTGTCGCAGCCGTATAAACTCCCATCTGGTGCATTCGCTCTGGGCTCCACCTCTGCTAGTTCTGTAGATGCCACGGGAGGGTAAGGAATCCTTCAGGGTGGGCAGAGGAGCCTGCTCCCCAGGCCGCTTGTGAAGATGTCACTCTGTACAAATGAAGAAAACACTCGTTTCATGTCGGGCCGGATTCTCAGAGGATGCCAGGGAGGCAGGTTTAGGGAGAATGAAGACAGGGTGACTCTCGAGCTGGGTTTGTCTCGCCTGGCAGATGGTCTCTGTCTGGCGAATGTGGAATTAAGGCCAGGAAATTGGTAATCATGGAAAAGGGTGGGCAAGAGTGGGAAAATCTCACCACAGGGGCCCCTTTGCAGAGCCCAACGTTTCTAGGGGGTGGGAGGATGGGGGTGGGCAAAAAGAGAGCAAAGTGCATTCATTTCTTCATTAACATATTCACCTGACTATGTTCCTCACGCTCACCTCCTCCAGCAATGCACTCAGCATTAGGAATACAGGGCTGTAAAAAAAGATCAGGAAATGTTCTTCCCAGGTCTGAAGAAGTTTGTGGGTTAGAGTATGTCTGTTGTGTCAGATTTACAATATGACATAAACTAGAAAATGAAGTCTTCCTGGGGCTGCATGTTAGCTTAATAGTCCAGGGGGCTGTGCTGACGAAGGTGCCAGCAGGACTGGTGAAACAGGAAGGAAGTGAAGGAATTCAGAGTTCCAGATTCTACAGGTGAAGGTGAACAGGCACGAGTCTACACGGCAAGTACAGGTGTCTACAGGGCTTCTGCACACAACACATTTGACGCAGGACACACGCAGGCCCTCCCCCCACAGCTACTGTTCTAGATACTGCCTTCCTGACTCCACCATTTTGAACCCACAAACCACTCCAGTCCCCACGCTGCTGTGCACTTCCGCCTTGTTCCACCTCACCAGACATTCTATCCTGTCTTTTGGAACACCTGTCCATTGAACAAATTCTCATACGTCCTCGACTTCACTGAACTATCCACAGCTGCCGCTCTTTCTGGAGTATTTGCACAGCTTACAGTAGAGCATCCTTCCCCCACACAATGGCGGACTTGTGGCACGCTGTTAAATATGTGCAAAATATCCCTCCCCCTGCTACAATCCTCTGCTCCCCACAGACCACAGGTGGCTACAATTGGTTTCTGTTAAATGCAACCAGAAACCCAGCTAATCTCCTTCACCTTCTAGCCTGAACTGAAACCTGGCCTTCCCCTGAGGTTACTACTTCCCCCTGTTGTCATTTTAAGTAAAAGCTATTTATGCTCCTGTGGCCCATATACAGGCAGCACTTCCAATAGTTTTCTAGTTCTCTGGGACCTTCTGCGCAGTTTTCTGCTCTGATATGAAAAATCTCTGCCCAGCTGAGAACCAAAAGCATTCCTCCCCTCGCCCTTCTTTGGGTCATCTCTGTCACCTCCCAACCTGGCTCTGCCTTCATGCTCACTGAGTATCTGGCTCATTCCTTCATCCTGGGCTAGAATGAGGGAGGGCTTATGTCAACCCTGTGGACTTTCCACTCAATGGCCCAGCTTCTTAATTCATTGACCTTTCCAACTCAGTGTCTTCACTTAAGGTCTACTTCAGGACTCCATGGCCACACCTTGTCCTTTGTCACCACTGCAATAGTTCCACCCTGGAAATCTTCAATTATCACTGTGATCATCCATACAACATATAACATATAACACAGGTTGTGTCTTCATCATACTGGATAATCCTGGAACTCACTTTGTAGACTAGGCTGGCCTCGAACTCAGAAATCTGCCTGCCTCTGCCTCCTGAGTGCTGGGATTAAAGGTGTGTGCCACCACGCCCGGCAGCCTTTTTTTTTTTAAATTTTATTATTTTTATTTATTTATTTATTTATTTATTGGGTTTTTTTCGAGTCAGGGTTTCTCTGTGTAGCCCTGGCTGTCCTGGAACTCACTTTGTAGACCCGGTTGGCCTCAAAATCAGATATCCGCCTGCCTCTGCCTCCCTGGGATTAATCTCTCCTGGGTTTAAAGGTATGTGCCACCACCTCCCCGCTAGCCTTGACAGCAAGCATCTTGACCCACTGAGCCATCTCCCCTGCCCTGGATAAACATTTTTTAAAAGATATTTATTTATTTATTATATGTAAGTACACTGTAGCTGTCTTCAGACACTCCAGAAGAGGGAGTCAGATCTCATTACAGATGGTTGTGAGCCACCATGTGGTTACTGGGACTTGAACTCAGGACCTTAGGAAGAGCAGTGGGCGCTCTTAACCGCTGAGCCACCTCACCAGCCCTGGATAAACTTTTCCATTTGCTTCCTATCAACTTTCCTTGTCCTTCTGTCCCTTAGCAATCATGACATATGTTTACTATTCTTCCCTTGTGGCTACTCTGTGCCTTAATCAATTTAGTTATTACTATTATTCAATAAGTACTTATTACACATCTACTGGGTGCCAGGGATTGGCAATGCAAGGGCAGAGCTTTCTCAACAAGCAGCTCACAGCCTTGGAAGGAGACAAATCTAATAATCACACACACAAACATAATTATAAACAGTGATAAGACCTGGGTGTGGGACTGAGAGGTAGAAAGCATTTCAGGAAGAAGAAAGATGGCAAGCAAAACTCAAAGGCAGAACAGAGCATGGCTGGAGGAAGTGGAGTAACAACAGTAGAACCTACATGGTTGGAGACAGAGAGCTGGGGCGTGAAACGGGTTGGGTGGGGGAAGGGTGGCAGGGGAAGATTCGCATTTTGAAAGGACTGTCAAAGATGACTAGATGAAACACAGGGGTTTTTCTCCAGGCAACAAAACTATTCTATAGTCAATGGAATGGCACATTATGACTTAAACATCTGTCAGAACCCAGGGTGAGGTGCAAGGGTGAACCTTGATGTTAGCATGGACTTTAGTTATTATTATTAATAAATCAAGCTGGGCATGGTGGCACATATTTACAGTCCTGGCTACCCCTTGGCAGGTAGGCGCTGAAGGAGAAGGGGTTCATGATCGTTCTTGGCCGTATGTGCTGTGTGTGAATGAATTTCAACAAAACAGGTGTGGAGATACAGGGTTTATTCCCAGCATTCCAGAGGCAGAGGCAAGAGAATCTCTGTGGTTTCAGTACAGCCAAAACTACATAGACTACAAAACCCTAAACCAAAATCATAACAAAAGCGTACGCACTATCATGGGATGTCAGTAGTAAGGAAACGGAGTTAAGTTGGGAGGGGCGTGTCTAAGGGAACGCTTTGTGAAATATGCTCAGTTGGCCATAGACCCATCAAACTGGTCTAAAGAATAAAAATTTATTAAGTGGAAAAATAAGATGATGGAAGAAACTCTCTAGTCACTGTAAGAAAAGAAGTTTGGAAGTAGAGGAAGCATGGGCTTCCCGTTTGAAGGGGCTGGAGTGTGTTTTAGTTCTAGAGAGCTTGCCTAGCATGGATGAGTCCTAGGTTGGATCTGAAGCCTCGCAAAGAAAGAAAGAAAAAGAAAAAGAAAGAAAGAGAGAGAGAGAGAGAGAGAGAGAGAGAGAAAGGAAGAAAGAAAGAAAGAAAGACAGAAAGGAGATAGATAACAGAGAAAGAGAAGCAGAGACAGTGGAGCCAGGCATGGTAGTATGGCCTATATAGTTCCATCTATTCTGGAGGCAAAGGCAGAAAGATCCTGAGCTCAGGTATTCAAGGCCCTGTACAATATAGTAACATTCAATCAGAAACAAAGACTACAAGAAAGGAAGGGAGAGAGGGAGAGGAAGAAGAAAAGGAGGGGGAAAAGAAGGAAAGGAGAGGAGAGGAGAGGAGAGGAGAGGAGAGGAGAGGAGAGGAGAGGAGAGGAGAGGAGAGGAGAGCGTCCCAGAAGCACAGACTGTAAAAGTTGCTGGCTCAACCTAAGAAGATTATAGAGAAGAAGTGGCTGGAACAGAACGTGATATTGACAAAACTTGGTGATGAACTGATTATGGGCTGGGATCAAGTGCCTCTGGGACTTCTGGCTTGCCTAACTTGATAAGGTGATATCATTTGCCAGTTGTTACAGAGGCTCTAGGACAGTTTTATCAATCCTATTACTACAAACTGAGACACTTGTACACATGAATTCTTAGCAGGGGTGTGAATGTGATGCTCACAGAAAAGCCACCTCGTTGCCTGCTTTCCGGCGCTGGCTGTGATCATTCTCTATGTCACATCATGAGTCCTGTTCTTGCTTCACTATGCATTGAACTGGACAAGATTAGTTGTCCTCTCAGGGCCTTGGTATTTTTTCTAGTGTTTGAGGAAGCTGAGCCAAATGACCTCTAAAGAGTACACAGCAGAGATGGGGCAAGCCAGTGGCTCTGTGTGTGTGTCTGCGCGCGTGCACGTGCGAGAGAGAGAGAGAGAGAGAGAGAGAGAGAGAGATAGAGAGAGAGAAAGAAAGAGAGAGAGAGGGAGAGGGAGAGGGAGAGGGAGAGAGAGAGATCTCTTTAGGAGTGCTGAGTGTCATTCCCCCTTTGAGACAGGGTCATTCCCACTTACTAGGATTGGGTAGCTGGCCATTGTGTTCCAGGTATCCTCCTGCCTCCACCCGCCCATCACTAGAATTATAAGCACATGCTACCACACTGACATTTTCATGTAGGTTGTGGGGTTTGATCTTGGGTCCTCCTGCTTGCAAGGCAATCCCTTTACTGATTGAACCATCTCCACAGCCCCTGAGACTGGTAATCTCTAGAAGCTAGAGGTCTTCTAATCTTGAAAGACTTTGTGCCTCTCTAACCCCAGGGCTTCCATCATGAACACTACCACATCCAACTTGTCTGGTGTTGTCTTGCTGTGCATGCAGATGTCCAGCTCCTGGGTTTCTGTGCTCCAGCCCTACGACTAGGGTCTACACAAACTTCCATAACCTCAAGTAACCCTGGGCCAATACTGAATACTCCTTTCCAAGTCACACGACCAGATGGTCCCAGGGGAAATTCAGTTCTCTGTGTGTTTTTATTTCCAAATGAAGGCTCTCTTCAGACAACAGAACAAATGTGCCAACATCCTGTTCCAAAACCCAGAAAACACAAATTCCCAAGAACCACCAGCCCTTTAGTCAGTCTGGCTCAAAGAGAAAGCTATTACTAATTCAAGATCCCGTAGCCTTACCTCCTCTTGCCTCACTGGTAGTAACACTGCACAAAACATGTAAAGAACTGAGTCATGCTATCATCCTGTCGATGGCTTAACGATTAGAAGTGTGAGGGACTGCCCTTCAGTCTGACCTTCATTGACATAGTAAACTATGTCTTTGGCTTCCAGTGGGGATGGCAGTGGGGGTGGAAGGGAGTGACTCAAGGTTCTAGGCTAGTATTATGTGGTGATGATTTTGAATGGCTTCTCTAAAATACTTCATTGAGTACTGCCTAAATAAACAAGATGATCTAAAGCCTGGCATAAGGAGCCAGTGCTGTGTTGAAATCTATGCACTTGGACCCAGACCAAGGACCGTCCCATAGAATCCCTGAGAAACAATCCTCTTGAAGATGATCATTTATTCCTACCCAGGGCTACGGATACTGATTCTTTTGCACAAAGGAACTTCACACAGGTTCCCTAATCCTTACTCTGGCTATCATTTAAGTGATCCATGAAGGACCTGTGATCTGCTCAAAGCCAGCCCTGTTCACTCCCTGCCCTGTCCTGTACTCAGAGCTCCTGAATCAAACAAGTAGCCTCTAGCTTTCTCTTCCACAGTGGATGGAAGGCTTCTCTGAAGTATAAGGTTTACCCCACCCCATCATGGTAAAGGTATCATTTTTATAGAATGTATGCCATGTATCATTATAATCCCTTTCTTGTAAGGGAAGTTTATTAGAGTTAAACTGCTGGTTGCTGGCCAACCAATGTATTAATAGTTCTTGGTCAAGTGCCAATCCTTAGTTTAATCAGCTGCCTTGACCTCAGGAGATGGGGAGGGTCATGTGGTGTTAAATGGGACAACCTGTTACTCGTGTTCCTGAGGGCAGCTAGTGCAGAAAGCACTGAACAACTTATCCACGAGCCTCACGCGAACAAGCACACGTAGTAAGTCAGAATGTGCTTGAGTCGATTTCGTAATTATTCAGCTGACATCTTTCTTTCTCTGACTGGAGAAGAAGGCACACGGGTGCACCCAGTAGGTGCTCAATGGCTAATTTTCAATGAAAGGAAAAAAAAATCCCTGACTAAAGCTGGCAATCGGTGGAGTAGAGAGAAGTTGGAAATATCAGGAGAGGAATGTAATGAATCAAAGGTCTGACTGAGTCAGGTTATGAGTAAGCCAAGTTATGAATAAGCAGAGCCAACAGTGTGTAAAAATACCCACAGTGTAAATGACACGAGAGCTAGGCAGTAGTGAGCAGAAGGCATGGCAGGCACAAGGGAGGACTGAGTCACCTCGGAACTCATTCCTTGAGGCCAGAGCTTCCTTCCTACTCAGCGCTTCCTGACTCTAGTAGCCTGTCTTCCCTAGGGTCCTGTGAACATGGACTCTTACAATAAAACTCCCTGAGGCTAACCTGATGAACTGGCACTTGTTGGTCATCTCAGCTCTGGAAGATCAATTAGTATTACTTAGCTCGTGAAGTCATCACCCCTTTCAGCAGACTGGCAGTCAAGCTGTGTGGAAACTTAGACATGTTTTTATTCAAAGTGGAGATACCACCTTAGACTCAACCTAGACCCCCTATATAAATAAACTTTATTTTAATTATATTTAAGCTGGGCATAGTAGTGCATGCTTTTAATCCCGGCACTCGGGAGGCAGAGGCAGGCGGATCTCTATGAGTTTGAAGTCAGCCTAGTTTACTGGTCTGCGATGAGTTCCAGGACAGCCAGAGCGCCAGAGCTATGTAGTGAGACCCTATCTTTAAAACAAAACAAAACAAAGAGAAAAAAGAAAAAGAAAAAAATGATTTTCTTTTCAAGATAGGATCTCACTCTGCACCCTGGCTAGCCTGGAGCTTGCTATGTAGAACAGGCTCACCTCAGACTCACAAGTATCCTGTTTCTACCTCCCAAATGCCGGCATTAAAGACATACATCACTACTCCTGGCCGTAACATACTATATTTATCTCTGTTTCAGTGGAATTTTTATCCTGCTGAAGCAAAAGCAAACAAATTTGCTCTATTGTACCTTCATCTTTAAATTAAACATTAGTAAGAAAAATTAAATATTACTTTAGAATAATTTTAGGGGATATTATGAAGATTGACCATCTTCATCATTACCGATGTTAACTTCTAGACTTCTGTGCATTATTAATTACTTAATGACAACCCACCAAGCTGTAAGTTCCCTGACAGTCTTGAGTCCTTTTTGGTATCTAAATCTCTTTATTTACTATTGCTGCTTTAACAAGTTACCATATGTTGACTTGCCTAAATGGCACAAATTCATTATCTTGTAGTTAGTGGGGTAGGAGTTGGATACAGACCTGACTGGGTTCAAACCAAGGTATCATCAGAGCTGCTTGCTTTTTCTGGAAGCTCTAGGGAAGGCGCCTCACTTTTTCTCAGCTTCTACAGGCTTCTGGCTCCCTCCTTCACTTCCAAAGCCAGCATGCTGCGCCTTGTTTGTGTTACATATCTGACCCTCTTTCATGGTCCCTTCTCCCTCCAACTGATGTCAGCTGGCAAAGGTTCTCTGTGGGGATTCCAGAATAATCTTGCAACGTCCCTTAGCCTTAATTACATCTGTAAAATCCCCTTTGTAACATAATATATTCACCGATTACCTTGGATTAGGACACACATCTTTTAGGGAAGCAATTATTCTGCCCCGCACACTGTAATTACCAATCCTTCTGTGGTCTGATAAGAACATCTAGGATCATGACAGCATTCAAGATGCGTCTCAAAAGCACAAATTGCTAGAAAGAAGAAACCTCATGATAAATAAAATCTAGTCCTTTCCATTGGAGACCAGCAGAAGTGGTTATGTTGGCTCAAGCAGGCAATCTCAGTTTGGCAAGGAGAGAGGAGGATCCAGAATGTGAGGGTAGGCTAGCCTGTGATACACAGTGAGACTGTCCAAACAAACAAACAAGGAGAAGAAAGGAGGAAAGAAATCAGTAGAAACTGTGATTAGCGTCAATGTGCTTGTGCAGTGAGATTTATATTAACTTCTACAGGGATCCTTTCCAATAGATATTAACTTCATTTTATAGCCAAGGAAAGTGAGATTCTGAGTAGCTAAATACTCTGTGCAAAGTTACATAGCTGATCCTAGCCAGTCGTTTGGAATCTCAGCTAGGTCTGTCAGGTACTCAACCCCATGCAGTTTCCACTGTGCACATGACCGTGCAATTTTGGTGTGCAATTTAGCCCACGTATATGAAAATGGCTGACAAAGGGTTCCCTCGGGGACTTTAGGTAGAACTTTCTTTGACTTTTTAAACTTTTACTTTTTTTTTTTTTTTTTAAATAGGATCTTGCGGGGCTGGTGAGATGGCTCAGTGGGTAAGAGCACCCGACTGCTCTTCCGAAGGTCCGGAGTTCAAATCCCAGCAACCACATGGTGGCTCACAACCATCTGTAACAAGATCTGACGCCCTCTTCTGGAGTGTCTGAAGACAGCTACAGTGTACTTACATATAATAAATAAATAAATCTTTAAAAAAAAAAAAAAAATAGGATCTTGCTATGTTTCTCAAGAGTTGGTCTTGAACTCCTGGGCTCAATCAATCCTGCTGCCTCAGCCTTCCAAGTAAGCAATCACACCCAGCTAGGCTGTTTAAACAAATCCCTGTCATTAGTGCTCCAAAGAAAATATGATCCCAGGACAGAGTGCTCCCTTCCGTTTCCCTGCTATGTTCTATAGCCAATGCAAGCCCTCCCCATTTTTCCCTCAGAAAAAGACCACAGATTATCCTCCTGCCAATTTGTTAACTAGGAAGTCTGTGGGTCTGAGGCTGTCTGGGAGACTCGCTGATCGATCTCTAATCTCTTTCTAATTCCAAATTATCATGCTGTAATCTCTCTTTTCCTCCCTCCTTGTGTCTTTGTACGCGCATACTCATGATGTTTGGATGTGTGTATAGAGGCTAACAGTCAACCTTGGGTGCCATTTCTCAGGAGCCATCCACCTTACTTTTGGAGACAGTTTCTTACTGGGTTCTCAGGCTTGACAAGAAGACAAGCTTGCCAGCTGCCATGAGCCTCAGAAGATCTACCTACCTGTCTCTCCTTCCGCAGCAAGAACTGCTACACTGAGAGTTCCATGTTCTTTCTTTCTTTCTTTCTTTCTTTCTTTCTTTCTTTCTTTCTTTCTTTCTTTCTTTCTTTTTTTCTTTCTTTCTTTCTTTCTTTTTTTTTTTTTTTTTTTTTTGGGTTTTTCTGAGACAGGGTTTCTCTGTGTAGCCCTGGCTGTCCTGGAATCTCACTCTGTAGACCAGGCTGGCCTCGAACTCAGAAGTCCGCCTGCCTCTGCCTCCCGAGTACTGGGATTAAAGGCGTGCACCACCACGCCCGGCTTCCATGTTCTTTCTTAACACGGGTCCTTATGCTTGTATGACAAATGACAAATATTTTATTAACTTAGTCAGCTCAGCCATCTAATACACACACACACACACACACACACAGAGAGAGAGAGAGAGAGAGAGAGAGAGAGAGAGAGAGAGAGAGAGGCAGTGGTCTTACTATGTAGCCTTGATTGTCCTGGAACTCACTATGTAGACCAGGCTGGCCTTAAATTCTTAGAGATCTTCCTGTCTCTGCTTCCCAAGTACTGGGGTTAAAGGTGTATTCAGCCAAGTTTCTTTCCCCCTACTCCCTACCCCCCATAACTCCTTGTTTTAAGTTAATGGCACTCAGATCTGGATCTAAAAAGCCGGTGAGAAAGTTTCACCGTCTCTCCTACTCATCCAGTCTCTATCACCAGCATGACTGTGGGCCAGGCTCACTACGAATGCACTCGCCATAGGAGGGGAGGTTCACAGCACCCTTTGAAGCCAGGAGTGGCTGCTGCTTCTATTTGGAGAGCCCTCCTCTGTCTGCCATGTCTGCCTATTGATCTGCCTGCTCTTCTCTGGCCCTCCCTTCCTTCTGTAGTTCTTCCTGTGACTCTCTCTACGGTCCACTGTTTGTTCAACAGCCCTCCTCCCCGCAGGTTATTTGTATGCACTTTGGTCATCCCTTTCAGCTCTGCCCTCTGGGATTTATTTGCCCTTGATTTCTGTTGATGAAAGGGCCTCTATTTCACTGCTTCTCAAGGCCCCTTGCATTTCTTGGTGTGGCCCTTTTCTCTCAGACCCTCAGCCTGCTACCACCTTCAGCGCAACTACCTCTCTTCTGTAAAGGGAGACCTAACATACCCTACTAGAAGCAAATCTATTTATTGAGATCAACAAAGATCGAAGAGAATGACTTGAAATTCCTATTATATTTTCTTTCATGTTGTGTGTGCACATGTATGGTGGGGGAGCTGTGTGCACACCTTGTAGCCGTCATGGTCAGGGGACAACTTGGCATGAGCAGGTTCTCTCCTTCCACCCTGTGGGTCCCAGGGATCAAACTCAGGTCATCTGGCTCGCAGCAAGCGCCTTTATTTATGGAATCATCTCCCTGGCCCCCGGGATATGACATTTCCTTGGTTCTTTCTGTTTCTTAGTATTTGTGGTGTGATGTGATTGTGCCGTCTAATTTATATTCTTGAATTGCATTCTTCTGCGCCTCAGAATGTGTTCTTTGCAGAGTTTATTTATGCTTCTCTTGGCTGACACTCATAGAGAGAGATTCATTTTCAAATGTCTGAGCAAAACTGTTTACTTTTTCAGATCAGCTAACACTAGCCAGTGACTAGAAGGGTGGGTATAATGACCAGGCTCACGGTGGTGTTTAACCTTAGCACTCAGCTTTGATTAAATAGCCCATAAAAGCCACGTGTCATAACTCACGTAGTATTTAATCTTTCCAACAACTCTCCATGTCTTCATCTCAGTTTTATAGAGCAGGAAACTAAGACCCAAAAAGAGTAAGTCTGTTGCCAGTGCTTCTAGCAGTGATAGTTAAAGCCAGGATCTCTCTCTCTCTCTCTCTCTCTCTCTCTCTCTCTCTCTCTCTCTCGGCAGGGTTTCTCTGTGTAGCCCTGACTGTCCTGAAACTCACTCTGTAGTCAGGCTGGCTTCAAACTCACTGGGTTAGAGCCAGGAACTTAACCTCACTATCCGTTTCCAGGCTTCCACTACACTCCATTGCTTCTGTTGGTTCCTATTGGATCAGATCTCAGCTTACAACATGGAGAAGCAATGTCCAAACCCCAGGCAGACAGCATAGAGTGTAGACATGAAGAGAATTTTGACTATTCTCTTTTGATAGGATAAAATTGGATCACAAGCCTAAGCAAGGTAGCCTCTTAGAGGGACCAGGCTAGGGCATCTATTACCCTCACTGACCTGGAAGGCTCCTAAGATATAGAACCAATTCAGATAGACAAACAAGGAAACTGAAAAATAGGTAGCAACTCAGGGAGAGAAGGGGCCATAGCTGGAGGAATCCCCGGTGTGGACAACAGTAGCGATTCCCCCATATGAGAATCACAGGCCTAATCTTGTGTTTTTTGCCAAATGTTGTAACAGCTGAGAAAGGATGGAACAGGGAGACTCAGAGCTTAGGCACAGGGGCTCCAGGAGCACAGACATGAGCTCGGACAAACTTGTCTTTCCAGTCGCTGTCATTCATCCTATGCAGGATGCACCGGTGGCCTGATGGGGAGGCATGTGGCTGAGTTGTAAAGGCTGGGCAGGGATTCTGTAGGCTACAGTGTAGAACTTCTCACCTAAGACAATGATGGCTACCTAAATCATAGGAAGTGGATGGACTTCTAGGAGCCAAAATCCTAGACGTTAGAAGCTGAATTTGGAGTTAGGATATATATGAGTGGGGGTGTCACCAAAACAATGAATTAAAATAAACAGTTGCGTAGTAGAAAAAGTATATGCTTTTCTTTTTATTTTTTTTTCTCCAAGACAGGGTTTCTCTGTGTAGCCCTGGCTGTCCTGGAACCCACTGTGTAGACCAGGCTGGCCTCGAACTCAGTGATCTACCTGGCTCTGCCTCCCCAAGTGCTACGATTAAAGGCGTGACCTTTTCTTCCTCTGTCATGTCTTGGTCCTTTGCCAGCTCTCTCCTACTTTACAGAGTAAAACATGTTCTATACTATAGAATCTATAGAAAGCTCATGACTCCTAATTTTCATGCCTCATTTTCTACCCATCATCTGTGTTGTCCTAAGGGTGTCTGCTTGAACCCCTCTGCTAGTCACTCCTGTGTCTGCTCAGTTTGGTTAGGCAATTCACTGAGGTAATCCTCTTGTTCATCTAGTCCAGGTTCAACCCTTGGCTACATTCTGCTGCTTGCGAACTCTCATCCCGATAACTGGCTGTTTATTCTAGGACATCCGGAATCCTTCTTGTAGGTAGGCCCCAGGTGATGTTCCTTTAATTCCACCTTGGAACCAAGAGGCAGAGACCTGTGTTGTGTGAGCCATGTAAACCTCACTGTCGGTCCACCATACTCTTCCCACATGTAATTTCTACTTGCAGAGCAGGGCAGGAAATGATTGTGGCGTAGGACTGAGAACAGGGTGCCTAGGCTTCTCCAAATGACAAACGGGAACACAAGAAAATCCATTTACCCCAAATTCAACTTGAATGTCCTCGACTACAGTTTTAAGAGAAAGCAAGCAAGGCGTTTCTTCCTGTCTTTTGCTTTTTCTTGTATACCAAGCATACCAACTACAACTTTATAGAGGGAGGAATTTTGCCAAAGTGATCACACTTGTTCAAGTCAGTCCCCAGATCAAGAAAGAGGACGCCACCTGCACACAGTCCTTCCATGCCCTGACCACCTGGCTTCTCCTCCCTATATAATATCTGCTTTTCTGATTCCTAACGATTCATTTTTGCCTGGTTTGGGATTTCAAACAAACAAAGTGTACTCTCTGTATTCTTCCTCGTTTATTATTACATTTGTAAGATTCTGCCATGTTGTACACTGCTCTGCTTCCCCGCCCCCTTGTTGTATATTTCATTGTCTGAATACATTACTCTTTATCCACTCCACTGCTTTTGGACGTTTGGGCTGTTTCTCGTTTTTAGCTAGTTTTGTGCTAACTCTCGCTGTGAACATTCTTGTGCATGCCTTTTGATGAACATATGCGTGCATTTTGGTTGGGTCTGAATCTTGGAGTAGAATTCTTGGGTAAAAAGTATATGCATATGTTCCGTTTTAGTAGATACTGCCAAATGGTTTTCCAAAGTTGTAACCAGGAAGCTTTTCTCTCTCTCTCTCTCTTTCTTTCTTTCTTTCTTTCTTTCTTTCTTTCTTTCTTTCTTTCTTTCTCTCTTTCTTTTTGGGACAGTGTCTCATGTAGCCTAGGTTGGCCTCAAATTTACTGCATAGATGAAGCTAGTTCTGAAATCCTGATTCTTCCTAAATTCTTCATCTTCCTGACTCTACCTCCCAAGAGCTAGGATTTACAGGTATACAGCACCAATGCCTGGCTTTTTTCTTTGTTGTTTATTTTTTTATTTGTTTGTTCAGAAGGAGTGAATAGGGCATCATAATAGCACAGGCTGGTGTTGAACTTTGTAAGTAGATGACCTTGAACTCCTTGTCTTGCCTCCTCCCAAGTACTGGGATTACATGTGTGAGCCACCTAAAAGTCTAGAGATTATATACGACATAAACTTCTTGGAAGTAGCAGGAAAGGGGTACAGAGGCAGGCAGGGAGAAATGTGGTCAGTAGTGTCTGCCAGTTTAAAAGTAATTCTTCCAGGCTCAGTGGTTGTAGTCATGGACAACCCTTCCAGAGAGCAGGGGTTCAGTTCCCAGCACTCACATGGTGCTCACAACAGTCTTTAATTGCAGCTTAAAGTCTCAGCAGATCCTATGCCTTCTTCTGACTTCCATGGGCACCAGACATGCACATGCTCCATAGACAAAACATTCATACACATGAAAATATATAAGTAATGATTTTAAAAGAGTAATCCTTCCTTCTACCCTGCCATTAGGATTGAGAGTTGTGTGTGGATTTGTTTGCTTGTTTTGCTTGTTTATTTCACTGGGTTTTGCTATAAAGCCTGTGCTGATCTTTGATTTACAATCTTCCTGCTACCTCAGTCTCTCAAATACCGGGATTTGAGGTGTGTGTCCTCACTTCTGGCTTTGCCACCTTTGTCCTGCTAATTTCTTCCCAACACATGGGACTTGGACAACATCTGCCACCCTGATGGAAGTCTGCAGTTCAAGAACTTTGGATTTAGCTTGGTGATGGTGGCACCTGCCTTTAGTACCAGCGCTCAGGAGGCAGAGGCAGGCAGATCTCCGTGAACTGGAGGCCAGCCTGGTCTACAGAGTAAGGTCCAGGACAGCCAGGACTACACAGAGAAACGCTGTCTCAAAAAGCAACTTCAAAACAAAACAAAGCCGGGCGGTGGTGGTGCACACCTTTAATCCCAGCACTTGGGAGGCAGAGGCAGGCAGATTTCTGAGTTTGAGGCCAGCCTGGTCTACAGAGTGAGTTCCAGGACAGCCAGGGCTATACAGAGAAACCCTGTCTCGAAAAACCAAAAAAAAAAAAAAAAAAAAAAAAAACCAAACAAAAACAAAGACAAAAACAAACAAACAAACAAAAACAAACAAAACAAAAACCTTAGGATTTAGTATGAAGTGTCTTGGCAAAGTAGAAATGAGATCCCAAGTTAGAGGAGTTAGTAAACCACAATTCTGGGCAACAGGTCAAGGGCCAAAGGGCTAAAGGAAAATACAGTGGGAGAAGTGTAGGGTTGACAAAATAAAGGGAGAAATACACATAGCAAGTTGGCATAGAGAGCTTTGAATCCAAGGAGGGGAAGAAATGTGCACACACACACACACACACACACTCACACACACACATACACTCATACACACACATCCACACACTCACACATACACTCATACACACACATATACACTCACACACACATATACGCACACACTCATACACATACACACTCTCTCTCATATATACACACACAAACTCACACACATTCACACAAACACACACACACACACATGCTAGCAGGATGGTAACCGGTCTGTAGTTCACAGCTCACCTTTATGTAGCAGCCTGGGGTAGGATGACAATGGTCAGCCAACTTTAAGAAAAACTGAAAACTACAGAACAAAGTAATCTCGTCCTCC
Source organism: Mus musculus (assembly GCF_000001635.26). NCBI lineage: Eukaryota > Metazoa > Chordata > Mammalia > Rodentia > Muridae > Mus > Mus musculus. The sequence continues at coordinate 86,371,784 of NC_000077.6, read as the reverse complement.
CGACAGCCAACGCTGAGTAAGCCTTGTCTGGAAACTTCCTTTAAACATAATTGCAAACTTCTGGGAACTTGAATGGAGAGGATGGGGGGAGGTGGAGCAGACAGAGTTTTCTGTCAAAGGTCTGATGTTTGTGCAACACATATTTCTCCAGGAACTCTTAATTTGGCGGGACACTTGGAAGACAGCAGCAGTATCCCATAGGATGCCACGGACACCTTGGGTCCTTTCTGTATCTCTCAAGGATTGGGGCGGGGAGGGGGAGCTCACATGCACCTCTGGGAAGCTATTCACCGACTGACTTAGTCAACCACTTCTGGTGTGTAGCCACTTCTCTGCCGGAGTGGGAGAGGGCTTCCTCCCACCTGTTCCATAGTCTAGCCACAAGAAAGGGCAACTCTGGGCCTTGTTTCCTTGGGTGCCTCTAACGGCCCAGAGGTTTCATTCAATTTTGGTTTTCATTTAAACCAAAAAACAACCAAGGTGCTGTGACTTCATAATGTGCCATACTCCGAAACCATCTCTCCTTGTTGGCGACAGGTGACTCCCTCACCCTATCCCTGTAACAGTAAATAACCATTGTGTGACCTTGAACAAGTTATTCAACATCTCTTTTTTCCCATGGGTTTAATGGGAAGAAAAATATCAACCTTTTAGATCTAGTGAAGGTTCAATAAGATGATTTGTACAAGGACCATTTTACAAATTCTCTGTCCTTCTGTCTCTCTACCTCTCTGTCTCTCTTTCTCTGTCTCTCTTTGTCTGTTGTATCTCTGTCTCTCTGTCTCTTGTCTCTGTCTCTGTCTCTCTCCCTCTCTGCCATGACAGGCTTGGCATCTGAACCCTGGCCTGTTCTCAGTTGCAGAGTAGGCTCAGTGTGAAGTCTGACTCAATGGGTGTCCATTTGTCTTCTTGGAGTTCTGTGTTCTTTGTTTTCTATGCCTCTGACTTGGTGAGAGTAGGAAGTGACATGGGTAAAGAGAGAGGGGGATGAGAGTGTGGTGGGAAGTGGGGTGTCTGCAGTTAAGGTAGCATTCTGGGGTTCTTGATCTAATAGTGTCTAATACGATTGCAAACCAACTAGAGTCTTTACCATGGCTAACATTAGAAGTAATTTGATTGTCTAGCTCTACTTAGTGAAAACCACTGTAAAACTTAGTGGCTTAAATTTGTTTTAATTTCTCGTGGTTATAGAGGTTGGTCCTTGGGTGTTCTGTTGGGCAGTCCTACGGGTCTCACTTGGGTTTCTTATGTGCCAAGAGGTGATATCCATGGGGTGGGGGTGAGGTTGGGGGACACTAATGTAGTGGATTTTCAAAAGAAATATTAAGTTCAGTTTTACCTTTAATTGCTATACTTAGTAAGTGTATGCCAGAATTTATCTGCTTTCCATTTCGGTTGTTCTTCCTATATAAGAGACCATCTTCATAAAGCACTTTATGAGAGATTGGGGGGGGGGCCTAGCCCACAGGGCAAGTCATATTCAACACACCGTTTTTCAGCCTTTTGAAAATAATTTTAAAATTAGAAATCATTTAGTTGGAATGGGCACATAGTAGGCATGTGTGTGGAGGTCAGATGACAATGTGCTGGACCTGACTCTTTCCTGTTTGGGTCCCTGAGATCAAACTCAAGTCATTAGATTTGGTGACAAGTTCTTCTCTCCCCCCCTCCATGCAGCCCCAAAGGGGCAGGAAGAGACTTTAATCAGGGGAAGGGAGGGCTCAGCAGAATCAGAGACCTACAGCGAGCGTGGAAGCAGAGGAGCCTGAACAAGCAGGACTCACCTCTGCTCCGGCACGGGCACTATACCCAGTTGGGCAAACCTTGGAGCCTCTCAGCAGGAAGGATGTTGGATGGACACCAGGCAAGCTCTTTTACCTGTGGAGCATCTCTGCATCTCACCAGCACCGTCTCTTCATTTCCATTACTCTGCATGAACACAAACCACATTCTCGTCATTTTTGGTAACTACATGAGATTCCATCATATTAGGTTAGGCGGTACCCCATTGTGAATCATCATTTTGAGCTTCACAAAGAAAGAAAGAAAGCCAATACTAACTGTGTATTAACTGTCTTTAAAAATGAAAGCAAACTTTTTTTTTTAAGTACTGGGAATTAACCCAAGGGCCTTGTGCATTTTTTTTTTAATTACAGCAACAGAAAAGCAACTAATACAATATATGTTTGGGGGCTCTGTGTGTGTGTGTGTGTGTGTGTGTGTGTGTGTGTGTGTGTGTATAAGAGGACAACTTCTGAGAGTCAGCTTTTTCCTTCTACCTGGTCAAGACAGGGTCTCTCTTTTTATTTCTACTGTACTGTGAGCCTTGGGTGATGCTCACGTCTCTGCCTTCTCTCTTGACGGCGGGTTATTGGGAGCACAGATGCTCACCACCGGGTTAAGGTTTTCTATGTCAGTTTGGGGATGGAACTCAGACCATTAGGCTTCTGCTGTATCTTGTTTCATTTCCTGTTGCTGTGATAAAACATCCTGACAATAGCATGTTAGAGCAAGAAAAGGCTTATTTTAGTTCACGGGTTCAGGTTACAGCCTATCACCTTTAAACTTAACCCCATTCCTGCAAAGACACTGGAGGAATGCAGCCCAGATTCTTAACCGGAAAAAAAAAAAATCACAGGAATGCCTTGAATCTCAGTGCTTGGGGCTAGAGGCAGGCAGATTTCTGTTAGTCCGAGGCCAGCATGGCCTCCATAATGAGTTTCAGGCCAGTCAAGGCTACATAGCGAGATCTTGTCTCAGAAAGAAAACAGAGTTGTATGAGTGGGCCCTAGTCCAGTCTCCAACAAAGTCCCTGTCCTTTGCTGAAACCTTATGAACCACATTTTTTTTCAGCATTCCTGTCTTCTAAATTCCCACTAGAATAACCCATTAAGCTCTACTTACAGCATGCAGTGGATTTGCAAACCCAGAGTTCCAAACTTTCCAATATCCTGCCCATAAAATAGTTCCAAAGGCTCAAAAGCCATACAGTCTAGTTTATCTTGGTAACAACCTCACTCCTGATAAGAAATTTTTGTCTTAGTTTCAGGACCCATTGTTATAATCTAATAGCCAGACAAAATCAGCTTAAGGGAGAAAAGGTTGATTTCTGTTTATGGTTCCACTTTACTATCTATCACCAAGGAGCTGTTACAGCAGCCGGCCGGCATATTGTATCCATATTTGAAAGGAATGTCTCTGTGTGAGTTCTTAGCTCATTTTCTCAACTCTTAATACAACTACAGGCTCTCCTGTCTAGAGAGTGGTGCTATGAATAGTGGGAAGACCTTCCCACTTTAATTAAATAATCAAGATAATCTCCTATAGATATGCTCACAGGCCAACCTGATCCAGGCAATTCCTCACCTCACTCTCTTCCTAGGTGATCTCAATTATGTCAGCGTGACAATTAAACCTAGTCAGGTATGGTGGCACATGCCTTTAGTCCCAGTTGGGAGGTAGAGGCAGGTGGATCTCTGTGAGTTTGAAGCCAGCCTGCTTTACAAAAGAGAGTTCCAGGACAGTCAGGGCTGTTACACAAGAAACCCTGTCTCAAAAAAAACCAAACCAAACCAAACCAAACCAAACCAAACCAAACCAAACCAAACCAAATCAAACCAAACCAAGCAAGCAACCAACCAACCAAATTAAAAGCCAGACAATTAAAACTAAGCATTACACACTGACACTGCTTTTACCCACTGACTGAGCCATCTTGCTGGTCCTTATATAAAATGCTTTAAAATGGGACCAGATAATATGATATTCTAAGTATGGCATACTCCATTTACCTACTCAAGATAGAATTCTTTTAGAATTCTTTTGCAAGGACCTTGATTGAAAGGATTATAAGCAAAGGGACATGGTAAAAAAAAAAAGATGAAGAAGAAAGTCATGATGCAGTTGTGAGTTTCAGAGTCAACGGGGAGAACAACCCTCCTGTTACGGGCAAGGATGTTAAGGCAAACCTGACTTGAATCAGTTACAACAGTGATGGACTTCTGACACTAGATACGAGGGCCCATTGGAGAGTCTGCCGCAGTCTCTTTGTAAAGCTAGATGCCATGGAAGCAAAAACTTCCTCAGTGCAGACCAATGTGAAGAGAAACTAAGGCCTTTTGGGAGCTGCCAGAATCAAGCTGATATCCATGTGAGTGACCCTCACGGGAAGAGGTCCTGCTAGCCAGAAATCAAGACTTCAGATGGCCAGTATTGTAGCTGAAACTCTCACTGGAGCTGTTCAGCCAAAGAAAATATGAGAGATTCATTGTGTTCATTGTGTGAGCCAGAAAGTTTTGAGGTAGTTTATTTTAGAGTATAGGAAATTAATATGCATGCTACTTCTCTTTTTTTTAATTTCTTTTTCTTATTTTTCTTTCCTCTTTTTCCTCCCTCTGTAGCCTAGGCTGACCTAGAACTACCTGTGTAGTCAGCTCTGATGGCCTCAACCTTGCAGTAAGCTTGCTGCTGCCTTAGCTTTTTGAGTGCTGGGATTAAAGGCATAAACCACCGGCTTCCCTCTCGCTCCCTTTTTCCCTTCCTGCTTGGGTTTGAACTCAGGATTTCTTAGACACTAAGTATATACTCTGCTGCTGAGCCACACTCCCAGCCCTTTCATGCAACCATTTAAACACTGCTTTTACAGAAAAGATGTTTGTTCTTTTTCTAATATGAACTCATTGTTACCCGGAGTTGTACTTCTGTGGTTCTTTTAGAATCACCAATTCTGGTCAAAAGAAGTCTTCTCTCTTTTGACCCATTTAAGAATTCTGTTTTAGAGGGGCATGCTAAAACATTTCATCTTTCTCCCGAGGATCTCCCTATTTTAAGAAAGTTCTACCATATTGAAAACATAAGGCAAACACTATGGCGTTCCTGAAGCTCAGGCCTTGTTTCTTCCAACCTGCTGATCTGAAGGTACAGGCAATAAAAAAGCAAAATGTTGAGAGCATAATTTCTCTGTTTTGCTAGTTGTGCAAAGTAACCCTAGTTACAGTTTAAAAAGAAAGTGCATTGCTATAATTAAGTAATTTAGGGAAGTAATTCTAACTTTTCACCTAGCAGTGGGCAAGCCTCAATGACTCCCAAGACCTTAAGACTGGGGTCGTCAAATATATTGCCCTGTGTGACTCAGCCTCTCCCACTGTTTGTTTTACATGTATGTATGTATGTATGTATGTATGTATGTATGTATATTGCTATTTTCCTTCATATGTTCACTGCTTCAGCCAAACTAGACTGTGATGTTTCTTGTTCATCCTTTTCCATGCTAGCTATGATGTATGTGAAAGCAAAACACAAAAACCAGGGTTTGTGATCAAAGGGGCTGGAGAAGGCTGCATGCTCTAGAATCCTCTGGGAGATTGATAGTGCACATTAGCATATGCCAAAGTCCTGAGGAGTTCTTCAGTAAAGAAATCTGTCCAGCTCAATAAGACTTACTTGGATTAGTCAGGATCCAGAAGAAAAAGTAACATCTATTTCAGGGACTTTATTAACACACACCCACACCCACACCCACACCCACACACACTCACAGACACACACTCACACATACTCACATCCACACTCACAATTATAAATGCCTTAAAAAAACAAAACAAAATAAAACACAGGAGGCGTTTGAATGGTGGCATTAGACTGATGGGACATCCCAGGATGTGTGGCTTGAGGGAGATGCCACTTCCAGGACTGAAAGGAGTAAGGGAGGTGGAAAAGGAAGGTGATTGATTCAGAAAGTCTACACCAGGAATATACCAGACACGGACATATTCTTCTTTCTGCTTGTCTTGGGTAAGAAGAGTCTCAGCCCTAATTGGACCTGGAGATAACCATAGCCCTAACTGACATAAGGAACACAATTATTAATACATAACTAATAAATGTACCTACTAGGGGCTACTGAGTGATATCTGGGTATATGAGTGTATTGTGTCTGGCCATGTCTGATGCAATCTTGTGAGAAACTCTCATCTAGAACCACCTGGCCAATCCACATCTTAGATTCTCAGTTCTCAGAAATTATATGAAATAATTGACAATCGTTGTTTGAAACTCTACCAAGTTTCAAAGTATCTTTTTAGACAGAACTATGTAGCACGACTGACTTCTGTTACTGGTGTTCTGTTGTAGCAAAATCCTTATACGCAGATATGAACTTGGAATTTGGACAACAGTTATGAGGACAATGTTAGATAGTAATATATATATATATATATATATATATATATATATATATATATATATATTTAGTTTTGTTTGAGACAGGATCTCATATAGCCTAGGCTGGCCTCAAACTATCTAAGTATCTCAGGCTACCCTCCTTTTGCCTCCACCTAAGTGTTGGCATTACAGATGTTCACCATTGTGACCTGCCATTTTCCTACTTTGGGACAGGAAGGTGTACAACCATTTTATTGTTACTCTTGACTCAGTGGCATAGTTATCTCTGTTTCACAGATACCCAGGAACTGTTCTCAAGGAGTTGTACTTAAGGAACTGCATCCGAGAAGCCTCAGTTCTGCCTGAACTTAACTTAGATGTTGAGATGCTAGATAAACTTCCAACTAATGCTAGAATGTGATGATAGTTCTGTTAACTTGGTGGAGGGAGTGTATGCTTTTTACATGTAAAACAGACATGAATCACTTGGGACCAGAAGGTATGCCTAGTTGCTAGTCTCCAAGATAGCAGCTAGTTTCTAAGACAGTTCATTTCTAGTTATTTCTGCTTCCTGATATTCATACCCTTGTGTGATTCCTTCCTACTCTTTACTACAGTTGGTCTGTGTGACCAACAGCTCGTGGCAGAAGTGATGGTATGTTGCTTCTGAGATTAGGTTGTGAAAAACTGGCTTCCGTATGGATCTCTCCCATCCTCCTCATCCCCCAACCCCCGCTCCCAATCTTGGATTACTCCTTGTTGGAGAAGTTAGCTGTGTGTACTGCATAGTCTCAGAAGACCACTTGGCAGAAAACAGCTGGGCAGGAACTGTTGCTGCCAGTGGCTGTAGGAGTGAACCCGGAAGTGAGATCTTTAACCCTACTCTAGCTCTAACCAACATCTTGACAACCTTATGAGAGAATGTGAGCCAGAAGCACCTGGCTAAGCCAGCCACCCTCTGTTACTAACTCCCAGGAACTATGTGAGGTAATACCATGTTTGTTCTACGCTGGTATGTTTCCATGCCATTTCTATACAGCAGCAGCAGCAGCAACAACCAAACCAAACCAAACCAAACCAAACCAATAGATGGATGGATGTACGTTTAGGAGCCAAGACAGCCAAGCAGGCAGCACAGAGGGTCTTTTCTTTTCTTCTCTGAGATCATCTCAGGTGGATCAGGCTGCCCTTAAACTGGCTATGTAGTAGAAGATGATCTTAAATTCCTGATCCTCCTGCCTCAGCCTTCCAGGTGCTGTGATTCCAGGCATGTACCATCACACAACCTGATTCCAAATCAAACCACAAAGGAATTAGTGAGGAAGCCTGATGCTTGCTGTCTGCAAGGAGCAGTCTAGCACAGCAAAGGAGAAGGTAGAAGCGAGGGTGAATAGACAGATTTTCAGCAACCAAGATTCCCCCCCCCCACTACCACCACTTTCAGTAAAATTCCCAATAGTAGTTTTCAGAACTCTGACCTCAAACTCCAGCTGGAAGAACACGATCTAAATTCTTCATCCTAAAAAGCAGGGCATGCCCAAGTCCTATTCATCAGTGAAGAAGTCCTAAGAGAAACACAAAGTTCTTTTTGAGTTATTTCTTCCTTAGTACCTAGGGTAGCACCCCTCTTCTCTAAGTACCATCACACTTGATCCTCAGCCATTTAAACCATTTGAAAACACGATTGTAAAGGTGTTTATTGTATGAGACATAATAACTATTTTAAGAGTCTGGTCTGGGGCTGGAGATATGGCTCAGCAGTTAAGAGCACTGACTGCTCTTCTGAAGGTCCTGAGTTCAAGTCCCAGCAACCACATGGTGGCTCACAACCATCTGTACAGCTACAGTGTACTCATATACATAAAATAAATAAATCTTTAAAAAAAAAGAGTCTGGTCTGCTTCTGATTCACTGTCATTCATTGGCCCATCACACACCACTTAGTAAATACCAGAGCATGGTAAGAGAATGAATGAATGTCAAAGCCAGGGGTTGAAAAGCTGTAATAGGTATTTTCCTTTCTATGACCATCAAATAAGCTGTCCTATAAGCTTATGGTGAAACCAAGAGATTGTAGAATAAACTTTTCTTGGTTGTCATATGTTTTGAACTTCCTTGAACTTTTTCTTGAGGAAAGAGAATAACGAGATTGCAAACTAGTTTGTATCTGGGCAGGAATAATGATCCTGTGAGACCAAACTCCTGCCTGGTATTTCTCTCCTCCTCTTCCTCCTCCTTCTTTTCCTCCTCCTCCTGTCCTGCATGAGGAGTAGGCTCAAAGAATTACATTTGTCTTCTCTTTTAGCTTTGGCCACTCAGAAAAAAAAAAAAAAATCACCTCAAAGAAGAAAAGCGTGGTCAGCAGTGATTCCCTCTGTTTTCTCAGGTTCCCTGCTGATGGGATAAATGACAGTGGGGGTAAATGGGAAACAGAAAGGGTGTTTGTAGACAAGCTCCTTTAACTTGGGTCAGTCCTCTCCTCTCCTCTTCCTGCCTGAATTGCCACCATGCCCCCAACAAGTCTCCTGGAAGTTTGTTTCTGAAAACAAATCTTAGCTTGTCACAATCTTATTTAATCTTTTCTGGAAAAGAAGCAAACTCTTTATGATTAAGACCCAGGATTTCAGCCGGGCGTGGTGGCACACGCCTTTAATCTCAGCACTTAGGAGGCAGAGGCAGGTGGATTTCTGAGTTCGAGGCCAGCCTGGTCTACAAAGTGAGTTCCAGGACAGCCAGGGCTACACAGAGAAACCCTGTCTCAAAAAACAAAAACAAACAAACAAAACAACAACAACAAAAGACTCAGGATTTCTTCTCTAACCAAACAAACTGTCCAGCCCCTCTTTTTTCCCCTTTCTTCTTCTGGGATTTTCCCCCTCCCCCACCTTTCTTGGCTCAACCCAACTAACTCATCCTTCAAGATTTTGTTTCAACTGTCCCTCCAAGACGTTTCTCAGAGCCTTTGTGATATATTAGGCCCCTTAGCCTGTTTCAGAGGCTGCTGTGGGCACAGGGAAGCTATTCTATATCTCAACATTTCAATCTAGAAAAGTGGAATAATAGAATACCTCAGAAGCTAGGTGCACAGTTACAAGAACCCTGTCTGATATGTACTGCCTGTCACATATTAGGTGTTAGTGGGAGTGGCCATTTAGCCCAATCTCTTCATCCCTTTGTAAGAACAGGAGATCCAGTCAGTCAGGTAATTTGACTGGAATAAAGACCTGGAAGGAGACAGTACTGAGGTTTTGCTAATAAAGGTTTGCTAACCTAATTTCAAAGTAATGGAATTAGGAAGGGTTGATTTCAAAGTTCATGCTAAAATGAAACATTTGATAGAAAACTTGAGGCTGAGCATAGTTGTTATACTTTCAAGAAAAGTAGCAATTTAGGTTTTTCATAGATGGAAAGACAATGTTTTCTTCTTTTCTGAGCTGGCTGATTTCATTTGCTTTGTTCCCCCACCTTTGTATATTCACATTCCCTGACTGAAATGCTGTGTAACTTCTTAGTCCTTCTTTCTATTGAATTAAGTACAACATTAAACCATTAACATGACCTTAAGAAAAATCAATACTGTCTCTAGGCTGAAGATCACTCTCTCTAGGGCTTAATTGGTTCCTTCTTTGCTTTCAGCTTTTGACTCTAAACTTGTATTACCCAACACAGTAGCCCTTAGTCACGTTTAGCTATTGGGCCCTTGAAATGTGGCTGGTCTGGATTGGAATATTCTTTGGGAAAAACAAACAAACATGGATTTTGGAAGGTTTGGCTAAAAACAACTTTTAAAAAAGGGATAGCTATATGAATATATTTTATATGAACTACATGTAAAATGATATAGTTTCTGATATATTGGCCAAAGATTTTAATATGTCTAACAAACAGTAATTGAAATTATAGGATTTATTTGGCTTTGTTTCATTTCTATTGGCTAGCGCTACTCTAGACTTGGCTTTTTTTTCCAGAATCATGGGTAGAGGATTAATCCTAAGGTCAAATGCTGCCCTTTCCTGGACTTCGCTATATCAAGTAAGGAGTCCACAGGCCAGAGCCTCTGACATTCCATACAGAATGGAGTTCCTGAAAACCCAAAAGACTTACAGAATGGTTTTAGGTGCAGAGATCACTGAGTGGATCTGTATTTCAAAGAGAAGATAGCCAGTAATTATTGACCCAAGGCTACCTCTCAAAGTCATTTTGAAATTCCTACTGGGCTACTGTTAGGTATTTTTTCCTCTCTCTTAGTCACTGCAACAACTCTCACAGCTGGTGCCATTTTACAAACCCATTTTATAAATGAGTCAATTGGAATTGTGAGGCAAGAAGGAATAGTTTTGACTGCATTTGGTCCAACTGTCCAGATGTCATATCTAGTATCTTCTCCATCTTATTCTTGCATGTTCTTACACACATACACACACACATACACTATGTGCTGTGTAAACTGTATAATGTACAACAACAATGTAATCTGAACCCTATAGAAAAAGATTATAGAGAAAAACGGGAAGATTTGTTTGTTTGCTTATTTATTTATTTATTTATTCATCCATCCATTTATTCATTCATTCATTCATTCATTCAAGGTCTTGCTATGTAGCTCAGGCAGGTCTCAAGCTCACTCATGATTCTCCTGCCTCAGCCTTTTGAGTATATATATATATATATATAAATACATAGGGTTTTTAAAATAGTATATATATATATACTATTTTAAAAAAAGCAATTGATGAACCTACATTGACACATCACTGTTTCCTAAAGTTTCTATTTTTGTTTCTCTTTAGCTCACACAAAATGTCATCTTAACACAATGTAGGTGGTTCCCAAGATGCTCTCTGAGAGTGATGCTGGCCCCGTTTTCTCTTTCTCCCTAGGTTTCCATCCCTCTCTCTGCTGGGATCTTAGTCCTCCACTGCTCCGCTTCATTCCCCTTCTCAGTCTCTTCTGCTGTCACCCCTGCCCCATCCCCCTTGGTCCCAGAGTTCTTTCCTTCTTGAGAAGTCTTTTTTTGTTGTCAGATTCTCCTCTCTTTTGGAGAAGATTGACATTCAAATGAAAGTTCAATCAAATGTTACTTCCTACGTGGTAGATGTCAGGCAAATTCTACCTGCCCCTGAATTCCTAAGGTATGTATATGTGTGTCTGAGAGGGGGAAGAGGAGGAAGGGAGGGTGGGGTGGGGGGAGGGAAAAATTAAGGAGGATGGATATACATTAGAAAAGGAGTGGGAGAGGACATTTCAAGTTGAGGAAGAGAACAGAACAGGTATGTGAGGATTCTCTCAGAGAAGGAGAGATGAGTGAAGGAGCCTTTGCCTCACTGAGTCTTGGGATCCCTGACTCCTGGTGCTGGCACTCAGTTATAAAGGATACCGACCTTAGTTGATTTGAGCTCCTGGATTGAATTAGTCCTGGTTGTATAATTGACTTTGATATGTGGCCTTTGGATCTGAATTGGGCTTAATAAGATTTAACTGCTTCAAAGAGCTTTATAAGAATTCATTCTATCCTTCAAATCTGATTTCAGATGCTGCCTACTTGACGCCCTCTCAACTTGGAAACTCCTCCTCCAGCGCTCCTAGTGTGTCACACTTGATGCCTGCCTTATTCAGGTCACTGCCTTTTCTCTTATTCTGTAGGAATTGCTTCTCCAGAAATCCCGAGGAACAGGCACATACTCAAAAAATTATTTTTCTTTTCTATTGGAGGAAAAGTCTTGCCACTACCCGAGTCTGGTCTCGAACCCTCAGTCTTCCCGTCTTAGCCTCCCAAGTACGGGACTGCAGATGTGTGCTACCACTTGGTCATGATTTAGAAAATCATTTTAATGGTTAACATTCATGTGATTAAGGAAGCAATGGGACCAGTACTTATGATCAACATTATTTCATCAAACACTTTAGGAGAAAACTACTCTGATTATCCTTGATTTATGATAAACTAATTTGATTTAGGGTCAGATTTGATCTAAGGTCCACTGGCAAGCAGCAGAACTTTCTCTGCAAGTTTTTGGCTTGAGGACCTTAATCAGCACTAAGGTGGACAAAGAGGTGGTGAAGAATACTTTTCATTTTATGGCTAAAAAAGTAAGCTAGAAGAGTCTACTATTTTACAGAGATAATTGTGACTTAAAGTTCTGATAGCTCCTAACTGTTGTCTCTTCTTTTCTTCTTGAGACAGGGTGTTACTATGTAGCCTAGGCTAGCATGGAGCTTCCTTTGTGGACCAGAATGGCTTCAAACTCAGAGATTCCCCCTGCCTCTCCAGAGCTGGGATTAAAAGCTTGTGTCTTTACTCCTGGTATCATTATCTCTTAATCTTTCCCGATTCCTCCCTCGTCTCCTCCTAGAATCCTTTTAAAGTTTGCATGGAAAATGTTTTGAACTCTTCACTGAAGAGTAATCCAGCCCAGAATAATTGTTTGGGAAGGGATTTAACATCATACATGGTTTTTCTTATTCATTTCTAAGTTTTCAAATATCAAGTACCTACTGTGTGCTAGAACATTTTAAGGCACTGGACAGCTATAGCAACAAAGGGTCAGTTCTCCTGATTCTCACTCTCAGAGTTCACGTGTTTCTCAAAGTAACCACAGAAAGGAAGGATGGAAGTATAGTAATGCATGCCTTACACTGCTTATCGGGCGCAGGCACGAGGCTAGTGCTCAGGTTGTATTCATGCATCATATAACAAACATAACATTTGTTTTCCTCATTTTACAGATGAGGAAACTGAGTCACAAAGAGGTAAAAGACTGGCTCCAGCTTCGAATCCTGAACAGCAGGACTTTATTTCTAGTTCATTAACCACAAGACCATATCGTTTCATTTTTTTTACCTCTTTATTATAACTTAAAAAGAGAGGGCGAGGCTGGTGTCTATCCAGCTCTCATTCTTTAGCCCTAGAGTTCTGCGATGTACCCCGGCGGCCTTATGGAGTGAATGAGAATGCATTGGAACGTCTTTCTTTTTCTTTTCTTTTTTCTTTTTCTCTCTCTCTCTCTCTTTTTTTTTTTTTTTTGCCAACTTTCTCTTCCAAAGAATTTGAACTGATTTCCAAGTAATTCTCGATTTTGAAGTGAACCTTCCTGCGCTGCTGCACTTTCCCCAGCCAGCAGAAAGCTAGGGCCAAGACTCGGGTCATCTTAACCGGGGCATCCAGCAGATGGCGCCATGTTAGTAGCCACCAGCTGGCCGCCCGGTCCCCGGGGCTCCGAAAGCTTCCCTGCCCTCCCTCACCGCCTTCTCTCTCCCCCCTCCCTACGGAGCCCGGCCCACGTGACCTCGCGGCGGCCAATGGGCGAGCAGAGAGGGCGAGCTGGTCCCTGTGGCCGCCATTAAAGCGAAGGGAAAACCCGTGAATTCGGATTAAAGGGGGAAAAACACCGCCCGCTGGGCCCACAAAATGGGGGAGACTACGGCGTCCAGGCGGTGAGGCGGCAGGAGAGCAGACGTTAGGCAGGCTTGGCCCAGGGACAACACGAGGACACAGCCGGAGAATGGACTGAGCCCACAGACGCCGCCACCACCTCCGCCGCTGAGGAGACTCTGGGCTTAAGGACATCGCCGCTGCCGGGCCGGGGGCCCGGGGTGCTCTGCCGGTCCTCGCCCTTCCCGCCCCTCCGCGGGCGTCCCCGGGCCGCGGAGAACCCTCCCGGGCTTCTGGGCTCGGCCCGCTCGGACTCGGGCTCTGACTATTTATCGTGTACCTGATTGTTATTATTATTTTTTTGTTTTTCGTTTTTTTTTCTCTTTTCTTCTTTTAAATCTTTTTTTATTTTTCTGGTGGAAGGGACAGACATCCCTTCCCCTCCTCTCCGGAGAGGGACGCGCGTCCGCGGGCTCCGCAGTCCCGGCGGCCGGCCGAGCGCGGCGCGGCCCTCCCGCCTGCGGCCTCGGCCCCGGGCGGCTGGGTGCCTCCGGGCGGCGGGGGCCGCGGCGGCGCCGGGGGGCGGCGGGGAGGGCGGGCGGCCCGGCGGCCTCCTCCCCACCGCCCCCCGCCCTCCCCGGTGTCTGTGTTTCTCTCTCTGGTCGGAGGCGGCGGTAATGGCGGATGGTGGGTTGTGGCGCCGGCGGCGGCTGCTGTGAGGGACGATGAGTTCCTCCTTCGTGTCGAACGGGGCCAGCCTGGAAGATTGTCACTGTAACCTCTTCTGCCTGGTGAGTGCGGGGGCCGCGGGCGGTGGGGGAGGGGGCCGCGCCGTGCGCCCTTGGGCCGTGGGGGAGGGGGTCTGGGTCGCATCCAGATGCCGGTGTCCCCCGGCTAGGCCCCGCCGGAGTCGGCCTCCTCCGAGGCTCTGCGGCCGCCCCGGGAGGCAGCGTCCGCTCACCTACCGACCGGGGCTCTGCTGGGAAGAGGCTTGTCTTTCCCCCCACCCCCTCGGTCTTTCTCCTCCTCCTGTCTTGTTTTGGACTCTTTTCCCCATCCTAGTCTTTTCCTTAACTTGGGCTGCTTATCTGCCCGGATAGTAATATTTTCTTGTGTGCTTCTTGCTTCCCCGCCTCCCCGCCCCCCGCCCCTTGTATCGAACAGTGTATCCCTTTTCCACACTTTCCACGATTGCCCCTGCTCGACTGCCTTTAAGCTCGCTTTTCCCTTGTAAGTGGGCTTCTCTTAAACAGGACCCCCCCAAAAACTTACGTATTAAAACCCTCTTCGTTTTGTAAGTTAAACTAATACAGGGGTAGTGTCCTTATGGGTGACTTCAGATCTTTGTGTAAAAACAGTGTGTGCCGGTTCATATGTTTTCTTTTTAAACTTTGAAAACATTTTGCCATTTTGACAATTTCTAGCCATCTTGCTTTTATTAGAACATTATGTTTTTGTGAGAGTGGAGGGGCAAGTGGAGGAGGTACTGTGGTTTCGCACTAAACGTTCTATATTTGTCTGTTTTGCTTACGTTTTAAGAATGTTTTGAGCTGGCTGTTCCTTTTATTGAACTGAAAAGTCTGGGGCAGCTGGAATTAGGGATGTTCTAGTACGTGTATGTAGGTCGGCCCAAATCGGATAACACTCAAGAGTTAAGACTTTTGTCAAAAGTACCAACTGTTGCAAATATCTAGTCCTGAATTAAACGATAGCCGAGCTTCCTGAATGACTAAGTTAGAGTGACTTTTTTCATTTTTCGTGTGCTCTGAGAAATATTAAGTCTATCATAGGTAAGTGAATTAAGTGGGTGGAGCATAACTAGTTGGCAAGCATAAACTGCCAGTCATGTATCAGCAGTTTCATTTTTGGCACCTTATGCTTTCTGTCACTAAGTTAGAATAAGGAATTACTGAATTTCCTTTGTTGAATCTCTTTCACGATGTGGTAAATGGGGATCTTCAGCACACTTACGTCTTACAGATTAGACTGGTTTTCTTGACATGTCCATTAATCAGCATCTCGTCACATGTAGTAAGATGTACAGCAGGTTTAACGTTTCTGTCTTCCCCAACTGGATCTATTTTTGGCACTTTGGGTTTTTTTTTTTTTTTTTTTTTTTGAAGCTAGATTAGCACAAATCTGACAGCTCTTTGGAAGTGGTTCTTTCCTTGGAGCTGTGTGCTTGTGGAGAATTAACAGGCTTTTTTTTTTTTTCCTTAAGAAAAAAAAAATTCAGATGGTTTTCGTATTAGAGCCATGACTTCTTACAAACCTGGAATGAGAGTCTTTACTTTCCAGTTCACCAAGGATCAAATGTGACTGACAGAGAGGACTGTAGGACAGAGGAGGAGGCTAGACTTACTGTGCAGGCTTAGCATCATTGTCTCATTGGTCAGCTCTGGATATGTTGCATTTATTGTAGACTTGCTACTCAGTGACATCTTTGATAATTTATGTAACAGTTTTGTGTTCTTTTCCTTAAGCTCTTGTTGGTTGAAACATTAGAATTCTTTGCTGTGGTGTTTTTGGTTTGTTTGGTTGTTTATTTTGGTCATATCTTTAGGTACTTAAGCATGCATTAAAAATAGTGATGTTTTAATGAAATCAAGGACTTTATAGTGAATATATATTTTATATATAAATATATAAATAGTATACTTATATTATTATACTTAATAACAAATATTTATTACTTAGAGTGAATGAACAATAATATAGATATTTTGCTTTCTTTTCCTTCAGGCCGACTTGACAGGAATTAAGTGGAAAAGATATGTATGGCAAGGCCCAACTTCCGCCCCTATTCTGTTTCCGGTGACAGAAGAAGACCCCATTTTGAGCAGTTTTAGTCGATGCCTTAAGGCAGATGTACTTGGTGTTTGGCGGCGAGATCAAAGACCTGGAAGAAGAGAATTGTGGATATTTTGGTGGGGTAAAGATCCCAATTTTGCTGACCTTATTCACCATGACTTATCAGGTGAAAGCACTTTATCCTTTTTAACTGTGCCTTAGCAATGTTGTACACTTTCCCAATGTGCTTCTGCTGTGGTGGACGGCCTTGTCAGCCTGGATCTGTAAGAGGGTTGCCATGCTCTGTTTCACCATCTTTGTTTTGGTTTCCTTAAGTTACCTGTGTAGATTCCAGGAGACTTGAACTCTGACTGAGTTTCTTCCTCTACCTCCCGGCTTCTTTCTGTAATTTCTCACAGGCAGTTTGTATCTAGGGAAAGCATTTTCATTAACCTGAGAAAAATGGAATCTGGAAGCATGTTATTTTTACAGTTATATAATAGTCTTGAAGCCAAGTGTAACTCACCTTTGAGTCTAGTTTGCTGTGTTCTTTTTTGTCTGACCCCGTGGGCAGGCCTAGAAATGTAACTTTGTTTGGCATAGATTTTCAAAAGTATAGTTGTATTTTAATATTATTTATGATTATGTATTAACTCGGGGAGGCATATGCTGTTTTTGGGGGGTGGGGGGTGGGAGGGTCTTTAGACCCTGCTTCGTCAAAGGGTATATTAGTAAGGACAAGGGCCATCTCATTAACTTTTAAAGGACAAAGGTCATTATCTGAAAGGTTGTACAGAAACGGTTTATTATGAGCACATCAATATTTCTTTTTTTTTTATTTTCTTGACTTTTAGGGCCAAATATACTTTAGAAAGAAACTATAGCCCTTTATGAAAATTACTGGTTATGTTTATTTTAAACTCAGTGTAAGTGTATCTTTGACTAGATACTCTCGGAGGGAACCAAGTTCTAGTTTGATAAGAGTTTTGACAGCTAAATTGAAAATTTTTAAGGTCTTTAAAATTTTCTGTGTGAGCAGGGAGTGTAGGTGTGGGTGTAGATATGTGTGCCACCATGTTGTGTAGAGGTCAGAGGACAACGTTTTTGGAGTCCTGCTTCTTCCATCTTGGTGAGACAGGGTTTTACTGATTGTTTTGCCCTTAGGAAGCTTATTTCGGGCCACCTGGCCCTCTTTGTTTCTGACTGCTCCTATCTCTGCTCCCCTTCTTGGTGTAGGGGTGCTGGAATTACAGATGCACCACATCTAGTTTTTTTGTGTGGGTTCTGGAAATCGAACTGAGACTGACTAGTGTTTTTACTCTATCCCCGAGCCATCTCTCCTGCTCCTTAGGTCTTTTGAAAAAAAGCTTTCTTGTATGAAAGTTAGTTTTCTGTGGTTTATGGTTTTGAACTGTAGGATCTGTTTTATTTTGTATGAAATATAATCCAGAAATCATGTAGCCTTACTTAAATAAATACCTTAAGTTTACTCACAGGGTTTAGTCTTCTTGATAAAGTTGGCACAGCATCTGAATACACTTTTTTATTTGAGACGGAGTCTGTGTTGCCTTGAATTCAAAGCCCCCTTCAAGCTCAGCCTCAGTCCTGGTTGGTATTACAGCTGTGTGCTACTCTGTACAGCCTTGAACAAACCTTTCCATGGAACACATTTTATGCCCTTTGAACTCGTATTCCTTCTGGTTCCTGCTGGAATTAGAGATGTGTGCCATCAGACTAGGCTCCAGATAGCTCTATCTTGAACTAATACTTTCTAAGGTCAACATTTGTTTAAGAATGCGCCTTTTATATATTTTTAAGTCACCTTTTGTTTTTAATGAATTCTTCAGCATTTTGAGAGTGGTGCAGTTGTTTTATGATAGAGCATTCTGGCTTTCCTGAAATGTTACTGAAGAACCTAGTTCTTAGTTCTAAATATTATAATGTGTTTGTGATTTTGCTTGTTTTGAGACAGTGTTACACATAGTCCATTAGGGCTTTGAAGTCCTGATTTTCCTGCCTCCACTTCTCAATGCTAGGATCAAAGGTGTGTGCTACTACACTTGACTTATACAGTTTTAGATAGTAAAGAGATGAGTGTATATCTGTAAATGCATACTGTGTTGTCTGAGTGTGTATCAGTAGCCTTCGTGCCTTTTAGCAAGGTGTGCTTTCTGCTTCATGCACTAAATGCTAAGCATACAGCTTCCTTTTCCTTTCATTGACTTAGGTGAGAGTTATTTTAAACATTGAAATGATTCATGAAGTCACCTCAGTTAAAGTGTTTGTAGGTTGTTTGTTTGTTTACTTTCTTTTAAGTGCTAAGTATTGAATCTTGGGCCATGTGTATATATTAACCAAGTGCTCTACTGTTGACCTTTATCCCTGGCTCATTGTTAAAATGTTGATAGACTGTTTAGACACTGTTGTTAAATTGAAATGTTTAAGCAAACACAGTCAGTGTTAAAACTATAATGGTGCTCAGAGTGTTTGGCTAGCCTGAGTAAGGTCCTGGCTTTGAACTCCCAATACCACAAGAAATTATATGAATACCTTAAGTCTATGAGAGTTTAGTCTTCTTGGTAAAGTTGGCACAGCATCTGAATACACTTTATTATTTGAGACGGAGTCTTGTGGTGTTCCTTGAATTCAAAGCCCCCCTCAAGCTCAGCCTCAGTGCTGGTTGGTATTACAGCTGTGTGCTACTCTATACAGCCTTGAACAAACCTTTCCATGGAACACATTTTGTGTAATCAAAGATAAGTTTAAATACATAGTGTTTAGTTTTACCATAGTGATTCTAATGTTTTGAAGGTTAAAAGTCTATTAAAATAGAATATGAGCTGTTTAATAACAATGTATGTTGTTAAAACACTTTGTGTAGCTTTTTTCTTCTGGATTTGAGGTCATCAGAAGTGTGTTCTTAAGCAAAGCTTGGTTAGAGTTTAAAGTTTCTCCTTCCTTCTCCTTTAGCATAATTTTAAAATGACAATACCTGCACTCTAATACAGATACTGATCCTTGAATATAATCAAAATTTTGTTGCTGTCAGAGTCTGCTGACTGCTATTGAATAGCTAAATATTTTTATCAAAGTGGAAGTGACCCAAAGAGTGAGCACACACACTGTTGAGTAGCATGTGAGCATGTCCACTGTCTCAAAGCTAGCCCTGAACTCTTGGTTTACAAAGTCAGTGGTATTTATATAATGTTTTAGCTTCTTTTTAACCTGTTGTTTACTTTAGAATGTTACTTAGATCAGACTATCTTAAAGAATAATAAGGTCTTTTCAGATGGAGTATATTTATCTTGCCCTTTTTTTTTTTTTTTTTTTTTTTTTTTTTTGCTCCAGGGACACCGTCTGCCTCCCTTTTGGGGTAATTAGTGCGCCTCTGTGCTCTAGCTAACCCCCTTTTCATTTCTTCCCATCTGTGGCACTCGGTTCCCTTCTTTTAAGCTCCCTTGAGAAGAGAGCAGCTGGACAGTAGGGGTGGCATCAGCTGCATGAGGCAGTCCTGAGCTCCAAGTGGAGGTGTAGCAGTGAGGAAAGAGGACCAGGAAGGACCCAGGTGGTGACTAAGCAGCTAGTTAATTTGGCTTGGGCCTGCTCTTCTCAGTCAGTGTCCCTCTGTTTGGTTCAACACCTACTACTTCTTGTTACTGACATGTTTGTGATTATGGAAATATTGCCCTCCTTATAGGGGGTAGGAGGAGAAGGTAGGCAATCATTTTTGTAAAGATTAGAATTCTCTGTTTGTTTTTTTCCCACTGATGTGTTCAATAACAAAACCACAGAGTAGCCCCTTTATCTACTCTGTCTCATCTACAGCTGTTTTTAAGAATAATTTTCTTTGAGGTAATTTTAGATTTATATAAATCTTGGTAGGATAGAGTAGAGAGTGCCTGTGCATCTCTTACTTAACTTTTTTTTATTCTTAATATCTATGTCAGAATGATGGACTTTCTAAAACTCATAAATCAGTATTGTTATACTAAAATACCTAATCACTTGGATTTCTTTATTTTCACCTAGTTCTGTTGTTTTTAGGAGCTGGCCTGGGCTGCCAAATGATATTTACCTGCCCTCTTATTTTTTGCTCTTCTGGGCTTTGACAGTTTCTCGGGGAACCTCCCTGCTCCTTTTTGATGATTTTGACAGTTCTAAGAGTCTGGTGTCTAGTCAGGTTTCGCAGTGCATGTTAAATTTAACCTTCTCTTCTGCCTCACACCATTTAACACATTTCTGGGTTACTATTAAGTTTAGCTAATGTATAGACAGAAAACATAGACTGAGTAAATTGTATTCTACACTTTGAATTTTTGCTTATTTTGTATCAGTAGTACTTGATGCTGTTTCACAAAGTGATTTGGGAAGGTCTGGTGATTTTTGGATAAGGATTTGTGCTCATTGGTATTAGCTTAAGTATAACATTCCAGAAAGACATTTGTTAAAGAGAAAAATCCCTTGAATTTCAAAGCCAAATATATGAGTTTTTATTGTATTTATAGGAGAATGGATAGGTGAATCTGTGTTGGTTTATTCTGGTTACAGGTTTTTGAGTTGTTTAGTAGTGTGTGAATGACAGATGTAAAGTTGGTGGTGGGAAAATCTTAGCTCACTGGCTCCTGTCAATTTCTCCAGTGGGTGTGATTGATTGACTCTTTTAAATGTACTGTTAGTTAGTTCGCTGTTTTAAAAAGCAAGATTGTTTTAATTTTGCTTGGTGTGTCTTGGAGCATGTCTGTGTATTTTTACTCTGTATCCTAAGATTTCAAAATTTTATTGCAGCCACTGGTTTTTATTCTTAAAAACAAAACTATTCATTCTCCCAAGATTGTTGTCTTAAAAAAAAATCATAAGGTAGATTCTGATGAGACTTTGGATTCCTTGAAGTAAAAAGTATGCTGAATCAAGGCTAAAATATGTGTTCTTTTTTTGTGGTTTTGGAGGTCTCTATATAGGAGTTTAGCACCACATCCAGATACTTTCATTATAGTATAGTTTTGTAGTGCATATTGCTTAGCTGGGTCATTATTCCAGATTTAATTTTGGATGCTTTTATCAGAGGACATCAATTATAGTGGACTTTAACCTTAACGGGCAGCTTTTAGCAGAGTTGATAGACACAAAAGCAGCAACCTAAGACATGCTGAAGAATTATTTCTATCTTTGTTTTTTAAACTTCATAAATTGTGTCCCATTTCCTTGGCTAATCTTATGAGTGATGACTGTGTGTATGCTCTGTAGTATCCTTTTTTGAGTAAGAAAGTGTTATTGTTTAGATCGTCATGTCAGATGTAACAGTCACCTCAGTAAGCTGTTTTAAATAAATCTTCAAGTTTTGACCCTAAGTGAATGATGTGATAGCTATTATTTGTTAGATAGATATTTGTTGATTTAATGAGTTATGAATGAGAAATAATTATTAAGAGAGACGCTGATTTAGACATGTTGATTTTTTTTCAAGAAATCTGTACTATTTTCTTTTCCTAACATGCTAATTTTTGTGTCATTCCTTATCCATTGGCATATGTTGCATCTTAGCTGTTTAGCAAAATTATTGGGAAAAGATGCCTTTTTAAAAATCGGCTGATCACCATGGAGACATTTAAAGAGGTCATTTTTGAGGAAAATGTTGAATATTGGTTGTTATCAACTTTTTTGCTTTTGATACTAATTTTTTTCTAATTCATAGTTATTTTGATGACCTATGACACATCCTTTGGCACTCCTATAATCTGTGTTCTTAGTGAAACATACAGCTTTAGCATTTGAACTTTTATGTTGTTGCATTCTACAGCTAAATGTGCAAAATTTTTTGAGTATCACTGGTGGTTAAGATTTCTAATACCAATAGTAATGGAAAAGTACTAAAAACAGAATAGAAACTTTGTTTTCTCTGGGGATTAAAGATACGAGAGGGGGGGGAAACATTTATTTAAATGCATTAAGCAGACTTTTTTCCATTAGCCTCTGGTTAAGTTCTAAAGTGCCTGCTAAAGCTTCCATGTGTTCCCACCTCCTTTCTTTCCTTGTTACAGTGCTGGTGTTGATTCAAGGAGCTTTTAATTAGTGTAAGATAAAAGATACACAGTACTTGTCTTAGGTGGTTGGTTCTGCCGTTCACTGTTTATATCTGTGAGTACAGTATGTAGAAAGTACTTTTTGTTTTTACAACATCAGGGAATTAGAAACTGGATTCAGTACACTTTTTGTTTCTAGGTGACACTCTTCCCAAAACAGAACCTAAATTTCTTTAGACTTTTCATTGGGTATTTTATTAGGAATTAGTATTTCATTAGCAATGAAAAATGGAATAGTTATTTAGTCACTTACCATGTACATGAAGGTGTAGATCAGGGTTGTTTTTTTTTTTTTTTTTTTTTTTTTTTTTTTTTTTTTTTTTTTTTTTTTGCCTTGGGTGGGTCCTGTTTGTACTAATGAAAATTATGAGCTTCTGGGACAAGAGCCTCCTGAAAGCATTAAGTTCATGCTAAGGTTCTCTAGATAAAAGTTAAAGCAATGAGACAAGTCCTTAAAAATTAATCCTGCTTTCTAAAAAGTGTGTGTGTGTGTGTGTGTGTGTGATACATGTGCACTACACATATGTGGAGATCAGAAGACAACTTTGTGGAGTTGTTTCTCCTAATCTTATGCAAGTTCTGAGGATCAAACTTAGGTCATCAGGCTGTCAGCAAGCACTTTTACCCTCTGAACTATCTTGCTGGCCTTGGTTAGCTAAACCACATTTGGTATTCTTAGCTTAGATTTAGTCGAAATAGATTTTAAAAAATAAAGACTTTTTTTATGACATGTAAAAATGTATAAACAACTGTAAGTTTTGCTTTTCTAAAGATTTTTGTTTTTAAATGCAAAGCAGTTCATAATTTGCTGAACAGTTTTTAAAATATAAACAACATTCATATATTTATTTTTGTGATTGTGTATGTCTGTGGCTATACAAGTGCAGTGCACACACATGGAGTTCAGAGAACATCTGTGGGAGTCTGTTCTTTCCTCTACCAAGTAGGTCCTGGGATTCAAACCCAGGTGGTTAAGCTTGCTGAGCCATTATTATTGGTTCAAAATAGGCTTTTAGTGAATTGGAACTTTGTGCTTAACACTCTTGTTTTAAACTGTATGAAGAGGTAAATTATTCATAAGTTTTAAATGAATTTATTTTGAATTAATCTAGAATAATTAATTTAAATGAATAACAGTTTGTAGCTTAGATATGTATAGAAGTAACTGTGTATCTTATGTCTTCTTAAAACTTAGCAGTAGTTATAATGCAAAGATCAGAGCCATTGTGTTTAGAAGGTAGGGAGTTTTGAAGGTAACAAAGGACATTGAACAGGTGGGGAATTGGGAGCAGTTCCTGGCATATTTCTTTTGGAATTATGAACACATGTATTTCTATTACTGTTGTCATGTAATTTGAGATACACGCTTTAATGAAGCTATTTGACTTTGAAATCAGAAGTCCTTATTAAGCCAAAAGATGGGTTCTTATTTCCTCTTAGCTGCTCGCACATATGCTTGTGATCTAGACCTTAAATAAGTGAGGTCACTATGAGCCAGCTCCTTTTCTCTCAGGATATCTTTATAATAAGAGGAGACCCATAAGCATCTGAGCTGTAAGTGAAGTAGATAAGGATCTCTAACATAACTGAATGGGAAGTTTTCCTACTTAAAATTACTTTATTCTAGCCTGCGAGTATTACTGATTTCCTTTGTTTTTCTGTAGAGGAACAATATTAGTTGCTTTGAAAGGTCTGACAATGATTTGGGAAAGAACACTTGAAAGAAGAACATACAATCTGTGTTAACCTTTGTAGTGGCAGCTTCCAATGCAGTTCAAGCCCACGGTCGCTATGGTTTCTAGTTAATGTTTACCCTGACCATTTGCTGTAATACATTCTGAATATAAACTGAGTGCCACTCTTAATACAGCTCTGTTTTTATTCAAAAGCTCATAGTAAATGTTATTTTTCTAGGTTCAGCATGTAAGTTTGTGAACTGAGAAATACTTGTCCTTTCATTTTGTTTTGTTTGAAAATTAAATGAGAACAAGACATGGTGGCACAGGTCTGTAACCTCAGCACTTGAGAGGCTCGAGAGGCGGAGATAGAAAGATCTTGAGTTCAAGGCTAGCCTTCTAGAGCAAGCTCCTGTCTCAAGAAGAAAATAGGTGATGGTGCATAAGTCGGAAATGTTTAGAGCTGGGAGTGGTAGCTCACACATACAATCCCAGTACTAAGTACTGAGACAAGAGGATTGCTGAGAGTTCAAGGCCAACCTCGTCTATGTAGTTAGCTCCAGTCCAGGACAACTGGGTTAAAAAGAGAGGCAAAGGAAAGGTCATATATATAAAGATACAGTATATTAGAAGATTCCTAATTATATTTGGGCTAACAAAATAAAATGTAAGTTGCTGATGTGGTACCTATCATTATTTGGTACCCTTGCTGAATGTTTTGTTACAGATAAAAGAGTAAATTATGTTCTCTGAACTATGTCTAGACTTACTAGTGATTGATTTCTGCCCCCTACTCCCTACCCCGAAACTTAACTTAGAGTGATTAATAGATTTAGTGGGAAATTTGAGGCTATGTAGTTAGTGAAGAGCAATACTTCTTCTGACTGATACACGTTTTTATATTTCCTCCTATACTGAATAATCATGTGAGTCATTGAAATGAGATCTGTTTGATAATTAACACGTTGCTTGGTAGACTTGGTGGCAGCAGCTTCCTTTATACTCATCACTTAGTTTTGTAGTTGAGTCATAGATTAGAATGCTGATTGTCATGAAATATTTTGAGTTTAATTATTAACTGATAGACTTTCTGCCCCTCCTCCTTCAGGTTAAATGATTAGAAGAATTAGGACAAAGTAACAAGTGAGCCAGTTTAGAAACAGGCATCATATAGTATGCTTAATATTTTCCAGGTTATCCAAATCAATACCCTTTTTTAAAATACAGAAAATAAGACTTTATGTTTATGATACCATTGCTATCTTTTATATTGTGGAAAATAATTTTTAGGCAGTTTTGTAGAGCTCTTAGGTATTGTCAATCTTGCAGGATATCTTTGAAACCTGATGTTTTGATGTTTAAAGATGTATTAAAGAACAGTAAGTATAGTGGTGCGTGTTTGTTATCCCAGCACTCAGAAGGTAGAGGCAAGGTTGCTGTCAAGTTCCAGGCCATTCAGGTCTAAATAGTGAGACTCTCAAAAACAGACAAACAAACAAACAGAAAGCCACCTCCACACCCCCACACACAGTTCAAGAGATCAAAAGATTGCAGCTCTGCATTCTGAGGTAAAGGAGAGAGCTATGGATATAGACATTGATCTGTCACATATTTAGTTTTCCCGGAGAAGATGTAGTCTCACTAACTTACTTTCTACTTGATTTTTTTTTCTTTAGAAGAGGAAGATGGAGTATGGGAGAATGGCCTTTCCTATGAATGCCGTACTTTGCTTTTCAAAGCAGTTCACAATCTGTTGGAGCGATGTTTGATGAACCGAAACTTTGTACGAATTGGCAAGTGGTTTGTGAAGCCATATGAGAAAGATGAAAAACCTATAAATAAAAGGTAAGCTGTCTTATTTTCCTCTTTTGATAGTTGATGTTTGTTAATTTTATGAGATTAATAGTTAATATATTTTACAAAACATATTCAGAAGTTAATGTTGGCAGAGTACTATAGGTATTTCTGTCCCTCTCCCTTTATTCATGTAAGAAGTTTCTTGCAATGGGAATGAGCTGTATATATGTTTTTGAGAGGGGGTTGTTTTTTGAGTAGTGTCTCACCTGTGGACCTGACTGGCTTGGAACTTGATTTGTAGACTAGGCTGACCTTGAACTCCTGATGTCTGATTGTGTTTTGTGTAGGGTTGACCTATTTAATTTTTAAAGATTTATTTTTGTTTTGCATGTATGTGTAAATGTCTTGAATGTATGTATAGCATGTGAGTGCCTGATGTCTGAGGAGGCCAGAAGAGGGTTTTGTATCCTTTAGAACTGGAGATAGACATGGTTGTAAGCTGCCAGGTGGGAGGTGGGAATGGAACCCAGGTCCTCTGCAAGAATAGCTAGTGTTCTTAACTGCTGAGCCATCTCCAGCCCCTAAATTCCCCAATCTTAAGTGGCTTTAACTAAAGTAAATTGGTGTTCTGCATAAGATGTGTTTAATTTTAGAGAAGTTAATTTTCTTGAGCTTTAAATTAGATTTATGACACAGAAAAATAAAAAAGTTGCAGATAGAGGTACATAGATTTTTAGGGCAAGCATCTCTCTTTCTCTTTCTCTCTTTCTCTTTCTCTTTCTCTTTCTCTTTCTCTTTCTCTTTCTCTTTCTCTTTCTCTTTCTCTTTCTCTTTCTCTTTCTCTTTCTCTTTCTCTTTCTCTTTTTCTCTCTCTCCTCGTCTACTGCTTAGTGTAGCCTTAGGTATCCTGGAACTCATTGTGTAGCTCAGGCTGGCCTCTTGCTCACAGAGACTCACCTGCCTCTGTCTCCCAAGTGCTGGAGTTAAAGTAGTGTGATACCACTGCCTGACCAGATTTGTTTTTAATGGAAAAAATATGTTTTTAGTTTTTTAAGATAATTGTATCATTTTTCCTTCTCTTTTCCCTCTCTAGCTTCTCCTACCTTTATTCTCTCTTTGAATTTATGGACTGTTTTTCTTTAGTTGTTGTTGTGTATGTAAAACTCTGGGCATGGTTTGGAGTGGGTCTATTACCACAGCACTGCGGGGAGGTGGAGCTAGGAGGATCCCTAGCACTTGCTGGCTGCCAGCCTAGCTTTAGATTTGGTCTCAGGGGCTAAGATGGAGAGTGGTGGATACACACACACACACACACACACACACACACACACACACACACCCTCGCTGTCTGTGTCTCTGTCTAGATTGCCTTTCTTGTGTCTTCCTGTCTCCCCATCTCTTTTGTGGTAATAGAGATCAAATACATGCCAGGCCAGTGCTCTCCCCACTGAGTTGTATTTCTAGTATTTAGTTGTATTTTTATTTTGAGGCTACCTTTCAAAGTTGCCCAAGTTGGCTTCAGACTTGTAATCTTCCTGTGTCAGCCTCTGGAGTAGTTGGGATTGTGGCGTACTGCATGGTAAGTCCAGGGAGATATTCATTTTCTAATATTCTGGACATAGACCTAGTTAATTTGTCTACTAGTTACTAAGGACTGAAAGACAAGAAGTGGAGTCACCTTCTAGTGCATTGAGGAAAGGTATAAAGAACCTTTCAATTTATGAGTAGTTAGCCATGGAATCAAATTAGTCTTTAGATAATTGTATAAAAGAACATCTAATATTTTATCTTAAATAGTTGAGGGGTTGTTCTGCAGTACATGGGTTTTGTGCTAGTCACTAGGTTTGCCAGTAAGATTATAGGAAAATTGGATGGTATAAGAACCAGTGACTTGCGATGCTTGATTGTATATCCAAATAAGACTGTCTTGAGAAGAGTATTATGAGTTTGTATTTTGTTAAACATTTTGTCATGTTGAATCTCTTATAGCCATTTTGCTGATTGGGCAGTTAAGTTTGTATATTTGGCAAGATTTTTTGTTTTTTCTTTTGAGCCAATTCTCATTGTGTTGTCCATTGATTCCTGGTGCAGTTGATCTTCCTGCCTTGCCTTTCTCCTAGTTGGTATTATAGATAGGCTCTACTGTACTGGCTAACATTTTTTTATCCATTCATGCCCCCCCCCCCAACCTACCCCTGTGTGTATATGGTATGCTTGTATTATAGCATGAGTGGTTTCATGTGCCTGTCTGTGAAGGTCAGTGGATGTCTTTTAGAAGTTGGTTATCTTCTGTTATGTGGTTCCTGGGAACAGAACTTATTGTCAGATTTGGTGGCAAGTATCTTTATCCATTTAGCCAGTCTCCCCAGCCCCTCACTTAGCAAGTTTCAAATGTGTCTAGGAAGATATACAGGGTAGAATTACATTGGTCTACAACTCTTTTTTTGAGACAACTGATACCTTACAGAGTATATTGACATAGGAGATTTTGCTAAGTAGCAGATGATACTATATACAATATTATAAAATTTGTAGCTCAGACTGGCCTGGAATAACTGTAGCCTAGACTAATCTAGAACTTGAGGTGCTCTTTATGCCTCAGTGTTCAGAATATTGGGCTTACGGGCAGGATTTACCACATCTGGCTAATATTCAATTTTAATATATACCATAATCTTATCCTATACATTCAGTTATAGATATGTAACTTTTTTTTGAAAACAATATTGCTAATTTTGTTAGTAGTCTTTGACATTTTTATTCTATATATATTAGTTATCTTTAGCCTCAATTTTAAAAGGCAATGTATTTTACAAAACCTATACATGTGAGCATGCATATACATGTAAGCATGCATATATACACACACAGAGACAGCTATAAATACAGGATAAAAAAATTCATGGTAGATATAACAAAAAAGAGATAGGATCAAGAATGTGGTTCAGCGTGTTCTTGTGTCCTGGGAAAGAACCTGATCCACAAAGATTAAGATGTTCTTGGTTTTTGTTTTGTGGGGAAGAGGAGAGGAATACCTCAAGCATTTGTGATATATTGTCGTAATTAGAATATTAAAGCTGAGCATGGTGGCACATGTCTGTCTGTAATTCCAGCACTTCAGAGACTGAAGCTGCAAGTTCAAGATCAATCCAGACTACATAGTCTTAGCGCACCACAACTGCCCCTTACCCCTCAAAAAGAAAGAAAAGGAAAGAACATTAGGGTGGAATATTGAAATAATGATGCTTTTTTCCCCTTGAAGGTGTTTTACGTCTGTACTGTTTACTGTAATAGCCACTAGCTTGCTGCTATTTAAATTCAATACATTGAAATTAAGATAAAAAATTACTTCTTCAGTTTCATAAGCTACACTTATTTTATATAATGGCTGTTGTTTAGTATAATAATGTTTCAGAGATGGGGCATTTCTATCATTGTAGGAACTTCTTTTGGATGATGTTGCCTTTATAACTAACAGTGCTTTTAGTGTTTTATACAAGCAGTTGGTCAAGTGTTTTATTTTTTTAATCAGTAGGCAGAAGAATATTCTTATATGCTTTAAATTCCATAATAAAACTGTTTATTCCTACATGGTGGCTTCTGCATTATCTCCTGATCTCCAAAATTAACTAAAAGTAAGCACCATGATATGTAAATCTCTCCTGGAAAGGAACTGGGAGCAGTTAGTAGGTTTAGGATGATCTTTGTTCCTTGGCTATCTTACTACCTCTGAACAGGTGAAGGTGGTAAGAGGCATTGCTATGCGTTGTTCTTGTTTGTTCAGAGGGGATCATGCTTATGTAGCCTAGCCTGGCCTTGACCTGGGCCTGTAGGCATGCATTACTATGTCTCCTTTACAAGTATGTTTCTTTTCTTTGTGTCTCTTTAGTAGCATAAAGAAATAGGATGAACTTGAGCCACATGCATAGTGTAAAATTTCTGTTACAGTGTTTTGTTTTTTTTCCAGACGGGGATTCTCTGTGTAGCCCTGGCTGTCCTGGAACTCACTTTGTAGACCAGGCTGGCTTCGAACTCAGAAATCCACTTGCCTCTGCCTCCTGAGTGCTGGGATTAAAGGCACGTGCCACCACGCCCAGCTCTGTTACACTGTTAACTGAGCTTGGTGATGTGTTTGACAGGTGTGTGTGTGTGTGTGCGCACACGTGCTGAGTAAAATAAACCCAAATCAGGTGAAACTAATTTTAAGAATATTTTAGCCAGGTGTGGTGGTGCACGCCTTTAATCCCAGCACTTGGGAGGCAGAGGCAGGTGGATTTCTGAGTTCGAAGCCAGCCTAGCCTGGTCTACAAAGTGAGTTCCAGGACAGCCAGAGAAACCCTGTCTCGAAAAAACAAAACACAACCAACAAACAAACAAACAAAAAAGAATATTTTACTTAGTTTGGTACACTTGAAATACTTTTTAGAGTGTAAGTCTATTACCTCTGAGATAGTTTACATTTTTTGTATGTGAGGCCTTTGAAATCTAGTGTGTATTTTCTCCTCAGAGCACATCATGATTTGGATTGGCCATAGTCCAAATGATCATAATGACACGGTGATTGTTTAACAGCTAGATTCTAGGGCTTTAAACTTAGCTTGTTAATGTTAGTTGCTTATTGCTTATTGGTGATCTCTTCCTGGAACAGATTTTGTTCTAAGTTGTGTGTGGTAGAGTCCCAAAGGTTCCTGTGCCAAAGCATCCACTGTTGCCCAGTTAGGCTCGTTACTTCAGACTGTCCATTTTCCCTTTCTGTAGGTTTTCTAAACTGATCTGTTCTTACTGAGTTTGATCTTGCAGGGTGGTATAATAGCTATACCTTGATGTGTTTTGTTAGTTCATAAATCATTAGGATTTGTATAGCTTTTAACATTTTCATCTTTCCAGGACTATTTTGAGAAGAATTAAATCCTAAGAATGACTTTCACCCTTTTCACTTTTTTTTCCTTACTGCTATTTTCTACTACAGTTCTTAGTATTGACTCAAACAATCTTTTTTCATGATTGTTTTTAGATGCTAATGAGACTTTTTTTTTTCTGAAATGAGGGAGAAAGTAAGGGGGCATTGCCTAAGTAGGACTGATAAGGCACTGTTCAGAGTTAAGAGTTTACCATAAATGACTGCAGATCTTAAAACAATCTATCTAGCTTTATACATAATGAAATGTAAAGCACATAGCAGTTCAGCGACTCCTTCCCACAGTACTACACAGGACTAAGGGTTGGAGTTGATTACTGGGACATGAAATACAAGAGAACTTCTAAGCCCTATTAGGCAGATGTATATTTCATACACTTACATCTTTTTAAAGAGTAGTAGTGAGTAGTAAAAGCAGAGAATAGCGAAAGTATTAAAGATTTCAAACTTTATAGAGTAATTGTTTTCTAAAGATTTTTTACTATATAATGTTCAGTAACGTGTTCATTAAATGTGTAGAAATAATAGAAGATTCAGTGATAACATGCTTTGGGATTTTAAAATAGATACTTTGTTCATGGAGATATATTAAGAATGTTGGACATTGCTGATTAACGGTAGCTTGCAATGTTGTATGGAAACAACCTAGAGAATGTCCAAAGATTATTGATATTAGGGCTGGTGCTGTAGGTAGTGGAGAACTTGCCTAAGCACGAAGCCCTGAGTTCAGTCTGTAGCACCTCCCTGCATTTGGGAGATGGAGGCAGGAGGACCAGGAGTTTATGGTTGATTACATGGTGAGTTTGAGGTCAGCCTGTTTTGCATGTGCTCCTGTAATCAATCAATCAATCAATCAAATTATTGCTGGTGCTGATGTCTTAACCTGAGCCTGTTACATTGGTGAACCTTAATGTATAAATTTGAAAGTTATTAGCTGGGCATAGTGAACGTGGCTTTCCCAGCCCCCTAGGAAGCAGAGGAAGGTGAATTTCTGTGAGTTTGAGGCCAGCCTGGTCTACAGGGAGAGTTCCACCACAGCCAGAGCTATAGAGTGAGAGTCTGCCTCAAAACCAAAACCAAGAAATAAACTATAAATAAATAAATAAATTGGAAAAATAAAATTAAAAAATAGAAAACTATTGAATTCATGGAATAAAATTAATCTGGGAATTTAAGATAACTAGGTTTAAAATATTATAAAAACACGTGTAACAAAATTAATCATTTTTGCCTTTTTTCCAGTATTTCAGTGGTATTAAGGAAATTGACATGGTGGTACAATTGACATCTTCTACCCTTTGGTCCCTTTGTTTTTATTTTTTTCCCTCAAGGTTTGTTTTCTTGTTTTCTTTCTTTCTTTCTTTCCTTCCTTCCTCTCCCTCTCCCTCTCCCTCTCCCTCTCCCTCTTCCTTCCTTCCTTCCTTTTATTAGATATATTTATTTTATTTATATGAGCACACTGTAGCTATTTTCAGGCACACCAGAAGAGGGCATTGGATCCCATTACAGATGGTTGTGAACTACCATGTGGTTGCTGGGAATTGAACTCAGGACATCTGGAAGACCAAGCAGCCAGTGCTCTTAACCCCTGAGCCATCTATCGCCTAACTTTTTTGTTTTTTAATGAGTGTTTTAAGCACCTCATATAAGTGAAAGTATATATTTGTTATTTTGTATCTGACTTATTTCACTTGGCATACCTTCAAGTTTTATCCACATTGTAGCATGTGGGAGGTTTTCTTTTTTTTTCCTTTAAGACTAAACAATAACTCATTGTTCATGTAGTGTATTGTGTACTTGCTCATTGACTGGCATCTGAGTCACTTCTCATTTTGACTGTTTGTTGTAAACACTAGTGTGCTTTCCTTAGGTCCCTGTTTGTCATTCTTGTGGTTACACACTCAGAAGTCAAATTGCTGCATTTTATGATAATTTTAATTTAATTATCTGAAAAATTGCCATACTGTTTCTCACTGTGGCTACAGTGTTTGACATTTTCATTGGCAATATTAGAGTTTCAGTTTCACTGCATCCTTAACAATGCTTGTTATTTACTGGTTGTTTGTTAAGTAACCATTTTTGTTGGTGTGAAGTGGTATCTTCTGTTTCTGATGTGTAGTTCCTTAATTACTATGGCTATTGAGCATAGTTTCTTATTGGCTGCTTATATATTGTCTCTGGAAAAATACCCAACTCTGTCAAATTTTAATTGTTAGGATTAGTATGTTTTGCTTTTTGTGAGTCAGTACTTTGATTTTGTGACGTATACATGTGTGTTTGTGTATGTGTAGAATTAGTAGATTAATCTTGGAGATCAAAACCAGGGTTCATATGTGCTAGACTACTGCTGTACTACTGGGCCGCATCCCTAGCTGTAAGCTTTTGATTTTAAAATAGGTCATAGCTTGGTGTGGTGGCGCATGCCTTGAATGCCAACACTAGGGAGGCAGAGGTAGGCAGATCTCTCTGAGTTGAAGCCCAGTCTGGTTTACATAATGAGTTCCAAGGCAGCAAGGACTACATAGACCCTGTTTCAAAAATAAAAACAATTACAACAACAAAACCAAGTCATAGAACCCTCTTTGGGCCTCAAATTCTCTACCAGCAAAATGGAAGATTGTTATTTCTATAGCTTCCTAACACATGCTGAGAACAGATCATTTGCTCCATAGCACTCCACACACAGGCATGTGCATGCATTTATGGAGGCACACATCTGTTATCCTGTGATCTTGGTACTTCGGAAGTCAAAGCAGAAGATCTCAACTTTGAGGCCAGCCTACAGGACAAGTTCAGTGCTAGTCTGAGCTACATACATTATGAGACCTTGCTCCAAAGCAAGTAAGCAAGCAAGCAAGCAAGCAAACAGAAACCTTGTTACTAGAAGAGCTGACTTTCATGTTTTGCTTTTTTGAGATCACTGTGTGCCAGGCTGCCTTTTATTCCTCTGCTTCCTTCTCCCTAAGTACTGCAATGTCTAGCCCTAATGGAGCTAACTCTTTGAACTTGAGTATGTCTTCTTCATCATCATCATCTTCTTCTTCTTCTTCCTCCTATTTTAGAAAATAATCTTTTAGGGGGCCTATGAGGTAAAGGCACTTGGCCACCAAGCTCGATGACCTGAGTTTGATCCCCAGAATGCATGTGGTAGAAGGAAAAACTGACAGACACCTACAAGTTGTCCTCTCACTTCCACAAGTATGCCATGGCATGTTCATAGAACATATACACATACATATAAAACAAATAAAACTCTGAAATATAGCTGAGGATCGTTTCTGTGACATAGTTGTTGAGGATTTACCTCTGATTTTGGCCTCATTGATAAATAGTGTAAACATCTTAGAAAACAAACAGTAGTCTTTAAAGTATCTAACAGTATAAGTCCTTGGCTTGTCATTGTAGTTAAAGACATTTGTTTACTTTCCCCTAGTGCTAATTGTAGGTGCCTCATGGGAGTATACTATAAATGATAACATTTCTCTCTGAAAGAAGCCATTCTGAGTTTAGTATGTAAGTGCTAACCTACAGGTCTCTGTACTGTAATATTCTTGACTAGAATATTGCTTTCAATATAAGAATCTTAAAAATATGAGTCCTATTTTAGATCACTTCTCCCTAATATCATACACAAGCTTGGTTTATAAATCATATTGTATGGAAGTATGAAGAGTATATTGGGGTCATTTGCTAGCAGTATGGGAAGGACGGTTTTCCTTGCTGGGACTAAGAACCGCTCATACACAGGGTATTGTTAATAGGCAGTAGGAAGTAGGCACAGTGCTGCATGACTTTAGAATATTAGCTTTGCATGGGGATTCCTTGGTAGCTAGTTTATTACTTTATATCAGAAAGCTAGTGTTTTTTTCTAATTTAAAAGTTAAATGGGGCCGGGAGTGGTGGCGCACGCCTTTAATCCCAGCACTTGAGAGGCAGATGCAGGCGGATTTCTGAGTTCGAGGCCAGCCTGGTCTACAAAGTGAGTTCCAGGACAGCCAGGGCTATACAGAGAAACCCTGTCTCGAAAAACCAATCAATCAATCAATCAATCAATCAATAAATAAATAACACACAACTGGGGACCCCCAAACCAAAAAACAACAAAAGTTAAACAGGGACAGAGAGATGGCTCAACAGTTAAAGGTACTTGCCATCAAGCCTAATGATTGAGTTTCGTCTTAGAGACTAATGTGGAAGAGGAGAACTTACATCTCCTAGTTGTCCTCTGATCCCTATAAGCACATATACACCACACACAAATAAAATAAGATTTAATTTTAAAGTTTACATTAAATAAAGTGTAATTTAAAAAGAGAATTAAGGCTGGGCAGTGGTGGCACATGCCTTTGATCTCAGCACTTGGGAGGCAGAGGCAGGCGGATTTCTGAGTTCAAGGCCAGCCTGGTCTACAGAGTGAGTTCCAAGACAGCCAGGGCTACACAGAGAAACCCTGTCTCGAAAAACAAAAAGAAAGAGAGAGAGAGAGAGAGAGGGAGAGAGAGAGAGAGAGAGAGTGTTAAATGGCCAAATGCTCATTGCATATAGGTTGTTAGGGAATTTGAGAGGTTGGCCTTCATGCTTCCTTTTTGTTTTGTATTGAGAAGTGGGACACGTGTCCCACATTAAGAACTGTTTCACCCTTGGTGACACGATTAGAGCCTCTTTAGTTTATGTTGAAGATTCCTGACTTTGGCTGTGTGGACACACATGAGCACATGTGCTAGTACACATGCACTCACACACACAGTCTTACTGGAAAGTTACCAAGTAAAGGGTTTTTTGTTTTTGTTTTTGTTTTTGTTTTTCGAGACAGGGTTTCTCTGTGTAGCCCTGGCTGTCCTGGAACTCACTTTGTAGACCAGGCTGGCCTCGAACTCAGAAATCCTCCTGCCTCTGCCTCCCAAGTGGTGGGATTAAAGGCGTGCAGCCACCACTGCCTGGCCACCAAGTACAGTTTTTATAAAGGAAACGGAGGAGGTGAGGAATGAGAACCAATAATGAAAATTTACACTTATATTAAATTTAGAATTCTTTTCCAGGTATTTATAAATTGGCAGGGAATTAAAGGAATTTTGAGTTGATTAGGGTGTGGAGACAAGTGTGTGGTAAATAAAGGAGGATTTGTGGGTTAAGTATCATGGTTTAC
Source organism: Mus musculus (assembly GCF_000001635.26). NCBI lineage: Eukaryota > Metazoa > Chordata > Mammalia > Rodentia > Muridae > Mus > Mus musculus. The sequence goes on along the minus strand of NC_000077.6, from coordinate 86,335,843 downwards.
AAGGTTTGGCAAGGATCAGATTCTAAAGGTATTAATGTGCTATGCTAATGCTTTTGGATTTAGTCCTGAACATTTTAGGGAGCCAGTGATGATTTTAGGCTTTCCAGTTACATGATCATGATTAGATTTTAGGGAGATCCCCAGCAGCACTGTGAAGCAAGGAGATAATGTAGGAGATTCTGATAACGTCTCCCTAAAAGACAGAGTTGGATGTAGTAGTACACCCTGCAATCCCAACACTTAGGCTAAGTAAGACAAAAGGTTCCAGAATTTGAGCCAGCCTTGGTTACATAGCAATTCTAGGCCACTCTGGGATGCATAGTAAAACATAAAGAACAAAAAAGTATACTTATCAGGTAATAACACCCCCAAAAGACATGTAGGTCTATAAATTACAAATATGTAGAGTTAAATCTGTAGGAATTGGTAGAAACAGGGAATGATGGAACAAAGAAAAATTTAAGATTGTATTATATTTATGGTTTAGAGTATTATATGGAGCATAGATTTGAAAATAGACTTGAATGGTTAGTTATAAATAAGTTCAGATACCGACTTTATTCTATAGTATTTAGTTTGTATCAGTGCACCAGATTGCTATGTGTCAAAGACTTACAGCAAACACAGTATAGAGGAAAGATAAATTTTTCTTTCACTAATGGTCACCTTCTGGGCCAGCTATGAGAAATACGTAATAATACGATGGTGGTGTGTCCTTTAGCAAAAACACCCCTTGCCCCCCCCCCAAAGAGCAATTAGAAACAGTATAGATGTATAGATTTGTTAGTGAAGTACGTACTTAGAAGATTATTTGAACAGAGTCCCAAAGAAGGTGATTTTAGAGGGTTTAAGAAGAAGACAAACACTGAGGGTACGAAGGCAGTCCTGATTAAGGAAACTGGAAGACTGGACCCACAGAGGTGGTATGGGAGAACTGATGACTCTTGAAGGGAGGTGGATGGCTGTCACCATGGGATATGGGAACAACCTGGGGATCAGATCCAGGCTCTGCTCTCTTTTTAGGAATGAAAATTCCATTTTCAGTACAGAGTTCTTCATGTTAAGGCATTCTTGTAACATCCTATACTTGTTTTTTGTCTCATAGCACCTAACATCACTAAGTTCATGCCTTAGTACAGTGCTTAACAGAAAATATTAGTTGGATGAAGGAATAACATTTGCACTCACTTAGAAGGTTCATATGTACTGCATATGGGTGTGAATGCAGCACTGTTTAGTGTAGAGCTGTATTAAGAGTCTGTGTGTGTGTGCGCGCGTGTACTTAATTATTTTTAAACATCGTTTGGGGATAGGCTTGTGCTCAGTATGTTCTTGATAGCACAGGTACCTCACTATTGCTAGGACACTGGATAGCAGCAGTGCTGGATAACTTCAATAAAATTGAGTGCTTTAGATGAGCACTAGCAATGGATGTTTTGGAGGTGAACAGCTGTCAGAGCTATTAAATTTCTTTACATATCTTGGCTTAATGACTAAGGTTATACTCCTTTATCATAGTATCTGTATATAATCTTCATAATTCCTCAGCTAAAACCTATTCCAATAAAGTAAGCATTGTAATCAGAGGAAAACAAGTTTAACTGTTAATCCTGGAGAGATTGCCGAGTGGTTAAGAGCACTAACTGCTTTTCCAGAAGACCCGGGGTCAATTCCTATACCATCTGGCAGCTCGCAGCTGTCTGTAACTCTGGTTCCAGGGGAATCAGATGCCCACTTTTGGCCTCTGAGAGCACTGCATACATGTGATACACAGACACATATGTAGGCAAAATATATACATAAAATAAAATAAAATAAATAAATCTTTTAAAAACTTGTTTAAATGTTGTATCTTGGATCAGATCCTTAATCAGAAAAAAAAAAAAAAAAAAAAAAAAAGCTTAAGTGGTTAATCCAGATAATGACTCGTTCAGGTCAGTGCCTTAGAAATAGAGTGTGGCTTCTGAAAACTACTAATAGATTGGGGACCTCCTATAGTGTCTCTTTATTTTTTAATACATTTTTAATTATTCTGATATGTATGTGATTACATGTACAAAAACTAAGCTGAGCATGGAGGCACATCAGTATAATCACAGTACTTGGGAGGCAGAAAGCAGAGATTTGGGAGTTTGGGGCAAGTCCAGACTATTAAGACCTATTTCAAAAATGGCAGCAATAATCACAAAACATAAGCACAGCAAACTTGCTAGGTAAGAAAGATGTAGTGATCAAGAACTAATTAGTAGAATTCACAATTTCAGAAAAGTTGAAAAAATTGTAATATAAATAGAACCTAATGGTATTATAAAACTTATTCCCAGTTCAAATACCTCAATCCCATTTCTATAAGATGTCTGGTTTTATTTTTTTGCTTCTTGTTTAGTTCTCATAATTAATGCCATAGCTCCAGAGAATCTTATAATTCTAGGCCTCAGTTTATAAATTTCAGACATTGTTTATTGTTAATTGATAAAGACAAGATTAATTTGATGTCAGCTGCTTTGGCTTTGTATTGTGTTTATTAGTGAAACATCTAGACTAGTCAAGTGCAATAGTGAGGAAGGAATAAGAGAACAAAGTTGACCCTTGTGACCCATGTGAGTAGTTGATGCAGTAACCCACCCTCACACCAGCTTCTGTCAGGTACTTTAGTGACTTCCATAACACTTTCAGGTTCAGTTTCTTCTTTTGGCTTTAGACATGTTGACTCCTACTATCTGATGGAATTCTCAGTTCTATTACTTTCTACTTTAAAAAAAAAATTGGTTTTTAAGGCAGGGTTTCTCTGTGTAGCGCTGGCTGTCCTAGAACTCACTCCATAAACCTGGCCTTGATCTCACAGAGATAGGTTCTACTGCCTTTTGACTGCTGGGGTCACAGGTGTGTGCCACCATTGGCTTTTCCGTTTTATTACGATTTTCTACTGATTTTAGGTCTCTATATAACTTTTACTATAATTTAATTTCTTTATGCCTTTTCCTGAAAAATATTAAATAGGGCTAGTGTGTGTATATATAGTATGTGTATGTATTATATATTGGTTTGGAGTTGATTAATGGTCATTTAAGGAACTGGCTTTAAGATGGATGCTTAAGGCAGATGTGTGGGAAAAGATTATTAGTGTATACTGCCCCAATCCCTTTTCTCCCTCTAGATTTTCTTACCCTTTAATTTCAGAATATATCTGCTGTCCTTGAGAATGTATTTTCTAGGTTCTGACAAAATGAATAGGCCATCTCTCCTACCTAGCTCATGTGCCTCAGCCCTGAGAGTTTATTTTCTAATTTGCTTTCTTGACTTATTTCTGTGGTCATGTAATAATTGCATATGGTATACCTAACTTATTTTAACTGGTTTCTTAAAGCTATTTGCATTATGAATAGTGTTGTGAATACTTTATCTTTGCTGGTAATGGATACTTTCTCTCCCCCTACAGATAATAAAGACTTCTGAGCTAATGTATTCATTTTTGTGGTTTAACTTCTTAATAAAGCAAAGCATGTTGAGTTGGTAATATAATTCATTTAGTAGAGTGCTTGGCTTTCATGCATGAGACCTCATGTTCCCAGGATCCAGAATCAGATAAACAAGGCATTGGTCACACATGCTTGCAATCCCAGCACTCAGGAGGTGGAGTTAGGATGATCAGAAATTCAAGGCCATCCTTGACTATATAGTGACTTTCAGAATAGCCTGAGATATATGGACTTCTGTCTCAAAATAAAATGAAACATTAAAAACAAAGAAAATGATTTTATTCTATTTTTTTGCTATTAATCATCACTAAACTATAACTTTTTCTTCTTTATTAGTGAACACTTGTCCTGCTCTTTCACCTTTTTCTTGCATGGAGACAGCAATGTTTGTACCAGTGTGGAAATTAACCAACATCAACCTGTATACCTTCTCAGTGAAGAGCATGTCACCCTTGCTCAACAGTCTAATAGCCCATTTCAAGGTAGATTATTTTATTGCCATAGGCATTTGATTTCTTATTCTCATTTCAGTATTGGAGATTAAAACTTTCATGTTAGCAACTATATTAGTAAGACAACAAAATTAGTACCATTAGTGAAATTATTTAAAATTCGTATGAATGGGAATTTTCACATTTCTGTGTTTTCTCCTGATAGCATATTACATTATGGATATGTTAGTCATTTCAAGGCTTTGTGTGTAAGCTGTGTTTAGCATAGCTACCCAGGGGAACTTTTAATGTCATTTATATCATGAATTGTTGACCTCAAGAGAAGTTGTTTTATAAGGTTGCTGATTGCTTTTTAAGTACTGGAAGTATCTTCTTTAATTTTAAATGTAGTGTGTGTTTTAAAATTTATGTGGCAGTACTTCATAAATATTTAGATTTATTTATCTACATTTTCTTCAAGTTGCTTAGAGTCAGAATAAATTGAATAATAGGTAAATATTCCCAGTTCATTTTGAAATATGATTATATTTTGATTTTGTGGTAGGCATATTTTAAGCAATTTTCAAAATCTTAGCGTTATATTTTATATTAAAATGTATAATAAATTTACTTTCTTGGAGTGATGATAATAGATTTCCTTTTTTATTAGTCTTACATCATTATAACACTGTTTATGATTTTATTTGCTGTAAATCTTTACTTACTGGATATCTGCTTTGGTTTCTAGTTATCTTAAGTCCATTTGGACTAAATGGCACTCTCACGGGACAGGCTTTCAAGATGTCTGATTCAGCTACGAAAAAATTAATTGGTGAATGGAAACAGTTCTATCCTATTTCATGTGGTTTGAAGGAGATGTCTGAGGAGAAACAGGACGATATGGATTGGGAAGACGATTCTTTGGCTGCGGTGGAAGTTCTTGTTGGTATGGATTCTGATACTAGTCTGAAGGGGGTCCTGTGTGTTTAGATTTTACTAAATAACAAACCGCTCTCTTGGCATTCAGTACCAAACAGTTATTTCTTGCTTATTTCCTCTGCACATCACACAAGGGCTACAGCTTGGCTGTGATGACTGTCTGCATGTTCTTCCTGTACAGTCCAGGTTAAGAAGCACCTAGGGTCTGGGACACAGTGTTCCTAGGAAAACAAGGGAATGACAGGGATCACGCCTGATGATGAAAGTGCATTAAAGTTTCTGCTGAGATGAAAATGAGCTAAAGGAATGGTACATTTGCTCCCAGTGAATTAGACAAGACTGGTTACCTGTCCAAGCCAGAGTTACTGGGACAGAGGAACATGCTTTGTTGTCCACATGTTATAGAAGGGAACAAGATTAATTGTGAAACAGTTATTATTTGGGGGCTAGAAAAATTGACAGCCTGTATTATGTATAGTGCTTGAATATTTAATAAAACTTTCAGTAACAGAAAATATTCCTAAATAACTTCTGGCATTGGTGTGTTCTCCATAAGTCAGTTCTTTCCAGATTAGCTTCAGTTCATATGTCATGTTCCAGGTGCAGCCAGGAAGGAGATCTGCTTCTGAGTATATTAATTACATAGCAGAGACAAGAAGAAAAGAGGCTGCACCGATCCCTCTGAGCATAATTCACTTGTTAAGATGTGGCATACAGTCAAGCCTGATAGTGTATAAAGACATGGAAGGCATGGACAATGTATAATTCAGCAGATAATTGGAATTAGTATCTGTGATACTGTAGTTAAAGCAATCTAATACAAATGTCTCATGTAAGGGTTACCCTATGGGAGTTTTGGAGTTTTTATTAGGGTTTGCCCTGTAACCCAGGTTGGCCTTGGACTCAACACTCAACCTGTTCAACCTCCTGAGTCCTGGGGTTGCAGATGTATATCACTATGCATGGCTTTTTTAAAAGTTGAAACTGTTCTCATTCATTTTCAGTAAATTCATGATCTATTATTGGAATAGTTATGACAGAAACAGTACAGATGATTACTAGACTTTAAAGACAAGATGGTCCATGATCTTAAGTGTCCACATTACCTTTATTATGTTTATAAATTAAAATTTATAATACAGTGCACATTGATCAACTGTACATACATAGATTTTTAAAACTCATCATTACAGTAGAAAATCTATAGCTTATTGAATTAAAGTACTTAATATACAAGTCTGAGGATGTGATTTTTGGATTTCAAAATCTGCATGGAACCCAAATACAGTATTGTATTTATCTAATTCCAGCACTCCTATGGCAGGATGGGAGGCTGAGATAGGAGTAGACCTGCAAGCTCACAGACTAGTTAGTTAGCATGGCATATACAGTAGCCTGGAGAACTTGTCCTAAACTAGGTGGAAAGTGTACACTGACACCTGAGTTTATCCTCTGCACCATAGCACGTGTATAGCTATGCTCAGAGACGGATACAATGATATTTTTATTTACATAAATATAACATTAGGGTAATTTTTACTGCAGTGCTTTTTAATGAAAGTAATTCAATTTCTGCCACAGTGGTAGCTGATTTGTGTTTTTTTCCCTTGTTTTTGTCCATTTTGTTTTCAGCGGGTGTCCGAATGATCTACCCAGCATGCTTTGTGCTAGTCCCTCAGTCAGACATTCCTGCTCCTAGCTCTGTGGGAGCTTCTCACTGTTCAGCTTCTTGCTTGGGTATCCATCAAGTGCCTGCTTCCACAAGAGATCCTGCTATGTCTTCAGTTACTCTCACTCCACCTACATCTCCTGAGGAAGTCCAAACAGGTATTAATTACACTAGCTGCTTCATCAATCAGCTCTGGCTACAAATCTGTTCTTTTGAGTACATCAGCACTTAGCAATTTTTATTTTGAAATTGTTAAAATTTACTAGAAAACTGAAAGTATAATGTAAAAAACTCATCTAAATTTATACTTAACTTTTCATGTTCTGTGTATGTATCCATTGTCTTCTCTGAACTGTTAGAGAAAAAGCTGCAGACTTGGCACCTTATGATTCCTACATATTCATTGCATTTTCAGAATTAAGACCATTCTCATACAGATGTACATAATACAAATACATGTGCACTCCCACACACATTTTGTGTATATGTGTTTGCCCATGATGCTGGTAATTAAACCCAGGACCTTATATATCTCTTATTCAAGATACCTTGTATATCTTTGCTCTCTGCATTTAAAGAAAAAAAAATTTTGACCTCAGAATGTCACTAGAATTACAAAATAGAGCAAAGATTCGAGGAGTTAACAAAAACTCCAACTTGTTACTTTCAGTTTGTTTTTACCTTTCTATAGCCTCTGGTTTTGTGTTTGTTTTCAGTTGATCCTCAGTCCGCACAGAAGTGGGTCAAATTTTCTTCAGTATCCGATGGCTTCAGCACTGACAGTACTAGCCATCATGGTGGGAAAATACCCAGAAAATTAGCAAATCATGTGGTGGATAGAGTCTGGCAAGAATGTAATATGAACAGATTACAGAACAAGTATGTATCTTTATTTCTATTTGCCCATCTATCTACCCACCCACCCACCTATCCATCCATCGGTCTATTTGTCTATCTTTCACTGTGTAACTTTGGCTATCCTGGCACTCAGTATATAGCCGAGGCTGGTCTATCAAATTCACAAATGCTTGTCCTCCCAAGTGCTGAGATTAAACGGATGTACCACCATGTTCAGTTGTATATTTATTTTGATATTTAAAACTTGCATGCTGCTTAATAGTATGGAATAAAAACAGAAAAATTAAATTTTAAAAATTAAAGATTAAGCTGGGTGGTAGTGGCACATGCATTTAATCCCAGCAATCAGGCAGCAGAGACAGAGGCATTCTCATCTTCTTTGTGTTTGATGCCAGCCTGGTTTACAAACTGAGTCCAGGACAGCCAGGGCTACACAGAAACCCTGTCTTGAAGAAAAACCAAAAAATAAAAATAAATAAATAAATAAAACTTAAAGCTGAAATTCAGTTTTAATAGAAATATACTAAGGAATTTGTAACTCACACTTCACTTCAGGAGGAAGTATTCTGCTACATCCAGCGGCCTGTGTGAGGAAGAGACTGCCGATAAAATAGGATGCTGGGACTTTGTTGAAGCCACACAAAGAACAAGCTGCAGTTGTTTGAGGTAAGTTTATTTCTAATTGGTGATGCTTATATGTATGCATATAATAATAATAATATTTGTTTTGGGTATTATGCAAATATGTTAGGATTTTTTTCCCCAAGGAGAAAATTGAGAAAAGATAGCCAACAATTTCAAGCTGATTAGAGAAGTACAGAGAATTTATGGCTTATTTTTTTCTTTATTTTTTTCAGATGTGGGCTATGTATCAACTATAGATATACTTTTGGTGGTTGTTTTGAGGCTCTTAACTACTGCTCTGGCTGACTTTGAACTTGAGATTTTCTTGTCTTAGCATCTAGAGTACTAGGATCACAGTTCTGGCCACCATCCTTGGGTCATACATCTCTGGAGGAACACATTCCTTACTTGCGTTATGTCTGAGAAATCTTCCCTGGGATTTTTATAGAAGAAATAATTTTCATAATTTTTAAAATAGTAAATACATTGTTGAGTTTCGTGTAGCAGGTTGTTGTTCTTGGGCAACTATCAGTGAGTTACTAAAATAAGATCAAGAATTACTGATCTTACAGGAGACTTGACCAAAATATCAGCTTTCTAATTAACTGCATTTCTGAAGGTTTGGTAGCAGAATGGTTTGACTTGGGATTCTTTGGGCAATTGAACTGATTTCATATTTTGAGACCTTTTGATAAAATTTGATTGTAAGGCTTTTGTCAAGTTTATTACTTTTTGGCGTATTAAAGGTAGATTATATGCTTTTACCACCACATAATAATAGTGGCTTTGGTATCTGTTACTGTACTTTGTGATTGGATATGTACCTATCCCTGTTTTCCCATGAAAATCATCTAAAGGAATGGAGTCCCTCCAAGTTGTGGCCAAGGTTGTAGGTTTTTTTGTTTTTGTTTTGGCTTTTATACATTAACTGGGTTTACTTGAATATATTGACAGACTCTTAAGTGTTGTGGTATGTTTCTATGTAGATTTAAGTTTTTACTTAGTTTTTTTGGGGGGTTGAGCCATCTAATTTTTGAAAGGCAACACTGTTGAAAACTTGTATCTGTTGGTAGATTAGAATAAGTATATGATACATTAACTAATATTTAACAGATTAAACTAGTTAACTACAATTGTTCTTGAACATAATTTAAGAACAGAATTGACAACTTTTGTTTACTTGGTTAAATGTAGTTCACTCCCTGTTTTGTTGTATGGCCTATGAGCTGAAAATGAAAGGGCCTAACTTGGTGGCACAGGCCTTTAATCCCAGGGGAGGCAGAGGCAGGCAGGTCTACAAAGCAAGTTGCAGGATAGCAAGGGCTGTTATACAGAGAAACTTTGTCTTGAAAAAAACAACTGAAAAAAAGAAACAAGTATTTCATTAAGTTTATGGTGTTTTATCTGTGTGTATGCACATCTTGTGCCTGTATTGGTCTGGGAGGTGAAAGGAGTATGTAGGATCCTCTGGGACTAGAGTCAGAGACACCTGTGAGGCACTGTGTTGGTGTGGGGATCAAACCTGGGTTCTCTAGAAGAGCAACCCCCGCTTATAACCAGTGAAGTATTGTTCTAGCTTTTGGATTTTTTAGAGAGTTTGAAAAAGTTAAAAAAAGTATTTTGTGATACATGAGTTATGACATGCAAATTTTAGTGTATATAAATAAAAATTTATTGGAACATATCCATATCTCATTTTCATACTGTCTGTGATGCATTCACTTGGCAATGGCAGACAGAATTGACTAGTTATGTATCACTGTATGTGGGTATACATTTTGGGAAATTCTGGATCCTTAGGCAATGAGACCACTGGGGTGTGCGTGCGTGCGTGTGTGTGTGTGTGTGTGTGTGATGTGATGTGATGTGTTGTGTGTGTGTGTGTTTGTATACACACGAACAGCTGCAACTCTTACTGTCTAGTCTCATAGAAAAGAGGTTTCTTTGTCTATGTAGAGATTTTTATTGGGCAGCTTTTTTCGTTTATAATGTGCTTTTGTTTTAGTTCTCTTGAAATAATGGATTTCAGTAATTTTATTTGAAGTGATTTTAGAGGAAGACGCTAAGGAATGACATTAACATTTCAATTCTTGGCCTTAAGACAAAAGTTTGCTCTTCGAAAGTTACTTACTTTCACATTTTAAAGAAATTCCTCCTAGGTTTATAGAGATTTTCATATACTAAATTAGTAAATGTGATTTTCCATGTATTTCTATAGTTTAGTGTATTATGATATATATGTATGTGATTTATTCCTCATAGATTAGAAAGCCAGTATTATTTCTGGGATATTTTATATTTGTTGTGCTGGTGGATTGGTGGATTGGCACACACACATCTATTGATATTTAATTTAGGACAACAGCTTTCCTAGACTCAGAATGCATGAATGAACAAGCCTCTTGCTGAAACCTATACTCTAGTGGAAGTGATAATTTGCTTACAAAAATTCAGTTCTCTTTCTAAAAAATTTAAGAGTGATATGTACAAGTCAGAAAATAGGATAATGTGACTTTTAAACTCTTGTGACTTGAATTTACTCATTTCATACTCAGAAATTTGAGGCATCATATTTTACATATAAAGGGTTTTCTTGTGCTTGTACTGATCTGAAAACTGTCTTCAGAATTGTTATTATCAAGGAGAAAATTTTTTAATTGCATCTTTTTGTTGGTAAGGGGGATTAGTAAGAGTAATAGGAAAAACTCTGAAAGAGATCACTTTGTCATACCATGAAGGTGACACATCCTTTAGGAAGACTTACCCACTTGTTTTTAGTATGGAATTATTGTTAGAATAATTCTCTGTAAAGACGCCTTACATTTTGGAAAGGTCTATATAGAACAATAGGACGGGGACTTTAATGTCAACAATTTAAAGAGCTACTTCTAGTAATATTTGTAAGTCCTAATTAGTAGTTTCTTTCTTTCTTTTTTTTTCAAAGATTCATTTATTTATTTTATGTATATGCGTACATTGTAGTTATCTTCAGACACACCAGAAGAAGGCATTGGATCACATTGCAGATGGTTGTGAACCACCATGTGGTTGCTGGGAATTAAACTCAGGACCTTTGGAAGAACAATCAGTGCTCTTAACCATTGAGCCATCTCTCCAGCCTGTAGTTTCTTATTCACATAACAAAGTAAAGAAATACGGCTGTTTACTGTTCCTGTTTCATATACATAAAGTATAGCCATGTATTTCACTTCGTCAATGGAGATCCTGTTCTCCCTACCCCCACCCCCGTCCCCCATGTCCTCCAAGGTTTTCTCTATGTAGTTCCTGTCTTGGAATGCTCTGTAGACCAAGCTGGCCCTGAAAGCTGGCCCTGAACTTGGACGCCTGCCTCCTGAGTACTGGAATTAAAGGCATGTGCCACCACACCCCGCTTGGATATCACTATTATTGCCTTGTAGGAAGTAGATTCTCAAAATTTATGTCAGTTCTCATTTATACTTAAGCGTTACTACTGCTAGAGCTTAAGGATGTGACTCATTGGTAGAATATTTGCCTGGCATGGAGAAGAGATGGTTTGATCTCCAGCTCCTAGAGAAACAATAAATGAACTCCAAAGTGGTTTTATTTATGTGAGCCTAACTTTAGATACATTTTAAAGTACTACTTAATAAAAAAATAATTCACTTTAGATACATTTTAAACCACTGCTTCATTAGAAAAAAATCAGGAAACCTAATATACATCTACATGAACAAAGTATTTTTTTTAAAAGTTAGATTAATTAATTTATGTGTTGTGAGTGTTTTGCCTGCATGTGTGTTTGTACCATGCATGTACCTGGTACCAGTAGAGGTCAGAAGAGGGTATCTGGTATCACTGAAACTGGAATTCCAAACTAGGAGTGCCCTATGAGCACTTGAAAATTGAACCTTGGTCCTTTGCAAGGACATTAAGTGATCTTAATGAATTACTAAGCTTTATTAATTATTTCCATAAACTTTTTTTGAAAGATAAATTATTTAGATTCTATTTTGATTGAATTTTTTATTTTTTGGGATGTGTGTGAGATAGGGTCTCTGTGTAGCCCTGGCTCTCCTGGAGCTTGTTTCACACACCAGGCTGGCCTTGAATTCACAGAGATCCACTGACCTCTGCCTCCTCTCAAGCCCTGGGATTAAAGGTGCCCATCACCATGCCCTAAGTCAGTGTAGTGTAGAAGCTAAAGCTACTTTAATAAAACTGATTCCATTAATGATTGGAATGATGTTTTACATAATAGGATTTTATATCATCAAGTATTCGTCATTTGGAAGACAGTGGTTGGCTGAGTTATGCAAATTTAAATGTTGGAATATTTTGTTATATTTAATAATAAAAAATGTATTTATGTCACCAGTGGCCTAATGTAACTTTCCAAATTTTTAAATGTTACTCAAAAGCTCAAATTTATCAGTTGTTCTTAATTAAAATGGCAAACTCGCTGTGTTTTAAAAGAACCTTATTAAGCAATTTTATCAAATAATGAAAAAATGGATAATTATGGTTTATCAAAGATTATTTTCCTATTTTGCATGTGACAAGATTTTGTTAAATGGCCACAGGTTAGTCTAGATCTCATGAAGCTGGTGGCTGGCCTCATGCTGATGGTTATTCTGCCATATTCTCCAAGTTCTGGGTTGTGGTATTCAGTGCCACCATAGTCAACTCAGTGATTTGTTTTTCAAATAAAAGTGTTATTCCATGAAGAAAAAAACAGCTAGTTTAGCTTTGACCTCAAGTAACAATGTAAGTAATTTTCCTCAAAGCAATCATTAACCTTAATTGTGTAGCAGAGAGGCTGCATATGGACCCATTTCTTCATACAGAAAATGGAAAGCAGTCCAAGTATATAAAGCCGCTGAAGTTTAATAAAATGTGATCCTCCCCTCGGTTTTTGTAGGAAAAAAAAAAGAGAAAAACTGAGTTTAAAGTAAAATTGGCTTTAAACATATCCTAAATTGATAGAGTGCATATCTAGCATACTGTACCAGCTCTGGGTTCAAACCTCTGTACATCATAAAACTCAGAAAACACAAATCAAGAAATGCCTGTGTATCTGGTAGCGAAGACAAGCGCTCTCACCGCTAGCACATTTGGTACTGTTCAAGGGTCTGACTGCTGCTGGTCTTGTTCCATCACTGTGTCAGTATAATGGGAAAGGCAATAATGTTCTGCTATGAAAATCATTTTAACTGGGTGTGATGCCACATATTTATAATGTCACCAGGCAAGAAATCCTGTCTCAAAAAATCTTTTAAATTAAAAGTTTTAATCTCTACAACAGGCAAGTATTTGAGTAACTAAGAGATGAATGATACTGTCATTATTTTTATGCTAAATTATTCTATTGTTTCTTTTGGAGGTGTCTGTGTTACTTTTACCTATCTTTATCTTCTCTTAATTAGGCTGCCATAGAGGTTTGGCATTCTATGTTTGTTCTTGAGTCCTATGGTACAGTAGTATATGCTGTTAATTACTGAACCCTATTTTTCAGCATCTAGGTCATGTTCTTGGAGCCACATACAAGGCATTTTTAAAAAAAATTATTTATTTTTATTTTATGCACATTGGTATTCTGCCTGCATGTATATCTGTGTAAGGGTGTTGGTTTCCCTGGAACTGGAATTACAGATAGTTGCTCTTAACCACTGAGCCATCTCTCCAGCACAATACAGGACATTTTTATTATTGTAGTAGAAACTTGTCTTAGAGTCAGCATTTTTGGCAAGAGTACTTCATAGACGATGGTTTTGTAATATGCCACATGAGAAGAGACATGGGGTCTGGTTACCCTTCTTCTAAGAATGTTTAATATTTTTAACTAGTTGTAGTGGCCCATGCCTTTAACCCCAGTACTTGGAGGCCACCCTGGTGTACAGACAGTTCCAGGACTGACAGCCATGGCTGCATAGAGACCCTATCTCAAAAAAAAAAAAAGTTTAACTTTGACTACAAGTTGATACTTTGACCTTTGCACTGAAGTTTCTATCAACTACAAATACAGTTTTGTTCTCTTGAGATCTTTGATTTCTTTTTTTTTCTAAAAGATTTATTTTTATTATTTTTAATTATGTGTCTTGAGTGTATGTGCCCATTAGTGTGGGTACCTGAGGAGGGCGGAGGCCTAGGATTCCCTGGAGCTAGAAGAGTTCCAGGCAATTCTGAGCTACCTAATAAAGGTGAAGGAGGTCTCAACCACTGAGCCATCTCTCCAGCCTAAGATCTTTTATTTCTTTTCTTGCCTTGCTGTGTTGGATAACTTTTTATTTAAATATTAAGCAATAGTGCATATTACTTGGTTATTAGTAATAGTTCCTTTGTTTTCTCATTTACTCTGTTAATGTAAAGAATAATACTGATTTATTTTCATTTCTTTTCTATTGCCATACCTTAAATTTTTAGCTAGGATAAACCCCATTTGCTTTATGATGAATGTTTTATACTTTGCTGGGTTGACTTGTTCCTAATTATGTTAATTTTTTGCTTCTGTGAATGATGTGCACTTCTGTTCTTGAAGAATATTGGTCTATGATTTTCGTACATTGTCTTTGATTTTGCTGTTTGGGTAATGGTGAATTTGGTTTTTCTGTGTCCTTCGGATATTGGTCATGTTTCCTTTGATAGTATCCAGTGAGATGTCCCAGACCTTGTGTGAAAGAACTATTCAGAGTGTTCTTTATCAGAAACTTCTGTGGAAATAAAACTGGTTGCCATTTTTAAAAACCGTTTTGATTTATTACACTTGTGTATTGGGGGTGGGCATGCACACGCAGCAGTGAGAATGTGGAGATCTGAAGACAGCCTGTAGGAATTGATTCTTGCCTTCCCTGTGGCTTTTCAGAATTGACTCAAGTGGTTAGCCTGTGCTAATGTTCTGTTGTAGATTTGATTTAGCTAACAAGGCTCCCAGAATTAAAGAAAATATACTACTGAATTTAAAATTTCATATTCAACTCTTTATGAAGTAATTTCTTTGTGTAAAAAGAAATTTGAAAATACATATATATCTTAGCCCTAACAAAATTATTAGATTTTAAGATATGGTTTAAGTCCTTCAGTTCAGAAATCCTTCATGGATGAAGAACAGGTTGTTTTAAGCATTTCTTTTCCTTTTCTAGTTAAGTGATTTCTCCTGCAGTGCCAAATACTGGGAGAACCTAGGTAGACCCATCTGTCAGTCAATTCTAGCACCTTTTAGACTAATCAGTTACTATAGTATTGTAATTAATGACTAAGCTTGGGCAAGCCATTCTTAATAGTTACTAAGTCTGAAAAACCAGGTATATTTACAAATGAAGAAATTTCAAATTTCCTTATACTTTTTATCTTAACTAGATTCATCGAGAAGCCAAGATAGTAAGATGATGTAAGTTAGCTAGCTATTTGATCCCAGAGCTATTAAGTGAATGTGAGTTGATTTAAAATTCTTTTAGAAGACAATATGTGCATGAGTGTTTTGTCTGCATATATGTATGTGTACCATATGTATGCCTGGTGCCTGAAGAGGTTAGAAGAAGGTTCCTTGGAACTGTAGTTAAATATGGTTGTGAGTTACCACATGAGTGCTGTGAATTGAACCAGAGTCCTTTGCAAGAGCCAGTGCTCCTTAACCATCACACCATCTCTCCTGTTCTGCACATGGGCTTTATGAATTGTTCTGTACAAGCGATTTGTAAATTCAAATCATCATATTTTTAGAGTTGCATATGAAAAACCAATGACCTTACTGTCTCAAAATCTTACTTTATATATTTTGTCTAATAGTTGTATATTAACATAAATAACCTAAATTTTTTTTTTTTAACTTTTCAGGCATAAAAGTCTCAAGACAAGAAATACTGGGCAACAAGGACAGGCACCATCTTTAGGGCAGCAACAGCAAGTACTTCCTAAGCACAAGACCAATGAGAAGCAAGACAAGAGTGAGAAGCCACAGAAGCGCCCCTTGACTCCCTTTCACCATCGTGTATCAGTTAGTGATGAGATTGGCATGGACACAGATTCAGCCAGCCAAAGACTTGTGATCTCTGCTGCAGATAGTCAAGTGAGGTTTTCAAACATCCGAACTAATGATGTAGCAAAGACTCCTCAGATGCATGGCACTGAACTGGCAAATTCACCTCAGCCTCCCCCACTTAGTCCTCATCCTTGTGATGTGGTTGATGAAGGAGTGACTAAAACACCTTCAACTCCGCAGAGTCAACATTTTTATCAAATGCCAACACCGGATCCCTTGGTTCCTACCAAACCAATGGAAGATAGGATAGACAGTTTGTCCCAGTCTTTCCCACCTCCATTTCAGGAAGCTGTAGAACCTACCGTGTATGTTGGTACAGCAGTAAGCTTGGAAGAAGATGAAGCTAATGTAGCCTGGAAGTATTACAAAGTCCCAAAGAAAAAAGATGTAGAATTTTTACCACCTCAACTTCCAAATGATAAATTCAAGGATGATCCAGTTGGACCTTTTGGACAGGAAAGTGTAACATCAGTTACAGAGTATGTATTTTTTGTTTTTAATAGTCACTACTATCAAGAGTAAAAAGTGATGTAAGTTCTTAATGCTGGGATGCTAGGCTTGGTTATAGGATAGGATTTATAAAAACAGATATTCTTGGTATTTGAATAATTTCTTTAATCTCTGAAGAAACCTTTTTATTATTAAACATTTAGCCACAAAAATGTAGAGAAAATAATGTGTCAAAACTTCAGTGTCTGTCACCTAACTAAGGGGGTTGCCTATGACAGGATCCATCTATTCTTCTAGTTCTTCTTTCACTGGCCTGAATTTAGCACTTATTTCTACACATGCCTTAAGACATACTTAGTTAATTTGTAGAATTGCTTTGTTGATCTTCTGTTATTAGTGGATCTGCTATAGTATGTCTACTTTTAGATGGTTTTTCTTAGCAACAAATTAGGTAGCAGTGAATTGGGGAGGGTGGATACACATTTGCTTGTATAGAATTTCTTTAGGAAGCACTTGTGAAAGAGGAATTGTCACATCTTGAGATGTATCCTTTTTCAATGAAAGGTTTTAGAGCCAGTTTGCTCTTCAAACAACTGGCCTACAGTTTGTACCATCATAAGCCAGTAGACCATGAAAATAC
Source organism: Mus musculus (assembly GCF_000001635.26). Lineage (NCBI taxonomy): Eukaryota > Metazoa > Chordata > Mammalia > Rodentia > Muridae > Mus > Mus musculus. The sequence continues at coordinate 86,318,736 of NC_000077.6, read as the reverse complement.
TGTTGGTTTTCATTTTTATCAGACCTTGGCAGAAGACTATTTTAACTGCATGAAGAATGGCAAGGCATTATTTTGATGCATGTTTGTAGATTTCTAGTAATATTAAACATCATTTAAAATTTTCGTTGAACGATTAGTGTTCTTCATCTGTGAATTACCTGCCTAAACTTGAAGGTTTCCCTTTCTTACTTTATTCTTCCCATATTTTTGGTCCTAGTCCTGTACTACTAAATGTAATATAGATAGCTCTCTATATCTAGTTTGCCAACTTTGTTCACTTAATATGTGGCAAACTTTTGGCAGAATGTGGCTTTCTTTTGGGTTTTCCTTTCCTTTATATATTGCTTGGAATACAATCTTAGCCTACCCAATAAGGCCTTTTTATTTTTAATGTGTAAATTTTTCTAATAGTGTAAATCAACCAGCAAAACACCTTTATAGACAATTTTTTTGGGGGGGGGGGGTTGGTTTTTCGAGACAGGTTTTCTCTGTATAGCCCTGGCTGTCCTGGAACTCACTTTGTAGACCAGGCTGGCTGGCCTCAAACTCAGAAATCCACCTGCCTCTGCCTTCCAAATGCTGGGATTAAAGGCATGCGCCACTACCACCCGGCCTTTATAGACAATTTATTATGAGTATGGATATTTTGCCTGCATATTTGTGTGTGACTCTGATGACATCAGAGCCCAGAGGAGGCTGTTGCATCTCCTGAAGTTGCAGACAGTTGTGAGCCACCATGTGTGTGATGCTGGGGATTGAACTCCTGTGCTCTGAAAGAGCAGCTAGTGTTTTTAACCATTGGCATCCCACTGTTAGTCTTTTTTTTTTTTTTTTAATTTATTTATTTATTATATGTAAGTACACTGTAGCTGTCCTCAGACACTCCAGAAGAAGGAGTCAGATCTCATTACAGATGGTTGTGAGCCACCATGTGGTTGCTGGGATTTGAACTCCTGACCTTCGGAAGAACAGTCAGGTGCTCTTACCCACTGAGCCATCTCACCAGCCCCCACTGTTAGTCTTAATGTCACATGATGTATTAGATTTTATTAGTTGCTTAAGATTGTATACATCCTCCCTTTTTTGTGTGTGTGTTTCCTGTAGTCCTGGGCATCCAGTTCAGTTCTGGGTGAATGCCAGGCAAGTAGTCTTGTTACTGAGCAATACTCCCAAGTGCTTGGTGGCTTTTGTTTTAGTTTTGCTTTGTGTGCATGGAACATTTCAGCCTACAGCACATGCATGCCTACTACCCTCAGAAACCTTTGGAACCTAAGGTTGTGAACCTCTATGTGGGTACTGGCAGTTGACTACTGTTGCTCTGTAACCCTGGGAAGTGGGAGCAGCTCCTAGAGCTGGATTCACAGTCAGGAAAGAATGGTTCATTTCTTCCTTGTGGTCTTGGGTGCTCTATAGAGTCAGAGAAACTTATCTAGTAACAAACTGTAGAAGCAGTACCTGGAAGTGTAGTCTTTTTAAGACGTTAAGTACAAAGGAATGTGTTTCCTTATGCCATTTGCATACCATTATGTCATCATCCTTTGTCAGTAGCTCCTCACCACAGCCTTTCTCTGTGCTGTCCATCTCTGACTGGTTCCCTTTCTTTGGATAGTAGCCTTTCATTGTTTTTGTTTTTTAAGTCATGTATTTCATTACTCTTTTTTAATCTTTTCTTCCCTTAAGATCTCTTTCTCACCTCATGATCTTTTTATGACCTTCATGACCTACACACACATACACATATACCTGTGTATATGTTTACACACACACACACTCACACACACACACACACACACACATTCCATATGTAAGAAAAATAGCTCATCCCCTTTCTGAGTCTGGCTTATTTTGCCTAACATAATGATTTCTAGTTCTACCCATTTTTCTGCAAATGTCATTTCATTTTCTTTAATGGGTGCATAAAATTTCATTATGTTTGTACCATACTTTATTCATTGATGGATGTGTAAGCTGCCATCATTCGCTGGCTTTTGTTTAATAATGAGTCTGCTATAAACACACTTGGGTGAGTATCTTGATGGATCATATATGGTCGATCTCTACTTTTAGTTTTTTTGAAGAAACTTTATGAGATTTCCATCATGCTTATACTAGAAGCAAGGAAGTGTTTGTTTCCCCATATCCTTGCCAGCGTTTGTTGTCCCTCCCCACAGTTTTTGGATAGCCATTCTGACTAGGGTGAGATAGGATCTTGAATTTGCATTCCTGAACTGCTAAGCAACATTCACCCTATCTTCTACTTGCTTTCTGATTTAGCCACAATATCTTCTTTTGCCTCTGCCTCCCGAGTGCTGGGCTTAAAGGCGTGCACCACTACGCCCGGCTAATATCTTCTTTAAAAAACAAAAACAAAAGAAAGGCCAGGCTCATGCCTTATGGTTTTTCAGATTACATTAGAGAAGCAGAGAACCATTTACTTTTTAATCATTTAGTGTTGCTTGAGAGTTGTTGGAAAGTTTTCTGATTATTCTGTCCAAGCTATGGTCTGTCTTCATTCTGCCAAATCACTGCCTCTCTTATATAGTGTTTTTTAAAATTGGTTGGTTACATTTTTATGTCTGAAATTATGCGTTTATTAGTGGAGGCTGTTCCTTGTTAAAATGTAAGCTCTACAAGGGCAAGTGCTCTTGTTTACTGCTCTACTTCTCTTAACACAAGAACATACATGGTATACAGGCAGGCTTACACCTAGAGTAGTCCTGTGCATATTGTAGAGATCCCACAGATGTTTGGATGAATTGGATGACAGTATGGCTAGACACTTTACTATTCTACAACTTTTTTTTCTTTCCAGGTTCGATTTTCTTACTTACTGTAGAAATGTAGTGATATGAATATTTTTACATTAGAAAACTTTAGGAATGAGTTTTTATGGGCACATTATGTTCTTAAGTTCTAAGAATTCTGGCCATAGCTTTAAACACATGTATTGGTTGCTTAAGCTTATAACGTTTAATCTCAGACTCTGTTAAAACAATTACTTCACATTTTCCTCATTGAATACAAATGAGAAGAAGCGTAGAGTAGAGTCACAGCGTGCCCAGTAGACTGGTACTGTGTCATGGCTCTGTGAGTTTAGGACAGAACAGATTTCTGCTTCTGCCTACTTCTGGCCTCCCATGCCCCTCTGTCATAGAAAAGGGAAAGACAAACAATCAAACTTGAATAAAATGTTTGCTGTTAGTTTTATTTAAGCAAATTTAATTTTTTATTTTGTGGAATTGTATGTCTTTTTTTGTTGTTGTTATACCAGATAGGAAACTATATTCTGTCAGAATTCTTTAGTACTAAGCCTTATTGTTGTAGCACAATGATAGATGTCACATAAAGTTACATAACAGGTTTTGTTTCTCTGTTATCTCAGAAGCATTTATGAAATATAATAGTTTCGTACTTGGTAGGTTAGAAATAAGAGCAAGGGGCTGGAGAGATCGCTCAGTGGTTAAGAGCACTGACTGCTCTTCTGAAAATCCTGAGTTAAAATCCCAGCAACCACATGGTGGCTCACAACCATCTGTAATGAGATCTGATGCCCTCTTCTGGTACATCTGAAGACAGCTACAGTGTACTTCGATATAATAATAAATAAATCTTTAAAAAAAAGAAAAAAGAAATAAGAGCAAGAGATTGGTGTTTGTTGCCTTGTGGTTCCCTCCTTTTCCCTGGAATCACTGGAATGGCAGGAATTCTCAGGTGACACTGGTCAGTGTCCACTTTTAGTTGTCAGAGCTCAAGGTGTGTTCCTGACATCTGGTAGGTTGATATTAGTGATGCTACTAAGTGGCTTTTAAGTGTACGTGGTAGTATCCCACAACAAAAAAATTACGCCGCACAAAGAAAGGGCTGTGTTATCTTAATGTGTCTTAAAAGATCCTTTATTATAAAAAGCTTGCAAATAGAAAGCCACATACCAAAGTTACAATGGGCTTTAAAGTCTGTATAACTTAATGAACTTAATATAGTTAAAATTAGCGTAAAATATATTTGATAATGTGGCTTTTAAAGAAATTTGACCCCTAAAACTATTAGCAAATTAAATGGGCCAAATGTATGTAATAATTAGGTTCTTTAGAGTTGTACTATTTGGTTGGGCAGTGGTGGGACATACCTTTAATCCCAGCATTCTGGAGGCAGAGGCACATGAATCACACACAAATCTCTGAATATGAGGCCAGCAGAGTGAGTTCTAGGACAGCCGCTTCATAATGAAATCCTGTCTTGGAAAAACAAAACAAAAAACGAGGAGCGGGGAGTGTTTGTGTGTGTGTGTTTGAGAGAGAGAGAGTGTGTGAGTGAGAGAGAGTGAGAGTTAGTTGTACTATTTTAGTTCCCCAAACCACTTGTGAAATAATTGACTTGGTCATTGATGTCCCCCCTTCCCCTTTTCCCCTTTCCCCCTTCCTTCTCTCATTTATTTATTTATTTATTTATTTATTTATTTATTTATTTATTTATTTTTGAGACAGGGTTTCTTTATGTAGCTGGTGTTCCTGGAACTCACTCTGTAGACCAGGCTGGCCTCAAATTCAGAGATCCACCTGCCTCTGCCTCTCAAGTGCTGGTATTAAAGGTGTACTCCTCTACCACCTTGCAGTTTTGACATGTTTTTAAACAGCTTAAGGCTGCAAATTATTTGCCTTTACTAGGGAATTAGGAACAAGAAGAATGGGAAGAAATATGGACATTATAGATGAAGTTGTTTCTCTAAATAGAAGTGCCTTGAAACAACTGATAACATTTAAAAAGTAAGGTCTTTGTGAATAGTTAAGCTCTGGCTAAATAATGACATCCTTATAAAAGAAGGGGAAATATGTATATAGTGATAGAAGAGAGTCTATAGATACATTATAAACTTTAGATCTTCGGTATATGGTATGTGTATGCATACATGATCTTTGGTCATTAATTAGATGATATAAGCAGTACCTGTTTTCCTGGAGAGGGATCAGCATACTCTTGATCTGTCCTTCTGTCCTTATGACTTTATAGCTATGTGAATATAAGACATGGACACTGTAAAAATATGTCTTTAGAAATGTGAAATACCAGCAATTTGTACATATGTTAATAAACAGGTGAGGCATAGATGGTACAGGGAAGGAATGCATTAGAAGAATTATTTTCATTATGAGTGTTGCCTTTTGTAGGTCTGTACCTTCAAGGATAATTGTCAGTTTGAGAAACTTAAAATTTGTGTTTCCATTGGTGTAAAGAAATGATGTTTACTGTTGATGCTTCAATGTGGCACTATGCCCCGTAGGTGGGCGGATACACCAGAGCCATGGATGAGCTCAGTTGGAAGGAAGGGTGCTTTCTTGGTGGTGTGCTTGAAGCTAGGTCTCTCTGAGACTGCAGTTGCAGGTGATTGTGAGCTTCCTGTGGGTGCTGAGGATCAAACCCATAACCTGTGGGAAGCAGGCTTACGCTGCAGTGCTTTTAACAGCTGAATCAGTACTTGAGCCCCAGTATTCTACAGTTTTAGTAGTTTTGGCTGCTTCACTAGTACAGAATAATATAGTTAATTATTTCTCCGTAAAACTGCATTCTTAAACTTTCATGCATAGTACTTTGTGAGAGCTTTTTCATGAGCTATGCTGAATTATGATTCCTTTTCTAATCTGTTGTTGTTTTGTTTTGTTTTTTTGGGGGGGGGAAAGAGGTTCGAGGCAGGGTTTCTCTGTAGCTCTGGCTGTCCTGGAACTCACTCTGTAGACCAGGCTGTCCTCGAACTCAGAAATCGCCTCCCGAGTGCTGGGATTAAAGGTGTTCTCCACCACTGCCCGGCATAATTTACTAGGAGAAAGGGAAAGTTGGGGATATATAGCAGTATAGCATATCCCATATGCAAGGTGTATACATCTGTGATGAATATCTTTATCTTTTTCCTGGTCATTTTCAATTTGTTAGTTATGATTGAAACTGTTTTAGAATAGAGACTAATGACTTTTTAAATTGTGTAGGTTATTTAGTTTGTGGTTTTTTTTTTTGAGACAAGGAAAGTCTTGGTACTTTTGAACCTGCCTGCCTCTTGCCTTTTTTTGCCTCTTGTTTCCTGAGTGCTAGTATTATGTGTATGCTCTACCACCTCTGGCCTAGAGATTTAAAAGTTAAAGATAGCCCTTGTGCAGTGCACATTTTTTATTCCAGTAATCTCTTTAATTCAAGTTTAAACACAGCCTGGTCTACATTGCAAGTTCCAGAACATAGAGGGACCCTGGGCTACATAGAGGGACCCTGGCTCAAAACAAACTAACAAACCCAAAAATTTAAAGATAGAAAAATTCATGCCAAGAAACATGGTTGTTTTGATATTTTAAAAAGGGATTTAGCATGTTTCAATGTAATATGTAGATGCCTAAAAACAATCTATTTTTATTTAGATGGTGTTTCTAAACCCTGAGCAAAGACAGCTTGCTTGAGCCTAGCTCTTCACATTTTCTTCTACAGTTAGGATACATTAGGATTTTAAAATTATAGTCATCAGAAGAATCCTTGTGTTATAGTAAATCTACCAGATATTTATTGTATGTATATAGTTATAAAATGCATTATTTGATCTCCGAAAATAGTAGTTTTGATTGTTTCATAGAAAGAAGCCTGTGATGAAATAAACTTGTTTTCATGTCACTGTACTCAAGCCTTTTAAGAATTCTGTTTGCTATTTTAATGCAATAAAATTATACTTTTGACAGCTCAAGGAATATTTCTGAATATGGAGATGGTACGAGGGCTAGTACCATTTAAAGAAAGTGGGAGGATTTTGAGCTATTCAGTTCTTCTGTTTTTAACATTTCCTCCTTAGTTTATCTCCTATAATTGTTAATGCATATTGTCAAACCTTTTCTGGAAGAATTCTTTTGAATAAACACTTAAAGTTTTATGTGAGTACATATCAAGAGAGTGTGCTGTTATCTTAGTGAGAGGAAGGAGATGCAATTAATGAAAACTATACAGGCAATTTATTTCCTAGTTTGGGCTTTTCAATGCTTCCTGTCATTATTGTACCTGAACTTACAGTTTGTATTTAGTTTTGTATCTAATTGAAATTACCTTTGTAGTTAGTAATTTAATTTGGCTCTATGTGAAAGTTCCTTTTGGGAAAGGACAGGTATTATTTATATTTAGAAAATCTTCTGTGTACTGTATATTTGGATAGAGACATGATAATTTGTTTGAATCTGGCACTTTAAAAATTTTACTTTTACTAAGATTTTAATATAGAATGTATAATGTTATTTTACATCAACTTTATTGTGACTTGCTATTAATGAGTACATTTGAAATTTTTGCATATGCCAACGTCTCCAAGATCACTTGAATAAAACAAGAAAACATTGTCTTTTGGCAGTGGACTTGGTTTACTCTTCTTTACTCATAGCAGAGCTCTGTGCAGTATGTTCACTCCTTTTAATGATGTTACTGCACAACAGTTTAATAATTATGTATTTAAATAATGTGGCAGTCTTTTTGCTTCTGTCAAAGGATGGCTTGGTAAGAAAGAGAAGATTTGTTAACTCTCACTGTGCCATTCAGTCTAAGTGCAGGGTATTTTGTTATCCTTTACCGTCTGGGTAGGTATTAGAAGACGAATAGTTTAGCACTTAAGTTTTAATTTTTATCTTTGCCACTAAATGACCTTGGCGCACAAACTATTTGTTGTTACATAATTCTAATCACTTAGTGACCACCCTTTATATCCATTATAGAAAGTTATTTTTACTAAAAAGGGGCATAACAAATTAAATACTGTTAAAAATATTCATATTAGCATATTCAACAGTTTTTAGCAAAGTTATTCAAGGTCGAATGTGATGAAGTAGAGTTACTTTTCAGATACAAATGTTCATCTGTTTATAGAAAGAACTATCTTAATGAGTAATTAGTATATTTCATTGACAGTTGTGCCACAAGTGTGTTTTTATGAAACTGTAGACTTGGAATGTTAGATTTGGGGATTTGTCTAGTATCTTTAGAATAGTAGTAATTGCTTGAGCATCTGATAAAACATTCAGGAAACACTGGCTTTTATTTTGATAGACTCTGTTTCACTCCATAGGGAACCGAGTGGAGGCAGTGCTAGGTATTAATAATAGATTGAAGTTTGAGGCCATTCATACAACTTACAGTCTGGGCAGTAACTTCCTGCTCCAAACTCTACATAAGTCTTGTTTAAGTGTTGAGAGGAGATGGTGAGTGGCATCAGTCTGTGGTTTTCCTTCGGTGTTTGTTGAGGGTGTATGTATTTAAGATGAGACCTCACTCTCTAGCTCAGTCTGACCAGAGGGCTGGGATCACCCGTGTGATCTTGGCGGCTCAGTGCTTTCTAATGTAGAAGAGTGGTTTACTTCACAGTACAAGATACTAATGCTAATTAGCTTAGTTTCGTGCTTTGTTTATATCTCATTTATTCTACATTAGTAACGACTGACCTTGTGTTTTAGCATTTCTTCAGTATTAGAGATGATTCAGTGAACCAAGACAAGACCTCCGCCTTTGTGGGGCTTCTATTCTAATGAGAGTTTGAAAGAGTAACGTATATAATATTTTGGAAGATAACTGCCCTCGGAGGGTTTGACTACAGTGCAGGGTAAGACAGTTTTAAATAGGTAGTCATAAGGTGCAGAGAAGTTGGCATTTAAACAAAGCACTGGAGGAAGTAAAGGAGATGGGTAGACAAACATTGCAAGCAAAAGGAAGAGTCAGGTGGTGTGTGTCCTTGTGAGGCACATCAAGGAAGCCCCTGGAAACAGAGAGGCTATGGAGAAGCATCAGGTGAAGTTGGAGAGGAGAGAAGAGTGAGATTGTGGGAGATTTGGCTTGGGTATTACAGACTTTGGTGCTGTATTCAAGTAGGTTTTGCAGGATGTTGAAAATGTTCTGACTAGAAGCCTGGCTGCCTTGTTCTGACAGGTTGACAACTTGAGATTTGTAAACCCGAGAGAAAAGGAATTTTAAAGTTTTAACGTACTTTATTCACCGAAGTTATGATTTTGTATTCACATTCTGGTCTAGCATATAAACAGTGAATATTGCAGTTCAGAAGTATGGGTCCTGAGGCTTCACAGAGCTTGCCCAGGGTCTTCTTGTGGCTCCTCCCATCGTTTAGCTTTAAAATCTGAGGCCTAGATTTCTTTGATATATTAGCTTCCTCTTGTTTATAACTTGAATTTCTCTGCTGTCCTTTCTGTGGTTTTGTGTGCCTTTGTTGTTTTCTTAGAGTATAAGTGGGAGCATACTTTTTTTTAAATCACTGTTTCCAACCAGGAGACTGGTAATATACAAATTAATCTTCCAGAGTAGCAGGAAGAAAACTGAGTTACTTTTTGACCTGTTGCTTTTATTTTGTTTTGTTGACCTCATTATTAATAGCAATAATGTTATTTTCATAAAGTAGAAACAAGGCCTTAAAATTTGAAGCTTAAAATGTATCTATTCTTTGCAATAAGAAAAGGAGAGTTATTTTCCTTGTACAGATTTTATGAGAGTATCTTGTCTTTGAAGATTCTTCTCAGTACCAGCTTTGGACAAGTCACCGTGCTTGAGAACATGAGAACAGGGCACATGATTAAAAGGCAGCTTGTTCTGGTGGAAGGACAATATGTGGAGACTTGGGTTTTAGTTTCATTTTTCTGTTGTTAAAATTGAGGTTATAATAAATCATATTACCTCAGTTTCATTTGTAAAATTAGAGATTATAGGGTAAATACTATGAGTAATTCTAAAAACGACACTTAAAGTTGTTTTAGAATTTTCAAGTGCTTGTTTGGATAACAAATACTAATTTTCTAACTGTGTTTTCTATGCAGGTTAATGGTGCAGTGTAAGAAGCCTTTAAAAGTTTCTGATGAAATAGTCCAGCAATATCAAATTAAAAATCAGTATCTTTCAGCAATAGCATCTGATACAGAACAAGAACCTAAAATTGATCCATATGCATTTGTTGAAGGAGATGAGGAATTCATTTTTACTGATAAAAAAGATAGACAAAATAGCGAGAGAGAAGCTGGGAAGAAACACAAGGTGAGTAGGAGAGATTCTGTCCTGTCAGTGTACACACTGCCGTGTACTGCACATTGGATGTCACCCTCAGCACTGCTTGCTTTGCTTTTAGTGGTTTTGGTTATTGAACCTGGGCACTCTGTCACTGAACTGTGTGCCCAGCCCCACTCATTTCTTCTTCTTCTTCTTCTTTTTTTTTTTTTTTTTTTTTTTAAGATTTATTTATTTTATTTATGAGTCCACTGTAGCTGTCTTCAGACATACCAGAAGAGGGCATCTGATCCCATTACAGATGGTTGTGAGCCACCATGTGGATGCTGGGAATTGAACTCAGGACTTCTGGAAGAAGAGCCTGTGCTCGTAACCTCCACTCTACCCAACTCACCCATTTATTCTTTTAGAATAGAAAGATTGATCATATGTATGTAGATATGTTTATGTGACGATGAGTAAATCAGTTGTGTGACACACTTTGACTTAGTTTCTGATGACGGAGTTGTATTTTAATAGTGGATGAATAGTATATTAACTTTGGTCAGAATTAGAACATTTAACTGCACTGTCTTGGTGCTAGGTTTAATAAAATGTGGGATATTTTTGAGTATGTGATTTAGCAAGATTACTTTCTTCTTAAAAGCAAAAACTTTATAAAGTATGGGTAATGAAACTATCATCTAGGGCTAGGCTAGTGAGATGACTGAGTGAGTAAAAACACCTACTGCCTAGCCTGATCCCTGCGCCTTACGTGATGGAGGGAGACATCTCCTTTAAGTTGTTCTTTGAGCTTCATACTCATGGTGTGGCATAGATACACACGCACACACACACACACACACACTGTAATTAAGATTATGCATATGATTAAAGTTTTAATATTAGGCAATAAATAACTTAAGAATTTGGCAGTAAATCTAAAATATAAGCATTGAAAACTAAATGTATTAAATGATCCAGTGTTTACTACAAAGCAGTTCATTTCACAGAGTTGTATCTAGCTGTACTATATGCCAGTTACTTAGTCTTATCTTTTTTTAAATATGAAACCAGTACTGTCTGGGAAGGGTATATCCACAATTTAAACTCAACACAGACTCGGGAAATCTATACTATGTCAAAAGTTCCAGTTTACACCATCAGCTATGATTTCTGTGGCAGATTCCTTAGCATCCCTGTGAATTAAATGATTGATTTGTAAGGTGAGACCGCTGATTGTTTACTTTAAGAATTAGTGATAGCTAAATGTAATGGCATACATGTTTAGTCCTAGCACTCAAGAGGCTGAGGCACATCTCCCTGAATCTGAGACTAGCCTGGTCTACATGACATGTTCCTGGCCAGGCAGAGATCCCGTCTCAAAACAAAAACCCCAAGTGAACCAAACTAAACAATAGAAAGAGTAACAAGCCCCATATAGTGGTGTGTGCTTTCTAGTCTAGTGTATGAGAGACTGAGGCAGGAACATGACAAATATGAGGGCAAGCTTGATACATTAAACCTTGTTTTATACGCAACTTCCTGACTCCAAAGCAACACAGGAATTGGTGGTAATGCATTTAGAACATTTATAAGAATGTTTGACACATAGCTACTCAAGAATTGATAGGTTTTTATTGTTGGTAAAATATATAGCACTGCCCAATCTATAACACTGTTTCAGGTGGAAGATGGGACATCTGCTGTCACAGTGTTATCACACGAAGAAGATGCTATGTCATTATTTAGTCCCTCTAAACAAGGTAAAACTTCTTTCTAATCATTCATTCCAGTGATGATTTGATTATGTGATTTAGGAAAAGCACCTATTGCTTAAAAGTCAAAGCTTTATGAAGGATGGGCAATGAAAATACTCATCTGGGGCTGGTGAGATGGCTCTTTGGGTAAAGACACGTACTGCCTAACCTCATGTGACACTGTTGGATTTTTAAATAATCCTTTTTGCACAGTATATTTCATGGTATGGTTAGATTTATTGTTTATCTTGTATTTGAAGAAGCAAGTTCAGATGATAGCATTTTCTTAGAAATTGAGATGTATATTTACTGATTTTTGGCTAAGACTAAGTATTATTGAGCATGGTGGTGCATGTCTTTAATCCCAGCACTCTGGAGACAGAGGAAGGCAGATCTCTTGAGTTCAAGCTATCCTGGTGTACAGAGTGAGTTCAGGACACCCAGAGCTACATAGAGAAAACCCTGTCTTGAAAACCCAAACCAACAAAGAAGAAGATCAAGTGTAAATTGTTGGAATGTTTTCCTTTTTTTTTTTTTTTTTTTTTTTAATAGCTAGAAATAGGTCTGTGTAGTGAGATAAGAGCCTAAGGTTTTCTGATCTGAAAACTCAATATTTAGGACTTTGGGGTAGATGATCTTTTATTTTAAGTTTCTTTTCTTGTAGTCCGACCTGATCTCATTCCTGAGCTCTTGAGCACCTGAGCCCCTGGGATTACAGGTGTGTGTACCTGGTCTGCAGAGCTCAGTTTTTAAATGAAGCTTAGAAAACTTTCTGATTCTTCTCATGGCTTGAATGTATCAGAGAACTTTTTCTTTTCTTCTACTTTTTGTTGTTGTTCTTTTAGCTTTGTTTTTCATTTTTTGGTGATGTGACCGCGTACAGCCTTTGCTGGCTTCTATGTAACACACGATCTGGTAGCGGCTGCACTGCATTGAATGTCTTTTCTCATGCCTCTGCTTCCCAAGTACTGGGATTGTACCATGTGCTCCATACCCAACCAAGGATTCTTTTCTGATGCTATTAGTTCAGCTTCTTGTTTTGTTTTGCTTTTTTTATTTGTTTTTTTGGAAGCAGTTTCTCTGTGTAACCCTGGCTGGCCTTGAACTCAGAGATCTGCCTCCTGGGATTAAAGGCGTGTGCTACCACTGCTTTGCAGTCGAGCATATTTATATGTTCAGACTGTAGAGCTATAGTAGTCAAGAGTCCTTTGAAAGTATCTGTGTGAAGAAGGTATCTAATTTTAAAAATTGATAGATAGATAAACATGATATAGCATATGTATATATATTTATGATGCATAGTTTGTTGCTTTCTGTGGATATTTTAGTGTGCTAATCAAGCTATTTAATACGTATCATTTCATATAAGTACTTTTTTTGGAATAAAAACACGAAGATTGGTTTTTTTTGTTATTACCAGACATTAAGCATACTATAAACGTTAGTATGTATCATTTACATTAAGCTTTTGAATAGGCACAGTTTATCTTTTGGTATGTGTTTTTGAAGGCAATATTTTGTTTTAATATTTTGAGAATAAAGAAATGAAAATAAGGAAAAAATTATGTAAAGAAGGAGCAGGTAGTCTTTCATAAGGCAGCTTAGTGGCTCTAAGTATTGGTGGGTGACATCTTAGATTCTTTGATGAAGGGGTCTTTATCAAATTTCTAGTGGCATGTTGCACAGAGATGAAGTAAAAAAAAAAAAAATCCTGGACTTTGTATTGAGGCTCAAAAGAATTTGGTACTGAGTAAACTCACCAAGGTGCTGAGCCAGGATTTTGGTATATGGCTGTAGTCACAGCACTCAGGAGTTGACAGAGGAGTTCATGAGTCTGAGATTAGTTGGTGCACACAGTAAGTGTCTTACTACCCCTCTCCTCAATAAAAAGTTGATTTTCAGCCATGTGATGGCACACACCTTTAATCTTTCGCAGCATCTGGGAAGCAGAGGCAGGCTCTTGAGTTCAAAGTCAGCCTGGTCTACAGAGTGAGTCTCAGGACAGCTGGGGCCACACAAAGAATCCTTGTCCCCTCCCCCATTGGTTTATTATATTGTTTGACTTCAAAATATACTCTACAGCTAATAGTAGTATAGCACTGGCATTAAGGAAAAAGGTCAAAGGCATAGGCCAGTAAAACAGGGGAGGGGCTAGACGTAAAGTAAACATGTAATGATAGTATAGTATGTTTTACTACATGTATCCCATATAAATTAGCCAAATCGGGGTATTTTGTACTTAGTTTATTAGGAGCCTTAAAGCCCCTCTTACCTAGTTTTTTTTTTTTTTAATTATTATATCATTATAGGTCAAAATTCTGAAGTACAATCACTCCTCTATGCTATAAGCAATAGAACCTATTCCTTCTATCCAATTCTATTTTGGTATCTATTTTGTATCCTCTATTTTCTCTCCTCTATTCTTCTCAACCACTAAGAGTTATACACACACACACACACACACACACACACACACATACACACACACACACACACACACACACAATAACGGAAAAAAACATACCAAGCCTTTAGACAAGTAGTGATACTCCATTATTATCTATAAATATTTCTTTTTTTTAACAGATACTTAACATGTATTCATCATACATAATTAGCTTGATATTCTGTGATTCTATCATCTTTATTACGATATTTACATGCAGCCTTATTTGCTTAAATAAATCCCATCTGTTTCAAAATGAAAAAGGCCTGGATAGATGGCTTAGCTTTTAAATTGTTTGCCGGACAAGCATGACAGTGCAAGTTGGGATCTTCAGTAGCCACATAAATGTCAGGCAAGTGTGATGGAGCCTGCCTGAAATTCTAGCATCGGAGAAGAGGAGCTAGGGAGTTCCCAGAGAAAGCTGGATAGCTGGACTCATTGAATCAGTGCGCTCTAGGTTCAAAGGAGAGACCATACTTAATGTATAAGTTAGGAAGCAACTAAGGCAGATGCCCCATGTCAACCTCTGGCTTCCACATTATGCATATAATGTGCGCAGGTACCTGTGAATCTGCATATATTCAATCACATCACATAACACACACAAAAAAGGAAAAGTATGTGTTTTTAAGTATCATTCTAATGGCATTTGTATTTTTATGACCTTTTCTACAGAGCTTAACTATGGTGTAGATTATGTAACTTTTGGAGCTTCCTCGGGAAGCTTTATTTATGAGAAAAGAATTTCAGATTTTAAATTAGTGACTAGAATAATCGTGTTGCATAGTTGTTGTGAACATTAGGTTTTCTCTCTTGTTTAGTTAAACAGAATACTACTTGGCTAATAGTTGAGTTTTCAGTTTATTTTTTTCTGATTGTCACATGTAGATGCTCCACGCCCTACAAATCATGCCCGTCCTCCATCAACCAGTTTGATTTATGACTCAGATTTGGCTGTGTCTTACACTGACCTTGATAACCTCTTCAATTCTGATGAAGATGAATTAACAGTAAGTATCCTACTAATGATTAGGATTAAGTTAAATTTCATTGATTTCATAACAGTTTGAGTTTTGGAAGTGATTTATGACTTTATTACTATGTTTTAGCTCTGAACAGTAGGAAATATTTTATAATAAAACACATTTGATTGATTTTTACTCTCATGTTAAAGTCACCTTGACATGGTTTCCTGTAAATCTTGATGTGGGTATGTTTGAAAGATAGATGATCAAGTTTCATAGTTCTACCATGTAATTTTTTTTTCTTCAGTCTTTAGAATGATTTTTCTGTTCTTTGATCCTGTAGTTTGAGAGGTGACTCTGGAATTGAATTAGAGAATGTTTAAGTAATTAACATTAGGACTTTATACCTTACCAATTTCATAAAAATGCTAGTTCTTAGCCGGGCGTGGTGGTGCACACCTTTAATCCCAGCACTCGGGAGGCAGAGGCAGGTGGATTTCTGAGTTTGAAGCCAGCCTGGTCTACAAAGTGAGTTCCAGGACAGCCAGGGCTACACAGAGAAACCCTGTCTCAAAAAACCAAAAAACCAAAAATGCTAGTTTTTCTCAAATTATTTGACCTTACTTCTGTTACTACGAGACATAGTCTTGAAAATGGTAAAGGAGAAACCAGAAAATACTACTTCATCGTTCACACCTGTTTTCAGAGAAAGTTGAAGATAAAAGTAAACACTTTAGGGCTGGCAAGATGGCTCAGTGGGTAAGAGCACTGACTGCTCTTCTGAGGGTCCTGAATTCAAATCCCAGCAACCACATAGTGGCTCACAACCATCCTTAATGAGATCTGATGCCCTCTTCTGGTGTGTCTAAAGACAGCTACAGTGTATAATACTGTATACGTATAATAAATAAATAAATAAATCTTTTTTTTAAAAAGTAAACACTTTAAATGATTTCCTAGAATGTCAGTCGTCTAGCAGTTAATTGGGTGCTACAGTGTCATGAAAGGGAGTCCTTTCCCATCTACTTAAAAGTAGTTTAGGACCTGACTGGCATATTTGGTGTTTGTTGTCTTATATAATATATCCTGTGAGGATATCTATTGCACATGTTTGAACATATGAAATCTATTACAGATATTGGTAAGTCAGATATAGCTCTATGTGAACATTCACTCTTTACCCTCCAGTGTAGTGTGTACTAGGGCACGCTTCACTAGGAAAAGAACTTTGAATATGGTCCATATAGACAGATCTTGTCTCTACTAACACCCAGACAGCAGCTGTGGCTTTTTGGAGGTAAAAAATTTGTCATGTGTGTGCTTTACTTACAAAGTGTTCAACATAAGACGTGGAACAAACGTTCCTTCTAAAAACATTGGTAAGAGCTGGATATGGTTGCACATGCCTTTAAACCCCGGTCTTGGGATAGGAGGCCAAAGTGTTGGGAGTTCAAACTCAGCTTTGTCTACATAAAAACAAGAAGCCTACTTAGGTTATATAAGGCTTTACCTATCTCAAAAAACAAACAATCCAATCCACCAAAAAATGTTGGTGGTGAGAGATGCTAAAACTTGGTTTGTTAGGAAGTTTCCCTGAACTTATGCTCAGTATTAGATCTGTAAAAATATTTTTGCTAGAATAACTTTATTAAACCAAGGTGAAAATTAAAGAATTAAGAGGAGTTATTAATTATTTAGGAAATCTTAATATCTTTTAAATTAAGGGACAGATTCTTTGAATATCTTTTGCTAAAAAAAGAATTGTGTTAATTTTACCTTTCTTGCCTTTTACTTGTTTATTGCTTATTTTCCTGAGGATGCCCTTTTCTCTGTTAATCCCAAGACTTACCAATGCACTCCAGTGATGGATCTACCTGTAAACTGTCTAGTATGATATTTAGCTCTGTCGTAGACTCAGAAAACCACTTTTGATGACCAGTACTTAATCCTTTAACTTACATATAAGCGAATAATACTGTGTGATCACTTTGGGTTTCACATTAATATGTTTTTCCCCCCATAGCCTGGATCTAAAAAGTCAGCAAGTGGATCAGATGATAAAGCCAGCTCCAAAGAATCAAAGACAGGAAATCTGGATCCGTTGTCCTGCATAAGTAAGCATCCCAAATCTGAGCTCCAGCTTGGCTTAAAAACTTAACTCCTTTCAAAACTCCTTCACTGTAAACAGACTCACCTCTTTTAGTTTGTTAACATGGGTGTTGTACTACACACAGGCACTGCAGACCTCCACAAAATGTACCCCACGCCACCCTCACTGGAACAGCACATTATGGGCTTCTCTCCAATGAATATGAATAACAAAGAATACGGTAGTGTGGACACAGCACCCGGAGGGACTGTCCTGGAAGGAAATAGCTCTAGTGTAGGAACGCAGTTCAGAATCGAGGTCGAGGAAGGATTCTGTAGCCCTAAACCGTCTGAAATTAAAGTAAGTATTTTCTAGAAAAGTCATTTCCTCCCTGTGTTTTCTTATAGGATTAATTGCTGTGTTTAAGAATTTTTTCACAGTTGATTTTAGTGTTATGGCTAATAAATATGAGGAGGGAATTGTGGGACCACTATGTAAAATGCATTCAAGAATAAAAACAGATAATATTTATACTTTTGTCCATTTAAAGAACAGGCTAGAGAAGATAGTCGCTTTGATTCTGTTTCTTTGTTTTTGTCCCTGGAATATAAGGCACTGAAAGTCCCCGTTCTTTATATTGTAGGATTTTTCTTATGTCTATAAGCCCGAAAATTGTCAAGTTCTAGTAGGATGTTCCATGTTTGCACCTTTAAAAACTCTACCAAGCCATTGTCTGCCTCCTATCAAATTGCCAGAAGAGTGTGTTTACCGGCAGAGCTGGACTGTTGGAAAATTGGACTTGCTTCCTTCAGGCCCTTCAATGCCATTCATCAAGGAGGGGTATGATTGATGATGTTATTATAATACTGATTGCTTGTGTGGGGTGTGTGTGCGCGAGCGTGTGTGTGAGCGTGTGTGTGAGTGCCCGTGTGTGTTAGAGGGCGGCACTGGAGACTCTGCATGAGTACGAGCCACATGTGTTGCCGTTTACTCACTTGAGACATGGTTTCTCATTGGATCTGAAACTTGGTGTTTTGTTGAAGCAGACTGACCAGCAGCTTCCTGGAATATGCCTGTCTTTGCCTCCCAAGTGCTGGATTATAGCTTGTTTAGTTAGTCATGCTCAGCTTTATCACATGGGATCTGAGAATCTGAACTCATGTCTTCAGCTTACACAGCAAGCACTTTTACCCATTGAGCCATTTCTGCAGCTCAGCTTTTGTTTTTCTTGAAGTAGCTGGTATGCTGGAAATAGAACATTGGTTTTGGAAATCCTAAGTAAATAAATTTAAAATGATTCTTGTTTATCATAATGATAATAGAGATGGATTAACTCTTTGAGACCATAGACCAGAAACCATAGACCATTTTTGATTTTCAAGGTACCTTTTCTTTTAGCCTTTGATTCTGAATTGTCCTCTTTTTTATACTGCCATTTTACAATTACTTCACATCATAACAGATAAAGTTTTGCATTTTATTACCAGTCACATTTTTATAATTACTATGGCCAACTGGGCAGTGGTGGTACATAGTGGCACTCAGGAAGCAGAGGTAGATGATCAAGTTTAAGGACAGTCTTGTCTATAGATTGAGTTCCAGTGCAGCCAGGGTGTGCTACACAGAGAAACCCTGTCTCAGAAAATCGAAAACAAAAACAAACCAAAAAATCAAAGCAAAACATTCACTATTACCACTTTCTAACACAAACATCCCAAAAGTCAGAATTTATTTTTTGCTATCAGTAGCAATTAGAGTCAATGAAGTATGGATATTTGTAGCATTAGAAATTTATAGATAGTAAATATGGTTGTCCAGATGTGGATGCTTCATGAATTTTTTTAAGTCTTTGTGTATCCTTACATGACTTCATGTGCACTACATATGTGTAGGTGCCCACAGAGACCAGAGGACATCAAGACACCTTGGAACTGGAGTTAATAGGCAGATATGAGCTTCCTGATATGGGTCCTGGGAACCAAACCTCTGAACCTATGGCCCCCCAAAATGCAGCAAATATTTTAAACTCCCAAGCCATAGTTCTAGTCACTGCTTCATTTTATAATCTTGAATCTGGTTGCTTATTATTTTTGATTCTAGTTAGCTCACAAGAATCTTTATAGTGCTCACAGTAAACCTGAAATAAGTCTTATTTCTCCCTGTAATCTTGTAATGATTACCATATAGAAATGTCCAGTGTTGCTTGGAAGTGTATGGAGGATGCTGTTTTGTGTTCCATATATTAATGTGTTCTTTTATGCATTTGTTCCTCTTTTTACCCTGGTGACAACAGTGATGGCAGTAATTTGGATCAGGACTATGGCCCCGCCTACACACCGCAAACCCATGCTTCTTTTGGGATGCCTCCGAGCAGCGCACCTCCTAGTAATGGTGGTGCAGGAATTCTTCCTTCCCCATCCACCCCTAGGTTTCCAACTCCAAGGACTCCAAGGACTCCAAGGACCCCTCGTGGGGCTGGTGGGCCTGCTAGTGCTCAAGGTTCAGTCAAGTATGAGAATTCAGACTTGTATTCACCAGCTTCCACCCCATCTACATGCCGACCCCTCAATTCTGTTGAACCTGCAACTGTTCCTTCCATCCCTGAAGCGCACAGTCTTTATGTAAACCTCATCCTTTCAGAATCAGTAATGAATTTGTTTAAAGACTGTAATTTTGATAGTTGCTGTATTTGTGTCTGCAATATGAATATCAAGGGTGCCGATGTTGGAGTTTACATTCCAGACCCAACCCAAGAAGCACAGTATCGGTGCACCTGTGGCTTCAGTGCTGTCATGAACCGAAAATTTGGAAATAATTCAGGATTATTTCTTGAAGATGAACTTGACATCATAGGACGTAACACAGACTGTGGGAAAGAAGCAGAAAAACGTTTTGAAGCTCTCAGGGCTTCCTCTGTGGAGAATGTTAATGGAGGCCTGAAGGAATCTGAAAAGGTGCCTGATGAATTAATATTACTGCTACAAGATCAATGCACTAATTTATTTTCACCCTTTGGAGCAGCAGACCAAGATCCTTTTCCCAAAGTGGGTATAAGTAGCAATTGGGTGCGTGTTGAGGAGCGGGACTGTTGTAGTGACTGCTGCCTCGCCTTAGAACATGGGCGTCAGTTCATGGATAATATGTCAGGAGGGAAAGTTGATGAAGCACTTGTCAGAAGCTCATGCTTACATCCGTGGGCCAAGCAAAATGGTAAGTTTGTGAATTTGACTTTGGCTTTTTTTTTATCCCTCGGGGGGGGGGGGGGCCGTGAGTAACTTACCAGTAGGTCACATAGGAATACTAAAGTTTGGACTTAACCCTCAGTTAAAGACAGCTACATGTTGGGTGTGGTGTCTCATGCCTTTAATCTCAGCAGAGGCAGGCAGACCTCTGTGCGTTGGAAGTCAGCCTTGTCTACATATGGAGTTTCAGGATAGCCAAGACCAGTATGAGACCCTGTCTCAGAAAAACAAATAAGACTGTTACCTAATGTGAGACTTAGCTGTTTAGATGAGTTTCAGCAATTAAAACGTTATTGTAATCTTTAACTATGTACTGACATAGAAATGTAAACGGCATGTTGCATGTTAGCAAGGAGAAAATGAGTGATTGTTTCTCATGCAGCCATCTAATTTGTCTTTTGAGGTAGCTGCACTGCTCTCGAGCTGTGCCCGGGCTCTCAGTAGCTGCTTACAGAGCACCTCGTTCATGCTCAGCGCTGTTCATGCTCACTCCTGAGCAGACACAGCCGCTTTTGGTTTTGAATTTTTATTCGATTGTTTTCTTTGTTTTTCCTTATGTGTGTGGGTACGTGATTGCATGTGTATTTGGAGTTTAGATACATAGAAGGATAGCCTTCTGTGTCATTCCTCAAAAGCCATCAACCTTGTGGGCCCCACTCCTTGTGTATATCAGGTTTTTCATTCACAGGGCACTGACTGGCTAGGTTAGAATCCCTTGTCCTTTTGAGCCTATGATTTAGTGGAGGAGACAGTTAAATAACAACAACAACAACAGAAAATATATACTTGCATTACATACCAGTTACGAGTACGTGGAAGAGAAAGCAGGGCAAAAGAGCATGTTTGCATGGGAGGATCCTTATGTGCTATTTTAGAAATATGGTCAGACATGTTAGGGGGGAGAACATTTATAGAAAGGCCTACTTGAAGTGGGAAAAGTGAGCCAGAGTAGTTAACTGGGGGAAGAATGTTAGTAGACAATGTAGTTCCAAGTCCTTGAGGACATAGCTCTCGGTAAATTTTAGAAACATAAGTAGTGTTAAGTATGTTGAGTGATGGTCATACTGATACACGGTGAAGTGTAAGAGGTGTCCCAAACACTTATTTAATTTGTGTGTGAGCACTTCCATGT
Source organism: Mus musculus (assembly GCF_000001635.26). NCBI lineage: Eukaryota > Metazoa > Chordata > Mammalia > Rodentia > Muridae > Mus > Mus musculus. Next base: position 86,297,115 of record NC_000077.6, on the reverse strand, counting down.
TTGGGTGCACATGTGTGCTTTGGAAAATGTGTTGAGGTCAGAGGCCACTTTGAGGGAGTTGGCTCTTTCTTCATATCCTCTTGGTTTAAGGCTTGAACTCGGGTTGCAAGGCTTGGCAACAGGTACTTTTACCCTGGTTCTGGGTGTGGGTTTTTAGGCTATGCCTTTAGCATTTATTTGAAATGCCTTGGGAATGGTTCTTAATCGGAAAGTAACACCACTGTCTTTTTAGCTTTAAAAAAAAAATCCCTGGGATGGGAAGTGAGGGAAGATGAGAGAAGCAGCAGTAATTTTGAGTAGAGAATAGTCATTTAGTGAAGGTGGCAGCTTGGAGAAGACTGGAAGCCATAGAACTAGTGGCAGTAGGCTCTAGATTAGATGGAGACGTAGACCTACAGAGTGTGCTGATCCACTTAAGAAAAGATGAAGTGTTAAGCCTGGTTTGTGCCAATGCTGGTACTACTGCAGAGAAAGAAAATAGGAGGGTTGCAGGCACACATTTGGAGGTTAAAATTCAGAATTCAGGTTGTATGTGGGTTATCAGTATTAAATACTATGGAAAGCCAGGTGTGTTGTACATCTGTAATACCAGCACTGGGAAATTGTAGGAAAAAATCAGAAATTGAAGATGATCTTTGGCTACATAGTAAGTTCGTGGCCACCCTGGAATATATGAGGCCCTTTCTTTTCAAAGGCCGGAGCTGGATGGGCAGTTTTGGGGAAAAGAAGGTCAGGAAGGAGTCTGAGAAGGAAGAAGGAGCAAGGAAGTGATTGCTCTTGTATGAGAATATTTGAAGGAGAGTGATTATATGTATAATAATGCCTTCATAAAGGTACAATGTGACAAGACCACTGGATGTGACCTCATGAAGGTAGTAATTAGAGACCTAGATAATCAGTTCTGGTCAACCTGATTAGAGTGAGTGTGAGGAAATGAGAAACAAACTTGAAATTTGGGAGACATTGGTATAAATAGAGTTTTATGTTAGGTTTAACATATAGTACTTGTGTGTGTGCACACACACACACATCTGTTCATGGAAAGTGATTCTTTCTAGATCAAAAAATTTAAACTGACAGTAATTTCATATAATTGAGTAAGTGTGGTATTTTGCTATGTAAATATATGATAGCTTATCTATCACTTTTTTTGTAGTGACACTTAAAATCTTTTAGCAGCTTTAAAATATACAATACAATAATATTAGTTGTGCTCATCATGTTACTGTGTAGACCGCTAGAACATAATCTTCCTACCTAACTGGAAACTCACTCCCTCTCTCCAGTCTAACCTTCTTCCGTGGGAAGAATTACCATGAAACAAAAGGTGCTGTTGTAGGAGCAAAGACATTAAGTAAGTGAGGGGAAATAGAATACATTCCAAGTAGAGGTGTATATAGACCTATATATAGGAACATGTCCATCGAAACAAGAAGAAAAGATGGCATTTCTTTGGACAAGAAAAGTGAAAGTGACCATTCTTAGTGATTTCTTTTGTAGTTGTGGGTGAGAGCAGTAGGAGATAGTGACAGGGTCATTTGATACTGATGTCTTAATTCACATACTAGCAGCATCACACAGTACCACTTTGTTAGAAATGCACATTTGCAGATTCTCCCATGATCTTCTAAAGATTTATTTATTTTTATTATATATAAGTACACTGTAGCTGTCTTCAGACACTCCAGAAGAGGGAGTCAGATCTCATTACGGATGGTTGTGAGCCACCATGTGGTTGCTGGGATTTGAACTTCGGACCTTCGGAAGAGCAGTCGGGTGCTCTTACCCACTGAGCCATCTCACCAGCCCTCCCATGATCTTCTAAAGCAAACTCTGGAGATAAGAATCAGTTTTGTCACTCATTACTAATGTGTCTTTGAAAAAGTAATATATTATCTTTATTTCTTTATCTGCATTGTTGGCGGGGGAGTTTGGGGGGAGGGAGGGTTGAACCCATGTGTAAAAGTAACTTTTATTCCCCTGATGTAATTGTAGTTTCTGAAGCTTCCTGCCTCTGTCTGCTAACCTAGGCCAAGTCCTAGAGACTTCCAGTCTCCATACAATCTTATTTAGGCCTAGAGTGTTTTCAGCCTCTGAGACTTACTGCTGAATAAGCTCACCCTTTCTAGTTCTTTCTGAGCTCTGACTGGCTGGTTCAACTCAGCTGTTCTGGCTCAAACTCCTCTCCAAGCTGATAGAGTCAATCTGACTTCTCTGAATTGCTCTGCTTGGCTTTAAACTAACATTGGCAATATGTTCTTATCTTCTGGTTCCTTTTTGTTCTTGGACTTGTTCTGTCTTCATCGGTGTCTAGTCTGTTCTGTCTTCAACCTGTCTCTGTAAAACTCTCCTGGTAAAATCGCCTCTTTTCTCTCTCTCTTTGAACTGCTCCCTCAAGTAGCTTCCTTTCCTCTCTTCTTGTGAGAGTTGAGCATATCCTATTGTCAGATCATTCTCTGATTCATCACTTTTTCTGCCACTCAATTAGTCATTGCTTTCAAATATATGTCTACAATCTAACTTTACCTTTATTAATAATGTATACTAAGTATTTGTATGTATTCCAACCAGAGCAGCCAGCCATATTGCTGGATTAAAATCCCTCTACACTAGGATCTTGTGTATGCTAGGCCAGTAGTTTATAACTGAACTATATCCCCAACTCACTTTATTTTACTAATGAAATAAAGCTAGTATTTGACTTGATTAGAATTGTAAAGATTTAATGAGTTCATTCATGTAAGCATAATAGATCTTATGTAGGCTTTGTATTTGGTATTTTTGGGAACTATGGAGGTAGTCTACATTTTAATTGTTCTCAGCCACTAAGATAACTAAAATTATAATCAGAAGTAAAAGATAATCCAAATTCTTATTGATAGAAAATTCCTATTATTAATTACTATAAGACAATATTAACAAGCCCTGAAAAAATTATGTGAATTTGATCATATATAATAGATGAATTATAGATTAATTATAGCAATGATAGTTTGAGGGTGAGGTCAGAATAATTCTAAAGACTATAGTAACATGTATGCTTTTCTTTTTCTTTTTTCTTTTTTACATTGTGCTTTCTGTGTGTTCAGATATGCACACACACATGCCATGTTACATGTTGAATTCAGAGGACACTTGCAGGAATTGCTTATCTTTCATTCAGTGAAGTCTTTAGGCTTAGCTGCAGGCACCTTTACCCAATGAAACATCTCACCACCCCAGTTAAAGCCATTACTTTAATGCAGTTCTGAAATAAGCAAAAGTAAATGTGTTGTTCATTTGCACATAAAACTCAGGGTTCTGGTTATTTCTTGAGACTTACACATGTATAGAAAGGAGCAAGGAATAGAACAAAAGGAGGCACTTAGTAGACTGGGAGGAAGTGTAATACCTCTTGGACATGGTGGTGTATATTTTAAATCCCAACACTCAGGAGGCAGAGACAGGTGGATCTCTGAGTTTCAAGATAGCTAGTACTTTATAGTGAGATTCTGTCTCAACAAAAACGGGTTTTTTGGCAATGAGATAATAACTCATAATTATTTTCATCATGATATTAAAAGTAATTTGTGAAATAAAACAAGAGGACCACTCATGGGCTCATTATTATTTATGACAATATCAAGATTCATTTAATTCATTATACTACAGGGAAGAGCCAGTTAAAGTAAAGCACTCATTGAGTGCCTGGCATATGGCCCTCCAGTGTTACTCCAACAGCAGCAGAGAGCACCAGGGTGCTCTGTATTAGTAGTTTATTGGGATTACCTCTTTGCCAGACAAATACTCAAGTTCTACTTGGTGCACACTTATACTCTGATTAAAGTATAACACTGTTGAGTATATATAGCTCCAGAATTAGGACCTACTGTATGGATTAGGGCCTGTGGATTGTGCCATCTGCCTTGGATACCTTTCTCCCTCATACTTAACTTGGGCTCCTTCTTGTCTCCTTTATCTCTTGTTAGAGGTTATGGTCTGCATTTTTCATATTATTTGCTTATTTCCTTCTTATACATGCAATATAATTTATTGGTTGGTCCCTTATCCCTTAAGTACACCTCATGCAAGTTCTGAGAATAGTTGAATATGAATATTCATTCAAATTAATCTAAGTCTATGAAATTGGTTGAGAATGTATCTCTGTGGCAGAGCAATTGACTGACATGTCCTGGGTTTAATCCTTATTACTTTAGAAGAGGAAAAAAGAAAATCTATAAGATAGTTTATATATTCAAGTGGCAACTTACTATTCAAGATAAAAAGTTGCTCTTAATTGTCCCAATTTCACTGTCCTAGCACCTCCTGATCACAGAAGAAAAACTTTTATAAACATACCATATGATTCATCTATATAAAATATACAGTCAAAAATTTAGTATTTATAGTTGTAACCATTTGTACAAACAATTTTGGAACATTTGTGCCACTCTAAAAGTAATAACTCATTCTTAGTATTTATTTGCTATTTTTCCCCATCCTTTTCTTGTAGCTGTAAGCAACTATTATCTAGTTATCTTCCCTAAAAAGTTTTTTTATTTTATGTTTATTGGTGTTTTGCCCTCACATATGTCTGTGTGCGGGTGGTGAGTCCTCTGGACCTGGAGTTACAGGAGTTATCAGCTGCTGGGACTAGAACCTGGGTTCTCTGGAAAAGCAGCCAGTGCTCTTAATTTGTGAGCCATGTCTTTAGCCCGATTTTTTCCCCCTTCCGTTCAGATTGTTTTAAGAGTTCTTTTTTTTTTTTTTGGTTTTGGTTTTGGTTTTGGTTTTTCGAGACAGGGTTTCTCTGTGTAGCCTTGGCTGTCCTGGCACTCATTTTTGTAGACCAGGCTGGCCTCGAACTCAGAAATCCGCCTGCCTCTGCCTCCCGAGTGCTGGGATTAAAGGCGTGCGCCACCAAGCCCGGCTGTTTTAAGAGTTCTTAAGCATATACTTTAATGACATAGAATTCCATTGTCATATAGTGGTATACCTTTTTCAAAATCTTCAAATTGTTCATTTGAATTGAACGCACTTTGGCTTCTGTGAATATGTGTGTATGATTTTATGTATGTCTTTGTTTCCGTCATACTTAGATTTCTTGGGTCATGGAACTAATATTTTTCAAAGCATCTGCACTACTTTAAATTCTAACATTAGATGTTTCACTTTCTCCAAACCCACACCAGTACTTGCAATCTATTTTTTATTGAAGACATCCTAGTGGTTATGAAGTGGTTTCTTGCGGTTTGGCTTTGAATTCCCCTAATGATTAATGATGTTCGGTGTCTTTTCATAGACACCATTTGTGCATCTTAGGGGAGATGCTTCATAAGGTCCTTTGCTTTACTGGGGAGTGGGACTGAGAGAGTTGCGTGTGGAGAGGAAGCAGCTCATCCTGCAGCCCCGCCTGGGGCTTGTGAGCTTTCAGCTTCACCAGTTCATCTGACTTTTTGTGTTTTTTTTTTAAACTTGTGTTTCATTCTTATTTTTTAAATTATTGATCTGTAAGAATTTTTATGAGCTGTGGGTGAAAATACTTTATTGGTTTGTGGTTTGAAAATATTTTCACAGCCAGGCATTGGTGGTGCATGCCTTCAGTCCCAGCACTTGGGAGGCAGAGGCAGGTGGATCTCGCTCTGTAGATCAGGCTGTCTTCGAACTCAGAAATCTCTTCTGCCTCTGCCTGCCCACCAGCCCTCCCTTCCCTTTTTCTCTCAATCAATCTCTATCTGTCTGAATTCAGGGATTATAGATATGTACCACTACATCTGACTTCTGAAAGGTCTTATATAGTTTTCTGTGTATGCAGATATTTAGGTTTTTTTTTTTTAATGAACAGTTAAGATACCTCAGATATATTTCTTTTTAACTCTAAAGTTTGTGTCACCCAAAAGCAATGACCACTTACTTTTTTTAATGATTGTAGATGCGAGCGTGCAGTGTTCACAGGATATACTTCGGATGCTCCTTTCTCTTCAGCCAGTTCTTCAAGATGCTATTCAGAAAAAAAGAACAGTGAGGCCTTGGGGTGTTCAAGGTCCTCTCACATGGCAACAATTTCATAAAATGGCTGGCCGAGGCTCTTATGGTAAGTTGTGTATTGTACTAGATAATGACTGATTTATATCTGTTCTCAGATATGTGCTCAACTTGAATAAGTACATTAGTTCTTAAATATTTTAGGGGACTATGACCCAGTTCTGATTCTAGCCCACCTTTTTACATTTGCAGCATTTAGTTTTCCTGGGTTCTTTAATTTCCCATCAGCACGAGTAGCTGCACTATCTGTACATGGTTGACACTCAGTATCAGTTTATCTGAAGGAAGGGTGATGAGTTTTGTAAAACCCCCAAATAACTTCAGTTCTAAATTGAATGAGATGAAAGATTGCGGCCAAATAATAGAGGCCAATACTTTTTTTAAAACATAAGATTTTTCACATAAAAAGTTTGGACAAAAATAGAAACAAAAGCAGTAGGTGTGTGCTCCCTGGAAGGAGGAGACTCTCACTTAGTAGGAGTGTGTTGACTGTGCTCCCCTGGAAGGTGGAGGGAGACTCTTAGGTGGTTGAGATACTGTTTCTGCAGTAGTGTATCTGGGTGATAGCTGGTTGTGTTTGTATAGTGTTGGGATTGAACCAGAGCCTCACACGCAGTAGGCAACCAAATCGCACTCCAGCTCTGGAATAATAGCTGTTAGCATTAAAAGTTCTCTGTGGTTTCAGAATGCATTGTACACTGTAGTAGACTTCTTGTATTTTTCTCTTTTTTATTAATAACTTAATGATTTAAATAAATCAATTATCATATAAATTGATAATCTATGAAAAGTTCAAGTTATTGATACTTTTTAGTATAAACTTCACATTTTTCTCAAAACCAGAACAGATTTATTTCTGCACCTAATTCTGAAAATTATTTCTGTATGTATTTTACCAACATATTATCTATAGATGTAAAAGTATTTCCATCATTATCCATCATCCCACCCATACTCCATCATTCCAACTATTTTCAGTGATTTGTTTATGCTTGCCTTAAATCATATGTGTAGTTTAAAATTTATATTGCTGAATTATACTCAGCAGTATCAATATAAACTCAATCAGAAATATTTACTATCCCAGACTTTGCAGTAGATTATCAGGCTGAGAGTGGGTTTCCTGGGTTCAGATTCCTACAGTGACTTCTTTTATGTTGCTGGATAAGTTGTTTACCTTTTTTATTCCTCTTTCTTATGTTTAAAATGAGTTTAAAAACAGTGTCTGCCAATATATGGTGTTTGTGAAAATTAGTATAGACAGTACCTAGCATGTAGTATAGACAGTACCTAGCATGTAGTATAGTCAGTACCTAGCATGTAGAGCTGCAGTTATTTTCTAGTATTCAGGTTACTTTCTTTTACAAGATCAAACACCTTTTTTTGGGTCTTTACTCATTTTAAAATAAGGTAATTTGTCTCTTTTTCCTAATAATATATTGTCGTAAGAACATTTAACCTGTGGTAAACATTTAACATTTACCCCTTTAATTCAGTTTTAAGTAAAAAAAAAATTAGTATTGTTGATTTCTGTATAATGTATAGTATATCTGATGATAATCTCATAGATTTATAAGTCCTTTTTTTATAGTAAATAAAGTAACTCCATCATAACAATCACAAATTTGTTAACTATTAAATTAAATCAATTCATGACAGGTGTGGTACCCGTGCCTGTAATTTGAGCTCTTTTACAGGCTGAGGAAAGGAGAATTGTTACAAGTTTACGACCAGACTGGGCTGTAGAACAGGAACCCTTCTCAAGTAAAATAGCAGTAAATATTTTAAAGTGACCACTTAAGGATATTTTTAATTCTGAAAATATGTCATTGCTTGCTTTTCATGTTTCTGTCTTTAATATTTTCCTTATTAATTTTGGAAATAAAGAGGATGACGTGAATTGGCTTCCTCCTGATTGCCTTCTTTATTACTCAGGAACTGATGAATCTCCGGAACCACTGCCGATTCCCACGTTTTTGTTGGGTTATGATTACGATTTTCTGGTGCTTTCTCCATTTGCTCTCCCTTACTGGGAGAAACTTATGCTGGAACCCTATGGATCTCAAAGAGATATAGCCTATGTTGTACTCTGTCCAGAGAATGAAGCTTTGTTAAATGGAGCCAGAAGCTTTTTTAGAGATCTCACTGCAATATATGAGGTAAGTGTTTTGTAATTTATACTTTTATGTTTAAAGTGTACTGGGAGATTCTATGGGCTGATGAAGAATGCTGATGTTGACAGTAGTCTTAGTAATGGATTATATTCTTGCTACATTTTTTGCTAGTCTTTGTTAGGTATATGTTCCATGGGTCACAGTGGAAAATATAGTATTAGAGGGATATACCAAGGGCATAAATGTGTTCCATTTAAAGTAACCTTTGGTATGTTGGGTGTGGTGGTGCACACCTGTAAATCATATGTATTTGGGTAGCTGAAACAGGAGACTCGCTAGAACTATGTCTTGGAAAAAATGTATTACCAGGGGTGGTTGTATATGTTTGTAATCCCAACATTTGAGAGGGAGAGGCAGGAGGATCAGAAATTCATCCTTCAGCAATATAACAAGTTTGAGGCTGGCTTGGGTTACCTGAGACCCTTTGTCCAGAAAAAGAAAAAAGAAAAAGAAAAGCAGCTGGAAATTTCTAAAGGAAAATAACCATGTCTTCATAGTTACCCATGCTTTCAACTCAGTTGTTAGTTATAAGTGAGAAGGTTTGTTTTAAATGGGTCAAGTTCTGCTTGGATTTTATAATCTGTATCCAAATAGTATGGTAAATTCACTGATTCTGCCTTTTCTATATATATTTTAGTCCTGTCGATTAGGCCAACACAGACCTATTTCTCGATTGTTGACGGATGGGATCATGAAAGTGGGAGCTACTGCATCAAAGAAACTTTCAGAAAAGTTTGTAACAGAATGGTTTTCTCAGGCAGCTGATGGTAACAATGAAGCATTTTCCAAATTGAAGCTGTATGCACAAGTCTGCAGATATGATTTAGGTATTAAATTTGTATTCATCCTACAAGAGCAATGTGAGCAGTATGGGTTGGTTCACCATCTAAGTTTGTAAATAAAATCTTTGTGTCATGTGGCCATCTCCATGTTTTCAAACACTGTCTCTGCCTGCTTTTGTCCTGCAAAGTCAGAACTGAATAGATGTGGCAAAGACTGTGGTTTCAGACTTAAGTATGCACTGTCTGACTGTCCATAGAAAGTCTGCTAGCTCTGTATATGGGAATGCTATCAAGTAGTCATTATTGGTTCCAAAATATTCTCTGCTGCTTCTGTGGAGTCTGATGTTTCCTGCCATTGATCCCAGCATTCCGGAGGCAGAGTCAGGATCTCTGTGAGTTTGAGGCCAGTGTGGCCTCAAGACAACAGGGCTACACACATAGTAAGACCCTGTCTTTAAAAACATTTTTTTTTGATTTGTTAATAACTTACATACAAATATTTTCTAAGTAACCTTCTGCAACACCAAAAAAAGTCTTATTGTAGCTAATCCTATGGCTGTTATTTAAATCTTTTTGTTATACTCTTAAATATCAGTGAACTTCTTTTACACTTAATCCAAAGAGATGCAATACCAAATTACTGAACCTAATTAGACATTTCTGAAAATTGAACCTCATGATAATATCCCTCCATTTTGTATTTTAGTTAGCTATCAATCTAGACAGTATTTCTTCAACTTGTGATTTAACAATAGTTGTAGTGGTTTGATGAAAAATTGCTACATACTTATACACATTTGTTGATGTATTCTAATTTTTTCTTACACTTATTACTTGTGTCGGGATATATGCCACTGTGAACCAGTGGAAATCAGGACTACTTGGCAAGGTTGGTTTTCTCTTTCCGCCTTGTGGTTTCTGGGGGTCAACTTAATCACCGAGCTATCTTGTTAGCTTTTGTTTACATTTAATTTTGCCTAAGAAATAGAATTTTCTTACATTTCATACTGACTATTTAAAATTTGAATGAAAATATGGGTTTATTTTTATAATTAATTTAAAACATTTTTTCTTTTTTTTAAAGTTTCTGGGAGGGAGTAGGAAGTTAGTTCGTGCTGCACTGTTAGTATAAAGCAGTTAAGGGAAGATAATCGCCATAAAAGTGTCAGCTACATTGTTATTTCTATAGAAGAATAAAAATAAGTCAGTGAAATCAAGAATTAAATACCCGTTTTTGTTCTTTAGGTCCATATCTTGCTTCTCAGCCGTTGGACAGCTCTCTGCTCTCCCAGCCAAATTTAGTTGCCCCTCCAAATCAGTCTTTGGTTACTGCACCTCAGATGACAAATACTGGAAACGCTAATGCTCCATCTGCCACCTTAGCATCTGCGGCAAGTAGCACTATGACAATGACTTCAGGTGTTCCCATATCTACTTCAGTTGCCACAGCTAATTCAACTTTGACCACAACTTCATCTTCATCATCTTCCAGTCTGAGTAGTGGAGTATCATCAAATAAACTGCCTTCGTTTCCACCCTTTGGCAGTATGAACACTAGTGGTACAGGATCCATGTCTGCACAAGCAAGTACGGTTCAGAGTGGCCAGCTAGGAGGACAGCAGTCGTCATCTCTGCAGGCAGCAGGAATATCAGGGGAGTCAGCTTCTCTTCCCACTCAGCCACATCCTGATGTGTCTGAAAGGTACCGTTAAATATTAGGATACTTGGGGTTGAAAGATAGTTAAGTAGTATGTAGCATATGTGTTTAGCATGCTTGAAGCCTTATGTACAATGAATGAATAAGTATAAAAAAATTAAGTTTGTGGAAATACAGAATCTATCGACTCTTTATCTAAGTAAACAGTGACCTTACTGTGGAATTTAGTTTAATCATGGTAATTATTTTACGTATGAAGTTATAATAAAGATTGTTTTTAAATTTTTCATCATAGAATCACAGGGTTGGTGTTTAGATCTTAAAAATTATTCAACTCCAGATAGTCCTATGATTGAGTCTGGCTGTGTCATAAGCAGATGTAATTGTTTATGCATATTACACAACTGGTTGCAAAATCTCTGTGTGCCTGCCTCTGTGTGCGTGTGTGGGGTGTGCGTGTGTATATCTGCGTGCATGTGCTAGAGTCTCACTGGAGCTGGCACGTGCGAGGCATGCAGCCTTTCACTGTGCTACGTACGCTTCAGCTCTGCTTGGGAGGCTTTAGACTCTGAATCCCAGCTCTGTCCTTGACTCACTTTGTGATAAGGAGAAGGTCTAACATTGTTAGCATTGCATCCATATCTGTAGTATGGAAGCAGTTCTACACGCTGCACAGCAATTGTGCTAATGGTAATGGATCTCATTGTTTTTATATAAAAGTCCTGGGGAAATTCCCTTATCAGACAGTCTGATGCTCATTGTTTCTCTGCTTCCTAGAATGCAGTTGTTTACAAATTCACGCTCATAAATATGAGGTAAAAGTAGACTATTATCTGAACAGAAAAACCTGGCTTCTGTCTGGACTAGCTCTGTTTCTAGGCAGGCTGCTGAGCATGACCAGTTACTGAGATGCCTGTCAGAGAGACCTTTAGTCTCTTACTGTTAAGCTGCTTGAGAATTCTTTCTTTTAAATGCACAAAGCCTCTTATTTGAAGGGATTTCATATGGTGTGAAGTGTAAGTATCCTGATTATCAGAGAGGTTTTCTGATGCCTTGCCCCAATAAAAGAGGGATGTAAGGATTCACTTTGGTGCTGTACCAGGCAGACATAATACAACATTGTTCTCTTTCTACTTCAATTTTTAGCACAATGGATCGTGATAAAGTGGGGATTCCCACAGATGGTGATTCACATGCAATTACCTACCCTCCTGCAATTGTTGTTTATATAATCGATCCTTTTACATATGAAAATAAAGACGAGAGCACTAACTCTTCTAATGTATGGACTTTGGGGCTCCTTCGATGCTTCTTGGAAATGGTCCAAACTCTTCCTCCTCATATCAAGAGCACTGTTTCTGTGCAGGTAAGGATTTCTTCATGTTTCAGAGTTTCACAGTTGTTTTTCTCTGTTCAAAATAATTTTGTTAAAAGACAGGTTATATTGATTTCACTTAAATATTATAATAGGAGTTTTAAGAGAGTTTATAAAAGATAAACTTTATAGTTCTGGGGGCTAATTAGATGGCTTAGCAGTGAAGTGCTTGCTGCTCTTCCAGAGGATCCAGGATTAGTTCTTTCCACTCATATCTGGTGGCTCATAGCTGTCTGTAATATCAGCAACTTTCTGTGGGTACTGTTATATACATGGAATACCCACATAGAGACAGACACATGAAATCTTTAAAAACCTTGATTGTCATTCTACAATCATGAGAAATACAATTATATTGGCTGTAGGTGGTGTGTTTCTAACTAATTCCATGAAGCTGAGGCAGTAGGATCAGAAGTTGCAGGCTAGCATCAGTACATAGTTCCAGACTAGCCTGGGCTATGTAATAAGATGTTTGTTAACCTCCTAACACCACCTCCTCCTCCAACCCCCAAGATTATATTGAGTAGATTGCTTCTCCTGTGTTACTTGTAAGCACAGTTATAAAGTATAGCCTAAATAGGAAAATAATGCCTGTATTCTATGTGTTAATTTTAATTGAGACAGGTTCACAGTAAAAGTAGAAAGTTAAAGAAATTTTGATTTCTTTAATTTGTAGACTATAATAGGCCCCGGAGAACTATATTTAATTAGTATAACTGCTATGTATAGAAATTTTAAAAGATTTCTAGGTAGTTCTTTAGTTCAGGACATACATATATATACACATATATATATATATATATATACACACACACACTGTGTTACAGAGGCAGGCAGGTGAGAGGGCTCAGTGGTTAAGAGCACTCACCTGCTTTTCAGGACTCGTATTCAGTTGCTAGCACTCATAAGGCATCTGATAGCCATCCATAACTCTGGTCCTAAAGGATCCCAGTGCTCTTGCTAGGCTTCACAGGGAATAATGTATAAGTGTATGTATGTATATGCAGGCAGAACACTCGTGCATATACCATACAAATTAAAAACACTGTGTGATAGAAACCAGTATCTTTCCATTAGATGTTGCTCACGTTTATCTGAGGAATTTCTCTTACTGTTGCAAGTTGCTCTGTTAATGTTTGTAATGCTCACCTTTCTTTGTAGATTGTTCCTTGTCAGTACCTGTTACAACCTGTGAAACACGACGACAGACAGATCTACTCCCAGCATTTAAAATCTTTGGCTTTTTCGGTGTTTACCCAGTGTCGGAGACCACTTCCAACATCAACCAATGTAAAAACACTGACTGGGTTTGGTCCAGGCTTAGCTATGGAAACTGCTCTTAAAAGTCCTGATGTAAGTGCTATGTTTCATATGAACGAAGCTATCATGGTGACTTACATTTTCAAATTTTATATATAACTAAATGGCTGGTCACTGGCAGTATGCTCCTTTAATACCAGCACTCTGGGAGGCAGAGACAAACAAATCTCTGAGTTTGAGGCCAATCTGGTCTACAGAGCAAGTTCAGGACAGCCAGGGTTACATAGAGAAACCCTGTCTCCAAAAACCAAACCAAACCAAAATTTTGTTTTAGTCTAATTTCTAGTTATAATTGGGTAAATAGTAAATATTTTCCTAAGATTGCATAATTCTATAGTACTTTCATGTTTTATTTTACAGAGACCAGAGTGTATTCGACTTTATACACCACCTTTTATTCTGGCTCCGGTGAAGGACAAACAAACAGAGCTAGGAGAGACCTTTGGAGAAGCTGGACAGAAATACAATGTTCTTTTTGTGGGCTACTGTTTATCACATGATCAAAGGTGGATTCTTGCATCTTGCACAGATCTATATGGAGAACTCCTAGAAACATGTATCATTAACATCGATGTTCCAAATAGGTACTTATTTCCTTAAACATGCTTATCCCAATTTAGAATGTTATTAGATGTCCACAAACATACTGTTTCATAGTAAATAAGTAACCATTTGAAGTTTATATATATTATGATATTAATTGTTGAGGTTCTGGGTATACTTTTTATCTACATTTTATAGTTACTGCTTATAATGTATAATTGAGATAATTAAAAAAAAATTGGACAGGCACATGTCTTTTAATCTCAGCTCTTGAAAGGTGGAAACAAGTGACTCTCTGAGTTGGAGGCCAGTCAGGACTACATAGTAAGATAATCTCTCAAAAACAAACGCTTCTTCTCCTTGCTAATCTGTTACACAGAGAAAAAAGATTAAGGTCCTTAACTTTTATGTTGTAATGCTTGTGACAATAATTTTGGATAAAGAGTTTGAAACTTTAGGGCCTGGCAGTTAAGAGTTATTTGTTCATCTTCCTAGAGGGCTGGACTTGTTTCTTGACATACACATCTGGTGGCTTATAACTCCTGTTAACTCTGGCTTCCATAGGTACTTGCACTCATGTCCACATTTACCCCTCTTCCCAGTACATATAGTTAAGAAATAATATGAATCAAATACAGTTTTTTAAACATTAACTTAGAAAGCTCTTCTACTCATAAAAGTGGATCTTGTAAGATGAGGGTGGAAGAGTGCACTTTTAATTTCAGTATTTTGGAGGCCTAGGCAGGCAGATCACTGAGTTAGCCAGGGCTATTTAAAAAAGAACAAAAACCCAAAACATAAATACATATTTAACTGCTTATAGCATAAATTCTACAATAGTGATCTATCTACCTACCTACCTAACCTACCTATCTGTCTGGGAGAATACAGGCATTATTTTCCTATTTAGGCTCTACTTTATAACTGTTTACAAAGTAACACAGGAGAAGCAATCTACTTCATATAACCTTGGCAGGGGAGGGTCAGCAACCAACCTCCCTCCCTCCCTTTCTCTCTTTTTATTGAAAGGCTGGGTCAGTATAACTGCCCTGGCTATCTTAGAACTCCCTTTGTAGACCAGACGGGCCTTGAACTCATAGAGTTTTGTCAGTCACTACCTCTGCTCAGATTAAAGACATGCACCACCACTCCTGGAGGTGTTTTTAAAAATATAATTTTTTTGTTTGTTTTTTGTTTTTTGAGACAGGGTTTTTTTATGTAGCCTTGGATGTCCTGGAATGTGCTATGTAGACCAGGCTAGCCTTGAACTCACAGGGATCCACCTGCCTCTGCCTCTCAAGTGCTGGATTAAAGGTGTACACTGTCAATACCTGGCTCAAAACTAATTTTCTTTAAATACATTTTTGAGTGAGATAGTTGCATTAGTCATGAGATAATTTGGAAATAGTATGCTTCTCTGTGAAGGAAGAGAACAGATACCACCACTGTCAGGCTTAGGTTACCATTTTATTTCCTTACTCAAAAGGTAGAAATGGGGGTAGGAGAGACAGCATTTAGAATTATTGGCTATTCTTGTAGAGGATTGCATTCCATTCCCAGCACCCACATTGTGGCTCACAATCTGTTATAACTGTAGTTTCAAGGAATCTAGTCTTTTCTTCTGCTGTCTGGGCACCAGGTACACCCACGGTACACATACATACATGTAAGCAAAACACGTATAAAATAAAGTAAATCCTTCCAACAAAGTAGAAACAGAAACAAAGATTAAGAATTATATTGGTAAGCCAGGCAGTGGTGGTGTGCGCCTTTAATTCCATCACTTGGGAGGCAGAGGCAGGTGGATTTCTGAGTTCGAGGCCAGCCTGGTCTACAAAGTGAGTTCCAGGACAGCCAGGGCTATACAGAGAAACCCTGTCTCGAAAAACCAAAACCAAAACCAAAACCAGAAAACAACAAAGAATTATATTGGTAGGCAAGGTTAATCAGTGGGTAAAGATGCTTGCCTCTAAGCCTAACAACATAAATTACCCCATTACCCACATGATGAAGAGAGCCAACTCCCAAAAGTTATCCTCTGATCTTTGTCCCCATGCCATGGAATGTATATCCCTACACAAAATAAATTAAAATGTAATAATAATAGTTATTATAAGATATAATTAGGCCTGTTTTCAATTACCACCCCTTCCTGGTTTCTAACAGTTTATATGATATTGTGAAAATCAGGCAGCTGAGCAATAGCTTATTGATCTGCAGTGTCTGTAGAGTAGTTGTCTCTGCTTCATCGGTGTGTTACTATGAAATGAATGTTGTGTGTACACCACCTAGGCTGTTTATTTGTGGGGTTTTTTTTTTTTTGGTTTTTCGAGACAGGGTTTCTCAGCATAGCCCTGGCTGTCCTGGAACTCACTTTGTAGACCAGGCTGGCCTCGAACTCACAAATCCGCCTTAGGCTGTATATTTGTAACAGAGTACATGCTAGCAAATGTTAGCTGTTGTTTCTCATTTGGAAAGTGGTTGTGTTACAAGCTTGCCTACCTAATGAAGCAACCTGTATCAGAAAACATGCAACAATGTTATTAGGTGTGAGAAATGTGGTTTGTGTTGGACATTCTCTCCCTTCTAAGGTATGGAGATTGCTTTAGTGCAAATCGTTGGCCAGAATTGGACAACAAGTCATGTTTTCAGTTCTTCCCCATGGCACTGCTCAGGAAGCAGCTTTCAGTAGTGATGGTTGCTGATAGTTTGTAAAGCTTGAAGTGTACTCAACTTTATAAAACAAAAGCTTTGGGTAGAATAGACAGGATTTATGGTAAATTTAGGCTTTTCGTAGGTAAACTTTGAAAAAAAATTCTATTAGGCTAAGTGTATATCAAACTATATTTTAAAAAGTTCTTTATGCATGTTTGTGAAAGTCAAAGGACAACCTTCACTGTTACTTTTCAGAAGCTTTCCTCCTCTTTAACGGTCTCTAGTGTGGACTTTGGAAGCACAGGCCGACTGGGTAGTAAGGCCAGGGGTTGAGCTCTGTGTCTCTGTCTGCATCTCCAGGTTGAGATTAAAGCTACACATTTGTTCTCTTAGGTGCTGGGAAGGTAACTCAGGTCCTAATGCTTGCAAGGAAAGCATGCTAACTAATTAACTGTTTCTTCAGGTCACGAACAACAAAACAATCCATAAACTTCAGCCCGAATATGACATCATACATCTATGCTTCCTGCAACTAAAGCTAAAACATTAGGGTGGATGATTTGAATTTAGGAATTCAAAACCGGCTTGCACAAAACATAAAGAGATGCCATATCATAAACTTAGGACTTTGAGTGGTAAATCTTTGGGATTTATTTTTGTAAAGGTTTGAGGCATTAAAATTAAGCAAAGGACAAGGAATTGGAAGTGTATGCCTATCATCCACAAGCTCTGCCGCGTCTGTAAAACAGAATAAAGTAAAGTGGATGAACCAGTTGGTCACACATTTGATTTCATATGTGAATTTCATCATGTGAATTTTTGAAATACTTACAACCATTTCATTCAATAGGGCCCGTCGGAAAAAGGGTTCTGCTAGAAGATTTGGTCTACAGAAACTGTGGGAGTGGTGCTTGGGACTTGTTCAGATGAGCTCTTTACCATGGAGAGTTGTGATTGGTCGCCTGGGAAGGATTGGACATGGAGAGTTGAAAGGTGGATTATGCTTTTATCTGTTTTTCTTTTTTAACTTTGTTTTATGTTGATGTATATTTGGTTCAGAGCACATTAAATAACGTGAATAAAATGCTAAAAGGCTCAGTACTTCCTAGAGGATGTGGGTTTGCTGTCTAGTGCTCACCTAGTGCCTCACAACTGTCTATAACTCAAACTTCACCGGATTTGATGCCCTCTTCTAGCCTCTACAAGCCCTGTACACGGGTGGTGTACAGGTATACATGCAGGCAAAATACTCGTACATATGAAAATAAGGCTTCAAATGCTAGAATTGTCAGTAAAAGTTTTTGTTTTAAACAAGGAACCATATATATATATATATATATATATATATATATATATATATATATATATATAATACAACAGGTATAACTAGTATCTATTATGTATTATACAAGTATATGTAACAATTTTATAAATATATAATCATATATAATTATATAATACATTTTATACATATACACAGACATATACACTGACTTCATTCTGAAAGTAAGCCATCAGGCATAAGAGTTTTAACTTATTTATGATGACCTCTATATTAGAAGAAATACACTAATTTAAAAGCTGTTATCTATTTCTCTTTCATCGTCAGTCTCATAACAGAGCAGTAACTTTAAGTACTGTCCTTCCCTATTGATATCCACAGATTGGAGTTGTTTGCTGAGTCGTCGAAACTTGCAATCTCTAAGCAAAAGGCTCAAAGACATGTGTAGGATGTGTGGCATATCTGCTGCAGACTCTCCAAGTATCCTTAGTGCTTGTTTGGTTGCAATGGAACCCCAAGGTTCTTTTGTTATCATGCCAGGTTAGTTATGTTCAGTGTATGTCAGATTTAATTATCATTGTACGCGTTTAACTTAACTGTTACATAAAATTCTGCACTTACAAAAAAGGAAAATGCATTTCTCTTTAGATTCTGTGTCAACTGGTTCTGTTTTTGGAAGAAGTACCACTCTAAATATGCAGACGCCTCAGCTAAATACCCCACAAGATACATCCTGTACTCATATACTTGTGTTCCCTACTTCTGCTTCTGTGCAAGTAGCTTCAGCTACTTACACCACTGAAAATTTGGATTTAGCTTTCAATCCCAACAATGGTAAGTTAATTGAACCTTAAATTTTTAATCTAATTTGCTTTGAAATCATGGTCTTTCTATACAGCCCTGTTTGGCCTAGTACTTGCCCAGGTGTGGTCTTGAGCTATATCCCTAGCCATTCTTTATATATCTGTTTGCTATAATACGGCTTTATATCATCTACTAGAATATAAATGTAATTTAGTGAACCTTTTAGGTTGTGTTTAGTAGAAGAGGAAAAAAAATAGTACTCATTGTTACTTGAAACTGTTTTTTTTTTAAAAAATTAGGTCTTCACGGATCCACATATATTTTAATAATAATAATAATAATAATAATAATAATAATAATGATAATAATCATTTTGTTTTTCAAGGCAGGGTTTCTTTGTGTGTCCCTGGCTGTCCTGGAACTCACTCTTTAGACCAGGCTGGCCTCAAACTCGGAGATCCTCCTGTCTCTGCCTCCCACATGCTGGGATTAAGGTTGTGTGTCACCAGCACCTGGCATATGTCATCATTTTGTTCTTTTATTATGTAATAACTTGAGTGTTTTGCTTTTTTAGAGAACAGTGCCCTTTAAAACATGTTTGCATTCCTTGCTATCTTTGCTTTTTACTGGTTGCTTTTATAACATTATTAACGCAGTGGCTTAAGAAAGCAGGAGTTTGTTCCATTGTAATGCTCTCAAAGTCATTCTCGTGAGGCAGGGTTTCTTACTGATCCCTCTCAGTTAGCCTCTCAGTTAGCCTGTTTCCTTGCCTTTGCCAGCTCCTAGAGGCCACTGTAGGTTTTGACCTTTGGCCTTTCTCTCCATTTTGAATGACAGCAGTACTTCCTTTGTAGGCCACTCTTCTCTTTCCTTCATATTAGTACATATTAGTACTTCATATTAGTACTTCATATTAGTACTTCATATTAGAGCTGGGGTTAACTCAGTGGTATAATGCTTACCTGTTGTTTGTATGGCCCTTGGGTCAATCTGTGGGACCACATTTAAGAAAAAAGAAAATGACTTCTATGATTATAGGGCCCATTGGAAAGTGCAGCATAATCTCCATATAGGTCTCTTTAGATTGACCGCAATCGCAAAACTCTTTCTGTGGCTAGTGGCACAATACTTGCGCATGATTGATGCTCAGGAAATACTAGTCTCATTAACTCATTTTGCTTTAAGATATTTTTTGGTTGATTTTGTTTTTGAGGCAGGGTCTCACTATGTAGCACTGACTAGCCTGGAGCTCACAATAATCCTTCCCCCTTTGCCTCTGAGTGCTGAGATTAAGAGCATGTGCCAACATGCCCTGACTGTTGTAAAGCCCAGGCTGACTTACCTAGAGCTTACTTTGCAGGTTGGCCTTACTCATAACAATCCTGATCACCCAGCCTTCTATGTCGTAGGACTATGGGCATGAGCAATCATCCCTTGCCTGTCTCATTTTGGTTAAAATTTATTTTAGTACTTTAATGTCAATAATCACAGTATACAGAAAATAGAATATTAATTTCTTTTCCCTGTACAGATGGAGCAGACGGAATGGGTATCTTTGATTTATTAGACACAGGAGATGATCTTGATCCTGATATCATTAATATCCTTCCTGCATCTCCAACTGCATCTCCTGTACATTCTCCAGGCTCTCATTACCCCCATGGAGGTGATGCTGGCAAGGTAATTTTGTTAAAAAAAAAAAACGTTTCAGTGTATGGAAATGCCATCTGTCAATCCATTCATCCATCAATCCATCCAGGGATTAGTATATGAAATTAAAAACTTTCCCTTTGAAATTAGCAAGAGGTGAATATCAGTTGAGCTCATGTACTCTTATTTAGTCATTAAAACTTTTGTTGTGCAATGATCTTCCTGCTTCTACCTCAGAAGTGTTGCGGTCTCAGGCATGTGTTGTCCGTGGCCTTTTTCCTGTGTGTTTTTTGTGTTTTTTTTTGTTTTGTTTTTTTGTTTTTTTTTTGAGTTGGAGTCTTTGTATACAGCTTGGGGTGGCTCCTAACTTGAGAGCCTCCTGTGTGCTGGGATTCCACCAATGTCTGGTTCTTCAAAATTCTTGCTTTTTTTTTAAACATTAGAAGTACCACTAATTTTATGATCAAAACACATTATATGAAATTCTCAAAGAACTGATAAAAACGTTGGGGGAGAAGCTGTTTCTCCTGTCTTATCACAGTAGAAGGGTTTATGGTGCTTGAGGTACTGATGTAATGAATATTTTTATTATGCATTTTATTTTTCTTTTATCTGTTTTCTTAAAGTAAATGCTGAGAAATTTGTTGGCCAATTCAAAGGGAATGAATAAAAGTCTGTGGTATTATAATGTCTTCCAAAACACTGTTGAAATTAATGGCATTTTATAGATAGTGCTATGGGAACAGAGAATGGAATCTGCCTTTTGAATTGGGGCAAGGAATTAGTTGAATAAGTATTAGGACATAAGTGGCAGCTATATTGAACCATTTGTATTTTGTACTCAGTTCAACCTGAGGCATACTCATTTTGTCTCACAGTTTTTGTAACACACTGCTTTTATGATATTACTACATTTAGTTATTAGGCTTGGAATTAAATTTAAATGTCACATATGTTAGACAGGTATGCTCCCGTGAACCTAGATCCTCAGCCCTCTTTTTTTCTTTTGAGATGGTCTAGCTGAGAGTTGTCCAGACTAACCTTGAACGTTGTAGCCTACACGGGCCTTTAACTTCTTTTTATCCTCCTGCTTTAGCTCTGAGTAGTAGATATTATTGGCCTGTCACCAGGTTAGATGTAGTACTAATTGAGACTCTTAAGTAAATAACCATTTAATTTTTAGTATTTTATGTGGTTTATTGAGATAGTAATATGAAATTATTAATTGTTGTAAGCATTTGTATTTATATTTGTTGTCTAGAGATGTATTAAATGAACTAATAATACTCTTGTCTTTTTAAGGGTCAGGGTACTGATCGGCTACTTTCAACAGAATCGCATGATGAAGTAACTAATATTCTTCAACAACCATTGGCCCTTGGATACTTTGTATCAACTGCCAAAGCGGGTCCATTACCTGACTGGTTCTGGTCAGCATGCCCTCAAGCACAATATCAATGCCCCCTTTTTCTTAAGGTATTAGTATTTCTGTGCCAATTCCTAACGAATCCTAGTAGATAGTTTTTAGTTCTAATAATTACTAAAGTAGCATTTTAAAGTTTTATAGCTCATTTGAATTCCAAGTTCGTTTATGCTTTGTTGTGTATATTTCTGTAAATGGTGTCATAAAGAGAATTACTTAATATGAAACACATAATTATAAAAAATTTATATGAAGATTGACTGTTATTCTTAAGGCTCCTGGAACTTTTGGTTTTAAGTTGTATTTTCATTGTAGTACAGAAGCTGAGAGCCTAGAAACACTGCCCTGTCTCTTTGTGTTCTTATCTTCCATCTAAATATATTGTAACTTTGGAAACTCATTCATCTAAAGTCATAACTTTGTAGTAGACATCAAGATTAAAGCCTGAGTCTTTGTTATTTGAATGGACTCATACTAAACTCCTATTTTATTATTTTGAAGATTAAAAAATTTAGCAACTTTGTAATTCTTGGTTTTAGTTTAATTTACCTACTCTAAAAAGTTTCCTTTGTATAAATTACTTTTGAGTAGGATGAGTGTGATAGCTCATGCTTTTAATCCCAGCATCCAGGAACCAGAGGCAGCAAGATTTCTGTAAGCTTGAGGCTATTCTGGTATACATAGAGAGTTCCAGGCCAGCCAGGGATACGTAGTGAGACTTCTGTCATAGAAAAAAGCATATAAACAACTAGTTGAGTAGGTTGGGCATGGTGACTTGGGAGGCATAAGCAAGAAGTTTACCCAGGAGTTGAAGGCCAGCTTGGTTTACAATGAGTTCTGAGTGAGCCAGTGGGACAGAGCTAGACCTTCTCAAAACATAAGCTGCTGAGCGGGTTTTAGGAAGTGAGAATCTTAGACCTATAGATACTTATTTTTTTAACCTTCATTTTATAGTCTAAATTATCAGATGGTGAAGTAAAATGAGTCATGAAAGCCCTGTGTGATTATTGTTAAAGTTGCTACTACCAGTACAAAATAATAAATGAAGACCTGACTCTCACTATGTAGAAACCACTGTAAGTGGGCTCTTCATGTTTCAGGTCAGATGGTAACACTTTAATTTCTTGAGATTATATTTTCTATTTTTTTGATACCCTGGATATATATCCCATTCTGTGAAAGCTACTTGCGATTAAACAATGGGCTTCTGTCGCACACTTATAAAGACTATTAACTGTCGTTAATAATCTGAGTAATTTTCCCCTTCTCTTAATGTGAATTAACTATGCTAGGCAAGTGCTCTGAGCTCTCCCTGCCCTTGAATTGCCTATTAATAAAAATTATAGTTTATCCTGTGACTTTTATTCTTCTCTGAGATATTCATTGGTCTGTTGTAAATCTCATTTACATGAACATCTTCTCAAGGGGCTTTCTGCAGAATAGTAGGATGGAATCTCCACTAAGCAGAGTTCCTTGGTCCTTTGGGAAGTGCTGCCCACTTACAGTCACAGAACCTGTATGTACACTAAAGTTCTTATAATAGCAGTAAATAACTTTGCTTACCCAGCATTTTCCAAATTTAGTATAATACCTATTTGTAGTTCATGACCTTAGTGTTTCAGGGCACACTTTTGTTAGTAAACACTTTTATGAAAAGTCCAAGGGACTATCCAGATTGTTTTCTACTCAATATTTATTTACAGAGAGGATAGTGTAAAGTGAGCATTCACCCTCAGATACAGTGTAACACGATTAGGACTCCTGAACCCCAGGTAAGGCATGACTTAACGTAACTTTGTTCACCTTTTATTTTTTTCATGTATCCCATTTTAGTTCTGTACTGTAGTCAATAAAACCACATCATATATTTCTTTTTTACTTGAGAAATCAGTGGGTTTTAGATGGTTAAAAATAATTTTTATTATAAGAATTAAACCAGCATTCATTTACTTTGTAGTGGTTGGCCAAGTGAGACTTACTTAAGATTCATAAATCCAGAATTTATAAACAGTTCAAACATAAGTATTGTTGGCTATATTTTTGTATGTACTTTATATGAGCTCATACATATATGCAGTCATGATGGAGAATGCATATGGGTATAAAGAAGCACCTTTAAAGAGTGTAGAAAACTTGGTTGAAGGATTGTCTGCGATGAGCACCCCCACTGTAGCATGACATTAATACTACTATACGACTTACATACTAGATGATTAATTTTACTTAATTGAAATGTGAAAAATAGTACCACATTTCTTCTGCTCATTGCTATCTGTAAATGTGCGTGCTGTCGTTTATATGCCTCTGATAATTAATGTATTGCACAAGGAGTCATGTGTGCATTGTATTGATTGTTAAGTGTTCATCCAGAGGCAATTTTGTTAAATTTCCAGCTTTGCAAAAATAAATAAATAAATAAAATAAATGTGCAGGATTACTCCTTTGACATTTTATTTTATTTTATTCATTTATTTTTATAGCACTTAGGTCCCAAGTGTGACTGTGTGGTCTCAATTTTGTTCAACCCAGGGACAGGGTACACTTCAGGCCTATGGGTTCAGTGTTTCCTTAATCATTTGCTTTATAGACTTGGGCAGATTATATTTAGAAGATAATTGTAAAGCTTGTTTTTAAGGATTGCTATACGATTTTTAAAAGTAAGGCTAAAGTAAAAATTGTAGAGAGACACGATGTAAGTTTTACACCTTAAAGTTTCCATCAAAACCATGAATTTTTTATAGTTGCTCCCACAGATAACACTGTCATAAGATCAGTTTCATCAGGATAATACATTAGGAGAACACAGTGAAATGAAATGTTGCTTTCCCTCTGTGGCTGACTGCGTCCCTCCCTTCCTTTGTAGGCCTCTTTGCACCTCCACGTGCCTTCAGTGCAATCTGACGAGCTGCTTCACAGCAAACACTCCCACCCACTGGACTCAAATCAGACTTCAGATGTCCTCAGGTATAGCTCCCATGATGCTAAGGGTTCTCTGTTTCAACTTGGGTAAAAGAGAATGGTTATTATGAGATATATTTATTCTTTTGGGTAAGAGTTCACAGCGTTTTATTTTTGAATCATTGGGTGATTCCCCACCCCACCCCCCACCCCCGTTCATGATATAGACAAAGCATAGTGCCTGTGCTGGCTTGGTAAATTGCTCTACCTCTGAGCTAAACTCCATTTAAAACCCCATTTAGTTATTATTTCTTAAAAACAATTTTATTCTTTTTATGTCCATATATATATGGGTCTTTTGTCTGCATACATGTCCATTGCACCATATATACATGCAGTGCCACTGGAAGCCAGAAGGCATCAGATACCCTGGAACTGGAGTTCTAGGCTGTTAGCAGGCATGTAGGTACTGGGAATTGAATTCTGGATCTCTGGAAAAGTAGTACTTTAAGCATGAGTCATCTCTCCAGCCCCAACCTCGTTAAATTATTGAGAATGAATACCTTTCTAAAATGAATACGTTTTTGAGTTTTTTTCTCCCCACCTCATTCATTCAAAAAGCGGTCTTATGTATCTTAGGCTAGCTTTAAACTTCCTATGTGGTGAGATCTATTCCTTATATGTTACTCTTTCATTGCGTATTTTTTGAGACAGGGTCTCACTGTATTCCTTTGGGCTGCCTGGAGACAGGCTTTCCTTGTGCTTAACAGAGCTTGATCCACTTCTGTCACTGCGCACACGTGCTTTTTTATTTTTTCTTTTGAGAGGGTTCTGATTATCCTGGACTCAGAATAGGCCTTGGACAGAGATCCACCAGCCTCGTCTCTTCGGTGCCAGGATGAAAGGCTTGTGCTGCCATGTCTGGCTCTGCTGCTCTTCTTAAGAAAATGACTGTGTTTGGTGGTCAGAGCTATGTTTGGGAAGGTTAGACAGGAGAATCATTACAAGTTGAAACTAGCCCATCTTAAAACAAATAAAACAAAAAGCAAACAAATAGAACAAAACAACAAATAAAGTGACTTTGGCTAGGCATGATGCCATTCAGGAGGCCAAAGCAGAAGGCTTTCTGTGAGTTTGAGGCTAACATGTGCTACAGTATGAAATTCTTAGCAAAGAGGGTTTCTGTGGTTGTGGTATTGATGTCATCTCATTGTTTAGGCAGCAAAGGGTGTCTCTCTCTCTCTCTCTCTCTCTCTCTCTCTCTCTCTCTCTCTCTCTCTCTTTCTCTCTCTTTCTCTCTCTCTCTCTCACACACACACACACACACACACACACACCTCTTTGAGTCTTGAAAGTACTATCCAAGTGTATATTGAATGAGATGGATTGACACAGTTTATTCGCTTTCAGGTTTGTTTTGGAACAGTACAATGCACTCTCATGGCTAACCTGTGACCCTGCAGTCCAGGACAGACGCTCATGTCTCCCAGTTCATTTTGTGGTGCTGAATCAGTTATATAACTTCATCATGAATATGCTGTGATCCTCGTTTGATGGAATTACGCAAGGAAAGAACGGGAAGAAAGGATATTTTGCTGCAAGATTAAGTTACAGTTCTCAGTGGAAGTCATTTGTGATGGGGTCTAATTCTTATTACTTCAACAAATATTGTTTTGACTTGGGGGGCGGGGCTATAACCCTATTTTTCA
The DNA here is from genome assembly GCF_000001635.26 of Mus musculus. NCBI lineage: Eukaryota > Metazoa > Chordata > Mammalia > Rodentia > Muridae > Mus > Mus musculus. The sequence continues at coordinate 86,270,819 of NC_000077.6, read as the reverse complement.
TTGACTTTACTGAGCTCTTTAGGATGATGACTGATTATTCAAAACGTATTATAACACTTTCGTAGCAAAAATTAACCTTTTTTTTCCAGTCACAGTATTTGTGAAAAGTAATGAGCCATAGTACCCATTAATGTTAAAGAATATTAAAGCATGGAGAGGAACATGAGGAACAATGAATTCCAACATATGGCTTTAGAACATCAGGATGTTCTTGTATTGGATATAGTATCTAGTATTCAAAAATGCCTGCATCTCTTATTTATTGTAAGTTTTTAAATGTATAAATTGTCTTATATTTCTTAACCTCTTTTATAAAAATTTTCCTAGAAGGTTTATACTGCCTTCTTGCTTTAAAGCAATTGGTCTAAAATATATGTAATCGTCTTAATTAAAACGTTGCAGTAGGGTTGCTTTTAGAGTATTATTTTTTTGTAAGGGGGTGGGGTGGACAGTAAATTTGTATTGTCTCAATGTACAGTTTAACAGGGATAGAGGGGAAATAATGTCCATGCCATTGTGTGTGGAAGATTTACAGCTAAGCTGTAGTTGCAGAGTACATGTACAGTAATGAAGTTCACTGTGTTTATAAACTGAAAAGGTACCGGGTCTTACAGCATTTTATATATCACACCTTTACAGAATAACATGATGGCAATATACATACGTGATATTGTTAGGTGGAATAACTTAGAATAAAATGAGAATTCTTGAGTTATATTTTGTACTATGGTTTAGGGCTATGACTAATATTTCAGGCCATTTCCAGTGAAAGAAACTTAGTTTTACAAGAAAACATTTGCTACTGAATGCTTACACTAATCTTGGTGTTTAATGTTACATGCTTAAATTCTTTTCAGTTTTCACAGTGGCACATTTAGGCATGGGGATAGTACTAATTATGAAATTTCCTGCAGGATCTGTTCTAAGGTTGAAATTTAGCCCAGCTCTAGGCATTTTACAAATTATTTTAAGAACAGTCACTCTTGATTGTTTTACTTTTTATTTTTAAATTAAAGATTGGGAATGCGTGTGAGAGTATGCATAAGCATGGCAGGAAGAGAGGGGGGAGAGAGAAAGAGAGAGAGAGTGAGAAAGAAAGAGAGAGTGAGAGTGTGTGTGTATATGTGTGTGTGTGTGCAATCAAACTGTGGTGTAAATAGATCCTCAGTGAATTCTGGTATTCAGACTCTGTTCCACTAGTGAATGAACCATTTTCTAAACGTTTCCCTTTGACTTTTTTATTTATTGAATTTTCTTGGTTTGGAGATGGCAGTCCCAAACACCAGAGTCTGTACTTTTCTATGACACAGCTCAAATTAAAGTAGGGCACATGCCAAGGAGGTTCTCACCTCCCTAAAGAAGGGACTTGAATTTTAGGGACTTTAATTCACCCTTTCCTTCAATCCAGCTTTCCCCCTTCTTGTTTGCACATGCCAAGATAACTGCTTTTATGCAGGCTTTACCCCTGAAAAACTCCTTTCTACAGTGCTGCTCACGAGAGCCCAGCCAGTCTCATGCCTGCATTGCTGACTTGAACTCACAGTCGCCAAGTCTACCTATCTTTCTTGGAAGCAGTCTTTCAAAATTCCTACTTGTATATTCATCCATTGTTGACAAGGACAAAATCAGTTGTATTTACAAAACTCTTAACTCGGTATTTTTTTTTTAAACTGAATCCTGTTTTGTAAATAATATACATTTAATGTTGCTTAGCATAAAAAATACTTTCTTACAGTAATCTTCTTTAAATTGGGTATATGAAAACATTACCAACTCTTGTTTTTCTATAAAGAAATACAGTTAATAACAAGGTTTCAAATTATTCCTTTAACATTAATAGAACAATCCAAATGTTGAGCATATTTTGATATTAAACTAAAGATCACGTCTCTGTTTTTAAATTATGCTAACACCACCACAGATTATGTTGACGTATTTTCTTCTGTATTTTCTTGGTGGGACTTGAGATTTGAGGAAAAAAGATGCTTATTTGGAATTTCTATTAAGAACTATCCTTGTTATTTTCTTAGCTCAATAATTACTCAAGAAAAATAAAAGATTATAATCTCAGTTTAAAATTACTAATGTGTGACAACCATACCTCAGTTTGAAATAGATTTAACAAGATTATTCCCTGACATTTTCTTCCATGTAGCCATAAGCAGGGACCCAGCATACAATTCTTCTTACCTAGGAATCAGGAACTAGTCCCAAATATACAGGATTGAGTCATGGTTTGCTTTTTTTTTTTTTCCTTTCCTTTTTTTCTCCCCTTTACACATCAGATTTTGCTCAAATAGGAGGTAACTAAATAGCCATTAGAAGAAGAAGTGAAGCCTTTCATGCAGGATGATAGATCTAACTTATCAATGTACTGTCACAGTACATTAATCGTTTTATTTGAGTAGGTAAACAAATTTGCACACTTTTCCCCAGTGAATTCCCAACACCTTGACTTCCTCATTTCAGTGCTAATAACCTGTTTTGTGTGCAGTTAATCCATTCTGAAGCAGGTGAAAGGTCAGTATTTTAGCATTTTAAAAGATGAGTTATATAATGTCTGCTTCCAGCCAGTCTGCAACATCTAGCCATACCTTTCTTATGCAAGCCATTCAGTTATCAGGACTGTGAATTAACACTGTATGAATACATTTCTGTACACCTTATTGTTTGGCCAGAGGGCCACCAAGTGTACTTATATGTAATCCTTAAATTTTAAACTAGCTTGTGATTTTTAAATATTTCTAAACTTTTCTTAAACCACTAAAATTAAGCTCTTACTACTTAGTCAACTATCCTCAGCTGTATTCGTCTTCAATTGTCAGTATGGCACAGATCACTGTATTAAAATGCTCTTTCGTCTTCATATTTACCTTCTGAGGTCATTTTTTAACTTAATGTGTTACTACAAAGATTTGCAGATCTTTAATCAAGCACTATGTTAATACTGTAATATCAAAATACTATGTCGAATTATTTCAGATGTTCAGATTGAATAGGGTAAAAGAAAGTCTTTAAATGCTATCGCATCCTAGACCCTCTTCCCACCTACTATGGCATTGCATATTAGTCTGTTGAGACATTCATTGTTGCTTGACTGACATTTTGGTCTGGGTTTTCTTTTAATATTTTATTTTAATTAAAATTAGGAAAAAATGTGTTCAACAATTTTTTTTTTGTCCCATCTTCTCCAAATCAGTGGGAAAAGCTTACCTTTTGGTATATCTTAGTGTTTTCATGGGCCCAGAACTGTGGTTTAAATTTTTATATGTATTCTCATTCTCATATTCACTCATACTCACTCTTTTTCTCTCTCTCCCTCTCTCTCCCTCTCTCCCCCCCCCTTCTCTTTTGTGGAGTATAAATTAAAAAAACTGGATTTGGGACCTACAATACTCCTCAGGTTGAGATATTCTTGAAGTTTTAAAATAGCTTTAGTTTTTAAAGTAAACTGGATTTGTGGACCTTAAAGTTACTGAGTTTAAACTACAAATTGTAACATCATTACTGAACATGTCCGCATCAACCCTCTGAGAATAACTTGGTCACTTTATGAAGGGGCGTTTTTAAGTTGTTTAGCAGTGACATTTAATATGGTCCAATTGCTTTTCTTTTTAACATGACAAACAATTTTAAAAGAGACTAAGGAACAAACACTATTGCGCCGAATGCCATAACACTGAGTTGTACAAATTGTGATTGAGGAGATGAAAAAGTTTATACTTTTTAAAAAAAAAAAAAACAAAAAACAAAACTTCAAATGGAATAAATTATTCATGAAGCCTTCCTTGTGGTGTCTCATTCTGTGGAAAGTACAAGCTCCTTACAGCTTCCCCATGGTTAGCAGCAGGGCTCTTTCTGTGTCATTTGCTTGGGGACGGTGGTTTTGAGGCAGGGTCTTGCTATGGAGACCAGGTTGGTCTTGAACTCAGTGATTTCCTTGCTTGTGCCTTCCAAGTTCTGGGATTAAAGGACTGCATGCACCACTAATCTCAGCTCTGAATAATTTTTAAAAGAGAATGCTGGTTCTCCACACCCAGTATTGGTGATGTGTGTGTGTTTACACACCCAAGCTCCTTTTTGTCTTACAATTTGGTGTTAATTATTCAGTCAAAATAGTTATGTTGAAATAATAATAGTGTTTTTCTTTGTGTCTTGGGTGTGTATGTATGATCACCTAATCATGTTTGAATCATAAGGAAAAAGTTAAATATTAAAATATGAATCATGCATTAAAATAGCCGTGCATTAGTCCCGTAGGCAGTGGTATAAAATGTTTTGTTCAGACTTAAGCAAAAGTTATGATCATTTAAAAACTTTCTCCCAAGAGTTTCAAAAGCTTTCATAAATGATGGTGTATGGCATTGAAATTTGTATCTCAAATTATTTCTTATAATTTTCCTCTGATTCATTTCTACCTTGTTATTACTGTTCTCTATGAGCCATGCAAATTAAGCATTTTTACAAGTAAGAATATTCATTGTTTGGACAACTGCATACATCTTTTCAATTGTGGTTTACAGTACTCAGAGCCAATCTTTGGGCACTGTAACTTAGACCTCATTGGTAGAGCACTTTCCTAACTACAAAACTCTGGCCTCAGTCTCCAGCAATGCAAACAATGTCTCAAGTAACTGTTGGGCGGTTTGCAAAGGAAATGCTTTTTTTCTTTCAGTAACTATGCATAAGGTGTTTATACTTATTCCTAGTGATACCAGTTGTTTGGAGAGATCTCTCTTACTCACCCCTAGGCAAACACAGTTTCTCTATTGGAGCTATGTGAGCCATGATTTTGTCATAAGCCAAGACTGAAGTCTAAGAATGGTCGTTGGTTCCTTTTATGAGTATTTTCTTTTGAAAACTTTCCTGTCAGAGCTTTCCATATGAATTTCTTTAAAGTAACGAATACAGGGAGTTAAAAGCATGTGAGAAATGGCAAACATTTTCAAGGAGCAGGAAACTCAATCCTGGACACTGTCTTGATCTTTTGGTGTCAGTAGCACACTGTTGATAGCCACACATGAATTTGTTGGATTTGAGAGGTGAACTGAAAGAATACTATTTTTCTCTTCAGACTGTTAATAAATTAAGAAATGGTTGGAGTTATACTATGTAGTCATTGAAAATAATTTGAGAAATTTACATGAAGAAAATCCAATTTAGATGAAACGAAACAGTTTGAATTGGACTCAATCTATTACGTATAAATAACTTACAAAAGTGTTGAGAATTATGGTCATTTATTAGTGGAAATCACTTTATTAATCATGTTGAACGCAAATGCCTAGGCTTTGCTTAACAGAGTATTACGGGATTTGTGGCCTGTCAACAGCAAGTTGCAGTGCGTCTTCTGGCTCCCTATCTCCCTACACACCCATAGGAAGAACAAGAGCATGTAACTCAGATCCCAGATGTCTCCTGGTCTGCTTATGGGGGTGTGTGATTGTTTGTTTGTTTGTTTGTTTTGTTTTGTTTTTTTTGAGACAGGGTTTTTCTGTGTAGCAGAGCCTTGTCTGTCCTGGACTTGTTTGTAGACCAGGCTGGCCTCCAATGCACAGAGGTCCACCTGCTTCCCAAATGCTGGGATAAGGCATGCACCACTATGCCTGGCGAACACTCAATCTTAGAGAAAAAAAAGAAACGAGGCAGGGTTTCTCTGTGCAGCCCTGGCCTTCCTGGAAGTTTACCTGTAAAGCAGGCTGGCCTCGAACTAGACAGCTTCCTGCCTCTGATGTGCTGGGATTAAAGGCATACACCACTACTGCCAGCTTTTTGTTTGTTTTTAACAATATAAAGAAGAAAATGTTGTTTTTGGCTCATGGGGAAAGGATTTTTTAAAGTGTCTAAAATGTGTATATTCCTGAGCTGCTCACTATTCTATTGTTATTCTCATTTTTAGTCTATACTGTAGGAGGGTGCCGATCCTGGTCCAGAGACTCAAGACCTCTTGGGTATGAGTGCAAACAGAAATTCTGCATGAGGAAAAAAAGAAGCGGATTGTTATGTGTGTGTGGATGTGTTCAGGTTAATACAGTGTGTATGTGTGTGTGCGTGTGTGTAGGCTAGAGAACTATGTTGATGGTTGTTTCTAAGGTGCTGTTTGTACACAGTTTTGTTTGAGGCATGCTCTCTCCTGGGACCTGGTGCTTACAGCAATCCTCTGATTTTTCCGCCTTTCTTCTTCCTCAGTGCTGGTAAATTGTTCATCACCACCCCTGGCTCTTTAACGTGAGTCCTGGGCTCCAATCAGGTCCTCATGCTTGTATGGCAAGCACTTTGCTGATTGAGCCATCTCTTCAGCCAAAAACGAGATTTTAAAAAAAAGTACTCCCCTCCTCCCCACCCTCCAATACTGGCCCAGAGAAACTTTATTAAAGAATGGCCTTTTGTGAGCAGGGCGTGGTGGCGCACGCCTTTAATCCCAGCACTGGGGAGGCAGAGGCAGGCGGATTTCTGAGTTCAAGGCCAACCTGGTCTACAAAGTGAGTTCCAGGACATCCAGGGGGCTACACAGAGAAACCCTGTCTAGACCCCCTCCCCCCCCCACACACACAAAGAATGACCTTTTGTATAGATAAAAGCCAAAGACGACCTTATTTTGTCCTGCCCTACTACTATACAGGGGTGGAAAAAAGGAAGTTTACAGCTCTCAAAACTTGTAGTGTTTCTAGACTTGAGTTCAGAATGCCTAACTATAGACCTTGGCTCTTGGATTCTTTTGTTCTGAGAAAGTCTTTATAGCATGAATTATCCACAAAGTCCATCTGGTTCTTATAGTGTTCTTTGTTTCTGCCATCTGTAAGGTTCTATAGAACATAAGAATCTCATCTTTGAAGCCTTTTGCTAGTTGTTTACAAGGACATGGAGATGCCAGTCTACAATCCCAGAGAAGGCAAGAGGATGACAGTTTCAGTCCAGTCTGGGCTATGTAGCAAGACTGTCTCAAAAAAGACACAAAGGAAAACAAGTTAACATCTGGGGATTGTTAGTACTTAGGAAACTAAGTAGGGCATTGGGTTTGAGGCCAGGCTGGAATAAATGGCAAGACCTTTCTGGAAAACAAAATCCCAAATAATTGTAATTATTTGGCTGTAAATTATTGGTCAGTGTATTGATTGTCAAATGTACTCTTTTGACCTAAGCATATCAAGTATTAGGTAAAACTACTTTATTTGGGTTGGTCGTTAAGAAACAATTATTTTGAGACATAGTCTCAATCTCTTGTTACAGACCATGCTGACCTTGAATTCTCCATAAATTTTCCTCAGTCTCATAAGTGGTAGGATTATAAGCCTGCACTACCAATACCTAGCTTGCAATAAACTCTTTACCTGGTCTTTCTCCTCCTGGAGTGTTAGTCACCAAATCCCTTTATATCTTGATATCAGGAAGAAAACCAGTATCAAGCCTTGTTTCCTTCTGTAACTTCACAAAGGGTCCTCGGTTTCCTCCTAGCCTGTTTAGCATCTAAGTTCATTTCCACATATACCTCAGATGAAGTTCCCTTGTCATACTGCCATTTATAACACCCTCTGTGCATCTGCTACACTGCTTCCCAGCTTGTACTCTGCAACTATTTGTCTCCACCAAAAAGCTCCAGAAAGACACAAAACGGGGTTTATTTGGGTAACCATTGTTACAGGCAGAATGTAGCACATGTCATCTTTTACTAAGATGTTGAACTATTCTTGAATACTTTCAACCTCTTATTATAACCCAAGACTTAGCTGAAATGTGGGTTTTACCTATAAATAAAATTCTAATATTGTAGTTACTTTGAGTTTTCATTTGCAGAGTGCAAAGCTTACAAGAAAGAGATGTTAAAGGTGTCTGAAAGCACTTTTAAATAGTTCCTAGCAAAACTAGAGACAAAATGTAGTGCCTCTCTAGCTTTCCCTCCTTCATTCCTCTACCCATTCTGGCAAAAAGATCAGCCTGAAGTATTATCAGATTTAAGACAAAGCAACATAGAGTGAAATCAGAGGACACATTTAGCCTATGTTTTCCTTGACTCATGTTCTGGGTGGTGGACAGAAAGAGTCCGGGAAATCTTTGGAAAATGCAAAGAAACAAAAGAGTCGAAACTGGTGCTTTCCTACTTTTTAAGATTTTAGGCAAAACACTCATCAAATCAAATCAATCTAAACAGTTTTAATATGTTACGAAGTCGGTTCCAGAAATTAGCAGCAAATGAGCTGTTTGGGAGCACTGATAAACTGACAGGTTATAGGAGCAAACATGCATGAAGAAGGGTGGGGATTTTATTGTTTTTGAAACATTCTTGCTAGAGCTCCAGCTATCTCTGCCCTCCAGGTTTCTGAGGGATGAGACGACAGGCATATGTGTTAACCGTTTTCCATTGTGAGAGGTGTCTTCTAAGATCCTTGTATTTCTTCATTTTTTAAAAAAATATTTATTGTATTTTATGTAGCTGTCTTCAGACACACCAGAAGAGGGCATCAGATCCCATTACTGATGGTTGTGAGCCACCATGTGGTTGCTGGGAATTGAACTCAGGACTGCAAGAGCAGTCAGTGCTCTTAACCTCTGAGCTATTTCTCTAGCCCTAAAGGTTCAAAGAGGTCCCACCGAGATTTGAACTTGGATTGCTGGATTCAAAGTCCAGAGTGCTAACCATTACACCATGGGTCCTGCTGCTACTGCTGCTTCTTTTTTAAATTGGATATTTTATTTATTTACATTTCAAATGTTATCCCCTTTCCCAGTTTCCCCTCTGCAACCCCCCCCCCATCCCTTTTCCCATTACTCTGCTTCTATGTGGGTGCTCCCCTCTCCACTTACCTACTCCAGGCTCACTGCCCTAGCATTCCTTTACACTGGGGCATCACACCTTCACAGGACCAAGAGCCTCCCCTCCCATTGATAACAGATAAGGCCACTTCACCTCCTTCAGTCCTTCCCCTAACTCCTCCATTGGGCTCCCTGCTCACTCTGATGAATTGGCTGCTAGATCCTTGTATTTCTGAAACATTGTTACTGTTTCCCAAGAGTACTGAGTAGTTCAATCTTTAATTTCTTGAACCATCACTTGTAGCACGTGCTTTCTTCTTGTTTATTCCTCTGAGGATAGGGAGAGGAAGTAAATCAGAGTCAGCCAGCCAGTCAAAAGGATGCTCACTTAATTTGGTAAAGTCTTCTCTTGATTTAAACAAAATGTATGAACAATGTTTCACCTAATCTAAGCCTTCAATAATTATGACACCTTTGTGTCCCACTAAGGGGAAATTTTACCAAGTAAAACAACACTACTGATAAGCCTGATTCAGAGATGTCAAAATTTAAAAAGAAATGCCATCACAGAATTTATAAAGTATCGTCATAGTTGGGCATAAAATGGGCTTCGTACTACAGTAGTCATTAAAAGAGATTGTTTCTTCAGTTTTGTATGATAATCAAATTTGAGATAATCAAAGTTGTAACATAAACAAATAGACTTATTCCTACTTTAAAGAACTATTTACTATTTGTGAAGATAATATAATTAAACTTTTGAACTACAAGGTATTTGTGAAAGCTGATTTTACCTTCTTTAAGGAGTCAAACTGTGAGGACACAATTAAAACTCCAAACAATTTTTTTTTTCTTTTTTTTGGATTTTCAAGATAGGGTTTCTCTGTGTAACCCTGGCAGTCCTGGAACTCTGTAGACCAGGCTGGCTTGAACTCAGAAATCTGCCTGCCTCTGCCTCCCAAGTACTGGGATGAAAGGCCTGTGTCATCACTGCAGGCCTAAAACTCCAAACTTGATGGCTGTTTTTTTTTTTTGTTTTGTTTTGTTTTTTTCAGTAGGGTGGCCAAATTCTGTACGATTACCCAAATAGTTTGGCAAGCATTGTTTTCATGATTTGAAAGACTTCTAAGTTGATAAGAGTGCGACCTCCATACTTTTGCCTTAAGAATTCAAGCTGTGCTCACAGTGACTGAAAGGAAAAACGAAGCAAGGGGGACAATGAGAAAGGGACATTTCCGCACTCACTTCTGAGTCATTCAGGCTGGGCTCATTTACTGTTCTGTTTCTTGAGGTGGGCTGTGCGTGCATGGCCCTGATCTGAAATATCACCTTGTTCTTAGGTGAGCTCTTCTTATTAGTCCATCAAACCAATGCCTTGAGTCCTCTTTCTCTTTTCCTGTGAAAAGGCTACTCAGGAAGTTTAAATTGTTTAATCTCTTAGTTTTGATCCTTCCAGCTCTCCCCTTTTTGTGAGACAGTCATTTTGAAGTTCAGCCTGTGTGTGCTGAAATTACAAATAAGTTCTCTTCTCTCTCTGTCTTCCTGTCTCTTTTGAGACTGGATCCATGACCCACAGAGATCCTGCCTGTCACAGAGATCCTGCCTGTGCCCCGGAAGTGTTGGGATTAAAGGCACATGCCACCAAACCCAACCAATAATTGTATGCTTTGTAATTGTGAAATCTATTTCAATTACATTTTAAAAAAATATGCAGAATTGGACTTGATGGTGCACATCTGTAATTTCAAGAACTGGAAAGCTGAAGTGGTAGGATCCTGAGTGCTAAGGCTTCACATATAACAAGACCTATAACTCCTCACTATATCTCCTTCCAATAATAGGAAATATATCAAGTATTATGTGTATAAGACATTTGTTACCATCTACATTTGACCACATTGGGTATCTATGGCATATGATTATATATGATACATAATAGTTACAGATGATTGCATATATTTTGGTTCACAGTACTAAAGGTATTACTCTGAATCAAATGGGATAATTTGAGAAACACTGTATCACATCTCAGTTTTTCTGTTTCCTTTGCTGATTCTCTACCCTGAAAGCTGAGTTTATTTTCTGAGATTTTCCCTCTCTGAGAGCCTTAGAAATATTTTAAAAATTTTTTGTAAGCTAAGTGGTAGTAGTACAGGGCTTTTATCACAGCACTCTGTCATGGACACACAGAAAAAAACTGTCTTGAAGAAAAAAATTTAAAAGAAATGATCAGTCAAGCTGGGTGGTGGAGGCACACACCTTTAGTCCCGCACTTGGGAGGCAGAGAGACGTGGAGCTCTTTGAGTTCAAGGGTAGTCTGGTCTTCTGAGTTTTAGGATAGCCAGGGCTACACACACACACACACACACACACACACACACAAATCCTGTCTTGGTTGGTAATTCGTTGAAGGATGCTCAATTTTTTTTTTTTGTTTTTAAATATTCATTTATTTCCTTTTTCTGAGTTTAGGTGTTTTGCCTGCATATTCTGTGTACAATATGTCTTCAGTGCCCATAGAGGCCAGAAGAGAGTTTTGGAAATGTAATTACAGACTGTTAGCTGCCTTGTGAACTCTGGTCCTCTGGAAGATCAGCTAGTGCTCTTAACCATTAAGCCATCTCTCTGGCTCCAGAAATACTTTTTTTTTTCTTTTCTTTCTAGACAGGGTTTCTCTGTGTAACTCTGGCTTTCCTGGAACTCACTCTGTAGAACAGGTTGGCCTTGAACTCAGGAAATCTGCCTACCTCTGCCTCCCAAGTGCTGGGTTGAAAGGCGCCACATTTGCTCAGAAATATTTAATAAGCAAGCCAAGCCAAGCCAAGCCAAGCCAAGCAAGCAAGGAAACAAGCAAACAAGGAAAAACTATTGTGTGTGTGTCCTGCAGAGGCCAGAAGAGGGTGTCAAACCCCTTGGAGTTTTGGAGCCACAAGTATAGGTACTGGGAACTGAACTCAGGTCCTCTGAAGAGCAGAATTTTTTTTTTTAAAGATTTCTTTATTATTATATCTAAGTACATTGTAGCTGTCTTCAGACACCTAGAAGAGGGCATCAGATCTCATTATGGATGGTTGTGAGCCACCATGTGGTTGCTGGGATTTAAACTCAGGACCTTCGGAAGAGCAGTCAGTGCTCTTAACCGCTGAGCCATCTCTCCAGCCCAAAAGCTGCATTTTAATAAAATAGTTCAGAGGCTTGACAGATGGCACAGCATGCCAGGTGTTGGTCGCTGAGCCAGATGACATGAATTCAAGTCCCAGGACATACATGGTGGAAGGAGAAAATGAGCTTCCATGAGTTATTCTTTTTTCTCACAAGTAAACACATGCACAAATGTCACACACACACACACACACACACACACACACACACACACACACACACACAAACGCGCGCGCGCGCGCGCAAGGTCATGCAAACCTTGGGTGAACCAGGAACAACAACCACAACAAAAAACGTAAGCTGGTGAAGATGGCACAATCCTATAATTCCACAATTTGAAAGGCTGAAGCAGAAGTTCAGAGCAGCCTGGACTACATAGTGTGGCGCTGTCTCCAGAACATTTATTATGAGATAAATAGACTTGCAATTTTTAAGATGGTGAGACTTTAGTTTTGATTTTCTTTCACAAGTGCCACATATAATATTGAGAAGGTTCCACTGAATTCGTTCCTAAAATTCACTCTTGAATAGGATTTTTGTAACCTCGAGACCCGAGAAAGCTACCAAACATAGAGCCTCTAGTATGAGCCCTGGGCAGACAGAGGGGTTGTGTCAAGTACCAGTCATCCTTGTCTACATAATGAACTCCAGGCCAACAAGGACCACATATACCTTGTCTGAAAAACAAAACCAACCTCGAATGCAAGCCGGAAGTGGTAGCATGCGCTTATAATTTGGGTACACACCATAAAACTAAATAATGAAAAGTTATTACACTTTGGCCTTAGTGTATAGACTTATGATTAATTACTTTTTTTTTTTTTTTTCGACACATGGTTTCTCTGTGTAGCCCTGGCTGTCCTGGAACTCACTCTGTAGACCAAGCTGGCCTCGAACTCAGAGATCCGCCTGCCTCTGCCTCCCAAGTGCTGGGATTAAAGGCGTGCGCCACCACTGCCCGGCTTCATTACTTTTAAAATTCCCCTACACACAGGTCTTGGGATTCTAGAACTTTCTAGACCGCACCGGCAGGGGTTTAAAGGAGGCTGCAATCGGGTTCCATTAGGCAAATTTCTGTGGAGGAACAGAGCGGACAACTTTTGCCATTTAATACATTATTGTTATTTAAATGTCGCGATAATTGGTTCGGGGGTCGGGATTTCGCTCTGACCGTTTAGGAACTCATCTGACAAGGTTCCAAGAGAAAAGCTCTGGAAAACAAGAAAGTGTAACACTCCACGCTTTCGGAAGCGGGGAGGGCGGTGACGGAGGAAGGGGCGGGCCTGCGCATGCGCAGAGCGGCCCTAAGCTGGCTTTTCTTATCGCCGCCGACGTCTTCTCAGTGCTGTACGGTGGCCGGCGCGTGCCAGAAGCTTGGGATGAATGGAGGTGCAGGGTGCAGGTTGAACTAAGTCTCTGCTTTCCCCTCTCTCCTGGTTGCTTCTCCCTTTTTTTTCCCTTTCCTTTTTACTTTTTTTTTTTTTTTTGCAGTGTCCCCATTCTGATTCTCGCTCTGTCGACGGCACTGTTGGTGCCAGCGTCAGAGTTCTTGGTGCCTGAGTCGACTCCGGGCATTGCCGGGGTTTGGGGATCTGGATAATCACCTAGGCCCAACTTCGGACCGCGCTCTCCATTTCTGCCTCGTCTGGCTCTCGGAGGCGGAATCCGAGTGGGTCCCTTGAGGCTGGAGGGTTGATCTTAAGGTATGAAGCGTCGGCTTCTCGGGCCCAAGTGCCGCTTTGTCTGAAGTCCGCCTGACTCTTCGCAGCCCGGGTCACTCGATTCTCATTGCTGCCTGGCAGAGACCCCTGAGTCCTGTCACCTCTGCCTTGAGCTTACTCTACTGTTAAAAGACCAGCGCTTACTATTGAAACAGCAGCATTTCTGCCTACGATTCTTTGTCCACAGCTCTGCTAGGGAGTAGGTCTTAAGACTGAGTGGTCTCTGTTAACTGTTCCATGTCACCTCTCTTTTCTGCTACCTTTTGAAAATTTACTCAAAACCACAGTGCCCAAGTGAGACTCTCTTTAACTCCTTCAGCTGACTGTACATACACATCTACCTCTATAACAATAGGGGTACGGAATAGCGTTGTGGCTTTCAGAACCATGCCTCTGACATTACTTTTGGCCCGTGAGATGATTTACCAGTGTTTCCATGTAGTTGGGAGGTAGAAAGAGAAGCCCAACTGATATTTATATTTATCTGGTAGGCTTGTAAAATGAAAGAGATCTGGCTGCAGCCGTTCATTTTCTCTCCATATTTCATGGAACTCATGTAATGGGCATAATGAGGGAAGTCTTGGCTGTGTTCAGGGTAGGAGGGTTCACTGGGACACAAAGTATTAGAGCAAATGATCTCTAAATTGAGAAGAAACATTAATCTGCAGTTTTCCTTCTTATCTTCCAGATGTCAGTAGAAACATAGAGACAGAAACCTGAGCTTTAATTGTGCCAACAACATTGCCAATGCAAGGACCTACTAAGTATTTAGTATACTTTGTTAGATTTTAAAGAAGGTTGTCATATATGTGGGAAGTAGATACCGATTTTCATTTTGTTGTTTTGGACTCCTTAGGATCGAGAGCGATGACGCCCGAGGGTACAGGCCTGCAGTTTGTCAGCCCTTTTGCTTTTGAAGCTATGCAGAAGGTGGATGTTGTCCGCCTGGCGTCCTTAAGTGATCCGGAATTAAGACTCCTCTTGCCCTGCCTGGTGAGGATGGCACTTTGTGCTCCTGCTGACCAGAGCCAAAGTTGGGCACAGGATAAGAAACTTATACTTCGCCTCCTGTCTGGAGTGGAAGCTGTCAACTCCATTGTTGCACTGTTGTCTGTGGACTTCCACGCTCTAGAACAAGATGCCAGCAAAGAACAGCAGCTTAGGTAAAGTTCACTTGTGTGTTAGGACTTGGGAGTTACTTGATATTCCAGAGGAGGGGGTTGTAATGATGCTCAGGTCTGTCAGAGCTCCCCCAGCAAAGGGAGAGTAATGTCTGAGAAGCATTTGACAGAGGTCTTTTCTAGTTAAATTCCTAAGAGCTGCTTTCTGTGTTATAAAATGTTGCTCAGAGAAGATTAGCTACATATTAGGTCAGTTACTCTGAGTGGGGACTGAGGAGGAGAAAGTCTTCTAGAGTGGAAGGTTTTATGGGAATGACTGAGCTTTTAAAATTACGTTGCTCCCCACTCCCCCCCCCCCAGACTCCAGGCTGGTTTTGTATCCTTTCATGTCCCTTGTGTATCTGAAAGCTATTGTTACTGAAGTCTGTGGCAATTACTAATTTACAGTTTCTGAGCTCTTGCAATATATAGACAAACAGTGTTTCGGAGGAATGGAAACCATTTACAATGAGTGGATTATTGCAGGAAAGGATTGCCTTGCCAGTGTCTTAATGTGTTTCCCATGTTTGGACTTCACTAGGCATAAACTTGGAGGAGGCAGTGGAGAGAGCATCCTGGTATCACAGCTTCAGCATGGGCTGACACTAGAGTTTGAACACAGTGATTCCCCTCGTCGATTGCGGCTTGTGCTGAGTGAATTGTTGGCAATTATGAACAAGGTGCTTTAAAAAAAACCTCCCTTTTCTTTTTTCTTTTTTTTTTTTTTGCATTTTTTTTTCGAGACAGGGTTTCTCTGTGTAGCCCTGGCTGTTCTGGAACTCACTCTGTAGACCAGGCTGGCCTCGAACTCAGAAATCCGCCTGCCTCTGCCTCCAGAGTGCTGGGATTAAAGGCATGTACCACCACGCCCAAAAACTCCCTTTTCATCTCACAATATCCATGACTTAATATTTACATCTAGAAAATAGTAAAAAGGGCTGGTGAGATGGCTCAGTGGGTAAGAGCACCCGACTGCTCTTCCGAAGGTCCAGAGTTCAAATCCCAGCAACCACATGGTGGCTCACAACCATCCTTAATGCAATCTGATGCCCTCTTCTGGAGTATCTGAGGACAGCTACAGTGTACTTACATATAAATAAATAAATAAATAAATAAAAAAAAAAAAGAAAATAGTAAAAAAATATCAGCAAGAAGGCAGGCAGGTTACATGTTCTGCTAGTATTTCTGTTTGATTTGTGTTCTTTCAAAGACTGAAGTGATTTATTTTTTATTTTTAGAGATAGAGTTTCTCTGTATAGTTCTGACTTTCCTATAGCCCAGGTTGGCCAGATCCACCTGCCTCTGCTATCCAGTACTGGGATTAAAGGTGTGTGCCACTACACCCAACTATTCAGTATTTTTTTTTTTTCCAGACAGGGTTTCTCTGTGTAGCCCTGGCTGTCCTGGAACTCACTCTGTAGACCAGGCTGGCCTCTGCCTCCCAAGTGCTGGGATGAAAGGCGTGTGCCACCACTGCCTGGCAGGATTTTCTTTTTGTGTGTGTACGGAATTGATATAATTGTTTTTAAGATCATCAAAATAATTTTTACATTTTTATTTATTTTATGTGCATGAATGTTTTGCTTGTATATATATCTGTGTACTCTCTGAGTGCCCGGAGTCTGCAGAGCTCAGAAGAGAGCACAGGATAACTTGGACTGGAGTCTTTGATTGGGAGCCATGATGTTGGTGCCAGGACCCAAACCTAGATCCTCTGCAAGAGGGAGGAGTGCTCTTAGCCACTGAGCCATGTTTTCTCTCCAGCCCCCTAAACATCTGTCATTTCACTTGTAGAAATGACTAAGTTGGATAGCACCTTTTTGTTGGGCTTGACTTTGAATCTCTAGAACATCTGTACATGGTGTACATCTGTAATCTAGTGGGCCATGGTAAGGTGGGAGACCAGAGAATCCTTGGAAGCTCCAGGCCAGGTACCTTGGTGTGCACACCAAACAACAGAAAGAGGGACCCATTGGGTTAGAGAGATGGTTTATCAGTTAACAGTACTAATTGTCTTACAGAGGACTCCGGCATGGCTTCCAGCCCCCACCTGGTGGCTTACAATCATCCATGACACAGGCGATGCACAGACAAATCAGGGTTTACAGGAAACACACCAGTGTGAATGAAGGACACAAATACATGTACACAATAACACACACACACACACACACACACACACACACACACACACACACAAAGGTAACTTAAGTCATGGACCTTTGGCTAATGGTTAATTGAAACTTTCCCACACTTAAATTTTCCCACATCTCTTGTAAATACATCCTGGATGTGATAAGAGACATTTTCTTCTGTGGTGATTTTAATGTCTAACATGGCCTTACTATGTGAGAAATTCTGTTACATATTACCATAGGAAATTTAAGGAACATAGAGGTTATTGTCTTGATGTTTTTTTTTGTCTTTAAGTTTCTGCTCCCTCCCCCTTTGAGACCTATCTTCCTATTTTCTTCAGATGACTTCAGACTTCTAATCTTTTCTTATCTCAGTTTTCTGTGTGCTAAGATTGCTGGGGTGTACCACTGTTCCAGGCTCAACGTTGTCATTCCTTGTGGGTTTTTTGTTTGTTTGCTTTTTTGTTGTTTTTCCCTTTGTGTCTATTGATCACTAGAGGTAAATGAATTCTTTTTTTGTCATACTGCTTTAACAGTTAAAAGAGTCCTTTTATTTTGGTTTTTGAATGTAGGTATGATGGTTGTGTTGGCACATATGTAGAGGTCAGAGGTTACCTTCATGAGTTCTTTCTGTGCTTCCTTCCACTGTGGGATCTGGGAGTCACACTCAGTTTTTCAGGCTTGTGTGGCAACGTGTTTTTACCTGCTGAGGCACCTTGCAGACCAATATTCGGTTTTTTAATCAACAGTTTATACATACAACATTTCTTTTTTTTTTTGTTTTTGTTTTTGTTTTTTCGAGACAGGGTTTCTCTGTGTAGCTCTGGCTGTCCTGGAACTCACTTTGTAGACCAGGCTGGCCTTGAACTTAGAAATCCTCCTGCCTCTGCCTCCCGAGTGCTGGGATTAAAGGCGTGAGCCACCACGCTCGTATCATACAACATTTCTATACTGTTTCTTAGCTTGCCTTATCCTTTAATTTTAAGTATCTCTAAAAATGTAGGTTGGAATCAATTCCTCTTACCACCTCTGTCTCTGTCCCTCTCTTCTTTTTTTTGGAGGGGGGACAGAATCTTACTAGGTGCCAGGGTGGCCTTTTAACTTGAGACTTTTCTACCTCAGCCTCTCAAATGCTGAGATTATACAGTAGCCAGCATGGAGTTCTGAGACTACTGCTACTGTGTGTGGATAATAATCATGGTTAACCTGTTCAGATTCTGATAGGATCCCACAGACTTTGCCTCCGTGTGTTAGCCATATTATAGGTAGTGAGTTGAGGCTGGTATGGGACAGCACACCTTCCATCCCAGCAGGAGAGAAGCAAGGACAAGATGGTGTGTTTTATGCCATCGTAGGTCAATAGATTGAAGGCTAGCTTGGTCTGTGTACTGAGTTCAGACCAGCCATAGCTACATAGTGAGACCCCCATCTCAATGGCAGCATAAACCCATGATTTCTGAGCTCAAAAAGAAAACAATTACAGTTTACTTAAACTTGTTCTTTCTTCCTTGTTTCCTTCTTCTCCCTAAGGTGTCAGAGTGCAATGGAGAGTTCTTTTTCAAGTCTTCTGAGCTCTTTGAGAGTGCAGTGTACTTGGAGGAAGCTGCAGATGTCCTTTGTATCTTACAAGCAGGTACTTTACGGACTGACTGCCAAGATGTAGCTCAGTACAGATACAGTGTCTCGGGAAGGGTCACTGTGTGACCCCTCAGCCTGCAGAGCTGTCTGTGTCTGGGTGTGCACTGGATGTCCTGAGACTGGAGGTACAGGCAGCTATAAGCTGCCTGATGGGGATGCTGGGGCTCAACAAGAGCAGTATTATCTCTCCAGCTCAAATTTGGTATTTTAAAGACTATCAAAACGGGCTGTGGTCCCAAATTTGGGACATTAAGACAGGAGTATTGCGTCAAAATCCAGACCATCTTGGTCTACAGAGCGAGATGATATCTTAAATAACTGTGCTTCTCACCCCAAAAAAACCCTTAAAAATCTAAAAGTTATTTACTAGAAACATGTCTTAAAATATTAAATTAAAGGCTGGAGGGATGGGAAGCTTGGGCCTCACAGCCTCACAGTGCCCCCCACGCGCCCCCCACGTGCCCCCCCACGCGCCCCCCACGCGCCCCCCCACGCGCCCCCCACGCGCCTCACGTCTTTTCAGACAGTTCAGATTCTGAATGACTAGCGTTAGATCAGAGACGCAGTGACGTCTACTTTTTGTACAGTTTGCCTTGTTATAGAGATGTTAGCAGTGTACATTTAATTTAATGATTTATAACTTTAATGAGCTCATAAATGTTCATAATATGTTAGATCAAAAAGCAAAGGGCAGAGGGGAAAAATAAAAACTCCGTTTTAGTTAATATTAAAACTACTAATGAGGGGATTAAACTAGATATTAAATATACTTACTATTACAACAATATTAAATACATATATGTATTATTAGAACTAACATACATTTTTCTTATGTACCTTTTTTGCTTTTGCAGATTCTTTTTAATAGGTATATATGGTAAAATAAAAACAAGAAAATATAGAAATGTAAAGATTTTAATTAAAAAGCTTTTTAGACCAGCACTACTCAGGGAAACATCTGCTGTATTCCGGGTTGTGCTGTCCAGTTGGCAGCCCCCCCTCCTGCCTCCCGTGGCCTGTGGGTTAACTGAAGTGTAGCTAATGTGACTGAGGAACTAGTACTTAAGTGAGTTGCATTTTGGTGACCTCTTGGAAATGTCTGGCTATGGAAAAGAGAACCCTGTAGGGGTCACGTCTCAATAGATAGTGGCAGTGGCTTTTTCTCTTCCAGAGCTCCCTTCCCTGCTTCCTATAGTGGACGTCGCGGAAGCCTTGCTGCGTGTTAGAAATGGAGCCTGGTTCTTGTGTCTCCTGGTAGCCAATGTTCCTGATAGTTTTAACGAAGGTAAATATAATTTAAGAATGAATTATTGGAAAGCTTGGATTTTGCATACTTGGGCCTTTGTTTTTTGGACAGTCTTGCTGTGTTCTCCCAGCTGTCCTTGGGATAACCTGGGAGTCTTTTGTCTCTGCCTTCTGAGTGGGGCTGGTGTTAAGAGGTGCATGGCACCATGCTTAGTGCTATGCTTTCCCTCCTTCTGGGCAAGGGTAGGACCCAGTGCCTAAGCTACAGCCCAGACCAGTCTGTCGTTTAACTGAAGTGTGTAGACACGCTATATTAGCCATTTAATACAATTATTGTGGTGGTTAGGTATGCCATGTTATTTTTGTCTCTTTCCTTTGTATCATTTTTTATCATATATTTGAGTAATGTGTATTATAAGTCCAGATGACATTCTTACTGCTTTTATTTTAAGTAGTTAATTCTTTTTTCCTTTGATTTATTTCCTTGTTTAGTTTGTGTGTGTTTGCATATGGGTGTGCATGTGGTGCTAAGCATCTTGTCTTGCTGAGCTATGTCACCAGCACCTTTTTCTCATTTTTTTTAAGCAGGGTCTCACTGTGTAGCCTGGTAACCTTGAACTTTAAGTTATCTCCCTCTTCTCTGTGTTAGTATCACTGTGTGGGCTGCCATGCCCAGCTGATTTTAAGTCCTTTCTCAGATGTGGGGAGAAGCTCTAGCTGTACACTTAGTATTTCTGCTGCTCTCCATTGAATTGCCTTTGTTTCTTGTAATGTATAGTTTATTTACATTTATTTTTATTTTGTTTTTATTTATGTGTGTTTAGGATTGGACCCAGAGCTACTTGCTCTGCCAGTGAACTTTGAAGGGTAGAATTCTTGGCAACAATTTCCCCCAGGATTTTGTCAGGAAAAAATGTTTATTCTGATAAAATCTATTTTAAAAGTAAAATAGCTTTTCTTTTCAGTCCTGAGGATTGAGCACAGAGCCTTGCACTGGTCTGGCAAGCCCTCTGCCACTGTTGTTCCTCTATATCTCTTTTAACGTCTTCATTCTGAGACAGGGACTCACAAGATGTCCAGGCTAGACTTGAACTCACTTTGTTGCTCAAGCAGGCTTTGAACTTGTGACCTTTAGACTTGTGAGCCTCAGCATTGTTACTAGGCTGCACTAATCGCTGTTTTGTTTTCTCAGCATTGTTTGCAGAGCCTCATCAGTGTTAGCCAGGTGCTCTTCTGCTGAGCTCAGCCTTAGTTTGTTGTTGTTTTCCTTGTGACACTGAATCCCTATTTAGCTCCAGTTTGCCTGGATTCTGCTATGTTGTCCAGGCTGGCCTCCAATTGGAGATTCTCCTCCAGCTCCCTAGAGCTGTGACTGGAGCTGTGTATCTTGGCCAGCTTGAGTTACTTAGTTGTTCACTACCTTTGTCCTTGTGGGTTTATAGTAGCAGGTGGGACTAGGTGTTGTCCTCCAGGTTGTTATTTGCGAATCCCGTTGACTTGGTTTCTATTGCAATACTATCAAGTTCCCAGGGTCTGCCTTCTACACTGTTTAAGTTGCATAAATGGTTAATTTTCAAGAATGAAGAAGTGGTTTATAACACCTTACTTAAAAAGGCTTAACAAAACTTAAAATAATAGGGGCTCTTAAATGATAGTTTGTAGGGGCCTGATCAAAAACGGAGAACGGCAGGATGAAGAAAGTCTCGGAGGGAGGCGCAGGACAGACGCCCTACGCTTCCTATGCAGAATGAATCCTTCTCAGGCCCTGAAGGTCCGGGGCATGGTGGTGAGTGAGTCTCTTGTCTCTTTGTAACAGCACTTTTTATAGTAGGATTTTTCTCAAGATTGTTTGAGAATCCTTTAGAAACGGGGAACTTTATTCATATCCTGAGTATGCTGCCTCCCTCTTGGGTCTTAGGTTTTGTGAGCTCTTTTCCTCTGAACTTGAGGTGCATTAAATTTTAAAATGTCCCAGACCTTTTCCTTATTGTATTGAGTTTAACTTATTTTTCTCTCTGTGTTAGGTGGAAGAATGTCACTTGCCAGGCCTTGGAGTAGCTTTGACATTGGATCATACTAAAACCGAAGCTTGTGAGGATGGAGTGAGCGACTTGGTTTGCTTTGTTAGTGGTTTGCTTCTTGGAACAAATGCAAAAGTCAGGACTTGGTTTGGAACCTTCATTCGAAATGGACAACAGGTGAGAGTCACATGATCGTAGGGACGACTCCTTAGAAGGAGCTTGTTACCTAGGCCTGGTGGCTCATACAGGAGCTCCTGCTCTTGGAAGACTGAAGCAGGAGGATTACTATGATTGCAAGGATTACTATGATTAAAAGCCATAGGAGTCAGGCATGGTGGCACACACCTTCATCCCAGGACCCTGCAGTAGGAGACAAGTGGATCTCTAGGAATTTGAGGCCAGCCTGGTCTACATATCAACTTCCAGGCCAGCCAAAGCTACATAGAGAGACTGTGTCTAAAATTACCAAACAAAAGCCATGGTGGGAAGGAGGAAACAAAAGAAAGAAAAGGTATCTTTAGACCAGTGGTTGTCAGACTTAGTTTTAGGAACCTCCTGAAAGCTATATGTTTATATGGCTTTTGTCTTTTGATATTTCCCAATTAGAAATTAAAAATTTAGAAATACTCAGTTTATTAAAAATAAAAAACTCAATTAAATATAAACAGGGAGGGAGGGAGGGAGGGAGAGAGAGAGAGAGAGAGAGAGAGAGAGAGAGAGAGAGAGAGATGTGTGCATGTGTGTGTGTGTGTGTGTGTGTGTGTGTGTGTGTCTACTTTTGAGCTGTCTTGGTATTTAGTCAGGGCTGGCCCTCAATTCTTCCTTAGACTTGAGCCCAAGCCTCCTGATTACAAAGATCATAGGAATGTCCCACCATGCTTAGTAAATATTACATTTTTAAAAAATACAAGTGTTTAAAAAAACCAAACTATTGAAATAGTAGTACTGCTTTACAGTTTTTAAGTCTCTTCAAAGTCTAGTTTAGCAGAAGTCTTTGGAGAATGTACTGTACCCTAGTGAGAATGGGAGGGACAAGGCACCGTCTCAATATTGTGACTAGGTATTTGGACTTTCTGGGCCCCTGAAAGAATTTGGGGATGCTCTAGTTTCCTATGTTAGGGTTTTGAGAACTCTTATCATCAAAGTAAGTTATAATCTGGGTTTTTCGAGACAGGGTTTCTCTGTATAGCCCTGGCTGTCCTGGAACTCACTCTGTAGACCAGGCTGGCCTCGAACTCAGAAATCCACCTGCCTCTGCCTCCCAAGTGCTGGGATTAAAGGTGTGTGCCACCACTGCCCGGTCTATAATCTGTAATTTAATATATGTGTGTATGTGGTAAAATACATATCAAAGTTTGCATTTATTCATTTTTTAGATACAGTTCAGAATATTCACAGTATAGGGCTGGAGACTCAGTAGGTAAAATGCTTGCTATATAAACATAAGGACTTGACTTTAGAACCATAGTAACCATGTAAAAGCAGAGTGTGGTAGCAGTTGTCTGTACTTCCTGTGTTGGGGGAGCTGACACGTATATGGCCTGGAGGCTTCCTGGTCAGCTGGTGTAGCTGGGATGTCGTGTTTCAGGTTCAGTCTAAAGACATAATGTGGGGCAGCTGAAAGGGTAGCCCAGCAGTTAGGAGAACTTCCTGCTTTTCTGGAGGACACAAGTTCTGTTCTTAGCACCCGTAGTGGGCAGCTCACAGCCGCCTGTAACTCTGCTTCCAGAGGATCTGGTGCCCTCTGCAGCCTCCCTTTCCTACGTCCATATGTACGTACACACAGGCAAATAAATAAAAGATAAATACATATTTAAAAATATAAAGTGAGAAGTTGGAAGACACCCAGTATTTGTTTCTGGGTTGTACATATAGCTTGTGTGTATGCATGTACACACACACACACACACACACACACACAGAGAAAAGGAACCTTGGCAGTGTTATGCATATATAGCCATTATCTATTTTTAGGATTTTGTTTTCTTTTTTTGTGGTCAGAGTTTATACTGGTTGGTTAAGCACTCTCTCTGAGTTCTAGCCCCAGTGCTCTGCAGACTCTGAACCCACTCAACTACCTGTTCATCCTTTTTCCTGTAAACTGGTGATCAGGGCTTTAGGTTGTTCTGTGTGAATTCTGGGTCCCTTTGTAAGGACCTCATATGAGTCACATTACAGGATACTTGTATGTTATTTCCGTAACATAAAGGTTTCAAGGTTCATTCTTGCAGCATGTGTCAGAATTTTCTTAGCCAGGCATTGTTACATATACTTTTAATACTAACTGTAGCTAGAGGCAGGGTTATGGGCTAGATACATATCACATTCTCTGCCAGCTGGACTACATCCTGAGGCCTCCTCCACCATATAGAAGCCCCCCCACCCCGCCCCGAAAGGAATTTCCTTCCTTTTTAAGGTTAAATAATACTCCATTGTGTGTATATATTCATTTTGTTTTTCTATTTACCTTTAGATATATATCAGATATTTTATTGTACATAATAATAATTTAGTGAACAATATGATGCATTATGTTTTGTGGTCCTGGGATTGAATCCAGAGCCTCTCATACACTGAGCTGCTAAATCTCACTAAGTTGCCAAGATTGTTCTTGAACTTGGCTTCTTTCTCTAACCTGAGCAGTTGAGGTTACAGGTGTGTCTTGCAGTAGGTTTGTTTGTTTTGTGTGTGTGTGTTTTGTGTGTGTGTACGCATGTGCGTGTGCATGTGTGTGTGATATAGGCTCTTTCTTTGTTGCCTTGGCTGTTCTGGAGTGTGGTAGCCCAGGCTGACCCAGTCTGAGTCTGTGCGTTGACTGCAGGCATGGCCTCCATTGCCAGCAGTCTTCCCCACTCAACATGGCTTTTTTTTTTTTCTCTTCTTTACTTTTCCATTTATTTATTTGTTTGTTTGTATGTTTATTTATTGTTTGTTTGTAAGCTTGCTTGCTTGTTTTTTGAGACAGGGTTTTTCTCTTTGGTCCTGGCTGTCCTGAAACTCACTCTGTAGACCAGGTTGGCCTATAAATCACAGAGATCACCTTGCCTGTGCCCCCCCCCCCACCCCCTGAGTGCTGGGATTAAAGGTGTGCGCCACCATCCCCCAGCTCCACCACTTTGAACACCTTTTTAGTGCTTCTGAGTAGAATTTGCTAGTGTAGAGTGACTTTTAACAGTTCAGGTTGAAAGAGGGCAGCCTGTGTATGGGTTAGAAACTAGTTTTGTGCCAAGGTATCACATCATTCTACATTCCAGACTTATTTTCTTTATAGTCCACTGCTTTGCTTTTTAAAAGTAAAGGGAACGCACATGTATCGTGTGACGGGCATATGGCTGTGTGCTGAGCAGTCAGTATGCTCTTCCTGTTCTCCTAGCCCTTTGTGCACCACACATGTTTCTTCTTGGAATTTAACATTGCTGTTCAGGCATGTTTATTATACTTTCCTTAACAGCAGTCTTAAAAATACTAAGCACCGATTACAGTTATCTGCCCCATACGTGGCTACGGAAATGTCTCTCTGGAGTTTAGCATTCCGTTCTTGTGTATGATCTTTCTTTGTTCATTGGCTTCTTAGTAAGCATTGAGTGCTTGCCACTTGTCAGGAACAGTATTAGACTTGAAGAGTGAGTGACGACTAAAGTATCCCTGCCTGGAGAGCTGGGCTGGGGTGCTGCCTCTGAGGTACAGACTCTCAGTCATGGTGTCTCTAAAGGCACGTAATACCACTGTTTATTTCCTTGTCAAGAAGGAACTTGGGGTTCAGAGAGGTTACCTGATGTACCATGCAGCGCGTAATTAGTGGGAGAACTAGAGCTTAGGACGGAGGTTTGCAGGTTCTCCAAACACGTGCTTGCTGTTGGGCTGCCTTAGGCATTGGAAGTACAGTGTAGGTGCTGGGAATCGAACCCAAGTCCTCTGCAAGAGCAACTGCTCTTACTTAACCCCTGAGCCATCTTGGAAGTCTTACTTTGAATTTTTTAAACAAGTTTTTATTCTGTACCCCGGCAGTATTGGAACTTGCCATGTAGACTGCCTGGCCTTCAGCAGCTCCCCTGCCTCTGTCTCCAGAGTGATGAGATTTACAAGAGTGGACTTCCACACTCAGCCCAAGCACTTTTAATTGCTCTTCACAACCTAATTAGTACTAAGTTAGCCTTACCTCTGCAATCAGTGCAAACTGGGGTGAGTAGAGGAATACATTTTGAGTCTTCTTGACTTGTTAAAATAGAACTGCAGTTAGAACAGGCTCCTCATGTTGGGTCAACTGTAAGTGCTCATGTGACAAGATCCATTCAGCTTCCTTTTAATGCAGTAACCGCTCCATGCTCTCTTCCTTTGCCGATTACGCTTCTTACAGAGAAAACGGGAGACCAGTGGTTCCGTGCTTTGGCAGATGAGAAGGCAGCTGCTTCTGGAGTTGATGGGCATTCTTCCTACAGTGAGGAGTACCCGTATTGTGGAGGAAGCCGATGTGGAGATGGAACCTACCGTGTCGGTGTACTCGGGGCTGAAGGAAGAGCACGTCGTGAAAGCCAGTGCACTCTTACGTCTGTACTGTGCCTTGATGGGAATTGCTGGACTCAAGTACTCAATCTGATATTTCCTTCTTTATCTTTTTCTTCTTGGTTCTCATCTCACAGAAGTGAACCAAAGGCCTTTATTAAGAGGGTTCAGGTCTTAATTTTACTAGCTTATATCAAGATTGAAGGTATTAAAGCCAGCTGTCATTAAGGAATATTTTGATCTAATGTGGTCTGGTTACAAATAGAATTATGCAAATATCAGAGGGACAAGAGTAGTTTCTAAGTTTTTAATCCCAGTGTATAAAGGTCCTGTGATTTTACCACACTTAAGAAGATACCCCTGAGTGACCTGTGAGCGATCCACTCCTGTCCTGAGCCCCAGTTGAAGGAAACCCTTTAGACTTGACAGGAACACAAGGTTTCTAAGTTACTGTACCAAATCCTTTGGAATAATGACCTCAGCTGGTATCTGAGCATTCCTGTGTGTATCTCCCCTCATGTGCTTTTCAGGTCTGACAGTTTAGGTAAGCAAATGCTGGCCCATCAGTTTGGTTCAAATTTAAGTCATTTACAATCCATTAACCCCATAATTGTATAAAGTGCAAATTGCTGTGAACTCTTTAGGACACATGGCTACACATAAGTAATATGTGCTCGTCACGTCTAGGACCATTGCTATTACTTCCTTGGAAGTTTGTTGATCACAGAACCCTGATTATTGATTTGGTTTTTGCACAGACAACAAAGTAATTCCACTTCCCATTCTCTGTGGTAAATCATATGCCGTGTAAAAAGGAGACAACTGAAAACGGAGAATTGACCAATAAAGATGAAGGGGTTGGGGATGGGGTAATGACTCAGGGGTAAGAATGCTCACTCTAGGTCTGGAGAGATGACTCAGTGGTTAAGAGCACTGGCTATTCTTCCAGAGGTCCTGAGTTCAATTTCCAGCAACCACCTGGTAGCTCACCACCATCTCTAATGAAATCCGATGCCCTATTCTGGTGTGTCTGAAGACAGCGACAGTGTACTCACATACATAAAATAAATGAATAAGTCACCATGTGTACATGAGAAGCAAGAGATAGAGCTTGTGGTCAGCAGGCCTAGTGGGGGCAGCTAGCTTCTGCCCGAGGCAGTAAGACAGAGCCCCTTGCTCTGCCCCTGCATGCTTACCCAGACATGAACACCCATGCCTTCGTGTGTGCTACTCACCTGCAGCCCTCACCCAGCACCCAGCATACCACATGCCTATGCACGTGCACACACACACACACACACAAAGTAAGTATAAGGAGTTGGATGTAGTTTTGTTACAGTGCGGTTAAAAAGTTTGCATGTGAAGGGTTAAAATGTTGGAACATTTGATTGTTTTCTTACTGAACTAAAAACAAGCAAAGAAACAAATTGTGTTTACCCTTTCAGACCAACTGAAGAAGAAGCTGAGCAGTTGCTGCAGCTGATGACCAGCCGACCTCCTGCCACGCCGGCCGGGGTTCGCTTTGTTTCCCTCTCCTTCTGTATGCTGCTGGCCTTCTCCACACTCGTCAGGTACCGTGCTCTACAAGTCACTCCGCCTTCCCAAATGGGCTCTTATCTACTTATCTAATTGTTCATGTACGGACGAGCGTGTAGTGTAGGTAGCATGTTCGCCTAGAAGGAGTGTTACTACCAATAAGGGTGTATAAATAGCATATTATTAAAAGTTTACCACAGAAACTGGCCAATATAAGGGAATCAGTATCTACTAATGCGAGCCATTTTATTAGTCTTTGTCAATGTTTCTTCTGAACATTGTTAAAGACTAGTAATTCTTTCTCTACTTTTTTCCTTCTTTTAGTTCTTGAGTTGTTTTACTAGTACTTGTAAAATTTTTTTTAAATTTCTTTTTCTTTTTTTTTTTTGGAGACAGGATTTCTCTGTATAGTCCTGGCTGTCCTGGAACTCACTTTGTAGACCACGCTGGCCTTGAACTCAGAAATCCTCCTGCCTCTGCCTCCCGAGTGCTGGGATTAAAGGCGTGCACCACCACCCCAGCTTAAAAATTTTTTACTTGTTTATTTATTTCTTACTTGTTTATTTTTTATTATTTGTTTAGTTAGCACATTATTTGATTGTGTGAGTGTGTGTGTGTGTGTGTGTGTGTGTGTGTGTGTGTGTGTGTATGTACACGCGTATGTGCTATGGTGCATGTGTGGAAGTCAAAGAACAACTTGCGGAACTCACTTCTTCTACCATATGGGCTTCAAGGATTGAACTCTGGTTATCAGGTTTGGCTGCAGTTTTGTTTTGAATTTTCTTGGTGTTCTGTGTAGCAATAATTCAACTCCAAACTGCAAAACTAAATCTTGCTGGTTGTGGTGTTTCATGCCTCTAATCCCAACCCACAAGAGACCAAGGCAAGAGGACTGCCATGTGTTTGAGTCTAGCCTAAGCTGCAAAGTAAGACCTTGTCTCAAAATACCAAGAAGACCACTGACACACAAAACACAACAACAAAGAAACAAGATGCAGCTAAATCTCCTCTGGATCTGCCCTGATTCATTACACAGTTTATTGGTTTAATCTTTTTCAGAAATCTTGCCCAGAGCAGTGTTGTCTGCTCCAGTCTTGGCTGGGTCCCTCTGTACCTGGTATTCTACAGCTGTATACAAGACTAGTTTTTCATTTTGAATCTTTAGAAAGCAGTCATGTGGGAGGTAAATTCTTCAGAGCAGGGGTGCATTTCTGAAAATGCCAACATTCTGACATTTGGATAATGGTTTGATGGCATGTAGAATTCTAAGCGGGAAATAATTTGAGGATTTTGAAAGTGTGTCCATTTCCTTGTCTTCTAACTTCTTGCTTTGTTGTCATTGTCCAAAGTCATTCCAGTTCCTTGTCCCTTTGTGTGGCCTCTTCTATCACTGTGCAGACATGTAGGCTTGGCTCTTTCTCACATGGTTTCAGAAGTTTTAGATAATATTTGGTCTCTCTTTTTTTTTTTCTTCGAGACAGGGCTTCCATGTATATCCCTGGCTGTCCTGGAACTCACTTTGTAGACCAGGCTGGCCTCGAACTCAGAAATATGCCTGCCTTTGCCTCCCAAATGCTGGGATTAAAGGCGTGCGCAACCACTGCCCAGCTTCTTTTTGTTGTTTTGTTTGTTTATTTGAGACAATCTTTCTGGCTGGCCTGGAATTGACTGTAGTACCCTTGCCGCAGCCCTCCAATGCTGGGATTACATTGCATTACACAGCCTTGTCATACCCTGCCCCAGTTCATATTGATCTATCACTGGAGGTGTCCAGTGGGTCCTTTCCAGCTGGAAACCAATGCTTCAGTTGTAGGAGATGTTCCCACACTGCCGTGCTGCTAGTGTCTTCCCCTGGGGTCTCCTTGTCTCAGTCCTTTTGTGAATCTTTCAGAGCAACCAACCACTGGATTTTCTTATCTCAGTGCTTTGCTCCTTCTTTTTGAAAACCACCATAAACCATAACAACAAATGCACTGTCCACTCGATGTAGCTCAGGGTTCCTTGCGTGTTAGCCGTTATCCCGCTATGGCCGCAGCCCGTTCCATGTGTTTTCACCTCTGCAGACAGACGCTGTGCCTCTCGGGCTGTCTGTACTGCAGCTTAATTCCCAAGAGCTCTCTTTTTTGTCCTTTTATTCCTTCCTTTACTTAATTTTTTTGTTGTTGTTATTCAATTTTTGTAGATGATCTTGTCTGGAACTTACTGTATTGTTAAGATTGTCCTTCAACTCCTAGTTTTGCAGCTTCCATCTCCCATGTTTTAAGGTAGCTCGTTTGTTGACTTAGTTCTGGTACTGAACTTGCTTTGTTACAGTAGCCCTTGCTTCATTGAAGGCTACTCATTTTCCCTAAGGCCTTTTGTTAAGGAGTTTTTATTGCATTTATTTTGTGTGTACATGTGTATGTATGTGGCCATGCATGTGCCCTGCACGTGTGTAGAGTTCTGCCAATGACTTGTGGGAGTCAGTTCTTCCCTCACACGGGTCCCAGGTATCAAACTCGGGGTTTTTTTTTGTTTTGTTTTTTTGTTTTAACCTTCTGAGCCTTTTCACCAACCTAGAAATTTCTTTTAATGAAATTATAGTGCTGTTCAGGAAAGTATAATGTTAGTAAAATTAAATATAAGTATTATGTGATAACTGTATGCGTCAGGGTTTTCCGCCAGGCTTTTGTAACCATTACCTCTAGTCCTCGTTTTCTTGAGGTGCCATGTGTGTTTGGTAGGAGGACTACAGGTCAGAAGGATAAACTTAGGTTTCAGATCACACCCTCAGAACTGCAGAGATGGGATTCTCACTGGGTCTGGCAGGCCTCTAGGCACCCTCCATTATAGTGCTGTCTTGCCTTAGTGGAATGACTGAAAAATAATTGAGCACAATATTATATTAGGTATAGGAATAAATGGCCTTTTAGATTTTCTCAGCTTAGTGAGAAAAGCACACTGTTCAGTTGTTTTCTGTTTTCCCTGCGGTGAGGTGGAAGAGAGCCGTGACATTTTTACACAAGTTAAAGTCAGAGTGCCTTTTGAGTTTTAGATACAATGATTGTTCTCAAGAAGTCAGTACTGCTGTCGGGTCAGTGAGGTGACTTAGTGGGTAAAGGCACTCACTCTGGCCTTTAGCAAGCCTGATAACTGAGTTGGATCCCCTGGACTTACATGGTGAAGGGGAGAACTGATTCCTGCCAGTTGACCTCTGACCTCTACACACATGTCATGCTATATACACTCTCACAAAATAAATAAGTAAATGAAGGAAAAAGAAAAACTTAGAAACTGTTATTACTGTTACATTTTTATAACCATTTAAAATATGGTGAGCTCATATTCTTAGTTTTTATGATTAGTAATAATTTCTGACTAAAATTTAAAATTCTTAAAATTCTACCCAAGATATTTCCATAAATTAAATTTGAATTAAAAGATGCATTAATTTGTTAGATTTTAGAACTTGGTTTCTGAATTTTTAGTGCTTAAGGAGTTTTTTTTTTGTTTTGTTTTGTTTTTGTTTTTTTTTTTTTTTACTCGTTTTTGTTCTTTTGAAACAGGGTCTTACCATGTAGACCAGGCTAGTTTTGAAGTCATAGAGACCTGCTTTCCTCTGTCTCTCACCAAACGTGATGCTTATGCTTTAACTTTAGATCTTTAAAATCTTTCCTATAGGAAGTAACTGGTTAGCGTTCTTAATATAGTTCTTTTAACATTTTAATCCCAGAGACCTTCCTTTGTTTTTCCAAGGAATAAGAGGGAATGCCACTCTCTTCAATTTACAAATATATAGAATTGAGGAGGTTTTGACAGTTCAGGTTGATGAAGGCAAAGTCTCCATCTTTGAGTTCTCATCTTGTTTGTAGTTAGTAGTCAAATTCAGCAAACCATTAATTTGAGTTGGTATTTCAAAGTAGAGAAGAAAAAAACCTCCTAGGAAAAATAATTTCAGGGCTGGAGAGATGGCTCAGGGGTAATAACAGTTCATGCTCTTGCAGAGGCCCTGGGTTCAGTTCCCAGCACCAACACAGTGGCTCAGAAGCATCCGAAACACTAGTTCCAGGGGATCTGAGGGCAGCAGGCATGCACATGGTACAAACAGGCAATATTCTTGTACATACCAAATAAGAATAAATAAGTCTTTAAGAATGAGGAAAAGCTGGGTGCTAGTGAGATGGCTCAGCTGGTAAGAGCACCGACTGCCCTTCCGAAGGGCCTGAGTTCAAATCCCAGCAACCACATGGTGGCTCACAACCATCGGTAATGAGATCTGATGCCCTCTTCTGGTGTGTCTGAAGACAGCTACAGTGTACTTACAAATAACAATAAATAGATCTTAAAAAAAAAAAAAAAAAGAATGAGGAAAAGTGTCTTTCAGCGTGTTGTCGCCACGCTCTGGTGACGTGGTGCCATGGTGTCTCTGCAGCACGCCGGAGCAGGAGCAGCTGATGGTGCTGTGGCTCAGCTGGATGATCAAGGAAGAGGCGTACTTTGAGAGGTAGGGCAAGCAGCCATTGTTCCTCTCAGTTGAGAAAGCTTTTCTTACTTATTCCTCCTTGGAACTCATAGCTTTTCTTCTGTTTTAACAGTACATCAGGTGTCTCTGCTTCTTTTGGGGAGATGTTGCTATTGGTGGCCATGTATTTCCATAGCAACCAGCTTAGTGCTATCATTGACTTAGTCTGCTCCACTTTGGGGATGAAGGTAATTGTTAATTATCTTTTTTTCTGAAAGAAACTGTGTCTATGCTAGTTATAGTATATAACTATAATATAACTATATATACATATATACATAAAGCTAGTATATCTATAATGTTATAGTATAAAATAAATACATTGTGTTCATTTAAGTAGTTTTAGTTGTTTGCTAGTTTGAAATTTTACACAGGAATTCCTAGAAAAATAGGAATTGCATTTATTCAAATTTTGTGTATGTATGGGTGTCTGTGTGGGCATGTGTACATGTGTGTAGCTGCCCACAGAAGCCAGAAGAGGGAGTGGGAGACCCAGCTGCCAGAGTCTGGGTAACCTGACAAGGATGCCGTTTCTCCAGGCTTCTCTTTAGTTGTTGCTGTTTGAGACAGGCTGGCCTGAAATCTATGCTGGCCTCAATGGTTTTTTGTTTTTTGTTTTTTAAATCTCCTGTGTAGATTTTCTAATTTATTCTAAACCTTAGATGAATACTTATATAAATGTAAACACAGATAGTCACACAGCTCTATCCTCAAACACTTAGTTTATTTAAGATAAAACTGTGGCCAAAGTTACTTAATAAGTGAGAATTTGCCAAGTGTTTATGAGTTCTATCATAGTATTTTTTATAGAGATGTTTCCAGTTTCACTGTTCACATTAATGCATCAGAGCCCTTGGTTTCATAAAGTCTTACCATGCCTTGACAACTCCATTCTTTATAACTTTTGGTTTTTAACTTATTTATATACTTATTTATCGAGACAAGGTAACCATAGAGATCTGTCAGCCTCTGCCTCTGCTTCCTGAGAGCTGGGATTAAAGGCGCATACCACCGTGCCTGGCCTGCAAATTTGGCGAAGAATGGTCCCTCTTTTTTATATTTTACTGATTATTAGTAAAACTAGTTATTCCGTTCTTTTGTTTGTTTGTTTTTGTTTTGTTTCTTTTAGAGGAGGTTTTGTTTTGTAGCCTGGAGTGGCTCACACTTTTATGTGATTCCCCTGCCTTTTCACAGGACTGCTGGGCTGTAGATGTGAGTCATCACACTCAGCTTTCCAGACTTTATTCTGGCTCATTTGTGGCTTTATGCTTTGCATTGAAATCTTTTTTTCTCAGTACTAAAGTACAACATCGGGCTTCACTTGTGCTAGCCAAGCACCCTTGCACTGTATGTACTTCAGGTCTGCACCGACTTTAAGTTGGTCCATTTGAAGTACAGTTGTCTGTGTAGAGTCATGTGTGTAAAATGTGTGTGTGAGCTATTTTTTTTTTTTTTTTTGGTCTCCATTTATTGGATAAACCTTTTCTACTCACTAACTTAAGACGCCAATAGTTAGTACAATTTATTAAGTAATTTTAAAGTATTTTTTTTGATAAGAGGTTTCATTATATTGCCCAGGTTGCTCCTGATCTCCTGGGTTCTAGTGACCCACCAGCCTCAGCCTCCCAAGTGCGCATGTGTGCACTGCTTTTACTAAGTATGCTTTATGTTGGTTCTACTTCAGTGTCTTAATGTCAGGCTTGAGAGGTCACTTATGAGAGGAAATTTAAGTTTCCAACATTAATATTGTACATCATACCATTTTGGGTAATAAATTCATGAGAATAAACATACTTCATACGGTTTTACATGCTACCGAAATTCTCTTAACTGTTTTAGATTGTGATTAAGCCAAGCTCCTTAAGCAGGATGAAGACCATCTTCACACAGGAGATCTTTACAGAGCAGGTACTTCCTTCTGTCCTTAGCTCCTCACTAAACTACTTAGAAGAATAAAGTAAGTCTTTTTTTATCACTTTCAATTTGTAGTGGTAATTTATTTCATCTTTAAACTATCTGTGAATAATTCATCTACCTCATTACAAAACAGTACGTTTTGAGTTGATAGATTCTTGAAAACTTTGAGTGGGTCCGTAAGAGTGTGGCTGTAGATATTGGTAATGTACTCTGTGGGTTAATGATTTGAATTGCTCTTGAGAAAACAGAGCCCTGGGTAGCTCTTTGGGTTGTAAAGTATTTGCAGTTACAGTACAGACTAGCCTCTGGTTCCTTACTCTTTTGTTCACACTTACTTGGCTTCAGTACCCTTGTCTCTGAGTAAATCCAAGAATATTTTTCTTTTTTTCTTTTTCTTCCTTCCTTCCTTCCTTCCTTCCTTCCTTCCTTCCTTCCTTCCTTCCTTCCTTCCTTCCTTTCTTTTTGTCTGTCTGTCTGTCTGTCTTTTTTTTTTTTAAACAAATGAGGAACCTGAGGTTTAATATAGTATGAGGGCTTTCCCACAAAACCCGTAGGCCGCCATTTTCAGGAGGAAGCACCAAAGCTGGGCCCTGTGCTGTATGTCATCTGGTGGGTCTGGTCCTCTGAGGGCCTCACAAGTGGCCGGACTGCTGCTGCAACCCACTCCGACTGGAGACAGTCACTGTGCTACCACAGATTCAGCCCCAAACAAAATCAAATAGTTTTCTTTTTAGCAAAGTTATCCTAAAAGTAAAAATTCTCAAATTCATTTGCCAATTCAAATATAAATATTTCCTTCTGAGACAAGGTCTCTGGCTGGACTGGAACTTAATATCTAGTAAACCTGTAAATTCTCTGAACTTTCTGCAGTCCTGTCTCAGCATCTTGAGTGCTGGCCCAGCTCATATAACTAGTAGGAAAAAAATTAGCATCCACAGCCACCCTTCAGGACAAGTAAGAATGTAATCTTTTATTTTATACATGTAAAAATAGATTCGAAATGTAGACAAGACTTATCTAGACCCAATTAGCACAAATAATACATTTTATATTTGTTAGCACTTCTCATGTGTGTTTGTTTACTTATTTATTTTTATTGTAGTTTTTTTGGTGGTCATGGTAGAAACTGAACAATAGGCCTTTGTATGCTACACTACTGCTGTCCCACTGAGTTACACCCTTTATGTGTGTATGTGTAAAAATAAACAGAAAATTAGAGATCTTTACCAATTCCTAGGTATATACTCCTTTTTTTTGTTTCTTTTTCTTTTTTTCTTTTTTAACTGTACTGGGGATTGAACTCAGGGATCTGCACAAGCATCTTAACCCTGAGTTCTACTCCTAGCCTTAGCTGTTCAAGAGTTAAGAATCTCATTCATCCTTTCTTGTAGCTGAGACAACAGATGAGTGCTACCATATCTAATTTACTTATCACGTAGATATCATAAAAGCTTTCAGGTACAAGTCTGCAACTCTAACACTCCGGACAAAGAGACAGGAGGAGTAGGAGTTCAGGGTCAGCCTTAGCAGTATAGGGCCAGCCTGATCCACATGAGACCTTGTCTTAAAACAAAACAGAACAATTAAAACTTGTACCAGCTGATTCTCATTGTTCATCCTCGTGGACTGCATTTAAGTGTTGATGGTCTATTTGGTAGTCTATATCTTTTTTCAAGCTAATTTTGCATTTGTTATGTGTTTTAATGCTGTTGTTCTATTTCAGGTTGTCACAGCCCATGCAGTTCGAGTTCCTGTCACCAGCAACTTGAGTGCCAACATTACTGGGTTTTTGCCCATTCATTGTATTTACCAACTTCTCAGGAGTCGATCGTTTACCAAGCACAAAGTGTCAATAAAAGTATGACTTCATATTTAGATTTTAAGCTGTAACTCAGGTCTCTCCCACTAGTTCTTAGTTTGTTTACTATAGTTCTTTCCTGTGGTTTGTGTGTGCATATATATATATATATATATATATATATATATATATATATACATATATATGTATATATATGCCAGCACCCACATGGCAGCTCACAACTGTGTGTAACTCCCAGATCTGACACCCTCACACAGACATACATTCAGGCAAAACAACAATGAATGTTAAAAAAAACAAAACCCAACTTCAATTTTTTAAAACAATTTTATAACTTGTAATGTTGTAAGCTAACTTACTAGGTAATAAGTTACTACTATAAGTAGCTAGTTACTAGTTATTTATATAGTTTATTATTTCTAAGAACTGAACTTGAGGTTCAGGGCTGGAGAGGTGGCTCAGTGGTTAAGAGCACTGGCTGCTCTTCCAGAGGATCCAGGGGTTCCACCCAACTTCAAATTTTTAAAGCAGTATTATAACTTTTTTACAAAATGTATAATATTATATTCCATATAATAGCATGCTTTTACATTTTTTGTTTGATACAAAATGTATCAAACAAATGCAAGCTGGTCTTGAACTTGAGTTGTAGCTGAGGCTCACAGTGAATTCTTGATCTTCTGCTTTTCCCATCCTAAGTGCTAAGGGTAATAGGTGCGCACTAATATGGCTGGCCCATTCTCTAAATTTTACTGTTGCTGTTTGCAAATTTGTCACCAGCATAGCCAGTGCCTAACTTATGTTTTCAGTTTTTTAATATTTGGTTATATCAAAGGGTTAAAAGGTCTCTTAATGAGAAATCTGAAATACAGAAGGTAAGTAAATGTTTTTTGAACCTGTTATAAAAGCCTTTTTTACTTAAAAAGAGCAATGAGCAGTTTATATGTGACATATCTTGTTAGGTGCCCTTTTGACGCTTTTGGCGATTTAGTGATATTAATTTTTAGCTACGTTGCATCTTTTGCTTCTTTTTGTGCTTTTATTGAGTAAGACAGTTATGGATTAAGAGTCCAGATACACACCTTGAAGTTTTGCATGTCTCCTCACCACTAGGTAAGTGGTATCCCATATTAGTTCTTTTCTAGTCTCTGGAGAAATATCCCTCTGCTGGGAAGTCTTCCATGACACACAGAGAGCTTTAGATAGAGACAGTAGGGAAGGTTCAGAAACACAGTAAACCCAGAGCCAGGCTGCTCACCGTCTTAGGCGTATCTTTCAGGAGACAGTGTTTTTGGTTAAATGATAGACTGATTAGGAAAAGAGGTGTAGTATATTTTAGCTCCCCAAACTACTGGTCAGTAGTACATTGATCTGAGGAACATGGCAAAGCTATATGTGTTCTACGGTGTTGATCTTTTTTTTTTCCAATCGCCTCAATTTTTTTCTTGTAGGACTGGATTTACAGACAGCTATGTGAAACTTCCACTCCACTCCACCCTCAGCTCCTTCCTCTGATTGATGTGTACATAAACTCCATACTCACTCCTGCGTCTAAGTCTAACCCTGAAGCCACGAACCAGCCGGTCACTGAGCAGGAGATCCTGAACCTTTTCCAGGAGGTCATCGGGGTAAATAAAACAATAGTCCTTTCACCTGTCACAGCTCGGCCTCAGTCCGTCTTTATTCCTTAGAAGTCTTATAGGTAATTCTGATTTCCAAATAAGATTCATATGTGCTATGCACACTTGCACATATGCACACATAAATGAGATTAAATTTTATTAGCTTACTAATAAAAATTATATAATAATATTAGTTCCAAGTAATTTGACAAACAGCACTTTTTGAAGATTTTATATATATATATATGTATATATATATATGTGTGTGTAAAATTTAAATATATATATAATTTAAAATGATTAAATTATATGTATCTATATATATCTGTAAATATATATCTTAAATATATAGTTTTGAGACAGTGTCTCACTTTGTAGCCTGGGTAGTCGCAAACTCATCATTTTGCTGAGTCAGCTTCCTGAATACTGGACTAACAGGCTTGCCCCACCGTGCGCAGCACAAGGAGTTGTTTTGAAGCCTCCTGTTAAAGTTTAATGGGTGCCTTGAAGATAGGTATTTGCTAAAGGCCTGTGGGATATTTCAACCTGTCCAACGTGGTGGGTGCTCTTTAGTTTCCTGGAAATTGAGAATACACCTGGATTCAATTATGGAAAGTTTGATAAAAATTTTTTTCCTCATTTTGTTAGGGAAAAATAGCAGTTTTCACAGACACAGTTTAATGTACAGGATTTTTTTTGTGAATTGTTTTCTTCATAGTAATTTCAGATAGAACTTTGATTCCTGAAAGTCTTTCAGAAGCAGCCTGGTGGGAGTACTACTGAGAAGTAGAAGCTGAAGTCTTGTGACATTTCCCCTCATCTGAAATTGAGGAGAGGATGTTTCCTTTTGCCTGTCATGCATGCCCTTCAAGGTTCAGTGAAGCTTGAAGTTGTCTCAGACTGCAGTGAACCCAGCAGTCCTGCTCTCGGTCTAGCTGGGCTGATGCAGCAGCACTGGATGATCTCTCTTATGCGCTTGCTGTTCAGTGTTTTCACCGTTTTTGTATCACCTCAGGGAGACAGCGTCCGCCTTACCCAGCGCTTCAGTATCACAGCGCAGCTTCTGGTGCTCTACTATATCCTGTCTTACGAGGAAGCTCTCCTGGCGAACACAAAGACGCTAGGTAAGCGGCACGGGGCCGAGCCTCTCCAGTAGTAACTTCCTGATAGTGAGTGGGTCAGAGCCCATCCATGGAAGTCCAGTGAATAGGCAGCAGTGAGATGCTAGGGCCTTCAGATGATTTGTATCATATCATGGGACTGAGGTAGTCTTTGGTGTTTACTTTAGTGAATCAAATTTGAGAGAGAGGAAGGCTAACTTAGAGGGTTTGGACAATGGCATAAATTAGTTTGGACATTAGATAGGTTCTCAGCAATGGAGTATAGAGGATATCAAGGAGATAGGGGTTGTAGATACCAAAGGAGATTTCAAAGAGGACTTAGTGAGGTCTGCTGTCTGAGCTCTGTTGGATGAACCTGAATGAGGAAGTAAAATGAGGACTAGTGTTCACCCAAGGGCTGCACATAGCATGTGGAGGTTAGTTTGCTGTAGAATGGTAGGATGAAGACCAAATGTAATGAATTCAGAAGGGAGCTGGAGGACCCAGTGCTATAGACCATGAGAAGAGACTGCTTTGGGGAGTTGCCAAGGGAAAGAGAAGTGATGCGGTAACTGAAGTGAATAAGGTCAGGAAGCGACTTGAAAATTATTTGTGTGTGTGAGTGCCTGTGTATGTAAGTACACCACAGGTACGGTGCCCACTGATCTTCTGGAATTAAGAGTGCAAGCAGGGGGCTGGCGAGATGGCTCAGCAGGTAAGAGCACTGACTGCTCTTCCAAAGGTCCTGAGTTCAAATCCCAGCAACCACATGGTGGCTCACAACCACCCACAGTGAGATCTGACGCCCTCTTCTGGTGCATCTGAAGTCAGCTACAGCATACTTATGTATAATTATAAATAAATCTTAAAAAAAAAAAAAAAAGAGTGCAAGCAGTTGTGAGTCACTGATGTGGGTGCTAATGCTCTCAATCACCTCTCCATCTCTCTAGCCCTGAATTTTTAAGATGAAAAAGAGACATGTTATTCTCTTGCTATTGAGAGGTGTGTCCTGCAGAGAGGGGTTGTTGAAGCCAGTCTCTGCAGTTACATCCTTGATGAATAGGAAGAGATGAGAGAGAAGACCTTTTCCTGGTAGGAAACACCCTGGTTAGGCGGTTTTCTCTGGTCTAGTTTTTGTCTTCCAAGGGTGTAAAGAACTTCACGCCATTGTTGAGAGGTTTTTGTCAGTAGCCAAAAGATTATTTGCCCCAAATATATTCTTACCTGTGATATTATGTGTAATCTCAGCACTTCACTTTTGGTTTTATTCTTATAAGAAACATTAGCAGCCACCTGCTAGATATAGAAGCTAGGACAGGAACTCTGAAATCTGAGGTAGAATCACATATTAGATTGTGATAGCTGTTAAACTACATCAGTGTATATTCATTGTTTATTTAAAAATACTTATGCACATGTGCATGTATATGTATATTGATTCTAGTTAAATCCTCATTTAAAAATATTTTAGAGATAAAAATTGTACATATTTATATTATTTATAGATTTAACTATCCTCAAGAAGATGCATAGTAAATAAAGAATTTCCTGTGTACTTATTACTTAGTTGAAATGTGAATATTCCTTGTATATTTCAAATATTTGTACCTGAAACACTGTGCTATTAGCTGGGCATAGTGCTGCACACTTGTATCAAAATTACCTCAAAGCAAGCTGCTTTTCTAGTATAAAAAGTTTCAGATGTACAATTTTTATTTGATTTTTGTTTTTGAGGCAGAGTCTCTTGTAGAGGCTGGTCTTGAACTCTCTGCCCAGCTGAATTGTGCCTGAACTCCTCATCCTCTTGCCTCTACCTCCCAAGTGAGTGGTTCAAATACAGGTGTGAGCTTCCATGTCTGGCCACAGTCTTACTCCTCAGTAGCTACAAGTACTGGAGGTGCTTAACTCACCCTCCAGCTTCATGTCACCTAAAAGAAAGTCTCGCCGTTCTCTACTCTGTCCTGTTACATGTAAAATATGCTTCTTGGTCACCAACAGAACAAGATTCATTGTTTCATTGTCTGGTACTTGGTAAACTGGTGCTCAGGTACCACCATGCCCACCCAGCGAGGCAATTTCAAGTGGCTAAGATTATAGTTGTGTATTTTATTTATTTATTTACTCATTCATTCGTAAAATTGTTTAATGATATAGTTTTATTTTATGTACATTGATGTTTTACCTGCATGTGTGTCTGTGTGAGGGTGTCAGATCCCTCAAACTAGAGTGAGAGACAGTTGTGAGCTGCCTTATGGGTGCTAGGAATTGAACCCCAGTCCTCTGGAAGAATAGCCAGTTCTCTTAATAGCTGAACCATTTCTCCAGCCCTTTTTTCTCACCCCATGGTGTTCTGTAATTTACATTAGTATCATTAAGCTCTAAGTCTGTGTTCATGACTTCTTTAGACTTCCTAAATATATGTGGAAAAATCTCCACTGAGTTTTTTTAGTGAATTCTTCTTTGCACTAAAACCTCCCATGATTTTGTTCCAATTCCAGGCATTTCCTAGGTCTTGCCTTATGTTTTTCCTTTATAGTCACTATAATTTGGTTGTTAATTTTTATCTGTTATACTTTCATATATCAAGTGAATTAAAAGTACCTTCAAAGTGTCTTTATTCCCATTTGTTTTGAAAGTTAAGATTTGTCTCTGATACTCTTTTATTTTATACTTTTACTGACAGCTTCCATGCAGAGGAAACCCAAATCATATTCTTCTTCTTTAATGGACCAAATTCCTATCAAGTTTCTTATTCGGCAGGCTCAAGGACTGCAGCAGGAGTTGGGAGGTATTCATTTTTCATTTGCTAAGTTTTATTGATATGATATATTTTACTGCTTATGCTATAATTTGTAGTAAGTATTCATTGTTATAAATGTAAACAGTTGAAGACTAAAGATGCTTTTTGTTCCCTTGCTGAATCCATTACCTCATTTCCTACAGATCACTACCCCCTAGAAAACTCCAGTTTTCAGTTTGACATTCATTTTAATTTTAAGTCATTTCTTTTCATATAGGATGACCCTAATATGATGGCTGATATTTGAGTGTTGGGGTACAGCTTGGTAGTAGAGTGCCTGCCTGGCATGTGTGATGCCCTGGGTTCATTCCCAGCACCACACACGACACATGGGTGCCCACCAGTACATACTTCTTATTCCCTTCATCTTATTAGGAGCTTATTTGGATATAACCCTATTGCAAACTTCAGTATGTCAAGTTCAAAATGCATTTGTGGTCAAGTATGGTGGCTTAGCCTTTAATCACAGCCCTTGGCAGGCTGAGGCAGTCTGGTCTACATAGTAAGTTCCAGGACAGCCAGATCTACATAGTGAGACCCTGTCTCGAAAACAGAACAAAACAA
Source organism: Mus musculus (assembly GCF_000001635.26). Taxonomy (NCBI): domain Eukaryota; kingdom Metazoa; phylum Chordata; class Mammalia; order Rodentia; family Muridae; genus Mus; species Mus musculus. Next base: position 86,228,624 of record NC_000077.6, on the reverse strand, counting down.
AACAAAAGGTAAAATTATTTGCCTCCTCTAAGCAACAGAATACTGAAGCTCAGCAATGCAATGCACTTCAGCGTAGTGCCTGTTTTCTGTCGTGATTGTATGGCTGGCTCACTCTGAGTTGCCCACTGCTGCTGCCTGGCATAACAGGAGAGTTTCTCATATTGCTAGCCTTGTACGATTTTAGAGTAAAGCCAACTGTACTTCCTTAACACTGTAAAGTTAAGAACTCATCAGTCTAACTGTCTAAAGCTGCAGACCTAGAGAATGACAAGTTCATACGGTTGAAACTAGTAGAAGCTCACATAATATTTTAAAAAGGTGGATGATATTATACACTACCTCCTTTTTCTCATGTTTCTCTTTTCATTGAGATTTGCACTCAGGGCAGTATGTGAATTAAGCTAGTACTATACCACTGACATATCTTCAGCCCTCTGCCTCTGCTGAGATATCAGCCCGTGTAGATCTACTTCATTATTTGAAACTGTTCCATAATATTCCATGATATTCTAATATGTATATAATAGTCTGGTTGTAAATATTGGTAAATAGACCTGTGAGAGTTTTAGAAACTTGATGTTTCTTAATAGCCACCTTTCATGTAACAGCGTGGTTTTCCTGTCTTTCTTTGCTGTGGTTGGTTTGGAATACGAACATGAGCCTTCATTGGACATGGTAGCCAGATAGATAGCTACATTTATTATAGCTTTACATAGTCTGTTTCTTTAAAAAACAAACAAACAAACAATATTTGGCAGTAACATGTTTTACTGAAAAGAGTATAATATGTAGATTGTTTGCACTTTTCTGTGTCTGTTGGTAGTAGTTTTAGTTGTACATATGTTTAGAAATTTAAAGTTCAGTAACACTTGATTATTACAATGCCTTTTTGAATGTAGAAACATCAGTTTTAGGCAGTCTTGATGGTTAGGCATGGTGGCACACGAAAATCTTAGTACTTGAGAACCTTTTTTCTCTTCTGAACTCCTAAAAGACTGCTGTGTTAAACAGCTTTCACGATGAGTGTCAAACAGTGGGGTGAAGTAGAGGAAAGCCAAGAAAGATTAGCGCAAGGAGTTTGTTTTTAGTTTTGTTTTTAGGTTTTTTGAGACAGGGTTTCTCTGTGTAGTCCTGGTTGTCCTGGAACAAACTCTGTAGACCAGCCTGGCCTCGAACTCAGAAATCTGCCTGCCTCTGCCTCCCAAATGCTGGGATCAAAGGCATGTGCCACCACCGCTTGGCGCAAAGAGTCATTCTTGACATACTGTGAAGTAGTTTTCTTGGGGACTTTTATTTAAAATGCTACACAGATTTTTTTTTTCTTAAATTAAAAAAATTTTTTTTGACTACTAATATTAAACTTAGGCCCCTATACACATAAAGCAAGTCCTCTGTCATTGATCTATCCCCTCAGTCCTTGTTTTGAGGTAATATCTCACTAAGTTGTCCAGGCTGGCCCTGAGCTCAGTGTGTAGCTGAAGCAAGATAGGACTGTACAGCTTCAACCTTCTGAAAAGCTTGGATTCTGCTCCAGGCCTGGCTAGAACTTCTTAAACTGTGGTCTACACTTGCAGAAGTGGGCGTGGCTAGAGCTGGGCATGGCATCTAGAGCCACAGTTGAGCCCTAGCTGGGCATGGCATCTTCACTATGCATGTACAGCAAGTTTCCTTAACTCCCGATGCTAGTGGGTGGGCCAGTGAGGTGAGAAACACCGTTAGTACACACCGCTGCTCCTTATGCTTGCTGGCTGCTAAAATCAGGAGGGGGGAGATACTGTTTTGAGAACTGAGAGTCCAGTTAACTTCCTGTTTTGTTTTTTAGGGCTGCATTCAGCTTTACTACGTCTTCTAGCAACTAATTATCCACATCTGTGTATTGTGGATGACTGGATCTGTGAGGAGGAGATCACAGGGACTGATGCGCTGTTAAGGCGAATGCTCCTGACAAGTAATGCCAAAACCCACTCTCCGAAACAGCTGCAGGAAGGTACAGTAACCGCTCATTCCCCTCCCACTACTGCTGTACAGAGGGGCTGGGCAGACTGGAATCCTATACTGTAACAAGCAGGTGTCTTTGGCGGTAAGGATTTCTAACCATCTCTTTGCTATGCTGGGAATTTCGTTGACATGTTTATAGCAGTTTTGGATTCTGTGTTATATCACTAAGAAGATTTAGAAAATTCACAAACTGGTTAGAAATAAATACAGTAGATCAAGGCAATGTACTTGCTATTAATGGGTAATGTTCCAGATTAGTGTCCCCAAATACAAATAGTGTGGGCTACATGTTAACATTGCATTAGCTGTATTAAAAAGTTTCAGTTCACAAGTCTTCTGAATACAATTACACAATCAGTGTAAGGATTGTTGTTGTATAATCTTTACTTGTGTTTGCAGTGACAATGTAGGCCTTGGCGCCCCACCCAAACCCAACCTGAATTTTTGTTGTTGTTGCTCTTGAATTCTTTAGCTGTTATTTCTAAGTCTTTTTCTCTTTTCCCTTTGGAGCTGCAGACTGAATCTGGGCCTTTTGTGCGTTCTGGGCCTGTGCTCTGCTACTCAGCTCTACCCCCAGCTCTTGAGGTCATTGTCTTTTTGTTTTCTCTACACAACTGAAGAAATTGTGAGCCAGTTGTCTTTGACATGTGGATTTTGGACCCAGATACAAAGTGACACGATGTTCTTTTCAGCTTTGGCTAGTTTTCTCCACATTCCTTTCAGGTTCTGTTGGTTTTCCAGGGTGACGTACATGCATGACTACCTGTTTCCCTTGAAGTATAGTTGGTTGGCCATGACCGGCTAGGTGTAGATATAGATATAGTGTTGTTCATGATGGCAACAAAATGAATTAGTTTTCCCATTTGTTATTTACTTTATGCATGTTAGCAGGATGTAATTAGTGACACTCTAGTAGAGAGATAATTCTAGATATTTAATAACAGCAATCTGCTGGATGCTAATCTTCTGTAATTGGACACCTAGAAGAAAGTATCAAGGAGCCTGAAACTTCCAAATTAATAAACTACACAAGCGGTTACCCCCAAAAATGAGGTTAGCTATTGTGTCACTACTAGGATTTTTAAAATGAACTTTATGAAATAACATCTGTACTTTCATGGAGTTTCACTTATTTTTATTACATTCTAATTTATTTGTTTAGTATATGTTTGTGTGGGGTCTTGCACATGCCATACTGCACATGTGGAAGTCAGGATAACATGAGGGAGCTGATCCCATCCTTCATGTGTGTGCAGGGATGGAACTCAGCTTGTCAGGCGTCACTTGCCTTGACCTGCTGGGCCATCACCTGCTGCTAACTGGGAAGTTTTCTAATGGCTTTAATGTTAGCTTCAGTGAAAAAGTAGCTGTGAGTGGAAGGCTTTCTTGATTTGTTTCATTCCTACTTTTAAGAAAGCAGCATTTATCTCTACTTGGTAAACATTATAGGATTTAGGAATGATTGCAAAATGTTGTCTTTAGCATTTTCAGCTGTCCCTGTAAGTCACACACAAGTGATGCAGATTATGGAACACTTGACTCTACTTTCTGCCAGTGAACTTATTCCATATGCAGAAGTACTAACGTCCAATATGAACCAGCTGCTGAATTCTGGGGTTCCACGGAGAATTCTTCAAACTGTCAACAAGTTATGGATGGTTCTTAATACTGTGATGCCAAGAAGGTAAATTCTGTCTACTGCTTTATGGACCAGAGAAAGTGTATAGCTTTGATAATGCACGGGGAACTTAGTTGTTAGAAAAATGCTCACAAGACCAGTCTTATTAATGGCTTTGAGTATGTAACAATAAAATTCCTTTCTGAAGATGACTAAAGATATTACATTGGGGTGCAGTGTTGCTTATCTTTAATCTCATCATGAATTTAGGAGGAAGAACAGGCAGAGCTAAGTCTGAGGAAGGCATGGTCTGTTATAGTAACTTGTCTCAAAAAATGGTTACATTTTAAAGAAAAAAGTATACTTTAAGAAATAAAAACTATTAGCAATTTGAGAACGTGTTTGAAGGTATTTTCCTCTGTGTAGTTATTTGTAGTTAACTGATTTGGATCATCATGTCTTACATCACTGCTGTGGTTCCAAATTCTGTTGCACCCTGAACCATTTGGACTGGCTTTAAAACCCTGATTCCCAGGCTGCAATCTATGCAGTTAAACCTGAGCGGTGCAGCAGGATCAAGGCATACGTTGTAAGAACAGATTCCTCTGGTGCAGCAGAGTTTGGAGAACAGGGTATGCCTTCACTGTGGTTATCAGTTGGCTGGCTCACAGATTGTGTCAGGCCAGTCTCGAGACCAGAACACTGGTCTGACTTAGCTGAGAGCATGGTTTAGTAGGTCTGGGAACTGCGGATGGTTGTTCTTTCTAAATTCAAGGATTTTGTTGCTATGAATGTTTGTTTTGGTTTTTCAAGACAGGCTTTCTCTGTGTGGCCCTGGCTGTCCTGGAACTCACTCTCTCTGTAGACCAGGCTAGTCTCTAACTCAGAGATCTGCCTGCCTCTGCCTCTCATGTGCTGGGATTAAAGGCGTGTGCCACCACTACCTGGCCTAAATTTAAGTTTTACTTTACATCAAATTAATAAATACACATAGTAATACTTCACACTTTTCTATTTTAGAGTCTGCTTACCCAGAGGAAACCATTATTCAGCTTAAAAAAATTCTAGCATTTACATTTTGTTCCTTATAGCTCAGGAATAGGCTTATAACAAGTACGGCTTCTTGATTTTCTAATTTAGACGTGGTTTGTAAAGTTTAGCAGCCTGACCGGCTTCCTTCCTGTGAAGCTTTCCCTTTATTTTCTAATATAGTTGTATCATCCAGCTAGAGCAATAGTCAGTGTTCATCTTATGATTATGCATTTACAGTTGAACGGTGCAGTATTACAATATCCTTTGGTTACCTTTTCTCTCTCTTTCTTGCTTCTTTTTCTCTGAGTGTGGAGGGGAATCACACTCAGGCTGTGAGCATGCTAGTCAGGTATGCTGCCCCTGAACTACACTTCATAAACACGTCTTTCTTATACGCAAGTGCCATTCCTCAAAGTTGGCATTGCTATAGTACTTACCTTGTTTTCATTTGTTAATGCTATCAATAACTAATAAATAGTTCATCTTAAACTATTAAGACTAGGTTTACTTAATAGGAATTACAACAGAAACTAATCTAACAGTAACATGATTTTTATAGGGATATCTCTTTCAGAGCTTTTCATCTTAACCCTCCCCCCTCCCACCACCCCGACATGCATGGTTGTCCTAGAATTACTGTTGTCTCTGCTTTGCTGGGATTCCAGTTTTCTTTCTTGGTTTCTGCCCACATAGAGCACATACTAACTGCAGCGCTTCCTGAGAAAGGCTGAAAGGGGCTGGCGGAGGCTCCGGTGTTGGGGCTTGCTTTCTTCTCACATGTGGTTGCTGATTTGCTTAAGTGTGCTTCATACATTTGAGAACACCATTCTGACTTGGACTTCCCACTGGCTGTTAGTGATCTGGTGTGTTGCTGGTTCCCAGCCCTTTGTATGTAGATAGCCATTGGTTTCTTCACTCATAAAAGGCTTTCCCCCTTTGTGTTCTGTGTTCTGGAATTTAATGATGTATTGGGTTTTTTTTTTTTTTTTTTTTTTTTTTTTTTTTTTTGGTGTTTTTGAGACAGGGTTTCTCTGTATAGCCCAGGCTGTCCTGGAACTCACTTTGTAGACCAGGCATGCGCCACCATACCCAGCTTAATGATGTGTTTTGAGTGGAACTTTTCCTCTTTCATAGTGTTGTGTTTCATAGTGTTGGTTGATTTTTATTTATTTATTTATTTTAAATTCTGGTGAGCAGTGTCTTGATTTTTAGAACTTTTTCTTCCTGGAATAAATTAAATTATGTGCATTTAAGTGTTGATATGTGCATGTGAGTAAAGGTGTCTGAAGAGGCCAGATACTGGATCTTGGGGGGTTAGAGTTACATGTGGTTGTGAGCCACCTGGCTTGGGTTCTGGGAAATGAATTCCTATCCTCTAGAAGACCAACATATGCTCTTAAGTTCTGAACCATCTCTCCAACACACACACAAAACCGCTTATGGTGGTACATTCTTGTGATCTCAGTTCTTGGGAGGGGGTGGAGGAGAAATCGGAAGTCCTGTCGTCATCCTGTGCTATATAGTGAGTTTGGGCCCAGCCTGAAATACATGAGAGCCTTTTTCAGAAACAAAAACAAAAAGAAACCCCAAAGTTTATTTTTATACCTGCTTTGCTTTTTTCTCTCTCTCTTCTTCTTTTATCTTCAAAATAACATTTTTTTTTTTTTTTTAGATACAAAGGACCAAATAACTTAGATGTCAGCTCTAACATAGCTATTATGAATGTGTTATTGTTTCCTCACTAGGCTGTGGGTAATGACGGTTAATGCACTCCAACCTTCCATAAAGTTTATACGACAACAAAAATATACCCAGAATGATTTGATGATAGATCCTCTCATTGTCTTGAGGTGTGACCGACGGGTTCACAGGTAAATTATTTAATTTCATTTGTTTTAATAGTGCTGTACTTTGGAGAATCAAAAGAAATTGAAGAAAATCATTTTAATATCTTTTTTTTTTTTTTTTTTTAAGATTTATTTATTTATTATATGTAAGTACACTGTAGCTGTCTTCAGACACTCCAGAAGAGGGAGTCAGATCTTGTTACGGATGGTTGTGAGCCACCATGTGGTTGCTGGGATTTGAACTCTGGACCTTCGGAAGAGCAGTCGGGTGCTCTAACCCACTGAGCCATCTCACCAGCCCTCATTTTAATATCTTATTGCTGTTAGGAATATATAGGTAATATAATTTATGCAGCTTTTTTTCTAGCTACATATATTCATAAATTATAGTCAGTGTAATATTAGTATGTGGATAATGAAGTCTGGCTTTAGAGAAAAGGAGTTCTTAGCTTTGGTAAAATCAAGAAAAGAAAGGAATGACCATTAGCTAATCTGCTAGCTCATTAAAAAGGTTTTGCTTCATTGTGTTTTATGTTGAAACAAGGTATCACTGTATAGCTAAGGGTGACCTTGAACTCCTAATTTTCCTGCTTCAGCCATTTTAGTGTTGGGATTACAGTTGTGTCCCCATATACATCTTGAAAAAATGATTTTAAAACACTGATTCATTTGCAAGCCATCACATACTTTAAAACTGTGACCCTTTTGATACAACTTGTCATGTTAGCTTCATGAATTCCACACATGTCTCTAATTCCTAGTTAATTATTTTGAAATGCCTTTAACTCAAAAGGCAGAATTTAATTGTCTCAAGACATTAACATTTGAATTTCAAATTGTCATGATAAATAACGAAGGTAAATAAGTTGAGGTGTCGACCTTTAATGCTCACCATCTGCATGGAGAAAGAAGAGAGCTGCATGAGTAGTGTGGTCTTGTGCAGGTGAATGCTGAGCTAAAGGAATTGCTTTGTTTTTATTTGAGATGGGATCTCACAATATAGCTCTGGCTGTCCTGGAACTCACTGTTTAGACCAGGCTGTCTTCAAACTACAGAAAATCACAACCAGGTAGTGTTACATAATGGCACATGCCTGTAATTCCAGCACTTTGTAAGTCTAAGCAGGTATTTCAGGAGTTTAGGGTCATTGTCACCAACTATGTAAATGTGAGGCCAGTCTGGACTAGAATGAATCTATAAAAAACCAAACCAAAACAAAAATGGGCTTGTGAGATGGCTGAATGGGCATAGGTGCCTGCTGCTGAGACTAATGATCTCAGTTTGACCCTCATGACACAATGGTAGAAGTGGTACACATGTACTCCAACATATACACAAATACACATGTGTATAACGTAAATGAATAAATGTAAAATGTCAACAAGAATAACCTCCACCAGCCAAAAGGACAACCACTAGAGATCAAATACCATAATGATAGAGATTAGAGATACTCAAGGAACGTTCGTTGTCTTTGATTGGTCTTGGCTCTTTTGAGACATGTTTACTATCTAGCCTTGGCTGGTCTGGAGGTTGAGTAGTCCAGGATAGCCTTGAACTCAGGATACTTTTCCTGTGCCTCTGGAGGGCTAAGATTCCAGATGTATACCTGCATGTCCTACTCTGATGGGAAGATTCTGAGAAGAATCTTTGGAGCAGAGGGTTAAATTTTGAGAATAGTGTGCTTTTTGACTGAGAAAATAAGTTAGACTATAGAGAGCCTTGATTGTTAGGCAAGATAGAGTAAAATGTCTGCTGTGTAAACCACAGACCCCATGTGAAAACCAGGTGTAGCAGCAGACCTTAAACCCATTCTGATGAGGGTCGGGGAACGGTGGATTCCTGGCTGTCATTGGCCAACCAGTGTGGCAGATTGATGAACTGATTCAGTGAGTCACATAAATATATAAGGAGGGGAACGAGCTTGCATATATATTTATGCAACTGGCATCTTACAGTTGATGGCGTTCTCAAAGTGATAAAACCTAGGAAAAAATCATCTACATATAATTTGCTGAGATCAAGATTTCATAGGAAACAGAATCATCAGAATAAATATAGTAGCTAATATATGTAAACCAGCAGTTTAGTCTAGAAAGCAGGCATTTCTTTTATTCTAATTTTTACCTTTATTTGTTATGTATGTGTGTGTGGAGGGGTGGTGGTAAGCATACCATGACATATGTATGAAGGTCAGATGACAACTTCATGAAATTGCTTCTCTCATGCTACATTCATGTGGGTCCCAGGTCACAGAGCTTTTATGGCAAGTGCCTTTACCTGCAGAGTCACCTCACTGATTGGAAATAATGCATTTGTAAAACAATGATCTGTGTTAAAAATCTACTTAGTAGATGACTTTGAATTTCCTCAGGAGATTTAGTTTTCCAAGAAAGCTGTTGAAGTATGCTATCAGAATCTATGGGCTGTTTTTGTAGCTTAAACCTTTCACTTGAACCGGGTGTGGTGGCGCATGCCTTTTATCCCAGCGCTTGGGAGGCAGAGGCAGGCGGATTTCTGAGTTCAAGGCCAGCCAGGGCTACAGAGAAACCCTGTCTGGAAAAACCAAAAACAAACAAACAAAACAAACCTTTCACTTGAGAACCTTTACTTATGTTAAGAGGTGTACATTCTTAACAATTAGCTACATTTTAAATTTGGGCTGTGCTTACCCAGGCCCCTGTGGCTGAATGCTTTATCTATAGCTATACTGTTGTGTATACTATATATTACATTATCCATGTATACTACACTGTGTGCTTCTTTCTTAGATGCTATTTCTTAGATCAGATTGGTAAAAATAGAATTTTAACCAATGCAATATACTCATTTTTAAGATTTTTATTTGTTTTTTTTGTTTCCAAAACCCCCCCAATCACTGTTCTCTTGCATAGCCAGCACCTTGGGGCCTATTTGCCTCTTTTCGGGGGGTGTAGAGTCCCTTCTCCTTCTTCTTCATGGGACAGTCTCGCCCAATGACCTTTTTCTTTCTTTCTTTCTTTTTTTTTTTTTCCGAGACAGGGTTTCTCTGTGTAGCCCTGGCTGTCCTGGAACTCACTGTGTAGACCAGGCTGGCCTCAAACTCAGAAATCCACCTGCCTCTGCCTCCCAAGTGCTGGGATTAAAGGTGTGCGCCACCAGTGCCTGGCCATTTTAAAAATTTTGATTCCTGTTTTTTTTTTCTGCCATCTAGAAGGACTCAACCAATTACCATTCTATTACACTGTTTTATGTTGTATATCTTCTTGTATATTTCTGTTTTATATTGTACAAGAAAGTGAAGAATAGATTCCCTTTTTATTTTATATTTATTGGTTATTGTTATTGTTTATCTTTCAGAAAAGTTTTTCTATTATTTTTTTTTTTTTTTATTGATTTAAAGAGTTCTTCATCTATAACGTGTGTGAAGACTGTCACAGGCCAGGTGTGGTGGCACATGCCTGTAATCTCAGCACTCTGGAGGCTGAGGCCGAGGCCGAGGAGTCATCCATTGATTGGGCTGTGACTCTTTGTTTAATCAAGTTAGCATATAGATGAATGCATTTCATTCTGAAGACTCTGCTTTAAACACACCCACCCCCCCCAACCCCCCACGGAAAAGTGTTATCAGTTCTTCCTACATATGTTGTAGTTTTACATGTTTGGGTGCCAGAGCTTGAGGCTCAGTGTGTCCCCTCCCTTGAGCTACAGCCATAGCCCTAGGGCTTTGCTTTACATTTTTTTTTTTAAATCTTCATAAAGTTGAAGTTTACTTTTACCAGGTAATCTAAATTCTAATGGTTTTTAAAAGATACTGTACACCATACATAATGATAATGAGGATTTGCCTAGTGGTAGCAATGTGTGTGGACTTAGATCTCAAATGAGCTAGCCCTGTGTGGATAACTTTGGGAGCTGAGTGAAGGGGTCTGTAAGATTCTTTACTAATATCCATTTTTCTTTGTTCTTCTGATACTTTTCATATGTACTAGTATGCAAAAACAATGGTATACAGTGAGAACTCTCCCTCTCACAGCTGTGGCAAACCCAAAGCTTTGCTGGCTGCTTTTGACCAATTCCAGTTCTGTATCCTCTGGAATTCCTTACTGTGTCCATATAGCCTTGTTCATCATTGTGCGGCATGCATTTCTAGTTCTGGTTGTAGCTAGTTTTTATATTTATATTCTCTCTGATACATTTTTTCTTTTTTGTCTAGGTGTCCCCCACTAATGGATGTTACTTTACACATGCTCAATGGGTACCTCCTTGCCTCTAAAGCTTACCTTAGTGCCCATCTAAAGGAAACGGCAGAGCAAGATAGACCTTCCCCGAATAATACAGTAGGCTTGGTTGGACAGACTGATGCCCCAGAAGTGACCAGAGAAGAACTGAAAAACGCATTACTGGCTGCTCAGGTAAAATTTGCTAAAGTAAAGTTTCATCAAATGGCCTGTTTGTTTGTAAATAAGTAGATGCTGACATTGTGTGCTCCTTTTATTCTAGAATCTAAAATAATCTTATCTTTGCTTCTGAGTGTCAGGTAGACCCTCATTATGAAAACTTAATATGAATAATATAGATTTATATTTATCAAATTATAAACCTTTAACCAGTCTTGTCATACTTCACTTGATTGACATATTATTGGACACCTGTGTGGCAGATACTGTACAAGGACTAGGGACATGGTGGTAAAGGAGATATAACTTTTAGTTACTTGTTTTTAATGATGAAATAGAAAAATAAATTGGATGTTGGAGACAGACCTTATAGAGAAAAATAAGTAAATACATGACATTATAAAGTGTCAGGCTGCCTTCCATATAGGAGCTGCAAACAGGTCACGTCTCAAGTCCTGCTCTGTAAAGTGAAACAGAGGGAAATGGAGAGGCACCTGCTAGAATCTGAGAGGGAGGAAGGGATTTAGGCTCAAGTCGGCTGTAAGTGGTACCGTTAATATAAATGTATGTAGTGACCTATTATGCTGGCTGTTTTCTTTATCCTAGCTAGGTCCCCATGAAAGACACAGAGAGACCAAGATGTATTTTCAAACTTTACCTCAATATCTGTGTAGTCAATTATCTGTTCTAATCTCCTAAACTAATCTGGCTACCCCATGCCAATATCCTCATAATACTGGCATTTAGGGCCCTCTATGCTCCAGCTGAACTCTCCTGTTGTCTCCTTTCGTCCTTGACTCCTGGCTCAGTCTGTATTCCTCTTCTCTCTCCCCTGCCCTCGATGGCAGAAGTCCCGCCCTGTTCTTGCTTCTGTCAGCCATTGGGTGATCAGCTTTTATTGACAAGGCAGAGAATAAAATGGTAAGAATTTACTTGAAACAGGAGATTTTTGACATAAGAATATTGTGTCTGAATCGAAACAAGATAGGAGAGCAGAGAAATCAGCATTTGATTAACACAAGTATAATTTTTTTGTTGTTTGTTTTTTTTGAGACAGGGTTTCTCTGTATAGTCCTGGCTGTCCTGGAACTCACTTTGTAGACCAGGCTGGCCTTGAACTCAGAAATCCGCCTGCCTCTGCCTCCTGAGTGCTGGGAATAAAGGTGTGTACCACCACGCCTGGCTCACCACGATAATTTTTACGTAGTGCACAAAAATATTATGCCTACAGTCTGCTTTGGAGGCCATTGGCTTTGATTACCTGTCAAGTAGATATTTATGAACTGAAGTCTGCACTTCTGCCTAGTGGTATACAACCCTTCAGAAGAATGCCAGATGCTAATTTACATGCTGTTTTTGTTTCTTTTGTTTTTTTCAAGACAGGGTTTTTCTGTGTAGCCCTAGCTGTCCTGGAATTCATTCTGTAGACCAGGCTGGCCTTGAACTCAGAGATTCACTTGCCTCTGCCTCCCAGGTGCTGGAATTAAAGTTGTATACCCTCACCTCCTGGCTACTTGCTTATTTTTATCTTATGTGTGTAGGAATTGTACATTTATGTCTGTGCAGCATTTGTATGCAGTGGCCTTAGAAGTCAGAAGAGGGTATTAGAATCCCTGGAACTGGAGTTAGAGGATACTTAGTTGTGAGCTGCCATATGAGTGCTGGGAATTGAACTTCTGGAAGAGCAGCCGTGTTGCTAACAACCCAGCCACCTCTAGTCTCCTGCATATGTTTGTTTGTATGGAAAAAGTGATTTGTTTTGTTTATTTCAGATACATCAGGAGTTTTTAGCCTTACAATGTGAGACCCTCTGCATTGTTAACCGCTTACTTCTGCTCTAAGAATTACCATATTCATGGTGTTGTGCCATTCTGTTCATATGAAAATCGGGATTTCATTTTCAGATCAGCTTCTCCAAGGCTCCTTACATGTACTTTTTTATCTGCTTGTAGGACAGTGCTGCTGTCCAGATTCTCTTAGAAATTTGCTTGCCGACTGAAGAGGAAAAGGCAAAAGGTGCCAATTCAGACATCTCCCTCAGGAATACTCAAGGTGTCACCACCATCAGCACTCCAAGTAAAGAAACAGAAGAAGGAGAAGACAATTTGCTCTGTAACCTTCGGGAAGTTCAGTGCCTTATCTGTTGCCTGTTACACCAAATGTACATTGCAGATCCCAACATTGCTAAACTTGTTCACTTTCAGGTATGCGCCCAAAAGAATGTGTTTGGATTTGTTCTTGAAGGCTCTATGTATTCAATTAATACAAGCCATGTGAAAATGAGAAAGGATCATGGTCTTTTGCAATATTTAGAAAAATCTAAATTTTCAGTACTGATAAAATATTCAAATACTTTATCTCTTTTCTAATTTGTCAGGAAAGTTCAATTACTGACACATTTACATATATTTGGTGTTTGGAGCAGATTCTCTAGAAAGGAAGTGAAGCTTCACTTTCCTCTCCCTCTGTCCTTGACGTCTCCTTTTCCTCCTGAGACAGGGTTATCCATGTGAACTTCTGCCTCTGACAGTCGCAGGGATCCCGTCTATGCACATCTGTTTGGATTTCATACCGGAGCTTATTGCCCAGCCAGAACTTGAAAAACAGGTAATGCGTATTTTAAAACTTGAAGAAAATTTTGATTACTTTTCAGTGTGGCTATTAGAGGAGATATTTTATAAATTTTATCATTTAAACTTTTCAAAAGATTTAACATGTTGATTTTGTATTCCAGATATTTGCTATACAGCTGCTTTCTCACTTGTGTATCCAGTATGCATTACCAAAGTCACTTAGTGTGGCTCGCTTAGCTGTCAATGTTATGGGGACTTTGCTAACAGGTGTGTAGCCAATCAACATCAACAAAAGTATCTAATCACACTTATTACATGTATTTTCTGAACTTTAAGACTCAGCAGCTCTTATTGAGACAAGATTTTTCTCTGTGGTCTTGGCTGTCCTGGAACTCACTGTGTAAATCAGGCTGACCTTGAACTTACAGAGATCCTCCTGACTTTGCCTCCCAAGTGCTGGGATGGCATGTGCTACTATGGTTAGCTTATTGGTGGGTTTTTTTTTTTTTTTTTCGGGGGGTGGGGGGTTTCAAGACAGGGTTTCTCTGTGTAGCTCTGTCCTGGAACTCACTCTGTAGACCAGGCTGGCCTCGAACTCAGAAATCCGCCTGCCTCTGCCTCCTGAGTGCTGGGATTAAAGGCGTACGCCACCAACTGCCCAGCGCTTATTGGTGTTTTAATGAGTCAGTATGACATGGTATATGTTGTTCTTATCTTAACCTATGCCATCCTTTGAGTTACTTTTCTTTTTTTAATTCCATACTTACAAATATGATTTATAGGATAGAAGAAGCATAGACACCTTTGTTTTGGGAATGTGTATATAAGAATTTAATAAATATTATATATTAGTTATAATACTTTTTCAATAAATAATGAAATTATGAAAATAATATCTGTAGAATTAGAATACAAATTAGAAATTACTAAGTGTGCTCAATTCCAGAAACAAAAATATTTGAAAATGTCTTAAATAGCTGGGTGGTGGTGGTGGTGGTGGTGGTGGTGGTGGTGGTGGAGGATGCCTTTAATCTCAGCACTGGGAGGCAGAGGAAAGTGGATGAGGCCAGCCTGGCTACAGAGTTCCAGGATAGCCAGGGCTACACATAGAAATACTGTCTCAAAAAAAAAAAAAGTAATAAATTAACATATACATTAGGTATTTCCTTAAATTCTATAACCTATTCCACAACTTACCCTGTATTTTACCCACCTTCTAGTTCGAAAAGTAAATGTTATAAAAGAAAACTACTTTAAAGTTATGAGTACGTTCCATCCTTTAGACAGTTATGTTCTTTCTCTGTGTTCCTTCAATAGTTTGTTTGTTCATTTTCTTTCTATTGTTTTCACCTCATGTTACAGTAATCTATAGTGGTCCAGGGTTCCTGTTGCATTTAGTCCTGGTGTTACCACTAACTGTTAATGTCACCTGGAACAAGCGTTACTTTTTCCTCAGGACCTCAGATTCTTGCCTTGCACGCGCTAGACAAGAACTCTATGCTAAGTACTTCTCTCCTTCCCAGCCTTGGAATTGGAATAACGTTATTTTTTTAGAAACAGGGCCTCACTATGTAGATCATGCTGTCCTCAAACTCAGAGCTCTGCGTGCCTCTGCCTCTTGGTGGCTGAGATCTTTTAGAGGCATGCACAACCACACTGGGCCTTAGAACAACTTTTAGAACTTCTTTAAAGTTTTCTCATCTGCACAACCGGTGTGATCCACTTGTGAGAACTGGGTGAAATAATGCAAGCAGTGTACTTATCATAGTACAGGGTCATAATAAAAATGTGGGTCTTGGTGATGACTAATTAGTAGAGTACAGGCTGTTAAAATTAGAGTGGACAGCATCCTATAAAACTTCGTCTTCCAGGGGAACACCAGGGCCAAGAAGTGGGAGTGGGTGGGTAGGGGAGCAGGGCGTGGGGAGGGTATGGGGAACTTTCAGGATAGCATTTGAAATGTAAATAAAGAAAATATCTAATAAAATAAAAAAAATATGAGGACCTTAAAAACAAAGCAAAAAACTTAAGTCTTTTTTTTTTTGTGTAGGATGCCTGTGTTGAATTTATATTTGCAACTAAACAATTGTGTTGCTTTTCTTCCCACCAGTTCTGACACAAGCTAAGCGGTACTCGTTTTTCATGCCAACTCTTCCAAGTTTGGTCTCCTTTTGTCGAGCATTTCCTCCACTGTATGAGGATATTATGTCTTTGCTAATTCAAATAGGACAAGTGTGTGCCTCTGATGTTGCCACTCAGACAAGAGACATTGATCCAATCATTACACGTAAGTGCTACTTCACTTTAATGTTTCAAACAAGACTATATTCATTTCAGAATATCTTGCCTTAATTATTTTCTCTCCTTACTTTGTAGGTCTTCAACAAATAAAGGAGAAACCTAGTGGATGGTCTCAAATTTGTAAGGATCCATCTTACAAAAATGGATCCAGGGACACTGGAAGCATGGATCCTGATGTCCAGCTCTGTCATTGTATTGAAAGCACAATAATTGAAATAATAAACATGAGTGTTAGTGGAATTTAAAAAAAGTTTTAAGTGCAGCCACTTGCTATACTGAATCTGGACTTTATGAGAACTCTAAACTGAATGAGAATAGTGAGATCTTGGAATTGCTGAAGTGACTCAATTCAGCATGAGGATAATTTAGAGCTCTCTGAGAATTATACTTGTTTGATTGGCATATCTTTGGATCTGCTCTGATGGTATGTTTATATTGTAGCAGCTGAACTTCTTTTCCACTGGAGACACTTTAAGAAACTTGTCACTAGAAAAGGATTGGTTCCTGTACTTAGCATTTGACGTGAAGAAAGATTGCCAGGCCTTTAATTTAATTGCTTAAAAAAATGAGCCTGTGGATATCCCTCATATTTGTGAGCTTTCAACAGTTTTCAACAAAGAGAGGAGAGGAAGGAGAAAGAGGGATGTAGGGCAGGAACCATTTAGAAAAAATTACCATTTAAGTACACAGAAATCTTACAGACTTGTAATGCAAATAACAGTATTACAGGTTGAACTTCTAATTTGTTAGAGACAGTAGTAGGATGGCTTTAAAAAAAAAAAAAAAAAAGCAGGTAAGGCAGGTGTGGTGGAGCATGCCTTAAATCCCAGCCTAGGGAGAAAGGGAGAGGCAGGCAGACCTTTGACCAGGCCAGCCTGGTTCACGTAGTGAGTTCCAGGAAAGTCAGAGCTACATAATGGACCCTGTCCAGACTACTAAATGACTGCCTTGGAATTACAGATGAAGATACAAAGATTTCACAAATCTGCTTCAATTTTTCCCAATATATGAAGCCATATGTTTAAAGAGATACTTGAATTCTTTGAAATTTTAAGATACTGATTGTAGTTACAGTAACATCTTTGTGCAAAGAAGAACCTGAAAGTAAATTTCATTTATTCTTTTTAAAATTTATTTTTGTAATACTGTATTATCTAGTTCTCAGAGGAGCAAAGATGTATCAAATTAAATGAACTTTAGAGCAATAAACCCCAATAGTGCTCTTGGTTCATCAGCAGGATTATAATTCACATTTTACTTTGAGGAGATCTTTGAGTAAGAAAATACAGTATTTGAACCTCAGGAAAAATTATAATGTGGAAAATGCTGTGTTGCTGACTTTTTCAGCCCTCTGTTAGGAGCTTCACGTTTAAGGAGATGCATTCAGATAACCATAATCATTTTTGTAAAATTAAGTACCTATATACAAGGTACTTCTTTGCTCTTTGAGAAATACCTCAATCATATGTCACCCTACTCAGAGCGGACCTCTGGTTAAAGAAGGTAGTAAGCTAAAAGGAAAGTTATCCCTCCCCCCACAAAGGAACTTAGCTTCATCCTTTCCTCTCGTACATAGTCACATCTCATTTTTCTTTGTCACTCCTGACCCTACCTCATGAAGGTGTTCTATTAAAACAAGTTTATAGCTGTTTCCAATCATGAAGTACATCGTATCATGCATGGTGGAATATATATAACTTTTTATTAGATGCTTAATGTTCAATTAATTAATTTTGATGTGAAGAGTAAAAGAATATGCTTTAAAGATATACCACAAGAATTTTCCTATTTTTAAATGAGGCAGTTCTGAAGTCTCTTAAGATTAAATACAACTGCTCCCGTTTTGTTTGTAAATGAGACCTTTCTGGAAGTTTTTCTGTGAATAGTAGAATCCTTTAGGAATTCTGAATTATTTGAAGTATGTTTTGTAATGAAATACAGTACACATTTTGTGGATCAATTTTCAAAGACTAGTCATAACCTACTGTGTTAAAGTAATAACATAGCCTGTTTTTCATCCAATTTGTTGATGATGTAAATAAAATATGTAAATAATATTAGTAAATGTTAATATTCATATATCTTAAGTTAAGGTTATAAGCTTTGTCACAATGTGATTTTTTTTATTCAAGTCAAAACAGATGTGTGCAACTATTTTGGATATTGATTTATAAACATTCATTCTTTAACAATGAACTGTAGCTTTTATGTTTTATTTCACAACTGTTAATGTAAAATTACCAGGAGGGAGTTAGAATCTAGGACACCCTAGTTCTGGGGCTTTAATATATCCCTTTCTTTAAGGTCACATAAATGAAAGGAACCCTAGAAATTGTAGTTACCGATGGTTATGAGTCCCATATGGGTGCTAGGAATGTAACCTGGGTCCTGTACAAGAGAAGCAAGTGCTCTTAACCACTGGTCCACCCTCTTCAGATCCTGGAGTCTGCTTTTATAAAACAAATTTCACAGGACATATTTTTTTCTTGGAAACAGCTTATTTTTAAAAATCATTTTACTGAATAATCTATTGAACTGATAAATTAGAACTTGTACCCCATTACTAGACTAAAGACTATAAATTTTCAGTGTTACAACTGAAACTTGTCAACTGAGGAATTCACTTTTAGATTATGCTTTTAGGATAAATTAAGGGCATTGAGCTTACTATGTCAAAGGTAATGTATTTTATAATTACAAATTCCATCATTTTAGGAAGCTGCATAACCAAAAGAAAGCAGGGAAAACAACCAGTCTTGCTCTCTAATTAACTGAAGAAAAGTACTTCACAGTTTTGCCTTTTGGAGTTTCTATTAGTTGGATCAAGGTTAGGCTACAAACAACAACAATAATAGAATATCTATTAAAACAATCTAATGGCCAAGAAATTAATTTGTCAAGGTCGTGGTTAAACCCCTTATAATTGAGGAAATTGTACTTCTTGGCAAGGAATAAAATGTTATGTAAGGTAGGTGAACTCTAGTATTAGATCGATGTGATCTGGAGAGATTATCCATCTCAGATTCTATCCAAGAAAGCCTTGAACATCAAGAAATAACATACAAAGTACCACAGGACCTTCTCACTAATTTTAGCATTGTAGTGACAATTCTGGTGCAGTCTGCATTCCTCTTTCTTCCCATACTGTAACCATGGAGGTTACTTGCATGATAGACAACAGGAAAAAGGTTTCCTTTTCGTTGCAAATTAGTCTTCTAGTCCTAGGGGACTAGCTGTGTAGGTTAAATCATCCATTTCCAAAAGGGGTACTGTAAGACCCTTAGAGCCTTACGTCCAGGGAGGCCCACTCACAGAAACAGAGACGGAGATCGATGCAACAAGCAAGAGGTTTAATGATCCAGCGCATTGGGGCCATCCTGCAATTAGGGCAGAGGCTACCCTGAACATTTCAAGCATCTTTTATACAGTTCTTGGGGGCAGACTTCAGCAACAGTATGAGTTGGTTAAAGCTTATTAGTAGTCTGTATCGACCTTTCTCAGCATTGGTTGTTCTAAGTGGGGTGAGGTCTTTGTTATCTTCAAAGGGGAACTGAATTATCTGCACCTGGCCCACCCTGCTCTGCAGTAAAGGCCTTCCTGTTTTTCTGGGACATTCTGGGAAGAGGAATTAGTCATAATCCTTCTGTACCCAAAGTCTTATTTCTGGCAAGATCCTCCTTCTAGCAGCCATTTTGTGCTTCTTAAACTTTCACATTCCCCCCTTTTTCTTGTATTTCAGTCATGAAATTATAGCTCATTCTGACTTAACTCTTCATTTATTTATTATATGTAAGTACACTGTAGCTGTCTTCAGACACACCAGAAGAGGGAGTCAGATCTCATTACGGATGATTGTGAGCCACCATGTGGTTGCTGGGATTTGAACTCAGGACCTTTGGAAGAGCAGTCGGGTGCTCTTACCTGCTGAGCCATCTCACCAGCCCCCTGACTTAACTCTTGATACTGTTGTCTCAGCATTATAATCTGAACTGTGCTTATGTGTTCTCTAATAAAAGCTAGCAAGCAATTTAAAATGCAGGGAACAAAAGTTAAAAGCAACATCAGGATTAGCAATGGTCCCAGAAGGATAGAAATCAGGGTCGTGAAGCCACGGGGAAAGAGTTAAACCAAGATTAAACCACCCCTGGTTCTGTTTTCTTTCTCTCTTTCTTTTCGCCAGCCCCTTTCTCACTTTGGCCATCGAATCTTTTACCACTCCAGAGTGGTCTATGTAGAAGCAGCATTCTTCTTTTAGGGCTGCACACAGATCTTGTTGGAGGAACAGGAGATCCAAGCCTCTCCTATTTTGGAGGACCACTTCTGACAGCAAGGTCAGAGACTCCTGGAGCTTAGAGATGGAGTTTTCCATCTCTACAATATCAGCATCTATGGCAGCCCTCAGACTTTGGTAACTCTGGGTCTGCAAGGCCAGTGCAGATGATCCCATAGCAGCCCCTGCCACTCCCAGCCCCACCCCCAACAAGACTGAACTTTTCCCACACACAGTCCCTGCCCAGTTATAGCTGACAAGGTTAAGTCTGGCGCTCTGCTGCTGCCACTGGTATGTTGTGGCATCAGAGTGATTTTAGCATTTTTATAAATACCATGCCTTCATAGTAAGGAGGAGCTACATCATAAACAGAGTCAACATGATTTAGTGGCTTCAGGGTTGGTGCTGTTGATAATTCTGAAAGCTTCTTGAACTAGATGAGTTAAATGAGATTGCCCAGGCGATTAAAGGGAAACAGTCTCCGTGATCCTTTTTGAAGGAGCCACAGTACCACGAGAATTGGGTGGGGGTGTTGGCCTGGAACTAGAGGGGGGTGTTGGCCTGGGATTTATCTCATCTGGGGCCAAGACTTTGTTGGGGCCTAAAGGATTGTAGGGGGTCTCTATTTTTAATCTGATAGTGAACAATAATCCCTCATCATATCTTTCCTTATAAAGCCTAAGACCCCAGGTGTATCCTTTTGTCCATTCTAGAGCTCTTTTCCCTGGTTCAGTGAAGGTGACACGGAGTGGATGGCACCAGTCGGTACACTCGTCTAGGTCAAATCCTCCAGGTACGTAAGACTCTAGGGAATAGTTGGCTCTTACTTTAATATAGTCCCAGCTCGAGGAGGGCTTCCAGTAGACTTCACCTGAAGTCTCACAACCCCAGCTCTTGCAGAAGAAGTCAGTCTTACCTCCGCATTTTGGATTGAGGGACTGACTTCGGTGGGGCCCGGGGCAGACATAGAAGGGGTGGATTCGAAGCATGCTTCTATCCCTTTGGTTAGAGCAACCACCCCATGGGTCTCTTGGATGTTTTTCTACATACGGAGGGGGTGTTGAAGGTGCCCTCTGAATGTCAGAGTACCCCTCCAAGTCCCATCCAGGAGGTGCTCCTATAGCCAACTTACAGATGTCAGGGAAAAGGTCAGGCCACCAGGTAGATGGAGTGGTAACCTTGGATAGACTCCAAATAGTGTCTCCAGCCCCTGATATCACCTGCCACGTTAGGTTGCGTGGCTGGTGGGGACCAAGGTCTGCAGAATATAAGGAGAAGAAACTAAGATACAGTACCAGGGGAAGGGCTTGCATCTTTGGACCCTTTGACGATCTTCACTTTCAGAGGGTTCTCCGTAGCCTGGGCCTTCCAGACAGGGTGGTTTCCTGGAATTCTGGTCTCAGCTAAGGGGGCTGGCTTCACATGTGAGGCATGTATCCAGGCAGCAATTCCATCCACTTTGACAGCCGTTGGAGTAGTTAGCAGTACTAGATAGGATCCTTTCCAATGGGGCTCGAGCCTCTGGGCACGATGTTGCCTCACGTAGAATGAATCTCCAACCTCGAACTGATGCGATGTCTTAGGAGTATCAGGCTCATATGCAGCTGCCAGCTGTGATCACACTTCTCTCTGCACCAGCTGCAGGCCTTTTAACCTGGCATACAAATCATTGTTACTATGACAAGTGGGCCCAAGGATGTCCCCCAGGAAAGTCAGGGGAGCAGGAGTTCCATATAAGATTTCATAAGGAATCAGACTAAAGTGGGAGGGGGTATTCCTGACTCTAAACAGGGCCAAGGGAAGGAGCACCACCCAGTCAGCGCCAGTCTCCATGGTCAATTTTGTCAAGGTCTCTTTTAGAGTTCTGTTCATCCTCTCTACCTGCCCTTAGCTTTGAGGTCTGTAAATACAGTGAAGTTTCCAGTTGACCTCTAGGTACTTGGCCACTCGCTGGCTTACCTTGGCAACAAGGCAGGGCCATTGTCAGATCTGATTACCTTGGATACTCCAAATCGGGGAAAAATCTCTTCCATTATCTTCTTTACCACCACTGTGGTGGTCTCTTGTTTGGAAGGGAAGGCTTCTATTTATCCTGAGAAAGTGTCTATGAAAACTAGAAGATATTTGTAGCCATACTTGCCTGGTTTTATCTCAGTGAAGTCCACTTCCCAGTAGGCTCCCAGCTTACCTCCCCGAGGTCTCTTACAGGAAGGAGTCAGCTTTGCTTCTGCAAGCATTTACCTTTTGGCAGGGCACACAACCGTGAACTATTTTTTCTACCAGGTGTTTCAGTCCTGGAATATAATACGTAGATCTTAAGGCAGTTTGAGTTAGCTTGCTTACCTCCCAGGTGGGTCCATTGATGCATTTGTCTTATCATTGTCCGTGCTTGTTCCTGTGGCAGAATCTTTTTTTCCTGATGGCATATTTCCAGAGTTCTTTTTCCTGATCAAAGTGCTTGTTGGGATTCTTTGAAATAACTGCCAGATCTTCAGCAGAGTACCAGAACTTGAGTCCCGATGATCCTGGGTCTCGGACCACCATCACTGAGCTGACTCTCAAGGCCACTGCTCTAGCCTTCTGATTTGCCAGATTATTTCCTCTGGCTACAGGGAAGTCACCCTTCTGGTGGCCCGGACAGTGTATGATACTGACTTGCTGGCTTATGCAGGATCTTTAACAAGGCCAGAATCTCAGTTTTGTGCTTAATCTCTTTTCCTCCAGAGGTTAGCAGTCCTTGATGCTGATAGATGGATGGCACCATGAACATGTACTGTGGCAAAGGCATACCTGCTGTCTGTATAGATGTTAATCTTCTTGTCTTCCCCTAACTCGAGGGCCTTGATGAGGGCAACGAGCTCAACCTTTTGGGCAGAGGTTCCTTCAGGCAGAACCTGTGCTCACACAATTTATTTCCCATCTACGATGGCAGCACCTGCTCTCTGCCTTCCTCTCTCCAGAAAACTCTTCCCATCAGAGAACCAAGTAGCCTCAGCATCTGTCAGGGGCTGATCAGACAGATCTTTATGTCAGCTGTGTGCTTCGGCAAGCACTTGCTGACAGCCGTGAATGGGGATTCAAGGTCAGGGTCTGGAAGCAGGGTGGCCAGGTTTAGGCCCATGGAGGATGCAAACATGATTCTGTCAGAGTTAAGCAACAGAGTCTGATATGAGCATTGGTGAGCCACTGGTTGGGTGGTTGGCGAACCATGCTCTCCAGAGCACATGGAGCAGATACCACCAAGTCCTGTCCTATATATAGTAAATTTGTCCATGTCTTTGACCAGGATAGCAACCAAGGCCACGATCGGGAGGCATGCAGGCCACCCTGCCACCACTGGTTCCAATTTTTTGGACAGATACGCCATTGGCCTTTTCCATGGACCCAGTGTCTGAGTCAAGACCCTTTTTGCTATGCCCCTATTTTTTCCCACAAACAAGTGGAAGGGCTTGGTGACATCTGGGAGACCCAGGCAGGGGCTGTCATGAGGGCCATCTTAATGGCATCAAAAGCTCGCTGTTCCTTTTCTCCCCACAAAAAAGGCTGTTTGCTCTTGGTGAGTGGGTATAACAGAGCTGCCATCACGGCAAATCCAGGTATCCACAGGCGGCAGAAGCCCTCTGTGCCCAAGAACTCTCGGACTTGTTTTTGGTTCGTGGGCGGCGGAATGTGGAATACAGTTTCTTTACTAGCCTCCGACAGCCACCTCTTTCCCTCCTTAAGCAGATACCCCAGGTAACTAACCTGTTGTGTGCAGATTTGGGCCTTAGCTGAGGCACGGTAGCCCAGTTCTCCTAGTTCAGTGAGAAGGCGTTTCGTTCCTTCCAGGCATAGTTCTTTGCTGGAAGCGGCCAACAGAAGGTCATCTACACAGTGTAAGAGAGTTATCTGGGGGTTGGCTGCCTGGAACATGGCCAGATCTTGGTAGAGAGCCTCAAAGGTGGTGGGGGAGGTCTTGAAACCCTAGGGCAGGTGAGTCCAGGTGAGCTGGCCTGTCATCCCCAAGTCTGGGTCCTTCCATTCAAAGGTGAAGTATTCCTGACTTCTGGTGGCCAGGGCAGGCAGAAGAAGGCATCCTTGAGGTCCAACACTGTATACCAAGTTCTGGAGGGAGGCAAGGAACTCAACAGGTTGTATGGGTTAGGGACTGTCAGGTGGAGATCAGTTTCTCAATTGTTCACTTCCTTGAGGTCCTGGGCAGGTCGATAGTCAGGGAGGAGTGGGGGTGTTCCAGGCAGATTGACATTTCCACAGGATCCCCAACTGGAGGAGGCACAAAATGTGAGGTCGGATTCCATCTCGAGCCTCCTTAGATATAGGATACTGGTGGACTGTTATCGGGCTGCATTGGGCTTTTAGGTCTACCTGGACAGGTAGCTGATTTTTGGCCTTCCTCATCCCTGCAGTTTCTGCCCATGCCCATGTGGGTAATTTTGCAACCACCAGTCCATATCTTTAACCTCTTGGCTCCTGTCTTCAAACAATTGATATTCATCCTCTAACTTCCTGGTCAATACCTGGATGGGCTCTCTTTGATGGCCCTTGACTTGTGGTCCCCCAGGGAGGAAATGGATCTGTGCCCCATCTTGGTGAGGAGATCTCTCCCCAACATGGGGTAGGGGCATTCAGGAATAACAATGAATAAGTGGGATACCGGGCCCATGCCAAGATCCACTGTTCCTTGGGTAGTCCATGAGTATTTGTTTCTTGTAGCCCCCTGGGCCCAAGACTTCTTATTAGAAATTGGTCCATCAGTTTGTAATAGGACTAAGTGTTAGGCCCCTGTGTCCACAAGAAACTGGGTGGGTTTCTCCTCCACTTTAAGGATTACCCTGGGTTCGGGGAGGGGGTCCGAACCCCGTCTCCCCAACCACTGTCCTCTTGTATGGCCAGCACCTTGGGGCCTATTTGCCTCTTTTCGGAGGTGTAGAGTCCCCTCTTCTTCTTCTTGGGACAGTCTCGCCCAATGACTTCTTTGTTTCTTTGTTTGTTTCTTTGTTTGTTTCTTTGTTTGTTTCTTTCTTTCTTTCTTTCTTTTTGGTTTTTTCGAGACAGGGTTTCTCTGTGTAGTCCTGGCTGTCCTGGAACTCACTTTGTAGACCAGGCTGGCCTGGAACTCAGAAATCTGCCTGCCTCTGCCTCCCGAGTGCTGGGATTAAAGGTGGGTGCCACCACGCCTGGCTGATCTTTTTCTTTACAGTAGGCATACTGATCCTTAGCCAGGGGCTCTCTTCTGTTGGCAGGTACTATCTTACTAGGTTTTCAATTTTCTCTGACTACAGTGGCCAAGATCCTCTGGAGGTTCCTTTCCTGTTTCTTCTCTCCTTTGAGTTCTCTAGCTTCCTGTTCCTTCTGCCTTCTCTCCTCCTTCTTTTCTTCTGACTCTTGGTTATGATAAGCCTTCTCAGCTACTTGCACTAGTTCCTTTAGAGACTTGTCTTACAATCCCTCAAGTTTCTGCAACTTCTTCCTAATATCTCTGCTAGATTGGTCAATAAAGGCAACAGTAACTGTTGCCTTATGCTCTTCACTGCTAGGATCATAGTGGGTAAACTGGCGAAAGGCCTCCATGAGTCTCTCTAGGAAGGCAGAGGGAGACTCATTCAGCCCCTGTACCACTTCCCTTACCTTAGTCAAATTGGTGGGGCAGTGTGCTGACCCTTTGAGACCTGCCATCAGAGCCTGGCGGTGGACCTTCAGGTGCTCCCTACCTTTAGGGGTGTTGAAGTCCCAGTTCGGTCTGGTCAATGGGAAGCCTGCATCAATATTCCCTGGCAGGAGGGAAGGGCGCCCACCTGACCCCGGGACATGTATCCTAGCCTCAAGGATTCGCTGCTTTTCCTCTGTGGTAAAGAGAACCTGAAGCAGTTGCTGACTATCTTCCCATGTGGGCTGATGGGAGAAGTGATTCAATTAAGTTAATTAGACCTTGTGGATTCTCAGAAAATGAGGGGTTATGAGTTTTCCAGTTATATAAGTCATTGGAGGAAAACGGCCAATACTGAAAGGCTGATGACCTTGTTCATCCGGGGACCATAGGCCGGGAGGGGCAGAATATGGGCACCCTCAGGAGTTGCCTCCACTGTCTCTGAGTCTCCTGAGCAGGTCCCTCTGACCTGGGGAGGGAGGAGGATGGCGAGTCCCCCTGATTCTCCAGGCGGAATGGGCGGGGCCAAAGGCCCTGCAGCTTGAGCTGCATGAGGAGAGAGAGAGAGAGAGAGAGAGAGAGAGAGAGAGAGAGAGAGAGAGAGAGAGAGGATAAAGGGGAGGGAGATAAAGAAGAAGATCAGTATCCGTGGTGGGGAGAACATCTTTCTTGGGCCTATCCTGAAGGGCGAAGATTGGCACAGCCATTGGTCCTGAAGAGGAACCGGGCGAACACAAGGAGGGGGATCGGTGACTAAATCTTCCCACACTATGATATATGGGACCTGATTAGGGTGGCTCTTCGAGCCAGCACCAAAAATGCACCTCTTGACGGACAATATAAGAGGCAGTGAGAAAGAACCCTCAGGAGGCCATCCAATCTGAAAGGTGGGCCACTCTGACGAGCAAAAAGTAAACCATTTATTTTTCTTCACATTTACTGAGAGATTGTGAGCTCTAGTCTTAACCTCCCTCCAATGTTCTAGAGTAAAACTCGGAGGGGTGGAAGGTCAGTGTCCCATTCTGTCCAAAAATAACGTCAGTCCCAGTCCACACACAAAAAGAAAAACAGAAAGTAAAATACCAACGCGCCCCTGCCACGAGCGCCACAGAAGATACACTGAATAACTTGGTAGTGGTCTCTTTGCCACTGACCCCCAGATGAAGTCGAGCCCTCCCGGATCTCGCGGATCGGATCCGACTTCCCACTCTGAGAGTCTGGAGCGTCCTCCAGGACTCTTCGTTACCGCAGCGTTAAGGTCGCTTCTGGCAACCCCCGGCAGACAACTCCTTTGCAAACCGAAACCAAACTGACTTGCAGCCGACTCAAAATAGAGGGAACAGACGGAATAGACGCGCGGAATAGACGCACGCCAAGGGCGGACACAAAGAGACACAGCCGCGGTACCTGCTCGAACAATCCTCCGGTCTCCTGTCACTGGACCCGCCAGCAGGACGATTCCCGGTCAATGCACCAAATGTAAGACCCGTCTAACGCCCATTTTGTGCTTCTTAAAGTCTCACAGTACAAGAATTTTTTTTTTTCCTTCAAGCAAATGTGCGGAACTTGTCCCAGTCTTTTTCGCGGGGTGGGGTTTGGGGGAGGGGCGGTGCTCGTCTTCCGGTCCCGCCAAGTACTCGAGGGTTGATTTTACTTCGCGGGCTCCCATTGGGCGGTATAGCGTTGGCCTCGTACGATGATTGGCTGTTTCCTTTTCCGGTCTGGCTGTGTGATTGGCTGACTGGGAACCGAGGGGCGGGAGGCGCGAATTCATCTGTGTGGCGCTGCGGAGTGCAGCCTGGAGAGGGAGGAGTGGCTGTACCTTGGTACCTGGCAGCGTCGGAACAGCCGGTGAGGGAGGACTTTCGTACTCGCGAGCTTTCCTTGTAGGTCGGCTCCGCGTTGCCTTCTGTCAAACGTCAGCCGTTCCTTTTCTCTGGGAGCGGGAGCCAGCCGTGGGCAAATGGAAAGGAGGGCGCGGGGAGGGGACGGGCTCCTGCAGGCTGGCGCCGGCGGGCTCTCGGGCTCTATGGTGTGGCTCCCCGTGGACATGTGAGAACTAGGAGCTTGGGGAAGGAAAGCTGAGGGCCAGGGAGCCTGTCCTTACATTCTGTGAACGCAGGCTGGAGGTAGCCCCAGCTTCCGCGGTACTTCTGGAAGGGCTACAGATTTGTTAACCCGCCCCCCCCCCCCCCTTCTCTTAAAGAGACAGGGTCTCACCCTCCAGCTCTGGCTGGGCTGGAACTCGGAGTGCAGACCTGGCTGCCCTCGATCGATCGTACAGAGATCCACCAGAGATTGTTGGGGGCCAGAAGAATTGCGCCACCACATCCGGAAGTGTGATTGTCTGATGAGTTTTGAGAGGAATGTTGCCACAGCTTCAGGCATAGATTGCCATCTCGATTAATTTTAGTAACACAATATTGAGTTTTTGCTTCAGAATAAGCTGTTAGAGTCCATTAAACCTCAGAGGTTTACAGATAAAAATCAGTGATTGGATACTTTTTCTAACAATATCTTTTATTTATTCTTTGATAGTTTATGCATATATACAAAGTATCTTGACCTATCCCCAGTACATCCTTCACACTGCTTCGGGACCCCTTCACACGCCCCTCCCACCCAATGAGTCCAATTAGTACTGCCTGATGGGATGTTGACAGGTCTCCTTGGCTTGATTTTATGCAGGTCTTGTCTGACAGAACAATATTTAGAAATGAAAAATAACTTAAGAGTGGTGGGTTTTTTGGAGCACAGAAGCTGTGGTTAAAGTTATTGACTTCATGACCTGTTGTACCTTCTGTCTTAACCATCTCCATTCACAGACTGAGTTTACCAGATTTTCTCACCACTGTCGAAATTCTTCAGTCAATAAAAGTGTCTGGGAGGTTAGGTGATGCAAACAGTGGGATTTAAATCTATTTTGTTTCAATTATAATCTCCTGATTTCAGAATTACTGAGCTGACTCAGCAGGTAAAGGACTCAACCGAGCTAGCAGTGTTTAATTCCTGAGACCCACATGGTGAGAGGAGGGAACCTATTCTGTCTCCAGAACACTGTCTTCTCACTTCCACACACGTGTCATGCCATGCGGGTTCTCCTCCCCCAGTAAACTAAAAGATGATTTAAAAAAAATTAAGTGAATTTCTGTGGAAAGATACTTTCTCCCTTACAACAATTTTTAAAGTTAGATATTATTGCAGAAAAGAATTTTAGACTTACAGGTGAAAAATGTTAAGTCATAGATACAACCTGTGCTTCCTGCCCATTCATCTGCCTTTTCCTTCTAACTGGGAGAGTGTGAAAAGGGCAAACAGGAATGTACAGAATAAGAGGAAACAGTGAGGCTATGGAATAGCAGAGCTGCTTCAGAAATCTGTTGTATCTATAAGTTGAATATATGTAATCAAACTTGTTATAGGAGCTTGTGTTTCATCTGCCATGTACAGTATGTTTTTACATTATTTAACTTTTACAGCAGTCTTATAAGGCTTGTTTCTGTTAGGACTCCTATTCTGTACCTGAGGACATGGAGTTCTAGAAAAGTGACTTGCCTTACATCATAACTAATACATCATGGAGTGCCAGTCTAGACTGGTCAGACTCTAGTACGTATGTGCTCTTGACCCTGAGATTTATTTATAAGGATAAGATTTTTTTTTATTTCTATTACTTTTATATATGTGCTTATTAATTCCAGTTTTTATTATCAGACTTCAGCTCTATTGCTAGGTGTCTGGTTTTCTTTGAATGACATTATTTCGATATGTAAACTGTAATCCTTTTTATATTTGTGAGTGTATGTGTGGATGGCTATGCCAGGTAAATGCAGGTTATTGCAGAAGCCAGATAAGGTTGTGGGAGTCCTTGGAGCTGGAGTTACAGGCATTTGTAAGGTGCCTGATGTGGGCTCTGGGAATCCATCTCGCCAACCCTTCTACTGATTTTATTGTTTCTGTTGTAGTGAAGCACCTAAAGTAGAGAAGAAGGCAGAATGTCCTCAGTGTTGTCTGACTACACCATCGGTGGGGTGAAGATCCACTTTCCCTGTAGAGCGTATCCAGCACAGCTTGCGATGATGAATTCTGTAAGTCTTTTACAGCAGCTGAGTCTTTACCAAGAGGCTGTGGCTTGTGATTCCAAGTATACATTGAATTTGTGACTATTCACAGGTATAAAATGATGGCTAGGATTTGTTGGATTCATCTGGAAGAGCACCTAAGTTCTAGGAAAGTGATATGATAACTCTTAAGCTGTGTATGTTTAGGTTAGGATGTAGCAAGAACATCTGAAAAACAGTTTCAGCTCCTTTAGAATTTTGATTTTTATTCTTCATTTCTACTACCTTTATATTTCTATTCAAAGTCATTATAACCCCTTCTACTAGCAGTATCTCTCATCGAGTTTTTCTCATAGATATTTATAGGTATTAGTATTGCAGGCTTTTGTTTGTTTGCTTATCTGTGTTTTTAGATTATTTCTATGTGTATGAGTGTTTTGCCTGCATGTGTATCTGTGCAACTTATGTGTGCCTGAGGCCTGACGGGCCTAGAATAGGGCATCAGATCTCCTGGAACTGGAGTTACAGGTGGTTGTAAGCTACCACGTGGTGCTGGGAATTGAACCTGGGTCTTCTTCATGAGTAACAGCTGCTCTTAAGTGCTAAACCACCTCTCTAGCACTTATCATAGTTCCTTAGAAACTACTTGTGCTTGTATAATTAAATATAAGTTGCTTTTTAAAATTCTCATGCTTGACATGTTTATAAAACCAGCAGACTGTTCAGAAGAAATGTAAAGGAATAAAGTCTTAAATTTAATACAATTCTCTAGTTCTTCCCGCGCTGTAACTGTGTTTCCTGGGGTGCATCCTGACTCTTCTGTGCTGTTCTAGTCGTGGTCCTGTTCCGTGGAGAGAGATCTAATAAAGTAATCACTTATTATTTTCTTCCTTTTAAAATTGACATCTTTGTCCACAGATTGTCAGAGGACTAAACAGCAGCCAACACTGTTTGCTGGAGAGTCCCACAGGAAGTGGAAAAAGTTTAGCCTTACTTTGTTCTGCATTAGCATGGCAGCAATCTCTTAGTGGTAAGTAAAATTCTTTTTTAAAAAATTATTATATTTATTTTTGTATGCATATATATGTGCACATGTGCTGTGGGGTGGAGGTCAGAGGACAAGTTGCTAGAATCACTCCTCACCTTCCACCATATGGTCAGTGCCACGTGTGTGTTTTTACTGAGCCTTCAGGCCAGGCCCAGGAAATACTTCTTGATATTTCAGACTGCTAGTTGGGACCTGAGAAAAATATAAATTATACTTTATCCAGATCGGTTCAAACATTGTTCTAATTGCTAAGACATTTCTTCAAGATACCTCATCTGTGCCAGGCATGGGGTTGCACATGTATAATTCCAGCATTTGGGAGTCAAAGGCAAGATGATTGCTGCAAGTTCAAGACCAGCCTGGTCTATGTAGGAAGTTTCAGGTCAGCTAAGACTATATAGCACTGCCCTTTGAAACATAACACAAACACACATGCACGCATGCATGGACGTACATTGTAAGTCTTCCAAAAGAAATTGAATGCATCAAAATTAATTTTAATATAATTTAGTCCTTTTACTTGGTCAAGCAGAGATTGTATGAACGTTTTAGATATTTAGAGTTCTTATAAAATAATTAGATGATAATTTGTATCTAATAGGAGATGGAGCTCTGATGGTGCTGATACATATACTAATTGCTTGAATACATCTTGAATATATTTGCTTATATGACTCTCATTAAAATGTGAAATATAGGATGAAGAAAATATATGTCTTAGTTAGGATTTTACTGCTGTGAACAGACACCATGACCAAGGCAGTTTTTACAAGGACAACATTTAATTGGGGCTGGCTTACAGGTTCAGAGATCCAGTCTAATATCATCAAGGCAGGAGCACAGCAGCATCCAGGCAGGCATGGTGCAGGAGGAGCTGAGAGTTCTACATTTTCATCTGTAGGCTTCTAAGAGAAGATTGCCTCCCAGGAAGCTAGGACAAGGATATTAAAGCCCACACCCACAAGGCCACACTTACTCCAACAAGGCCACACCTCCCAACTTGCTACTCCATGGGCCAAGCATATACAAACCATCACAATGTAAAGAACTAGCATAATGGTACATGCTAGGAAGCCTAGTACTTAGGAGGACAGTGAGTTAGAGTCCAGCCTGGGCTACATAGCAAGAGCCTAGTTCTAAATAAATAATAAGATTCTGGTTGTTCTACGTATGTGAATGCCAGATAAAATAGAGGCTTGTTGTAACAATGCTTGTATAAATTTGTTATGTCCCATTCTATTAGTTATTGTCAGAGTTACACAGTGAGACCTTGTCTCAAAAAACAAACTTATCTAGGATTTAGCATATGCCTTCATTTCTAGCACTATGGAAGCTGAGGCCTGAGAACCAGGTGTTTGAAGGAAGGAAGCCTGGGAGACAGCAAGAATCTGTCTTAAAAAACAAAAGACAAAAATAAATTTGAGTCCTGGGCTAGGGGTGTAGCTCAGTGATTGATATAGCTCGGTGGTGTAATTTTTAACTAGCACGTGTAAGGTCCAGGGTTCAGTACTCAGAACTGCCAGGAAATAAACATTTAACATTTATACCTAGATAACAAAGATACTGGAGTACTGACTCCCATCACACCCTTTTCATGGTGAGTCCTGGACCTAAATGTTTGTAAATTCCAACAGGTGATTCTGAATTAATGTTTCTCTTTGTAAAAACCAGGGTTCTGAGGTAAAATGTACTTAATTGTTTCATGTATTTGCTGATAAGTGCTTCTGTGTGAATGTTTTTATTAAAACAATCTAGGTAAACACAGAAATTGCTATTCATATTTACTTAATAAAATACTTTAGTTTTTCTTAAAGGTTTATTTTCTTTTCAATGATATATGTATAGGTTTATGTAAGCTGCTCACAGAAGGCAGGAGACAGCTAGATGGCCTGGAGGGACCAGACTTTGAGCCTCCCAGTACTTGTGCTGGAAACTGAACTTGGGTCCTCTGGAAGAGGAGGACATGCTGTTAACTGCTGAGCCATCTTTCTAGTCCCAAGAGTTTGTAATTTTAGTAATGAATCTGAAATATAGCATTGGATATTTCTCAGCTACATAAATAGATAAGCATTAGAACAGTGTAAAGTTAATCATAGGAATGTATATATGTACATTGTTGTTTTGGCTATTCCTGGTTGTCAACTTAACTACATCTGGAATGAGCTACAATCCAGAAATGGAGGGCACACCTGTGATAAGGCTGGAAGACCTGGATTTTGATTTAGGATTACAGACCCTTTTGACGGAGACCTTGAGACATAGTAGTCAAGAAAGGCTTTGGTTTAAGCAAGGTAGTACACGCCTTTAATCCCAGGAGAATGAGGCCAGCCTGGGACAGAACAAGTTCCAAATCCAGCCATGGTGGTACACACTTTTAATCCGGGCCATACATTCTCCTGAAGGCCTACATAAGGACAGTGACAGAAGGAGGCCTCCCTCTTCTCCTGCTTGCACTTACTTGCCAGCACATCTGTTGGAACCCACTTCTTCAGGATTCCAGCTTATGCAGAAGACCAGCTGAAACACCCAGCCTTGTGGGACTGAGCAACTACTAGATGCTTAGACTTCCCACTCACAGCTGCCCATTGTTGGGCACTCTAGAAAACCCTGACTAATATAATTGTTAAAAGAAATGTTTGGGCTGACAAGATGACTCAGTATGACTTTAGCCTTTTTTTCTAAGCCTAGTGACCTGATTTCAATCATCAGAGCCCATCTGGTGGAAAGAGAGACCCGACTATTGCAAGTTGTCCTCTGACGGCCACATGCACACTGTGGTGCACACACATAAACACATACTCATAAATAAACATAATGGAAAAGAAATGTTTGTGTTACTGATAGAGCTGGGAAGCAAGGGGTGGACAAGATGGCTCAGTGGCTCCTGACGACCTGAGATCCATCCCTGGAGCCACATGGTAGAGGGAGAAAGCTGGCTCTTGCTTCTTTTCTTCCCCACTTTAAAACAGACAAGAGATCAAATAAAGAGTGTTAACAAAAAGTAAACAATTTCTGATCTGTCCGTTTTATTTATTATTGGTGTCATTCTATGGGGGAAAGTGACACTTCTGGTCAATAATTGAAATTTATGACAGTTGTCTGGGATGTTTTTAGGTTGTAGATGAAAAGACATTGTCATCAGCATGTTCAAAAACATGTCACTTGTTTTCCTTCTGTTTTTATTAGCATATGTTAATTACATGTAATGGATTTCATTATGAGGTTATCATACATGTTTATAATATGTCTTCAAGTTGCTTCCTTTTTATCCTGAGGCAGACTTTTACTGTGTAGTCTGGGCTGGCTTTCAACTCAAGGCCCTTCTACCTCAGCCTCCTGGATAAAGGAATTGCAGGTGTGTATAACCATGCTTGTTTATGATGACCTTTTTTTAAAAAAATAATTTATTTATTCACTTTACATCCAGCTCACTGCCCCCCTCCTGGTCACCTCCTCCCCCAATTTTTCCCCCTTTCCCCTGCCCCTTCTCCTCTGAGAAGGTGGAGGTATTGCCTGGGTGTCCCTCCCATGATGACCTTTTGAAAAGTATGAGTTGTGTATTTCTGTATCATATGAGCACACAGTGTAGACCCTGTAATTTTCTAAAGAAGGATTTATTTTTATTATATGTGTATGAGTGTATTTTCTTGCACTACAAGCAAGCCTGGTGCGTGAGCAGCCCGGAGGAAAGCATTGGAACATTTATAACTGGAATGACAGGTGATTTGGATCAGCCATGTGGGTGCTGGGGACTGAACCCCTTCCAGGCCATCTCTCAGCCCCCATATTATAATTTTAAAAATTACATTTAAGTATCTTAATTACCTTTTAATAGGATTTGAATATTATTTTAAAATGTATTCTGATACTTGAATCAGATTGTGTAGGTGATAGAAGGTTTCTGTTTGATTTTGTTATTGTTTGTTGAGGGAGGGTTTCTCTGTAGCCCTGGCTGTCCTGGAACCCACTATGTATCCCAGGCTGGCCTCTAACTCAGAGATTTGCCTATCTCTGCCTCCTGAGTTTTGGAACTAAAGGTGTGAGCCACCACTGCTCTGGCTGGAATGTTTCTGATTGAAGTAGAAGTATACTGTGAGCCTGGATGTGGTAGTGGACACCTCTAATCCCAAGCACTCAGGAGGCAGAGGCAAGTACATCTTTGTAAGTTTGAGGCCTGCATCTTCTACTTAGTGAGTGCCAGGACAGCCAGGGCTTTGTAGAGAGACTCTATCTCAAAGAAGAAATATAGTATGGATAGTGATAGGCCTTGTCTTTATTACTTAGGACACTGCAATTTCAAATTCTTCCCTTAGGGAAACAGCAGTAATGAACCATATACTTCCCATGTTTGTTTCAATCCTCTTTTTTGTTTGATTTTGAAATAAATTTCATTAAGAGCAAATAAAAGAATGGTGTACTTTGAGCGTGCGTGTTGGCGCATGCCTTTAATCCCAGCACTCCGGAGGCTGAGGCAGGTGGATTTCTGAGTTCGAGGTCAGCCTGGTCTACAGAGTGAGTTCCAGGACAGCCAGGGCTATACAGAGAAACCCTGACTCGAAAAACAAAAACAAACAAACAAACAAAAGGTGTGCATTTAGTTACATTATTAATCTTTATTGTTATATTTTTGTAGTTTATAAATTGGTAACATTTCTGTATATATTACAGGCATAGGTTTTTCTCCTGTTTTGATTTAATACTGTAGATAAGGTTCAGAGAGATTGTTTTTCTTAGTTTTATCTTGTAACCTGAGAAACTTCCAATCGTTGGGAACTGTGGTGGTTGCTTACTTTAGCTGAAAGGAAGGTTACTATTCATTTAGTTAGTTGTATTGTAAGTAGAAGGTGTCTTCTTGTTTTTAGAGAAGCCAGTGGATGAGGGCCTGAATAAAAAGCCTGAGGCACCACCTTCATGTTCTTGTGCATGCCATTCAAAGAATTTTACCTACAGCGACACAAACCTGGACACTTCACCTCATTTCAATAGTCCAAGCAAACCATCTTCTGGAAGAAATGGAGTCTCAACTCCCTGTCAAGGTAAGTTATATTTTGTTGTGTCTGTTGGAGCTATTACTGCTGTGAAGCTTAATTAGGATGGATTTAGCTAGTATTATTATATATTTCTACCTAATTTCTCTAATATTCTTTTTTTTTAAACATTATTTATTTTGTTTATATGAGTATTTTGTCTGCAATGTTATGTCTGTGTAGCATGTGTGTACTGATGGCCTCAAAGGCCCTGGAACTGGACCTTCAGTCCGCCTGAAATTCTTTTTAAAATTATATTTATTTATTTTTTTACTTTGTGTGTGTGTCTGTGTGTCTGTATGGATGGGAATGTGTGCCACAGCACTCACGTGGTTGCCAGAGGACAACTTGCTGGTGTCCATTCTCCCCTCCCACCATGTGAGCCCTGGGGATTGAACTCAGGTCTTGACTGCACGTGCATTTACACACTGAGCGTCTCTGAAATCCTTTAATTTATATTACTGTTGTTGCTGCTGACGACAGAACTTCAAGCTTCATTCATGTCAGAGGATAGGCTTTGAACTGACCAATGTGTCCTACTGGAAATATTTTTACTGTAACATTGACTGCTTAAAACCTCTTGAACTTTTTGTGTTCTCACTTTAATTACTGAGATATTTGCTGGGTTAAACCTTTTTTTTTTCTTTCTTTCTTTTTTCCCATATTTTTTCTGTGTCATTGTCTGTCACCATTGACGAACTTTGCTTTTTTATGGAAGTGGAATTTTACATGTGGTCTTATGTCTGTCTTTTACTTGATATTATATTGGTGAGAATATATTGTTTTTATTCTTTCACTTTTTCCTGTAAACTGTTTTCTTGTATTAATATACCAGGATGTATTCATCTAGTCTGTAGTTGTCAGGTAATTGGGTTGTTTCCACTTTTGTTTAGCATGATGGACTTTCTCATTTGTATGAGTACAAACAGATATTTTCTGTTGTATTCATACTTAGGAATGCAGTGCTATAGCACACACATTGTATCAGCTGTGGTAGATAATGCTAGCAGTTTTTCCATTTTTGTGCCCTTTCCTCTAGCCCTCCCTCAGTAATGCAGGTATACCTTACTTTATTGTACTTTGTGTGGATATTGTATTCTCAAATCAAAAGTCTGTGGAACTGTTAATTGAACACATTTGTTGATTCCATGGTTTTCTAAAACCTCAGATTATTTCTTTTATCAATAAGGTATTTTTAAAATTAAAGCATTTTAAAGCTAAGTTACCTCTTTGTGGGTTCATGTGTTCAAATGTTTGCTGTGCAAGCATGAGGATCAGAACCTGATTCCCAGCACCCACTTAAAAATCTGAGTGTGGCAGCTGGAGTGATGGCTCAGAGGTTAGAGCAAGAACTGCTCTTCCTGGGAGCAGAGTTCAGTTCCTACCACTCATGTCCTCTGTGGGCACCTACACTCTTGTGTGTGTACATCATCAAAAATAATAAAACAAGTCTAAAACAACATCTGAATTCACTGATGTGGATCTAACTCCAGCATTGAAGAGGTGAAGACAGGATTCCTGGAGCTTGCTTGTTAGTCAGTTTAGCCTACCAGTGAGTTCCACATTCAGTAATGGACACTGTATCCACACCTCCCCACGCCCCCCTCCCCCGAGAAAAATGTCTTACTTCCATGAATATGCACATATGGGCATGTGCACATGTGTGTATCCATATGTGGATACCCTCATGCATGAACACACACGTGCATTCTTCTGTCAAACACAAACAAAACCACTTGAAAAGACTTGGCATATGGTATAGATTCCATTCTGTATTTATAGGCTCAAATTGTTGGACTTGCTTCTGTAGATCTTTCTACCCTGCATGTAGCCTGTAATTCTTTTCAGTCAAGGCATTGCTTCACTTACATTGATTTTCATGCTATCTGATCATTGTGTGGACTCAGTGTAATGAAGGACTGTAAAGGGGATTCAAGCCACAGAAGTGGAGAAAATGAGTACAGGAACAGAGGAAGGAGGTGCCTTTAAGAAAAGTTACAGAGGAAATGGGAAGAACTAATGTATAGGATAGTGAAAAATAGTGTTATGGGCATTGAGGAAAAGGAAATATGTTTGCCATAGTTCCAGGAAACAGGATGCTATGTTTGTCAGGACTGAAGTTGTAGGATGATGAAGTAAAATGGCAAATCTATTGCACCTAAGCTCTGTAAATTATTAACTTTATATATTGGACAACTTTCTTTAATATTTACCCTTCACTTTTGTAATTTTAATAATTTAGTAGTTATGAAGGTTTTGGTGGTTTTAAGAATGAGCTTTCAGGGTTGTGAGATTAAGACATTATATTAGTTTATTCTATGAACAGTATTTTTAGCCTAATGACCCTGATGAAGCTTAGTAGGACAGGAGCATGAGGTTTTCATGGAAATGAAGTAACATTTGTGGAGTCTTGAGGGACTCGATTTGCATGTTTTGTCAGGGTCCTTTGCATTAGGCTCTGAACCTAAAGCTTCCCACATTCAGGCAACTGCTCTACTGAGTTATATTCCCAAAACTTGCAGTTATATTTCTTAGACCATTAGTAGAGTATAGCCGACAAAACATGAATCAATGGGAAAGACAAATTGGCAGTTTCTTGTTAAATGTATGTTTATCAAAATGCTTGCTTGTATTTATGATAAAAATAAATTGATTGATCAAAAGTATTTTTAAAAGATACCTTGTCAGATGTCCTGTCACATATCTTTACTTTCAGAGGCAGAAGCAGGAGACTTTGAGGCTAGCCTGATCTACCTAGGGAGTCCAGGACAGCCAGGGATACATAGTGAGATCCTGTCTCAATCAGCCAATGGGAAAGAAAA
This sequence comes from Mus musculus, assembly GCF_000001635.26. NCBI lineage: Eukaryota > Metazoa > Chordata > Mammalia > Rodentia > Muridae > Mus > Mus musculus. The sequence goes on along the minus strand of NC_000077.6, from coordinate 86,190,001 downwards.
CCACAAGTTTTAAGCTATCTTATTAATTTTATAGAAATGTCTTAAATCTTAGTTTTCTTCTAAAAATTGCATAGAATAAGTTATTTAAAATACTTTCATTGTAAATTTGCCATATTAATTATAAAATTACTTTTTATATAAGACTCTCCTGAAAAAAATACTCTGGCTGCAAAGTTATCTGCCAAGAAACAGGCATCTATACACAGAGACGAAGATGATGATTTTCAGGTAGAGAAGAAAAGAATCCGACCCTTAGAAACTACACAGCAGGTAAGCAGTTCATTGGCTGTTAAAATAATGTACTTATCTAGTTAGGTATAGTGGAATATGAAGTTGGGGGCACTGGTAGAGAATAGTTAAATGCTATCATGGCTATAATGTAAATGGTCATTTTTATGTTATTTGTTGAAAAGGAAGTTATTAGTATATTAGGTTGTTAACACTAAAATAGTCAAAGCAACTGTGTGGTGTTTTCTTGTGCATGAAGAATTTGATAGTAAAGTATTTACTCAAGGCATATCTTTTTTTTTTTTTTTTTGGTTTTTCGAGACAGGGTTTCTCTGTATAGCCCTGGCTGTCCTGGAGCTCACTTTGTAGACCAGGCTGGCCTGGAATTCAGAAATCCGCCTGCCTCTGCCTCCCAAGTGCTGGGATTAAAGGCATGCGCCACCATGCCCGGCTCAAGGCATATCTTAAACATTTAGCAACTTCATAGTTTTTTTGGTATTATTTATTTTCAAACTTGCTAACATGTCATTATATAAAATAATAGGTTTCATGGTACCATTTTTATGAGTGGATATTATGTGTTTTGAGCATAGTGACCTTCTCCCATTTTCCCCACCCTGCTGGGCTTCTTTTCTATAATAGCTTCCTTTTTTTTTCTCCACATCTGATTTCTTTTATTCAACTAGACCTTACATGTGAGAGAGTGTTACAAATGCAGAATGCCATCCTTGTCCAGGGGCCATGGTATTCTGTATCGTTCTGGTGTTGGTATCTATGCTGTTGAAGAGTAGTGCACTTAAATTTTCATTTCAGTTTAGTTTTTAAATTTTATTTTATGTGAGTAAATGTTTTGCCTGTATGTATGTATGTATGTGTGTGTACCACATGTATGCCTAGTGCAGCAGAGATCAGAAGAGGTCATCAGATCCCCTAAAACTGGATATTTGTGATGTCCCAGCATGTGGGTGTTGGGAACTGGACTTGTGTCCTCTGCAACAAGTCCTCTTACACACTAAGCTCTTTCTCCAGCCCCATTACTGTACTCTTTAAACTCTTCATTACTTTTTACCTAATAACTGTATTTTCTTTTCTTTTTTTATTGGTTATTTTATTAATTTACATTTCAAATATTGTCCCCCTTCCTGGTCTCCCCTCTGCAAGCCCCCATTCCACCCCCCTCCCCTTTGTCTCTAAGAGGGTGCTACCCCTACCCACCCACTCCTGCCTCACTGCTCTAGCATCCCCAATACTGGGCATCAAGCCTCCATAGGACCAAGGGCCTCCTCTCCCATTGATGCCGGATAAGGTCATCACTGGAGCCATGCACCCATCCATGTATACTCTTTGGTTGGTGGTTTAGTCAAATACCTTTGATAGGAATTGTATTAATAGTGTAAAAATAATGACAAAACTTATTCTTATTTATTGAGGTTTAATGTTGTTCTAATGATGTTTTTGGTGTTTGTGCATGTGCAGGTATTGAACCCAGGTCCTCCAGCATGCTAAGCAATGCTATGCTCTTCCCTCAGAGCTTACGTATTGAACCCAGGTCCTCCAGCATGCTAAACAATGCTATGCTCTTCCCTCAGAGCTTACGTATTGAACCCAGGTCCTCCAGCATGCTAAGCAATGCTATGCTCTTCCCTCAGAGCTTACGTTTCTTAAATTTATTTTAAGACAGGATCTTGCTGAGTTGCCCAGATTGGCATTAGACTTTCGGTCCTTACTTGGCTTTCAGCATAGCTGAGATTTTTAGCATGCAACACTCATATGTCTGGCTACTTACTTTTTAAGATCAATATTCGATAAGGCATGCGTATTTCTGAAACTTATTTAAAGACCTGAAGTACATATGGAATGTACTTTTTCCCCCCTGGTATTTATTTATTTATTGCTTATGGAATGTACTTGTAGAGGAACACAGTCTTCTTGAAATGTATGCTACTGAGGTAGGGAGATTGGGAATTTAATATGTTTAGTTATAAATATGAAAGGGATTATTAATTAATATGTCACTTGTACTTTGCTGTGGATATACGTAAATTGCTTGTGTTCCACATAGTACTTAAATTGCTTGTGTTCTAGTTGTACATAGTTTAAACATACATCAACAGTTTCTAAAATTAAATCTTGTTTTTAGAAGTATAAACTAGCTTATTTTTGTAAAAGTATAAATTATAAATAAAGCTGGAATCTAGAATGTAGCTGAATTATTAATGTATTTTCCAATTAGGTATGTGCTTGGACTTTGCTATACTGTTGTATTTAATGTCTACATGGTATGACTGTTTTGTAGGATGATCATTATAGTGCTGTAATTTTGTTTGTTTGTTTGTTTTTTGTTTTTTGAGACAGGGTTTCTCTGTATAGCCCTGGCTGTCCTGGAACTCACTTTGTAGACCAGGCTGGCCTCGAACTCAGAAATCTGCCTGCCTCTGCCTCTTGAGTGCTGGGATTAAAGGCATGCACCACCACGCCTGGCAGAGCTGTAATTTTTACGTGCTAATACTTAAGATCCATGAGTTGTTACTATATATTCTTGACCTAAATGGTGTTGTGAGGTCTATTTGTTTGGTTTTTAAGATTTTATTATTGCTAAGTAGAAATAACTTTTTGGAAGAAGAAGGACTGTAGAAAACTTCACAGCAAAGCTGTCTTTTATCTGGTTCTATGTTTACAGATAAGAAAACGTCATTGTTTGGAAAAGGACGTCCACCATGTAGATGCACGACTAGCTTCGGAAAAGAGAGTAAAGCCTGAGTCTCCGATAGGAAAGTCTTTCTCCGACAGGAAAGACTCTTTTCAAAATGTATGTATTTGCCATTGCTTAGTTTAAAGAAGGAAAATAGAGAGTTTTATAAATCTGTTTTTGAAAGTAGAGAAGGAATGGCATGTCTTGAATAGTAGAAGAACTCCCAGACCTAAACAGTGCTGCCCCATTTGTGGTCACTACTGTATGATATGTAAACCCTTTCCTTCCTGTGTCGCAGTTTTTTTGTGTATACAGTGAATGAAAGAGCTCTACTAACTGGTATCTGGAAGGTCTCATTCCTGTTTTGATGGTTGTTGTTTCAAAGCTTCTCTCTCTCTCTCTCTCTCTCTCTCTCTCTCTCTGGGTGTGGGTGGGGGTGGAGGTGTATTGCTAGAGGTCAAAGCCAGGTGTCTTCTTCTATTGCTCCTAATTACAAAAATTACATATATCCATCTGTCTACTTGTTTGTTGGGCGGGAGTACACATATATTACTTCAAGCATGTGGGGGGTTCTCTCTTTCTATTGTGTTGGCTCCCAAGACTGACTGCAGAAAGATGGCATCAGAGTCTCTGGAATCGCAGTTGCAGATAGTTGTTAGCTACCATTTGAGTCCTGGGAATTGAACCTGAGCCCTCTAGAAGAGCAGCCAGTGCTCTTAACCACTGGGCTATCTCTCTATTTCTATTTCTGTTTTTTAATACTTTTTACTTTTCTTATTTATATTTTTTGTTAACCCAGGCTACCTTGAGCTTACTGTGTAGCCCAGCTCAGCCCCTAACTCGTGATCCTTTTGCCTTGAGGAGCTTGAGTTAAACACAACTCTTCTCTGAGTATATATCCTGGGTTATTTATTTTTTTAACTCTTACTATAGTACTTAGCTTTTTCCCATTTGCTAAATGTGGATACAAGTGTCTGTCACATGAGGCAGGTGCAAAGATTAAACCATTACAGAGATGTTAGGATATTTTAGAACTTAAGCAGTGTATAGTAGAAGAAATGAGAGGGAATAACTATTATCTGAAATGGTTGAGATCAGAATTTTAAGGACTTTTATTTATTTATTTTTCAGATTTTAAATGTTTCTTTTTAAAATTTATTTTTATTTTACGGACATTGGTGGTTTGCTTGCATGTATGTCTGTTTGAGGACGTGATCTTAGAGTTACAGAGCCACCATGTGGTCGCTGGGAACTAAATCCCGGACCTCTGGAAGAGCAGTCAGTGCTCTTACCCACGGAACCATCTCTCCAGCCCCCAGTGTTTCTTTTCTTTCTTTTTTTTTTTCCAACACCTAGTATTTTATTCAGATAGCAGTCCTGTTACACATGGTCCAAGAACATTCAAATAAGAACTCAAATCAGAAGTTAAAGATTGGTCTTCAAACATCATAGCCAACAATGCCAAGTTTGCCTATGATCTCTCCGATATAAAACCACATCCACACCTCAGTGGCCACCAAACCATTCAGCACAGCTTCCTTCACTGTAAGGTGTTTGAAGCTACCAGTTTTAGCACTTTGAATGATTTTTTTTCACACTCTGAATAGCTGTAGGGATTTCACCACAGGTTGGGGGAAACCAGCTCAGCCTTGGCATAGTGCCAAAATGTGACCAATCAAGGCTTCGAATAAGTCACGGCAGCGGCCACCATCGATGGTGCCTTCTCTGTGAAATTACGGATGAACTTGGCCATGGTCTAAGGTGGAAGGTATGCCTCCCTGAACCACCGGCTGAATCCCAGTGTTGCTTAATATGTATAGGTTGGATATTCCTTTTCTATCTGAAATGCTTGGTACTGAAGATGCTTCACATTGTTCAGTTTTCCTCATTTTGGAATACTTACATAGACTTTGAGTAATAAGATGTCTTAGTAATGAGACCCAAGTCTATAATCATGAAAATTGTTTCATATACATAGTATAAAGACATAAACCCAGGGTAAAAGTCTATATTTTCAGTTGTTTTGCTTTGGTAGTGGCATACCACATGGGTCAGGTGTGGGGTTTACTACTTTTAATGCTGAGTCAATGCTCATGAAAATGCTAAGAACATGCTTGTGTTCTTAAGACTTGTTCTAATACTGCTCTAAGTTTGTAATAAAAAGCATGAGTACATAAAATAGTTTTGTATTTTCTGAATGGCTAGGAAAAATATGCACAAACTTTTTTATTTATTTAATTTTATTTATATGAACACCTTGTCTACATGTATATCTATGCACCACATGTGTGTCTAGTGTCCCAGGAGGCCATAAGAGGGCCTCAGAGTTTCTGAGGCTATAGTTACAGATGGTACCATGTGGATGCTGGGAACCCTTCTGGAAGAGCAGCCACTGCACTTAAGTGCAGAGTCATCTCTCCAGCCCAGTGCCACAGATTCTTTTTTTTTTTTTTTTTTTTTTCCATTTTTTATTAGGTATTTAACTCATTTACATTTCCAATGCTATACCAAAAGTCCCCCATATCCACCCACCCCCACTCCCCTGCCCACCCACTCCCCCTTTTTGGCCCTGGTATTCCCCTGTACTGGGGCATATAAAGTTTGCAAGTCCAATGGGCCTCTCTTTCCAGTGATGGCCGACTAGGCCATCTTTTGATATATATGCAGCTAGAGTCAAGAGCTCCGGGGTACTGGTTAGCTCATAATGTTGTTCCACCTATAGGGTTGCAGATCCCTTTAGCTCCTTGGCTACTTTCTCTAGCTCCTCCATTGGGAGCCCTATGATCCATCCATTAGCTGACTGTGAGCATCCACTTCTGTGTTTGCTGGGCCCCGGCATAGTCTCACAAGAGACAGCTACATCTGCGTCCTTTCAATAAAATCTTGCTAGTGTATGCAATGGTGTCAGCGTTTGGATGCTGATTATGGGGTGGATCCCTGGCTATGGCAGTCTCTACATGGTCCATCCTTTCATCTCAGCTCCAAACTCCGTCTCTGTAACTCCTTCCATGGGTGTTTTGTTCCCAAATCTAAGGAGGGGCATAGTGTCCACACTTCAGTCTTCATTCTCCTTGAGTTTCATGTGTTTAGCAAATTATATCTTATATCTTGGGTATCCTAGGTTTGGGGCTAATATCCACTTATCAGTGAATACATATTGTGTGAGTTTCTTTGTGAATGTGTTACTCACTCAGGATGATGCCCTCCAGGTCCATCCATTTGGCTAGGAATTTCATAAATTCATTCTTTTTAATAGCTGAGTAGTACTCCATTGTGTAGATGTACCACATTTTCTGTATCCATTCCTCTGTTGAGGGGCATCTAGGTTCTTTCCAGCTTCTGGCTATTATAAATAAGGCTGCTATGAACATAGTGGAGCATGTGTCCTTCTTACCTGTTGGGGCATCTTCTGGATATATGCCCAGGAGAGGTATTGCTGGATCCTCCGGTAGTACTATGTCCAGTTTTCTGAGGAACCGCCAGACTGATTTCCAGAGTGGTTGTACAAGCCTGCACTCCCACCAACAATGGAGGAGTGTTCCTCTTTCTCCACATCCTCGCCAGCATCTGCTGTCACCTGAATTTTTGATCTTAGCCATTCTGACTGGTGTGAGGTGGAATCTCAGGGTTGTTTTGATTTGCATTTCCCTGATGATTAAGGATGTTGAACATTTTTTCAAGTGCTTCTCTGCCATTCGGTATTCCTCAGGTGAGAATTCTTTGTTCAGTTCTGAGCCCCATTTTTTAATGGGGTTATTTGATTTTCTGAAGTCCACCTTCTTGAGTTCTTTATATATGTTGGATATTAGTCCCCTATCTGATTTAGGATAGGTAAAGATCCTTTCCCAATCTGTTGGTGGTCTTTTTGTCTTATTGACGGTGTCTTTTGCCTTGCAGAAACTTTGGAGTTTCATTAGGTCCCATTTGTCGATTCTCGATCTTACAGCACAAGCCATTGCTGTTCTGTTCAGGAATTTTTCCCCTGTGCCCATATCTTCAAGGCTTTTCCCCACTTTCTCCTCTATAAGTTTCAGTGTCTCTGGTTTTATGTGAAGTTCCTTGATCCACTTAGATTTGACCTTAGTACAAGGAGATAAGTATGGATCGATTCGCATTCTTCTACACGATAACAACCAGTTGTGCCAGCACCAATTGTTGAAAATGCTGTCTTTCTTCCACTGGATGGTTTTAGCTCCCTTGTCGAAGATCAAGTGACCATAGGTGTGTGGGTTCATTTCTGGATCTTCAATTCTATTCCATTGGTCTACTTGTCTGTCTCTATACCAGTACCATGCAGTTTTTATCACAATTGCTCTGTAGTAAAGCTTTAGGTCTGGCATGGTGATTCTGCCAGAAGTTCTTTTATCCTTGAGAAGACTTTTTGCTATCCTAGGTTTTTTGTTATTCCAGACAAATTTGCAAATTGCTCCTTCCAATTCGTTGAAGAATTGAGTTGGAATTTTGATGGGGATTGCATTGAATCTGTAGATTGCTTTTGGCAAGATAGCCATTTTTACAATGTTGATCCTGCCAATCCATGAGCATGGGAGATCTTTCCATCTTCTGAGATCTTCTTTAATTTCTTTCTTCAGAGATTTGAAGTTTTTATCATACAGATCTTTCACCTCCTTAGTTAGAGTCACGCCAAGATATTTTATATTATTTGTGACTATTGAGAAGGGTGTTGTTTCCCTAATTTCTTTCTCAGCCTGTTTATTCTTTGTATAGAGAAAGGCCATTGACTTGTTTGAGTTTATTTTATATCCAGCTACTTCACCGAAGCTGTTTATCAGGTTTAGGAGTTCTCTGGTAGAATTTTTAGGGTCACTTATATATACTATCATATCATCTGCAAAAAGTGATATTTTGACTTCCTCTTTTCCAATTTGTATCCCCTTGATCTCCTTTTGTTGTCGAATTGCTCTGGCTAATACTTCAAGTACTATGTTGAAAAGGTAGGGAGAGGGGCTGGTGAGATGGCTCAGTGGGTAAGAGCACCCGACTGCTCTCCCGAAGGTCAGGAGTTCAAATCCCAGCAACCACATGGTGGCTCACAACCATCCGTAACGAGATCTGACGCCCTCTTCTGGAATGTCTGAAGACAGCTACAGTGTACTTACATATAATAAATAAATAAATCTTTAAAAAAAAAAAAAAAAAAAAAAAAAAAAGAAAAGGTAGGGAGAAAGTGGGCAGCCTTGTCTAGTCCCTGATTTTAGTGGGATTGCTTCCAGCTTCTCTCCATTTACTTTGATGTTGGCTACTGGTTTGCTGTAGATTGCTTTTATCATGTTTAGGTATGGGCCTTGAATTCCTGATCTTTCCAAAACTTTTATCATGAATGGGTGTTGGATCTTGTCAAATGCTTTTTCTGCATCTAACGAGATGATCATGTGGTTTTTGTCTTTGAGTTTGTTTATATAATGGATTACATTGATGGATTTTCGTATATTAAACCATCCCTGCATCCCTGGAATAAAACCTACTTGGTCAGGATGGATGATTGCTTTAATGTGTTCTTGGATTCGGTTAGCGAGAATTTTATTGAGGATTTTTGCATCGATATTCATAAGAGAAATTGGTCTGAAGTTCTCTATCTTTGTTGGATCTTTCTGTGGTTTAGGTATCAGAGTAATAGTGGCTTCATAAAATGAGTTGGGTAGAGTACCTTCTACTTCTATTTTGTGAAATAGTTTGTGCAGAATTGGAATTAGATCTTCTTTGAAGGTCTGATAGAACTCTGCACTAAACCCATCTGGTCCTGGGCTTTTTTTGGTTGGGAGACTATTAATAACTGCTTCTATTTCTTTAGGTGATATGGGACTGTTTAGATGGTCAACTTGATCCTGATTCAACTTTGGTACCTGGTATCTGTCCAGAAATTTGTCCATTTCGTCCAGGTTTTCCAGTTTTGTTGAGTATAGCCTTTTGTAGAAGGATCTGATGGTGTTTTGGATTTCTTCAGGATCTGTTGTTATGTCTCCCTTTTCATTTCTGATTTTGTTAATTAGGATTTTGTCCCTGTGCCCTTTAGTGAGTCTAGCTAAGGGTTTATCTATCTTGTTGATTTTCTCAAAGAACCAACTCCTCGTTTGGTTAATTCTTTGAATAGTTCTTCTTGTTTCCACTTGGTTGATTTCACCCCTGAGTTTGATTATTTCCTGCCGTCTACTCCTCTTGGGTGAATTTGCTTCCTTTTTTTCTAGGGCTTTTAGATGTGTTGTCAAGCTGCTAGTATGTGCTGTCTCCCGTTTCTTCTTGGAGGCACTCAGCGCTATGAGTTTCCCTCTTAGAAATGCTTTCATTGTGTCCCATAGGTTTGGGTACGTTGTGGCTTCATTTTCATTAAACTCTAAAAAGTCTTTAATTTCTTTCTTTATTCCTTCCTTGACCAAGGTATCATTGAGAAGAGTGTTATTCAGTTTCCACGTGAATGTTGGCTTTCCATTATTTATGTTGTTATTGAAGATCAGTCTTAGGCCATGGTGGTCTGATAGGATACATGGGACAATTTCAATATTTTTGTATCTATTGAGGCCTGTTTTGTGACCAATTATATGGTCAATCTTGGAGAAGGTCCCGTGAGGTGCTGAGAAGAAGGTATATCCTTTTGTTTTAGGATAAAATGTTCTGTAGATATCTGTCAGGTCCATTTGTTTCATAACTTCTGTTAGTTTCACTGTGTCCCTGTTTAGTTTCTGTTTACACGATCTGTCCTTTGAAGAAAGTGGTGTGTTGAAGTCTCCCACTATTATTGTGTGAGGTGCAATGTATGCTTTGAGCTTTACTAAAGTGTCTCTAATGAATGTGGCTGCCCTTGCATTTGGTGCGTAGATATTCAGAATTGAGAGTTCCTCTTGGAGGATTTTACCTTTGATGAGTATGAAGTGTCCCTCCTTGTCTTTTTTGATAACTTTGGGTTGGAAGTCGATTTTATCCGATATTAAAATGGCTACTCCAGCTTGTTTCTTCAGTCCATTTGCTTGGAAAATTGTTTTCCAGCCTTTCACTCTGAGGTAGTGTCTGTCTTTTTCCCTGAGATGGGTTTCCTGTAAGCAGCAGAATGTTGGGTCCTGTTTGTGTAGCCAGTCTGTTAGTCTATGTCTTTTTATTGGGGAATTGAGTCCATTGATATTAAGAGATATTAAGGAAAAGTAATTGTTGCTCCCTTTTATTTTTGTTGTTAGAGTTGGCATTCTGTTCTTGTGGCTGTCTTCTTTTTGGTTTGTTGAATGATTACTTTCTTGGTTGTTCTAGGGCGTGATTTCCGTCCTTGTATTGCTTCTTTTCTGTTATTATCCTTTGAAGGGCTGGATTCGTGGAAAGATATTGTGTGAACTTGGTTTTGTCGTGGAATACTTTGGTTTCTCCATCTATGGTAATTGAGAGTTTGGCCGGGTATAGTAGCCTGGGCTGGCATTTGTGTTCTCTTAGTGTCTGTATAACATCTGTCCAGGCTCTTCTGGCTTTCATAGTCTCTGGTGAAAAGTCTGGTGTAATTCTGATAGGCCTTCCTTTATATGTTACTTGACCTTTCTCCCTTACTGCTTTTAATATTCTATCTTTATTTAGTGCATTTGTTGTTCTGATTATTATGTGTCGGGAGGAATTTCTTTTCTGGTCCAGTCTATTTGGAGTTCTGTATGCTTCTTGTATGATCATGGGCATCTCTTTTTTTATGTTTGGGAAGTTTTCTTCTATTATTTTGTTGAAGATATTAGCTGGCCCTTTAAGTTGAAAATCTTCATTCTCATCAATTCCTATTATCCGTAGGTTTGGTCTTCTCATTGTGTCCTGGATTACCTGGATGTTTTGAGTTAGGATCCTTTTGCATTTTGTATTTTCTTTGACTGTTGTGTCGATGTTCTCTATGGAATCTTCTGCACCTGAGATTCTCTCTTCCATTTCTTGTATTCTGTTGCTGATGCTCGCATCTATGGTTCCAGATCTCTTTCCTAGGGTTTCTATCTCCAGCGTTGCCTCGCTTTGGGTTTTCTTTATTGTGTCTACTTCCCCTTTTAGTTCTAGTATGGTTTTGTTCATTTCCATCACCTGTTTGGCTGTGTTTTCCTGCTTTTCTTTAAGAGCCTGTAACTCTTTAGCAGTGCTCTCCTGTAAATCTTTAAGTGACTTATGAAAGTCCTTCTTGATGTCCTCTATCATCATCATGAGAAATGTTTTTAAATCTGGGTCTAGATTTTCGGTTGTGTTGGGGTGCCCAGGACTAGGTGGGGTGGGAGTGCTGCGTTCTGATGATGGTGAGTGGTCTTGATTTCTGTTAGTAGGATTCTTACGTTTGCCTTTCGCCATCTGGTAATCTCTGAAGCTAGCTGTTTTAGTTGTCACTGTTAAGAGCTTGTTCTTCAGGTGACTCTGTTAGCCTCTATGAGCAGACCTGGAGGGTAGCACTCTCCTTAGTTTCAGTGGGCAGAGTATTCTCTGCAGGCAAGCTCTCTTCTTGCAAGGCAGGTACCCAGATATCTGGTGTTCGAACCAGACTCCTGGCAGAAGTTGTGTTCCACTCACTAGAGGTCTTAGGATCACGTGTGGAATCCTGTGTGGGCCCTTGCGGGTGTCAGGCGACTCAGCTGGCAAGGTAGCCGGGGCTCGAGTGGAGTGGAAGGGGTTTGTGCCTCAGATCAAGCCCGGGTAGCCTGCTTCCCTATGTACTGCAGTCTCAAGTTCCACGCGATTGGATTGGGGTAGGCGCTGTGTTCCACTCACCAGAGGTCTTAGGGTCCCGTGGGGAGTCCTGTGTGGACCCTTGCGGGTGTTGGGCAAGACTCTGCTGGCAAGGTAGCCCGGGGCTCGAGTCTTGAGTCGAGCGGAAGGGACTTGTGCCCCAGATCAGGCCCGGGTAGCCTGCTTCCCTATGTACCGCAGTCTCGAGTTCCGCGCGATTGGATTGGGGCAGGCACTGTGATCCACTCACCAGAGGTCTTAGGGTCCCGTGGGGAGTCCTGTGTGGACCCTTGCGGGTGTTGGGCAAGACTCTGCTGGCAAGGTAGCCCGGGGCTCGAGTCTTGAGTCGAGCGGAAGGGACTTGTGCCCCAGATCAGGCCCGGGTAGCCTGCTTCCCTATGTACCGCAGTCTCGAGTTCCGCGCGATTGGATTGGGGCAGGCGCTGTGTTCCACTCACCAGAGGTCTTAGGGTCCCGTGGGGAGTCCTGTGTGGACCCTTGCGGGTGTTGGGCAAGACTCTGCTGGCAAGGTAGCCCGGGGCTCGAGTCTCGAGTCGAGCGGAAGGGACTTGTGCCCCAGATCAGGCCCGGGTAGCCTGCTTCCCTATGTACCGCAGTCTCAAGTTCCGCGCGATTGGATTGGGGCAGGCACTGTGATCCACTCACCAGAGGTCTTAGGGTCCCGTGGGGAGTCCCGTGTGGACCCTTGCGGGTGTTGGGCAAGACTCTGCTGGCAAGGTAGCCCGGGGCTCGAGTCTCGAGTCGAGCGGAAGGGACTTGTGCCCCAGATCAGGCCCGGGTAGCCTGCTTCCCTATGTACCGCAGTCTCAAGTTCCGCGCGATTGGATTGGGGCAGGCACTGTGGTCCACTCACCAGAGGTCTTAGGGTCCCGTGGGGAGTCCCGTGTGGACCCTTGCGGGTGTTGGGCAAGACTCTGCTCCCACAGATTCTTAAGTTAAAAATAATCTATATATTTTTTTACTTCTTAACAGAGAATAATAAGTAATTACAATGGAAACAATCATTATAAAACAGTCATAGTGAATGTGTGTGTCTTTTATTTGTACTTTAGAAAAATTTTAATGTTGGCGACTACCTCCTGATATTTGTCATGAAGTAAGTAGTACGTGTAGTTTTTCAGGGAGTTAAGATTAATAATCTCCATGGATATAAAAGACTACTACTACTAACGGTAATGGTATTAGAAATAGAAATAGATGATTTTCTTGTACAAAATAAATGCTGGGTAATGACCATTTTTCCTTTTAGGACCTTACTTTATTATTGTAATTTATTTTAGTATTTACAAATACAAATATGAAAAGATTTTCTATAGACTTTTGAGTAAGTGATTTACATAGATTTATACAGATTTAGAATAAAAATATATTTCATGCATATTTATTTTATATTTTAATATTTACTATATAACAAGTTCTTAAATTTCTTCTTTTACTATATGTGTACCAGTGTTTTGTCTACATTTATATCTGTATACCATGTGTGTTTCTGGTGTCTGCAGAGTTTAGAAGGTGCATCAGACTCTTTGGAACTTGAGCCACAGACAGTTGTCAGCTACTATGTGGGTGCTAGGAGCCTAACATTGGTCCCCTGCAAGAGCAGCAAGTGCTCTCAACTACTGGGCCATCGCCTCAGCCCTGTATGATAATTTTTGAAGTTAATTCACCATTAGATCTTTTTATGTAAAGTAGAAAATTAAAGTTCTGTTTTGGAACTTTACATGTTAAAAGATTATATGCCTTATCTTTCATCAGTCATATTTTAAATTGTCAGTTATTATTGCATACATGTATGACATTGGACATGCACATAATACAGAACATGTCTGGCATTAGAGGACAGGATTATGGGCTCAGTTCACTACTTCTATTTTTATATGGATTCAGGGGCTCAATCTTAGGTTGTCAGGCTTGTTACTGCATGAGACTTTTAACTATTGAGCCATCTCACCAGCCCTCATCTTTTTTTTTGTTTAATTTTTATTTATGTATATATATATGTATGCTGATTGTGTTCAGGAGCCTATAGAAGACAGAAGAGAGCACAAAATATAGGCAAATTTGAGCCATTCAATGTGAATTCTGGAAACTGAAATCAGATCCCCTGTAAGAGCAGCAAACATGCCATCTCTCCAGCTCTCATTTTGCATATTTTAATTTATACCACCTATTTTATGTGCTGGAGATGAGTATTTTATCATATATTCAGTGCTTTATATTTAGTACTGTATATTCAGTACTCTACTGTTTGATTCGGTGCCAGATGTTCTATTAGTGAGCTCCCGCTTAGCCTTTAGCTTCACTGTAGCCAAGAATGACCTTGAACTTTGATCCTTCCCGGGAAATGCTGCAATTACACACATGTGTCAGTAAGCCTAGTTTATGTGGTGCTGGGGATAAGCCCAAGGCTGTGTTTATTGAACAGTACAGAAAAAGTGATATGGGAAAGGAATGAGGGAGTCTTACAGAAATCTTCAACAGAGGTTCACAGGGAGACAGGAAGAAGAGAGAAAACACAGAAAATAGAGTCAATACCATGATGAATTTAAATAATAGTTTGTTACCTACATCTGGTTCACTGAACATTGTAGATTTACTTTTTCATGAAGCAGAGTAAACATAGATTTATTTTTTAAAGATTTACTATTTATTTTGTTTGTATGTATGTATGTATGTATGTATGTATGTATGTATGTATGTGTCTCTGTGTGTACGTGCAATGTGTGCTGGTCCCTGTGGAATTCAGAAGAGGGTATAAGATGCCCTAGGGTTGGAGTTACAGGAGGTTGTGAGGTGCCCCACATAGGGGTGAGGAACTGAAGTCAGGTCCTCTGTAAGAACAAGAAGTCCTCAAAACCTCTAAGCCATCTATCTCTCCAGCCCTAATTGTAGATTTGTTGAAGGAAAGAAAGAACAGAGAGTGGCAGGGGGCTCCAAGTTCTTTTTCTGTTGTTGTTGATTATTGTATGTATGTGGGTGTTTTGTCTTCATCTATATATGTGCACCATGTGTGTGCTTCACCCATAGGGGTGTGAAAAGAGAATCATCTTAAACTAGTGATAGAGTCAGCTGAGAGCTGCCATGAGGGTGCTAGGAATCTAATTTGGATTCTCTGGAAAAGAACCATGTACTTTTAACTGCTGGGCCATCTCTTCAGCTCATATCTTTTTAATTTTCCTTTCCTTTTTCCTTTCCCTTTTCCTTTCCTTTTTCCTTTCCCTTTTCCTTTCCCTTTCCCTTTCCTTTTTCCTTTCCCTTTCCCTTTCCTTTCCTTTTTCCTTTCCCTTTTCCTTTCCTTTTTCCTTTCCCTTTTCCTTTCCTTTTTCCTTTCCTCTTTCCTTTCCTCTTTCCTTTCCTCTTTCCTTTCCCCTTTCCTTTCCCCTTTCCTTTTCCCTTTCCCTTTCCCTTTCCCTTTCCCTTTCCCTTTCCCTTTCCCTTTCCCTTTCCCTTTCCTTTTCCTTTTCCTTTTCCTTTTCCTTTTCCTTTTCCTTTTCCTTTTCCTTTTCCTTTCCTTTCCTTTCCTTTTTCTTAGGCTGGCCCTCAGCTGCTTATGTAACTTAACAGTGACCTTGAACTTCCCTTGCCTCCTGCTCCTGAGTGCAGGTATTACAGGTGTGTACCACCACACTTGGCTTTTAGATTCCTTTCTTATATGATAATTTATATATTAGCGATCTAGTGAGGTTTCATTCTTCACATGATCAGAACCTTGACAAGAGAAACACTGTTTTGGGGAATATAATGTTAATTTAATACTGCTTTGTTCCAGCATTTATGATCATTTTCTTAGGAATTGATTTACATTTTAAGTAAATCTTTATAATGAGTAAAGTATTAGTACAGACATGTTGTATACTGATTCCAGTGTTTTTATTTGTTAAACAAATGTTAGAATCAAATACATTAATAACAGTAATTCTATTTGAGTTAGTGTAACAAGCAGTAGCAACATTTTTGTTCAGTGTAGGAAAGACTTAGGTCCAGCAGAGTGCGCTGTTGACCTTTGTCAAAAGCTGATGCATGGAGCCCCTGGGCTCCCCCCCCCACTTTGAGTTTCCTGTACTCTTGTCCTTCCCTTCTCTCCCCATGTCCTATGTCTTGTTCTACTTAAAGGTATTCTAGAATCTTATGAGAAAACTAACGAGTTTTCCCTGAAAGTGTTTATAAGTCTTTTTTTAATTTTAATTTTATTTAAAATGATTAGTTAGTTAGCTGTAGTATAACTGTATATGCATGCTAGTGCTTATTTATATGATGATGTTTATTATGTATGAGGACACGTCTCTAAGTTGTTTAGAAATGTTAATTCACTTAGAAAATACAGATTTATTTGAGTGAATTTTTACTGATTATATTAATTTATCTTTGTGCTTAGTTTCAAAATCAAACAAAAGTATTTGATTAAGTTATTTTATCAGTCTTATGGGAAAGGTATGGCTTCCCTTAGTTCTACAAGAGGAAATTGGGGTACAATCTTAAGTAACTGGTTCATCTCATAAGTTTGTTGAGTAGAGAAGCCAGATTAGAATGGTGAAACTCCTGCGGAGCTGGGATAAAAGTCAGTTCATATCTGTGCTGTCACAGGTCATATTTGTGCTGTCACAGGTCTTACCTGTGTGCAAGACTCTGTAAGTGTTGCTTCATGATCGTTTCTTGTTTAGTTTCCCAGCATCCTGTGCATTTTCTTTATAGTGTTTTTGCAAGCTCCCTATGGTGGGCATGTTTAAGTGCCTTGTTTGCCTTGTTGGCAGGTTGTTCATAAGAACAAGTACAATATCTGTTGTCCACATTTTTTTATGCCCAGCTTCTAGCACAGCCTGTACTTAAACTCAGATGGTTCTCGAATAAAGTGAATGAAAAAAAAAAGACCTAAGTTAAAAACAACAACAACACATGATTCTCTATTATTTGTAGCTTTTGATGTTACCTGGTAATAAAAGGACACATTTGAACTTGAACTCAGAGATCCACCTGCCTCTGCCTCCCAAGTGCATGAGCAACCACTGACTAGCCATTAAAATATCTTTAGCTAGGGTAGTTCAGGCCTATAATCTCACCACTCAGGAAGCTGAAGCAGGAGGATTATGAATTGAAGGCCAACCCGGGGGCTTCATAGCTAGTTTGAAGCCAGTCTGGTGAGATTCTATGTAGAATAAAAAAGAAGACAGCAGAATAGAACCAGCTGGTCTTTAGTTGTCAGTCTGTGGGTTAGAGATCACAGTATAGGTGTGGCAGCTAGAGAATAACTTTTTTTTTTTTTTTTTTTTTTTTTTTTTTACTATTTTGTCTTATGTGTGTGGTTGCTTTGTCTACGTGTATTACTCTGTACTGCCGGTGTGCGTGGTGCCCGCAGAAGCCCAACTGGCTCTTAGTATTTAATGTGTGAGGATAGGCTCTAACTATATGTTTTTTAAAGTAGAAATCTGGTTTTCCCAGGATCATTTAAAGAATAATCTCTCTTTAAATTTTTTGCTATTTTAAGTTGTTATATACATTTGAATTGGTTTCTAGACTCTCCCAATATATATGTATATAGTAAAAACCAAAGAGCCCAACATCGCTTCAAATAGAACCAAGAGGCCCTTCTCTAGATGTGTCCTTTGCTCGTTTTCACTCCTAAGCCAGTGATTTCCAAGCCTTTTACTTGTCTGTTCTGATAGTCATCTTTTTTTGGAATATGCTTATTTTGCTTTTCTCTTCAGTTATTAGTTTTATGAACTTTCCTTTTCCCAAACTCTCTGTTAGAACTTAAAGTCTGTTAATTTCTTCAAGAATGTTTGTATTTATAGACTTTCAGTATTTACTGGAAATAATGAGAAATACTTTTTGAAATTGAACTTTTTTTTTAACAGACCAATATAGAATAAAAGGAGTTGAGTAGGCTCTACATCCCATGAAAACTAAAGTCTCCTTTCTTTGCCCTTAAGAGAAAATTGCCAATTCTTGTTCCATTTTATTTCAGTTTTAGTTACTGAAGCCAGAAGTTATTTCAGAGATCTGCCTGACTCTGCCTTTTGAATGTTTGGATTAAAAGGTGTGTGTCACCTTTTAATTAAGGTGTTAAGGTAGATTTTTTTCTTAAGATTTAGTTTTTTCTAATTTATTTGTATGTTTGTGTGAATGTGTGCCATGTGTAAGCATGTGCCTGTGGAGGCCTGGAGCTGAGTTACAGGCAGTTGTGAACAGTGCAGCCTGAGTATTAGTGATCAGACTTGTGTCCTGTGGAAGAGCAGGAAGCAGTGCTCATGGTTGTGCTACCTCTCTAGCTCAAGATGCAAACTTTTGCAAAAACTTAGGGAAAGACGAAAGGCCAAGGTCCAGGATCAGGAGGGAATCTCTCTCGATCAGGAAAGGCTGATCTTTGCTGAAGAACTAAGGTACTTTGACTATAACATCCAAAAGGCCTTTTTATTCCGTTTTGTGTGGAAACTTTATGGTTATATACCACTTATAAGAATGAGCTTATGACTGAGATGCTTAGGCCGGCCGTCCTAAAGTCCTAACGTACATGACGATGACAATATCAGTCACCTTGGTTGAGCGTGCCCTCTTTATGGCCAGTGACTTTGACAGACATATGGACAATCTTATCTGACTTACTGCTTCAGTGAACCAGAAGGCAAGTGAATGTGTGTGAGTTAATAAAGGCCATGAAAGACAAGGAAACAAAACAGGGCCACAGATGGATTCAGTGTTTGCAGGGCACAGTGTAGGAGGGAGCATGACACACCTCGTGCTATATCTCTTCAGCTATGCTACCTCTTTTCCATGCGTAGCCACATTACCCCAAACAAGCACACCCACAAAGGCTACTAAACTGGCAGGTGGTGGGTGGTGCACAAACATCAGGTTCCTCCTGAGATTCGACATGGGGCCAAAAGCCTATTGCATCACTCAGTGTTTTCTTCATGATGTGTGTGGCGTACATATTTGTTGTTGGGAATGTGTGAAAAAGCCTGCAAATATTCCTTTGAGTCACGATGATAAGCAAAAAAGGACGCATTTATATTTGTAGCATGAGGACCGAGGCTGTTAGAGAGTGGATGGGAGGGTGGTGGTGACTGCCGCCTGAGAAGTGAAGAAACAGAAAGGCTAACTGTTGAAGTTACATATGGAAAACGCTCCATAAAGCTAACATGCAGATCTTGGTCGTGTATTAAAGGTATCTCTGTTAGTGTGGACACGCCACTCAGAGGTGTGCTCATAGTGAAAGAAGCAAAGATGTCCTGACAAACTCCAATACTGAAAGAAGCAGTATTCTATAGTCGGACTTAAGAAAGAACAAGATGTTAAGAGTTCAAGTTTTATAAGTGCATCTGCTGAGCATAGTTTTTGCTGATTAAAATTTGACACCAGAACAAGTCTATAAATGCTGATGAAACATGCCATTTTACAGCTGATAACACAACCTTTACAGGGTCCAAGAGTACCAAGGACAACTCAGCTGGATTGTGCTAATGCACTTACTGTGACAGGAAATAGCACGTGCCCATGCTATTTAAAGGAGTGAATTTCTTCCCAGTCTGTTGTTACAACAAAAAGACACAGATCACCAGGGATATCTTTCTTGAGTATTTCACAAACATACATTTCAGTGGTCTGTGCTCAGTGTAGGAAAGCTGGCTAGGATAACAACTGGCTCCTTCAGTTAATTAAACTTCACTTAGTTACACTAATTACTTCTCAAGTGCTCTCTCTGTGTTCTTATCTGGGCAATGGCAAGTCCATTGAATAGTCAGATATCAGACCATTTATCACTAGAGAAAATTCTGTTGGGGAAGGCACGGTGTTAGAGGTTTGTGTGTCGATGATGACAACTAATTTTCACTGTCCATGATAGAAGCAAAACAATTTTGTGTGTTGTGTGTATGCATGTGTGCACCTGCAGATGTGTGTGTATGTGTGTATCATTTGTCTGATGCCATCCACCTTCACTATTGAGACAGGGTGTCTTCATTGTCTTGGAGTGCTCAGATTAGGCCAGGCTGGCTGCTTAGTGCGTCCTAGTGACCATGTTTTCCTCACCCCAGAACTGGGATTATATGTGTACTTGAGCTTTATTATGTGGGTTCCAGGGGTCAGACTTAGATCCTCAGGCTTGAAAATCAACTGAGCCATCTCCCCAGCCCACAAGATGACGTTGTGTAAGTTCTGTTGATAGCATTTTGGTCAATGTATACAACAAGATGAGTTGATAGCATCATATTGCTTTCGTATTTAATTAAAAACGATTCACTGATAAAGTCTGAAAGATACCGAAATGGACCTTTGAGAGAGTCAGCAGTTCAGAGCACTTGCTGTCCTTGCAGAGGATGCAGGTTCCATTCTCAGCACCTCCAGGGAGACTCACAACTGCTGTGACTTCAGTTCCAGGAGCCTGATGGCCTCTGCTGTTCTCTGCAGGCCCCTGCCATGCAGTATACGTACATATGTGCAGATGAAACACTCAGACAGAAAAAAATGTTTTCCTGCATTTATAGTACTCAGATATTATAAAGTAGAAAATAACAATCACTTCTAGTCTTGAGGGGTAGTATTTTTAAGTACTTTTGAAGTGTACAGGTGTACATATCATAAATGTACAGTTTGTTCAACCATGTACAACTAAATATATTGTGTCTTTTTATCATTAATTCTCTTCCCATGTTCTTTCTCGTGCCTTGTTTGAATTTTCCTATACTTTGATAGGTATTGAGCGTGTCTCACCTGTGCTAAACAAGCACTCATCTATAATCCTGGCCTTGATTGTTGGCTTTACAATCAAGGTGAACTCAGAACTAGGTTTCTCTTTTTTGTTTTTTTTTTGGGGGGGGGGTTTCGAGACAGGGTTTCTCTGTATAGCCCATGACTGTCCTGGAACTCACTTTGTAGACCAGGCTGGCCTCGAACTCAGAAATCCTCCTGCCTCTGCCTCCCAAGTGCTGGGATTAAAGGCGTGCGCCACCATGCCCGGCTTAGGTTTCTCTTATGTGTCAGGATACATATGAGACACTTTCTTATCATTGTTTTGTGGTCAGATCTCACTGTGTAGTCGAGGCTTGCCTAGAACTTACCATGTGACCCAGGCTGGCTTCAAACTTGGTGTTTCTCTCTTAGCTTTCCTAAGTGTTTGCATGGAGTATAAGCATGAATATTTGACTTATTCCAACACTGTTGATGCTGAATTTAACCACTTGGTTAAAACTTTCGTAATTGTTAAAACAGGGCCTTACTATGTATGCCTGGCTGGCCTAGAACTTGCTATATGGACCAGGCTGGCCCCAAACTCACAGTCATCAATCTATCCACCTCTGCCTCCCGTGCTGGGATTAAAGGCATGTGGTACCACACACATGGCTATTTATTTATTTCATGTTTATATATGTGTGCTTGCAAGTATGTATGTGCACCATGTCTTGGTGCCTGAGAAGGCCAGAAGAGTGTGTCAGATACCCTGTAACTGTCATAACCACCCGGTGTGGTTCTGGAAGCCATTCTTGGGTCCTCTGCAAGAGCAGCAATTGCAATTAGCTGCTGAATCATTTCTCCAGTCCCACAGTGATCTTTGAAACTATGTGCCTATATTGTTCCCAACAGCTTTTCATTCAATAATGTCTGTTATTGGTGGTGATTATTTGAGACAGGGTCTCACTATATAGCTTTGGCTGTCCTGGAACTCACTACATAATCCAAGCTGGCCTCAAACTCGCCTTGGATTAGAGGTATGGGCCACCAGGCCTAGATAACCCAATGGTTTTTTAAAAAAAATAATTTATTTTTAATTTTATTTATATTGTTTTTTTGCCTGCTGTATGCCTGTGTGAGGGTGTTAGATCCCCTGGGACTGGAGTAACAGATACTGTGAGCTGCCATGTGGGTGCTGGGAATTCAACTCCAATCCTCTGGAAAATTAGCCACTGCTTTTCTTAACCACTGAGCCATCTCTCACCTAGTGATTTTAACATCCACTTAGGCAGCTTGCCTGAGTCACATAATCAGTTGTGAGAGTTGCAAAGTGGTGAGTTGAGAAACTTCACTTTCATTTTTCTGTAGTCCTCTGTAAGGAATTTCATTCCCCCTTCTTTTTCATTTTCTTTTTAGATAAGATCTAATGTATCCAGCTTGGCCCCGAATTCCTTATCATCTTGCTATTAATTCCCCAGTGCTAGGATTATAGGTGTACATCACCATGTCTGGCTTTTGGATATCATTTCTGGTTGTGTATTCCAAGATGGCCTTGAATTTGGAATCTTTCTGCCAGTCTCTTGCATGCTGGGATTATAGGCTATGCCAGCTTTTTATTTTATTTTTTCAATAAACTTCATGAAGTCACTCAGCGGGGCTCATTGCTATTTCAGGACTTATTGCTACAGTTGTATCTGCATATAGTGCTATCAGGAAAAGTTTATAACAGGTAAGTCTTTGTGGCATGTTTGTTAAAGTGAGACTCCTTATTGCATGAATTTTTCTTATGTAAACTTAGATAAAAATTATCCTACTTTGGATCTTTTTTATTAATTCTACCGAAACAAGACTTTTTCAGAAACTAGGGCAACTGTGTTGAGGAATTTCCATTTACACTAGGCAAGAAAGTAAACAGTAAGTGGAGAGTAAGGTAACAAACACTTACGGTATCAAAAACCAACCGTGAAAAGGATCTGTCTTAATGTGCTAGCCCATTGCAGTTTAACATATTGCTTACAACCTTCACAATAGAATTTGAGTGACTTCAGTTACACATTCCAGGAGACTGGCAGTCTGTTACAATCAGAGTCTGAACTTTAGAGCAGGCTAATTTACAGAGATGGATGAAGAAAGTTGTGGCTTTGTATTACACACTCTCACCTGACACTGTATCTGATCCCATACCTGCTGATTGACATCTTGAATGAACTCTTTGAAGCAAGTTCCAACTTAATTAAAACGTTTGCTTGGTTAGCAGTGATCTGTGAAAGCCTGTGATAAATATTGAATCAGGTTCACCTGCTGGTTGCTGTGAGTGGATAAACAGCTGCTTTGTGCAGTTTAATCATGAAGCTGGCAGTAGAGTACTACTGTTTAATTTTTTTTTTAAAGAATGATTGAAAAGGTATAGTTACGTCACACTTACTATCTTATTGAAGTGTGTGCTTATGTGAGATTTTGTACACCAGGCATTTGGTATCTGTTTAGATGGCATAGAATGCAGCCAATGGTTGATAAGGTTAATAGCAATCCTTCTTTTTATGCCTCACAGCTTGTATTATAATTCTATGTTAATTGGCCTTTTACTAATGGCTCTTTATGTGTGTGGCTTTTTACAGTAAACTCATGGTCACACAGCCAGCCCTGGTTAGACTGAATCGATCACAAAACACAGTCCTGAGTGTGAGAGAGGCTTGTAGGGAGGAGGGGTCTGCCAGGGTGAAAGGGGATGGGGGAAGTGGGGGACAAGAGTAGCGAGGCGTGTGATATACATGAGTGAAATTATCAAAGAATACATTTTTAAAAAGCAGAGCAAGGCTGGAGAGATGGCTCAGTGGTTAAGAATGCCTCCTGGCCTTTCAGAGCTCAGTTCCCAATACCAACATCAGGCCGGTCACAATAGCCTGTAACTCCAGTTTCAAGACCACCTTTTTCTGGCCCTCCTCAGTTGCCCATCTATATATGGCATATATTCATAAACACAAACAAATAAAAAATAAGTCTAAAAAAAGAAAAAAAGAATATTTCTGGTTTTGTTTTTTTTTTTTTTTTTGCTGTTATTTATCTTTTTGAATTATTTATTTAATCCCAAAATGCTGCCCCTCTCCCCTGGTATACCTCCCTGGGACATCAAGTCTCTACAGGATTAGATGTATCCTTTCCTACTGAGGCCAGAGAAGGCAGTCCTCTGCTACATATGTGCCAGGGGCCTCGGGCCAGCCTATGTGTACTCTTTGGTTGGTAGCTTAGTCTCTGAGAGCTCCCAGGGGTCCAGGTTAGTTGATACTTTTGGTCTCCTCTGGGGTTGCCATCTTCTTTAGTTGCTTCACTCCTTACCCTAACTTTTCCATAGGGGTCCCCAACTTCTGTCCCATGCTTGTGTGGGTATCTGCATCTGTCTCAGTCAGCTGCTGGTAGACCTCTCAGACTACAGCCATGAGAGGCTCCTGTCTGCAAGTACAACATGGTATCATTAATACCTGTATCCCCACTCCTCCACTGTGGTCCTGTCTGGCTACTGGAAGTGGTCTCTTCAGGTTCCATCTCCCCACGGTTGGGCATTTTGACTGAGGCCAACCACATTGAGTTCTGGAATCCTCCCCCATCCCAGGTCTCTGGGACTTCCTGGAGATTCCCCACACCCACTCCCCAGCAGCTGCATGTTTCCATCACTCTCCTGGTCCTCTGCTCCTCTCTCCTGTATGTTTCTGTATTTTCATTTGGTTAGATTTAAGGTTTTGAACTTGACCTTTATATTTATTGTGGATTTTGAAGTGGCTTGAAAAATTCCTTTTGATTATCTTTTTGACAATAGAAAATAGAAAATAAAATACAACTAGAACACATCTCAAGTTTTCTTAGCCTTATGTTATATTAGGTAATTGATGGAATTAAAACTGAGGTGGGTTTAAAAGCAGTCAAACCTGAAATTATCTTATCTTGACTATCACCTTTTTTTTTTTTTTTTTTTTTTTTTTTTTTGGTTTTTCGAGACAAGGTTTCTCTGTGTAGCCCTGGCTGACTGTCCTGGAACTCACTTTGTAGACCAGGCTGGCCTTGAACTCAGAAATCCGCCTGCCTCTGCCTCCCGAGTGCTGGGATTAAAGGCATGCTCCACCACGCCCGGCTGACTATCACCTTTTTTATTCCAGACTAGAAAAAATGTTTTTGGCCAAGTTGGTTTTCAAGGAAACGCTGTTGCTATTTTATTTCCACTGTAAAGTCTGACAGATTGTGAACTAAAACCCTCCCTCCCCCAAATTAGTCATAGTCCCCTTTGAGCACCTGATAACAGTTATGGAATCACTATTTTAAAAACTATTTTCTAGGCCCAGCATAGGCGGTCCATACCTTTAATCTTACTGCTTATAGGGCAGAGTCAGGAGGATTTCTGAGTTTGAGGCCAATCTGGTCTACACATAGTGACTTCCAAGCCAGTCAGGGCCACTCAGTGAAACCATGTCTCAGAAAAAACAGACAGACAGACACACACACACACACACAAAATCACTCAAACAAAAACAAAAAATCGCTCAGGATTACCTTGAAATTCTGATCCTCCTGCCTCTACTTCCCAAGCTGTACAGTTACAGATGTGTGTGCTGGAGGTTGGACCTAGAGGTTTGTCTATGCTAAGCAAGTACTCTGCCCACTGAGTTACTCCCCAGTCCTCTTTTAGCCATATGTATTGTTTACCTGTGATTATTTACTGTAGTAGTCTTTCCTTGTTCTCTACTTAAACCTTTCACATTTTGCCAGGCGTTGGTGGTGCACACTGTTAGTCCTACCACTAGGGAGACAGAAGCAGGAGAAACCCTGAGTACAGGACCAGCCTGGTCTACAGAGTAAGTTACAGGACAGCCAGGGCTACACAGAGAGACCCTGTCTTGTAAAAAGACAAAACAAAAATTTCATATTTTTATCCCTTTTGATTTATTTGGAATTTTTGAAGAGTTAAATTTAGGTTATACTCAACTTGTTCAACATTGATATGTTGGATATATGCTTGTACATAATGTTATAGTTCATTTTTACATATGTTTTTCATTAGTTGGGGAAAACCTTATTAATTGTCTGTTCTATGAAAGATGTAACATATTTTCCTCACTACTAAAACAATGAGTTTGGACATGGTGGTTCATACCTGAGCACTAGGGAGGCTAAGACAGGAAGATTTCTATGAATATGAGGCCAGCCTATGCCAGTAGTGAGTTCCAGGCCAGCTTCTACAGAGTAAATACCCTATCTCAGAAAACAAAAAACAACGGGTCATATCATAACCCTTGTGTAACTGTCTTCGTATTTAAAGATTTATCTAACATGTGTACTGGTAGTCTCATGCTGGGTCTAAAATTATTTTATTAATGATTTATTTATTTATTTTTGGTTTTCTGAGACAGTTTCTCTGTGTAGCCCTGGCTGTCCTGGAACTCACTCTGTAGACCAGGCTGGCCTCAAACTCAGAAATCTGCCTGCCTCTGCCTTCCAAGTGCTAGGATTAAAAGCATGAGCCACCACTGCCTGGCTAAAGATGTATTTTTAATTGCATGTATGCATGTGTGTCTGTGTGTGGACCCAGTGTGTGCAGAGAGGCTAAGAGAGGGTATTAGATCTCTGTCTGAATCTGGAGTTACAGGCCGTTGTGAGCCGACTGACCAATGTGCGTGCTGGGAACCAAGTTCAGGCTCTGGAAGAACAGCAAGGGCTGTGACCAGCGAGCCATCTCTTGAGCTCCCAAAGAATTTGTGTATCTTTGATTTTACTAGTGTTTTCCACTGTGTGATTTCACTGTGTTTTCCAAAGTGGATCTGTCAGTTTGTATGTGTGTTCATCCCTTATGAAAGCTATTTCATACTCTTTCCAACTCCCAGTCTGATGGGTGTATAAAGGAAATTGTGATGTTTTCTTTGTTTTGTTTTGTTTTGTTTTGTTTTGGTTGGTTCGTTGTAGTCCTGGATGTCCTAGAACTCACTTTGTAGATCAGGTTGGCATCAAACTCAGAAATCTGCCTGCCTCTGCCTCCCTAGTGCTGGGAAATTGTGGTTTTAATTAGCATTTTCCTAATAAATGAGATGGGCTAAGCATTAGGTTGTTAATGTATTCAAGTACTCAACAGCCTTTCCACTTTGGTCTAGTGTGATTCCCTATTCCCTGCTGTCCACTAGGTCTGCCTTTTTAAAGTGTATTTATTATCTTGTTTTAGATACCTTTACTTATTTTTATCCATTGCAAATATCTTTTCTTAGTCTCTGCCTTCCTTTTACCTTATTTATTAACCTAGGGAGGCATCTTCTTGCTGCTGTTGCTGCTGCTGCTGCTGGCTGCTTTTCTTTTTGTAATTCTGAGTGTTGTCTGTTGAACCCATGCAACTACTCTGCCATTGAACTACAGTACCCAGATCCTTTAAAGTTTTGCTTTGAGATAAGCTATCCTTGAACCAGTTTGGACTCCTCCTGCCTCAGCTTCTGGAGTAAGTGGGATTGTAGCAGCTGTAGGCATCCAATGGCCCAAGAACAATGTCCTTTTAAATAGAAGTTTTTACATATTAATGAGAATATGTTTTTAATAATTTTTGCAATTGGTTTATTGTTTTTAAAAAACCTTTCCTGAGACTGGAAAAATAGCTCAGCAGTTAAGAGCACTTGTTCTTGCAGGGCATCCAAGTTCAATTCCCAGCACCATGTGGCAGCTCATAACCACCCATAACTCTGGTTCCAGGGGATCAGATGACTTCCTCTGACCTCCCTGTGCAGCAGGCACACATGTGATGCATATACATATATGCAAGTAAACATTATACATATAAAAGAACGCTAAACAAACAAATGAATAAATATATCCTTTTGGGGGGGTTCCTATAATGTCAGCATTCTAGAGGCTTAGGCAAAAGGATCACGTTAAGAACCATTTTGGGTTTCAAAAAAAGAGCTGAGGTTAGACTGGGCTACAAAGTGGAACCCTGCCTCAAAAAACAAAACAAAACAAACAAAATCCAAAACCCCCAAAACTTTATCACATGGGTTTTTTTTTTTTTAAATAGGAGCTTATATGCTTCAAAACCTGAAATATTTATTCTCTAACCCTTGATGAAAAACATTTGCTGGTGGAAAAAAAAGCTCCCTGACTCTGTAAAGACTCTGTTAACTGAGCACAGTCCTTCTCTTCCACTCTTTTGTTATACTTATCATGGATCTTGATAGACAATATCTAGTTGAAATGTAAGTTTAAGTAATTTTTATGAGCTGTATACTTTAATTCATAATTTATCCTTAGGAATATTTTGTAATTGCATCAGAGAAATAATGCACATAAAACAAACTGGAAACAATTCTGTAATTCATGAAACTGACATTGCTAAACTCTCCAAACTGCCCCTTGTAAGGCAAGTAAAGAGAGAAGCCTTTTTTGTAGATGAGGTTGGGTGGCCCTTGTCATTGTCTTCTGCTTGGCTTGGTGGAAGCAGAAGTTCTAATGTTTCTTGACTGAATGGATGGATGGAATGTGATACTGCATGTGAAGTGCCTCATCCAGGGACAGCTTTAATAAGTGGTAGTTATTAATATTGAACCTCTGAGGATATGTATGTGTTACTCACAGCAAAACCGCCACAAATATTAGCTGGAGAGTAGGAAACTATCCCGTGCTTTTGCTTTAAAAAGCTGAGCATTTGATTTTTGAAGTATCTATCATATTTAAGCCACTTTAAATTGGTACTTACATATTTGTTAGACTTTTAAAATGTGATATTAGGCTATAGTAGTTTGTTTTGGGACACTGAGTCATAGTCCTCCAAGGGAAACAGATTAGGTTATACTTACACACTCAGTGAATGCGTTATGCGAAGAAATGTGAGCTGCTGTCCTTAAGGAAGCTGTAGTGGGACAAAATAGCTGCACATCTGGGAAGTCAGGGAATGAGGACTACTGTTTTCTTTCATTTATTAGTTTCCTCCATATAGTTTGCTTTTCCTTTCGTGTGTGTGTGTGTGTGTGTGTGAGTGTGTGAGCGAGCGAGAGAGAGAGAGTGTGTGTGAGAGAGAGAGAGAGAGAGAGAGAGAGAGAGAGACAGAGAGAGTATGCAAGTGCACACATGCATTTGCAGACTTGAGTTTCAGTCCTGACTGTCTTCGACCTCGCTATGTAGCTGTGTGCTGATACTCCTGCCTGCCTCCACTCCTCAGGTGCTGGATAGCCAGTGTGTGCCGCCACACTGTGCTTAAAATGTGTTTTGTTCATAGCAAATATGCTCTTTTTGTTCTGCTTTCTCCAAAAACTATTCAATCCATAGTCTCCTTTTAGAAGTTCTGTAGTCCACAGTTCATCAGAGTAACTTGATGAATTCCATGAAAATATCATAATATGATTCGCTTCCCATTTTTTCTGTGATCCTATTAGATATTTCAATATATGTGACACTGACTAATGCTGTTTATTTCCTGCCTCACTGTTGGCAGGGACATTAATTTCTGTTTCCTAATTTTCCTTTTCTGAAAATTCATGGCCTTACTTATTTTATTTTTCAAGTGGTTAGGCCTACTGTTTTAAAGGGGGTGTGCTGGGAAAGTTTGCAGAGAGCTGTGGGATTTGAGCAGCTGATGTCTTAGTGTGTTACACTTGGAACTTCCTCACAGCTTTATGCAGGGAATAGTGGGAAGGCACAGCAGCTGGCCTGTCTCTCATAATCAAACTTCTAATCCTTCGCCCTTCCAAAGAATTGAGGTGTATACTAGAGGAACTAGAAACTGTTAAACATGTGGACAATTTTCTAGTAATTCTTAGTTTCTAACTTCCCAAGAACAGTGTTGGCCAAGAGTTGAAAGGAATTTTTGAGCAGGTGAGTTCTGTCCTGTCCACGGGTGTCCTCTGTGTTTTTCTTTAAATGATACTGCACTTCTGCTGCTGTAGATCGTGGGTTTTCTTGTCTTCTGTTGAAGTAAAGACAGTTTCCAGATGTGAGGAGGAAGCCATTTTACAGAGCTTGATCATAACTCATTGACATTTAAAGGCCATAGAGTTGACAAGTTTTGGAGAACAGGTGTTTCACCTGCTGGCCTTCAATACACTGGATGAGAGTTTATAGTTTTAAATTTTATTTTTGTACTGTCCTGATAGAAATTCTGTTAAAGAGCATAGGCAAAAACAACTATTCTATGAAACATAAGTCTATTAACAGGAGAATCAGGCAAGGAGGCTGCTAAGTTATTTTTTATTCATTTGATTGCTTCAGTACTCCCAAGTCCAAAGGTTTCAGAGAGTGGCCATAGAGTAGGAGCTATTCACGGTTCAAGGAGTGTTCTGATGTCCTGTCATTGCTAGTCAGATCCTATCTCATGTATTCTTTCAGTGTCGAAAGTTAATAATTTTGGTTCAGGCAGCTCCTTTTGTTATTAGCTAACTGCTTATTGAAGAGCTTCCTTTCTGCTGTCATGCCACTTTTTCATCTTCAAACATTCTCTCAAATCCTTTAAGTAGTGACCTCGGGACTACATAGGAACAAGATTCAACTGTCTTAATTTCAGTCTTATTTTTTTCCTTGCCTAACTCCCTACTGAGAACTGTCTTAAGGATCTACCTTGAATTTATATATACAGAATTATTTCAGATCACTTTAAAAGTTAACAAACAAAACACACTTCATATGAAAATATCCACAGTTTATACTTTTCTGAATTAATGGTGTAAAAAAAATTGGTGGTATCTAAATCTATCTGTTTAAATTTTTTTTAATCGTGAACTTTTGTTAGTAGAGCTACACATAAAATTTAAGATGAGAACTGATTTATTAATGCCAAATTCACCCATTTTAACATTTAAAATATGAATACAAAATAGCAAGTTGTAGAACTATGTGGTAGTGTTTGTTTGAAAATATTTATATGAAAAATATGTTCACATATATGTGAAGATCTGTAAATTAAATGCATTTGTCGTAGTTGATTTATTTTATATTTTCTGTACCTTGTTTTTTGAAAGGGAGTCAGGAAATAGGTGAACTTAAATATTAAGTGAAATTAATGTTGAAAAGTGTTCTCTCAAAAAGTTTTCTAAGCCTTGAGAGTCATTTTAATGAATTACGGTAATTTAGGGTTCTGTTTAATGTATCCATACAGAACACAATGATTTAATAAGTCCTAATAGTCTAATAGTCTAAATTCAACAGCATTATAGGAAGAGAAATAGTATAATTGAGTAAAAGGTCTGAAGGCATGAAAAAGTAAACTAATTCTGTACTTGCAATTACCTTAGTTTCTTAGTATGTTAATTAATTAACGTGATCGCTGTAGGAACTAAAAAAGAATTCAGTGCAAATATCATGATATAATTTGCATTCCATTTTCTCTGTGAGTGTAAGTTGTTAGATATTGCAACATATGTAATATAAACCACACGTCAGCTGTTTTCTGCTTCACTGTTGACAAGGGCCCCATTCATAACTCTTCTTTTATCCTTTCAGTGAATAAGTAATTATTCAATATAGAAGGCAGGATATTTGGAACTGGCTATTTAATGTGGCAGCACTCTGTAATGAAATCTGCTGTTACTGGCAACCCGAGAGGGGAATATAACAATTCCAGCATGACTGTAACTTTATCTGCTTTGACTGAATGTTTATTTGGCACATCAGTGAACCTTTTATCCCAGTGAGTGACAGCTCCAGAAGGGTCACATTTACATCCATTCTATCATGTATTGTAATATTTAATGGTGGACAAGGTTGAGTGAGACTAGGAGTAATTTGAACTTGCTTTTCCACTGAACTGAGGCTAAAAGACAGCTTGATCTCCAGTATTGTGGTGTAACATACTATGACTTATCATTTGTTTATGAAGGCTAATCTTACTGATTACAATTTTTTTAATGCAGTAAGTAGAGTATTTGTTCTACAAAACCGAATATTTCCAGTGTAAATTCTTTTAAATGGTTGTGCTGCTTACCTTTTACCCTACCCGTGACCGTTTCCCTACATTTCTCTTGCATGAAGCTTCAGTCTTTCTCATTTGGTGGAGGAATGAGAGCTTTGAAGGGAGTGTTTATTAAGAATCTGTGAATTCTCATAGCATTAAACTTGCAAAAAAAAATGGGGTGTGGGCAGAATTTGGAAGCAGGAGTTAAATCAGGTAAATTGTAGACTGTATTCTTGAGGTTCCTTTGCTGTATTTAAAGAGGCATTTACATGATTTAATTTATGATACTGAGTTACTAGTGAGCCTGTCCAGGATGAGCTATTTTGGTAACAGTTTTCTGGTGGGTTTTCATTTCACACATGTAATTGGACATACTCGTTCCATGCAAGCAGCCTGTTTTCACTCACTATAAAATGCCGATATTTTTGCATTCATTTTTCTTGCCTTTGCTAGAGAATAACTTTTTTTACCTTTTGTAGTGATGCTTAAGATTCAGCTTGTTATATCTATTCTTTGTTAACCACCTTTCAAATGCTTTTTAAAAAACATGTAGCATATTTGCATATTTGAGCTGTTCTGTGAGAAAAATTACCAGTTCTATAATGTCACAAGTTCTCATGAGACCCAAGGTAAATTGATGGTTTTTCAATCTGTCATATCATTTAAAAACTATAAATTATTAAAGAGAAGGATTAAAATGTACTTTAAACATTTGGAATTGAAGAGTCAGTATGATGTCAGAGAGAATATAAGTGTGGAAACACTGTTTCTAAGTTTGAGAAGACAGGACTAATTTGTGTATGAGGCATAGTTTCTTGAATTTAGAGACTGTAATGTCTGAAAGCTTCTTGCACCATTGTGATGCGTTCTGAGAGATGTTCTATCGTTTGCTGTGGTGGCCCAGACAGCTTCTGTTTTCTTTCCTTGTTTCAGGTGGATGGCCTTTGTTCCAGGTGCTGCTGTTCTGCTAAACAAGGAAACAACCAAGAGCCTGCAAATACTGTTAAGAAAGATCACGGGGGACAATGCAAGAGACCTAAAATTTATTTTGGGACGCGGACACACAAGCAGATTGCTCAGATTACCAGGGAGCTCCGTAAGACAGCTTACTCAGGGGTCCCGATGACTATTCTTTCCAGCAGGGACCACAGCTGTGTCCATCCTGAAGTGGTGGGGAATTTCAACAGAAAGGAGAAGTGCATGGAGCTGCTGGATGGCAAGCACGTAAGTAAAACAGCTGTGACTTCAAAGGAAAACACTCAGACTGCCTGATGCGTGCGCTATGTATTTTTTAGTGACCATTAAGGAATATGAAAATCAAAGTAATTACTGGTTTTGATATTTTTTGAAAAATATTTTGCTGTAAGAAAATCTTGACTCACATTTAAACTGATAGATTTTGGTTTTAAAACTTATAGATATTAGTTTCTGTTGTATTCAGATATAATCTTTTTTTTTTAAATCCCTCTATCCAAAATAGTTGAACATGGGTAATGTCAGATGAAGGGGTAAAGATGTTTTAAAAATCTTATCTAATTAGATCTAATTAGCATATCTTATATATTTAAGTATAGTTTAAACAGCAAATGTTGAAAATTTTAATATTGAGATACATAATTATTCTAATTTCTAATTCTAATTAGTACATATTTTTTCAAAAATTATATGAGATTATTAAGTTTAAAACAATGTCACACACGGTCTTAAGTTTTTCTAGGGAAATTGGTGTGGTATGAATTTAAGATAGGTAGAATGACATAAGACACCACTTTAATTCTGGGCAGTATTATTTTGGGAGTCTATAATTAGTGTAGATAATGTGCTTAAAAATTGAAGTTGTAAGTATGAGATTATACTCAGGAATATTCAGCAAACCAGTGTATAAAGTGAGCAATAGCAGTATATTTTGAGAATTTTTTTTTGTCTGTTATTTTATCAGAGTTGATTCTACATAGAAGACTATGAGTCCGAGTCCCAAGAATTTTGTTTCATTGATGGTCACCTCCTACAATAGAATATGAATAAATTATGTTTTATTGTTCTTTCTCTCTCAGTGTTTTATTTTAACCAGATCAGCGTTTACTAAGCTTTTTGGGGCCTAGTGAAGACACTTTGACAGCTATTTAGCTTTGTAGTAGAAGAGACTGTACAGTATAAGAGGGACTATGGACAAGCTTGAGTGACTTGTTCAGAGTAAGAAAGAGAACAAAGGCTTAATCAGAATCATTGTTGAAATTCTGTAGTCGTATTTGTTGCCATTCAAGTACTTTCTCATTAGCTGAAGAATTGTGTGGAATCTCTTCACTGTTTATGTTTTAAAGGTACTCAAGAAAAAGGGTTTTGTGGTGAAACTGCAAATACCATGTTTAAATTGTTCTCTATGAGTTACTAATGGTTTTGCTAAAATCAAGTGCTGACTGCCATTGTCATTAAGACTATTTTCACTTGTTCCTGACCAAGTATGCATTTGTAGGAAATATATAAGTTAAAATATATTGGCGAAAGCAATTAAAAACTTAAGGCAGTCTTTTGTATAATCTAGAATCCTGCATTTAATCTTTTATCTTCAAGTTTGAGTCATGTAAAAATAGTAGACTTCAATGCTCAGAATTTTCCATTGGCTTGAAATGAACATGTATTTTGTTTTTGAAGATTAGTGATGAAAGTAAACAAAGATGGTTGCTGTGGCTTTCTCTATCTTCGCTCCGTGTAAAACACTTACCCTCTGGGTGTACATGAGCATTCTTTTCCTTGTTCCCAAGCCCTTAGAGTAATTTGGTATTGTAATGAGGGCCAATTACAAAGTCACCATAGGTGTCTATGTTTAGTATGGCTGATTTACCAAAGCGAAATGATAAATAGATAACTGACACTGAGTGAAAGGAGTTTAAAGTGTGATAACGCTCCAGCCAGCAGACTCCTTTCTGGGTTCTGTTACAGAGCTAAAAGGGATGCGCCTTTGGCTTCACTATCAGCCTGCACAGGGCTGTCGTTCTAAGAGCCCTTCAAGTGTAAACTTTCTGATTATTTGGCTTGATCTGAAGGCACATGTGCTTTTTGTTCACCGTCTCTTTCAAAGTGCCTCCATGCTGGAAAGATAGGCACCTGTCTGCCAAAATTAATTATTTGTTTCAATTGAGAAAAGAAAATTAAAGTTGAGCCAGAAATGCCAATTCTTTAAAAAGTTTTAAATATAGATCATCTTATTTTTAAAAAATTCAAATGAAGTAGTTGGAAGGATGGCTCAGAAGTTAAGAGCGCTTGCTGTTCTTTCAGAGGATCAGGGTTCAATTTCCAACACCCACATGGCAACTCACATATGTCTGTAAATCAAGTTTTAGGGAGTCAAATACCCTTATGGGCACCAGAAATGCATGTAGTGCACATACATACATGCAGGCAACACGCACCTGTAAAATAATGATGAACAAATAAATAAATAAAATCTGAGTATTATGTTGCACAACTATAATCCTAGCCCTTGGAGGCTCGTACAGGAGGATTCAAATTTAAGGCTAGCCTGGGCTATATAAGAAGATCCTGCTTTCCCTCACCCCCAAAAGAAAAGAAATAAAGGACATGGATAAAAGAGTCAAAGCTAGCCCAAGACGAGGAGTCCTGTTGTCCAGTTCCCCTGTACTCAAACCCTTCAAGGAAACCACTGTAAAGTTGTATGTTTATTTTGCCAGAATATCTCAGAAGAAAAGTCATTATTTGCTAGAGTACATGTGCATATTTATTCTCTGAGCAAGAACACTTTATATAAACTTAAGCATACTCTACTCTATACATTCAATGCCTATTTTTCTTATTATAACATCATTAGAGAACCTAACAAATAATCCACTCACTCAAAAGGGTATATATCATTTGGTTTGCTAGTTTTGAGACAAGGTCTCATTATGTAGCTTTGGCTGGCCTGGAACTCAATCTGTAGACCAGGTTGGCCCCCACAAAAGATTCGCTTGCTTCTGCCTCCTGAGTGCAGAGATTAAAGGCCTATAATGTCATCTACAGCCTTAAAGGGTATAAATTTTGTATAAATTTAATTAACATGTGTGCTGTTGGTCATAGAAAATGAGTTTACAGATTTTTTTTGTTTGTTTTGGCTTGGTCTTTTGCTATTAAATTCTTCCCTGTACAGTCACATTGATGATAAAAGTTAGAATTTTTTTTAAACTTGCTATCTTTTTTTTTAAAAAAAAGTTTTATTTATTTTATGAATGTGAGTACACTGTTGCTGTCTTCAGACACACCAGAAGAGAGCATCAGATCTTATTATGGATGGTTGTGAGCCACTATGTGGTTGCTGGGATTTGAACTCAGGTCCTCTGGAAGAGCACTCAGTGCTCCTACCTGCTGAGCCATCTCTCCAGTCCCTAAAAATTAGAATTTTGAGGTCCTGGCAAATTGCACATTTTCAGAGCTTAAACCGTTGTTAAATTTTTGGTGATGTAACTATTAGTTTCATACATTTTATTCATTCACCTAATTAATTAAGTTATTTATGTTAATTGGAAAATATTGCTGTGGCACTCAGGTAGACCTACTACCTTACTGTCTCAGGCTCCCAGGTTCTGGAATTATAGATGCTGGCCGCCATTCCAGGCTGATTTTACACACTGTTTATTTCTTTCTAAAATTTATGTATATGTGAGGAGCCTGCATGCACACTACTACATGGAGGTCAGGAAAGGGCATCAGGTGCCCTGAACAAGAGTTAAGGTGGTTGTAAGTTGCTGTGTGTGCTATAAACCAAACCCAGGTCTTCTGTAAGAACAGTAAGTGCTTTTAACCACTAAGGCTTCACTCTTGCCCCCATTTTTATACAGTTTTTTAATATAGAACTTTCATACTTGGGGTAAGATATTAAAATTTTAATAACTTACAAAATTGTTTTACTTTTGATAACATAATAACAAAGACATTAATAATCATCAAAAAATAAGGGTTATTGTTGGACATCTTGAATGTTCATATAAGGACTGTGACTCAGTGGTTGAGTCCTTACCTAGAATGTGCGAGGCCCTAGACTCAGTATCCAGTACCACACAAACAAGAACAGCCACTCAAAGAAACGTCACACCTTAATGGAAACTACAAAAAGTACAAGTTAAAAGAAATGTCATACCTTAATGGAAACTACAAAAAGTACAAGTTAAAACAGATTTTTTTCTCCACGTGTAAAATAGGGAAAGATGGAGACGGAATAATATGATTTTGAATCTTGGGGATATTCTTATATTTTATCCTTGTAATTATCCTTCTTTATTTTTCTCTCAAGATAGTCTTCCTTCTTCCCTTTCCCCCTCCTCTCCCTTTCTTGTTTCCTTACTTCCAATATTGTCACATGGCTTAAATTTGAAAAGGGACAAGAGAGTGAACAGAAAATTTCTCTTTGTTTGTTTGTTTGTTTGTTTGTTTGTTCGTTTTTTTCAGACTGGGTTTCTCTGCGTAGCCTTGATTGTCCTAGAACTCACTCAGTAGACCCAGCTGACCTTGAACTTCCAGAGTTATGCCTGCCTCTGCCTCCTGAGTGCTGGGATTACAGGC
Source organism: Mus musculus (assembly GCF_000001635.26). Lineage (NCBI taxonomy): Eukaryota > Metazoa > Chordata > Mammalia > Rodentia > Muridae > Mus > Mus musculus. Next base: position 86,153,258 of record NC_000077.6, on the reverse strand, counting down.
ACGCTATACCACTACCCAGCCTCTTAATTCTGTTCTAAAAGCAACAAGAGATACCATTGATTTGTTCATCCTTTCAGAAATGTTATGGCTAATGTCATGACTATATCAAACAATTTAAGAATATTTTTCTCATTTATTTTATATTTAAGTTCTCTCTCACTCTAAGACAATTACTATAATTTAAATGGTTTTGAATATGGCCTGTACTTCCAGCTCCACGAGATAGGAGGATCACCCGAGCCCAGAAGTTCAAGGTCGATATGGGCAACATAGTGAGATCCCTGTGTTTTGGCAGGAAGATATGATTGTGATTATAAATATGGAAGTATTTATTTTCCCTATAAAGTATTAGCTTTTGGGTTTAGTAATGTTTTTTAAGTTCTGAGATAATCTTATTTTACTCCTTTGATTCCAAAGTTGGTTCACATATCACTTATGTCTGTTTTCAGGGGAAGTCCTGCTATTTCTATCATGGTGTTCATAAAATTAGTAATCAGCAGACACTGCAGCACCTTCAGGGCATGTCCAGAGCCTGGGACATAGAAGAACTAGTCAGCCTCGGGAGGAAACTGAAAGCTTGTCCCTACTATACAGCTCGAGAACTGATAGAGGATGCTGACATAGTGTTTTGTCCCTACAACTACCTTTTAGACTCACAAATAAGGGAAACTGTGAGTATATATAGAGATTAGAACTTACTGCTTACTGAGATAAGTGGTGAATGGAAAAGCTTTTGGTGTTTTATGTCTTTTTTTCCCCTTTGTACTGAATGTACCTAAACAGAGAAACAAAAACATGTTGAAAGGTGAATTAAGAGGTGACTTTTAAACCCAGACTTGACTGAGTCACATCAGGCTAGAGGAATCTTGGTTGTGCTGGGCTGTTTGTGCTTTGCGATGTTTAGTGGCATCCCTGGGGTTTGTCTCTGAGATGCCAATAGAATCCTCACAGTTGTTACCATCAGATATCTAGATACTGCCATATGTCCCCTGTGGAGCAAAATTGTTCCCCTTATAAGACCATTAGATAACCATGGTTCTCTCCACTCATGAAGTTGAGTTGTTTGTTTGTTTGTTTGTTTGTTTGTTTGATTTTTGAGACAAGATTTTTCTTTGTAGTCCTGGCTGTCCTGAAACTCACTCTATAGACCAGGTTGGGCTCGAACTCAGAGATCTACCTGCCTCTGCCTCTGCCTCAGCCTCCCGAGTACTGGGATCAAAGGCATGTGCCACTACCACCTGGCAAAGTTAAGAATTATTTTAAAAACATTTCTCTGGCAGGGGGAATAACTATCTTCAAGAACTTATATACGTACTATGAAAGTTGTACATTGTAAATTTTTTTAGTAATGAACTTTAAGTTTTATTTGTTCGCCTGATTCTTATTATAATTATTATAGCCTAAGACAAAGAGTAAAGTTAGGTGTAGCCAGTTACTGCTTTCTTTGTATGTGACTGTACAGTTCATGCTTGCTTTCTGCTCTTTTTTTCTGTTCCAGGGTTGTTTTGTGTTGTTTTGTCTTTGGGAGAGGATTTCATGTAGCCCAGTAAATTAGCCATGAACTTGCTATGTAGCTGAGGATGACCTTGAACTTCTGATCCTCCTGCTTCTACTGTCCAAGTGCAAGTGCTGGGCTTGCGGGTGCCTGCTGCCACACTCAGGTCTTGCAGTTCTAGCAATCCAGCTCAGGGCTTCATCCATGTTAGGCAAGTACTCTCCCAGCTCAATCGTAGCTGCAGCTCCAGTTTTTAAAGTTCAAAATTAATAGGCACTTAAATTTTTGATATTTCATTTATTTTTTTTTTATTTTACGTGTATTGATTTGCCTGAATTTGTCTATGCCTGTGCAAAACATGTGTGAGGTGTCCATGGTCCAGGAGAGGTTGTTAGACTTCCCGTGAACTAAAGGTACAGACAGTTTCGAGCCCTCATATGGGTGCTGGGAACTGAATGCAGATCTTCTGGAAGAGCAGCGAGTGCTCTTATTCACAGAGCCATCTCTCCAACCTCAATTAGGCATTTTATATGCTACCATACCGCTAACCTCTGCTACTGTACCTTTTATTGGTTAGCTCATTTTTTTAGTCACTTTACACCCGGCTCACTGGCCCCTCCCACTCACCCCCTCCCACAATCTTTTCTCCCATCCCCCCTCCTCTTCTCCTCTGAGCAGGTGGACCTCCCTCCCCAGGTATACCCCCATGCTGGCACATCAAATCTCTGCAAGGCTAGGCACATCCTACTGAGAGGCCAGACAAGGCAGCCCAGCTAGTAGAACATATCCCATAGACAGGCAACAGTTTTTGGATAGCATCTGCTCTAGTTGTTCTATACCCACATGAAGACCAAGCTGCATATCTGCTGTGTATATGTGGGGAGGCCTAGGTCCAGCCTGTGTATGTTCTTTGGTTGGTGATTCAGTCTCTGAGAGCCCCAAAGGTCCAGGTTAGTTGACTCTGTTGGTCTTCCTGTGGAGTTCCTATCCCCTTTCGGGCCCTTAATCTTTCCTCCTATTCTTCCATAGAGTCCCCAAGTTCCATTCACTGTTTGGCTGTGGGTATCTGCATCTGTCTGAATCAGTTGTTGGGTCGAGACTCTCAGAGGACAGCCATGCTAAACTCCTGTCTGTAAGCATAACAGAGTGTCATTAATAATGCCAAGGGTTGGTGCTTGCCCATAGGATGAGTCTCAAGTTGGATTAGTTATTGGTTGTCCATCTCTCTTGTTTCTCCCTACACCTGATCCTGAACGCACCCCCATTCCCTTCCCCTTCCCCTTCCCCTTTCCCTTCCCTTCTCCTACCCAGCTCCCTCCTTCTTCCTGCCCCTTATGACTATTTTTTAAAGATTTGGTCATTTACTTATTTTATGTATAGTGTTCTGTATGCATGTATACCAACATGCCAAAAGAGGGCATTAGATCCTATTACAGATGGTTGTGAGCCACCATTTGGGTGCTGGGAATTGAACTCAGTGCCTCTAGAAGAACATTCAATGCTCTTAACCGTTGGGCCATCTTTCCAGCCCCTCTTATGACTTTTATTCTCTGTACTAGGTGAGATTCAAGCATCCTTACTTGTGCCTTCTTTCTTGCTTAGTTTCTTAGGGTCTGTGGAGTGTAGCATGGGCATTCTGTATTTTATGGCTAATCTCTATTCATAAGTAAGTACATATCATGCTTGTCCTTTTGGTCTGGGTCACCTCACTCAGGATGATGTTCTCAAGTTCCATCCATTTGCCTGTACAGCTCATGATGCCTTTGTTTTTAGTCGCTGAATAGTATTCCATTGTGTAGAAGTGCCTCATTTTCTTTATCCATTCTTCAATTGAGGGACATCTAGTTGTTTCCAGTTTCTGGCTATTATGAATAAAGTTGAGCAAGTGTCTTTGTGGGATGGTGGAACACCTTTTGGATATATACCCCGTTGTGGTGTAGATGTAACAATGTTAGTGAAGGTAGTCTTTGTGTTATTTTTATTCTATCATTCCCTTACTTGAAAATTGATTTCTCCCTTTGCTCTGGCATAGGATCCATATATATATGCTTTATTTTCAAGATGCTCAGTAGTCTGGTATAGAACTGCCCTTCAACCCTCATTAAAACTCCTGTCTGAAGCCCTTGAGCACCTTGCCCTGTCCTACTTGCTGAAGTGCTCTGCCTTGCCCTGTCCTACTTGCTGAAGTGCTCTGCCTTGCCCCTGTCCTACTGGAATTTCTGCCTTTGATACTCCGTCTAGTTCTGTTCTTCTGTAGTTCTTTTTCAGTCACTTTCAGACCTGTATATGTTATTACTTTCTCAAAATAATTTATTGGTGATTACTTTAATAGAAATTCCATGTTTTATTACTCAGGATTCTCAATTGTAAATTACACAAACCCAACTTGAAAAGAGTTTTAAAAGAATTAGCTTTCTCTTCATTATGATGGCTTTGTCCTCAGGAAGTCCTTTTCTTGTGGGATCAAGAACAACCACAAGCAGTTAGCTAATCTGGAGAAAAGAGCATGAGCTTGCTTTAATCCCACCAGTCACTCTGCTTGGCCCAGCCTGGATGGCATATCCATTACTGTATTTGATCTGGTCTCTGACCACAGAGCCTTGGAATACTTAAACTGATGAGCCTGCTTATGAGCTGTCTTTTACCCTTATTGTAGGAAACATGATGTCTCTTGATTTACAGATTCATGATCTTCTAGGTTCATGCTGGAGAAGAAGGGTTCAAAATGAAGGGTCATAGGTCAGGCAGAAATGAGACAAACATATATATTGTTTTAGAATTATTGAATCTGCCTTTTTGTTTCTCTTCTAAAGATTTTCTATTCAGCGATACAGATGTATCCTCATTTATTAAAGTGCTTACATAACGAGCATGAAGCCTTGTGCTTAGTCATGGCACCACACACACACACACACACACACGGTGTTTTGGTAATCATGTTAAATTTTGTATTGAAAACTTCCTTTTTATACAGTTGTATACCCTCTGTGTAGCCATTGGTGCCTTGATCCAAAGCACATTTTCATTGAGAGATTGGCTGCTTGGTGTTTTAGAGTGGGATGTGGTGGGCTCTGGCTTGAGTGTCAACTCCTTAATAGAAAGTGCACAAGCAATATTGGCCTATATTGTGAATTTTTAAATGAAATCTTTAACCTATTAAATCCACTTTATCAAATGTTTTAATAGAAAATTATTTTATCTTACAGATGGATATAAAGCTGAAAGGACAAGTTGTCATTTTAGATGAAGCTCACAACATTGAAGACTGTGCTCGGGAATCAGCAAGCTACAGTGTAACCGAAGTTCAGCTTAGGTTTGCTCGGGATGAGCTAGATAGTTTGATCAACGGTAACATAAGGAAGAAAAGCCACGAGCCCCTACGAGATGTGTGCTATAACCTCATCAAGTAAGAATTTTTGTCTGTCAGTGTGTTCATATTGTCTTTTTGTATGAAAGACATGTGTTTTTGTTTTGGTTTTGGTTTTTCGAGACAGGGTTTCTCTGTGTAGCCCTGGCTGTCCTGGAACTCACTCTGTAGACCAGGCTGGCCTCGAACTCAGAAATCCGCCTGCCTTTGCCTCCCAAGTGCTGGGATTAAAGGCATGCGCCACCACTGCCCGGCTTTAAAGACATGTTTTATTATGTCAGGGTACTTTAAATTTAGTAAACTCAAGGATGCTGAAGAGATGACTCGGTGGCTCAGAGGTCCTCGTACTTGTGCAAGCCAATACTTCAGCCACTAGGCCATTCTTCCCCCAACTTATTCCTTGTGTTTATATGCAGTTGCATCCCAGTCTGAGAGCTGTGGGGTTGAGAATTGTCCACAACATTGCTTAAGCCTAAGTCTGGGCCTCTAGTCCTGACCTCGCCCTGCAGTATGAGTCTCATAAACAGTTATTTTTTTTATATCTGTTAAGATATCTAATATATTTTAACTTTAAATACAGAATGAACTTCTTCCCTTTGCTCTATCCTACTGTCTCCTCACGCTCTATATTCATCTTTCTCATCTAAAGAAACAGCCTGTCAGCTCCTCAAGTCAAATACTAAGTATTGTCTTGGATCACTGTTTCACCTCATCCTCCAGTTAGGTAGTCATTGAACCCTAGAGTCACCACTTGTACAGTGTGCTTCGAGTCACCCTGTGTCCATGGTCTCAGTGTTACCGACAGCTTCCTCATATGACTCTGCTTTCGTTCTTTTCTTTCTCTCATAATCCATTCTTTTTTTTGTTTTTGTTTTTAAAGACAGGGTTTCTCTATATAGCCCTGGCTGTCCTGGAACTCACTTTGTAGACCAGGCTGGCCTCGAACTCAGAAATTCACCTGCCTCTGCCTCCTAAGTGCTAGGATTAAAGGCGTGCCCCAGCTCTCATAATCCATTCTGTGTGGGAAGTCTGAATCATCCTTTGAATACTTAAAATACTCACTTTCTTTCTTTTTTTAAAAAAAAGATTTTATTTATTTATTTATTTAATATATATGATGAGTATGCTGTAGCTGTCTTCAGACACCTCAGAAGAGGGTTGTGAGCCACCATGTGGTTGCTGGGAATTGAACTCAGGGCCTCTGGAAGAGCAGTCAATGCTCCTAACCACTGAGACATCTCTCCAGCCCCCACTCATTTTCTTATTTAAAACTTTATTTCAAACTTTGGATAAATCCCAGATTTCTTGTCCTCGTGCTGACCAGTCAGTCTGTTTCCAGTTTAATTCTGCAGCACTGTTTGTACCATTATCTCTACTGCCCATTGTGATTCCCACACTGGCTTTCTTTCAGGCCCTCAAAGGAGCAAAGTTTAACTTTGTACCAGCTATTCTTTCTGTTTTCAAACATTTTTTTTAAATCCCCTCTGGGACTGGCCACTTTTCTGCATTCAGTTGTTAGAAAATCAGTTCCAGGAGAACCTCACAGACATAAGATTACAGTAACCACCAAGATGTGATTAGCTTTATTTTCATGTGCAGGGCTACCTGCTGTGTGCTGGGGACTGAGCCTACAGCCTCATGGGTTACGCAAGCACTCTGCCCCGGGCTCTGTCTTTTGCCCTGATATTCCCTTTCTTACATTTTTGTTTGTGTTTCTGACTCCTTTTAATAGACTCGGATTTCCAGAGTAGTGAGGACTTTGCTTACCTTGAGTACTGTCGTCACTTTTACTCAGATCTTTGCTATAAAATGACATTCAAGCTTTTATTAAGTGAGTGTGCATATCAATATATATTATTTTCAGGTAATTCTTTTGTTGTAAATGTGAACCATAAATACCTGTTTCACATCCATTTTATGTGATTTGATATAAACACCTCATACCTATGAGACTTAGTAAAGCAGTGCAAATCCACAAAAAGCTCACACTTGTTTCTTTCTTAATAAAAGCTGACTTCTACTATGTCAGTGCTTGTTTTACAGAATGGAATGTGCGCTTGTGGAGATGGGTTACATGCGTATGTCCTAACAATGTCAATGGATGCATACAGATCCATGTATGAGTAACAGTTCTCCCCTTCCGCTAAAACAGTACAGCTAAGGATGACACTGGTTAATTGAATTGTTTTGTTTTAATTCCAGTTGGTTAGAAACAAATTCTAAGCATCTTGTAGAAAGGGGTTATGAGTCGTCTTGTAAAATATGGAGTGGAAATGAGATGCTCTTAAACTTATACAGGATGGGCATCACCACGGCTACTTTTCCAGTTTTGCAGGTAAGATGCTTTTTCTCTACCATGATGTTTATTTAGCTAACTAGGTGTCATTTAGGAGTGAGAAAAGCCATAGCATATCCAGTAAAATGTCTAGAATTTTAAAAATTAATAGTTTAAAATTGTTTTAAAATTTTCTTATCTAAATCTGATAATCTTTAGGTGATGGCACAAATATATTATTTAGTTTGGACAAAGTAAGACTTTAAAGGAGTTATTCCTTTATTCACAGCTAAAAGAAATCAATATTGTAGGGCCGTGAAAGGCAGCCTGGTCCCTGGTTGAGTACAGGCTTGAAACCCTGGTGACCTTGCAGGAATGGTAGGTGTTTTGCCACGCTCCTGGACAACAGGTCCTGGCCTGAGGCCACAGCTCTCCATAGGTTTGTGACTATCAGGCCGAAATGCCCCAAACACCTCCACAGGTAGAGGATGTGAGGTCACTTAGCCTCAAGACAGATCTCCATTTTAATGAGGTACCTAAAGGCCTAGAGGCTTAACCAGTAAACTTCTCTTCCCAGACACTCTTCTCTGCAAAAGGTGTTTGTTTAACCTTGGGCCCACCCTGAGAACGTGGGGTACAATTTTACTCATCGCCACTGTCCTCCGTGACAATAAATAGAGTCATAGAATATACTTCTTATAGTTCATGAATCAGCATTAGTGTGTTATTGTCACCCAAAGGCCATGGTTTTTCTGACAGCTTAGTCCCCATGTTGTTTAGTTCAACTAGGATTTGCCTAGTCACCCACCATTAAGGCATCATACAGAATAGATTTGCTGTCCTAAAACATCCTCTATATTGTACTTCTTCATTCCTCCTGTACCCTTTGACACTCCTGAAACCCAGACAAGCACTCATCTCCTTGCTGACTCTATGGCTTTGTCTTTTCTAGAATGCCTTGTGATTGGAATCATACTATATATAAATCTTCCCTGTAGCAATATGTAGTTAAGTTTCTTGCATGTAGGGTGTGCGTGTGCACAAGTGTGAATCTGCGTCTGCATCTGTGTCTGAAATTGGTGTTGGATAAACGATTGGTGCCCTCCTCCTTGGAAGACTATTCTCATTTTCCACAGTTCTTTGTGTAGGATTGAGGCCTTCTGCCCTGTCCTTCTACATTAGCATGCCTATTATCCTTGTTCAGTTCTTGTTTAGGCCTTCATGTTGGTGAGACTTTATGGGTATGGCCTAGCACACAAAATCTCACAGCAAATTTTTGTTTCTCCAGTTTTATAGTCTTTCCACATACCCATTGTCTTCTACAGTGATCCCTGACTTAGGTGCAAGAGTTACCTTGTAGATGTATCCTTTGGGATTGGGCTCCATAACTCTGCCTTTTGATTCATTGTGGTTTTCTGTGATGGTCTCTGACTGTTGCAAAGAGAAGTTTTCTTGGTGTGAGGTAAGGTCTACATTTAATGGGCTAAACCTAGAAGAGGGATTTCAAGGAGGATTCTTTTTTTGTTATTTAAGATTTATTTATGTATGTATATATGTATATATGTATGTGTGTATGTGTGTGTGTGTGTGTGTGTGTGTGTACCCATGGAGGCAAGAAGAAGGCTTCGGATCCCCCTGAAACGAGTTACAGACAGTTGTGAGCTGCCACATGAGTGCTGGAAACTAAACCTGGGTTCTCCTCCAGCCTTGTTTCTTTTCTTTTCTTTTTTCTTAAGACTTAATAGTATTGTATATGTTTTTGTTTTCAGTTTTGTAGATAAGGTCTTATGTATTATAGTCTGGCCTTGAACTTGCTAGATACCCCGATTAACCTAAACTTTCATCACTAACCATATCCTTACTTTTCCTCATGGAAAGATTTGTATGTTGAGGAATTCTTGGGTCACTAATAGCAGTCTATGCTTAACTCTTCAATGCCTCTGGTCTTAGTTTTATTTCCTTTTTTATTGTTTCTCTAAACTATTTAAATTTTACTTATCAGGTCTGGGTGTGGCTCATTAGAGTCCCTGCCTAGTAGTAGTCTTTTTGTTGTTAGTCAGTTTTGTTTTTGAGAAAGTTTTTCTGTGTAGTCTTGGCTATAAACCAGGCTGGCTTCGAATTCATAGAAATCCACCTGCCTCTGTCTCCTGGGTGCTGGGATGAAAGGCTCTCAATACCATGCCCTGCTCTTACTACTGTTCTTGAAGACCTGGGTTCATCTACCAAAATAATAGCAAGAAAAATGAATATTAGTAAAATATGTTTATCATATGATAGCCTCATTACCAGACTTACTTCCTATATATAATTCAGGCATTTAGGGAAAAAAAAACTTTATTCAAATCCATTGGTACTTTTAAATTTTAGTTCATTGCTTCTGAAAGGTACTAAAGAGCATGCTAGTTGCCTGAAGAAGTTATTCTCCTAAATGTCTTTATTAAAGTGTCTGGCTCAGAGGAATATTTGTTAACATGGAAATCCAAACTCCATTGCTGGGCTTGGGTAGGTCAGTTACAGAAAAGCAGAAAGCCCTGGAGTTCCATCCTAACTACTGTGATAGGTAAAGAGGCAAGACCAGAAATGCAAAGCGATTTGAGTTTTTGCGTTCATGAATACCTGCTTCATTTTGGTTTGTATTAATACTTTGCAAAGGATTTTCCTTCTGTCAACCCTCTACCCACTTAATGAATGATACGGTAATTTCTTACAGAGGCATCTCTCAGCTGTTCTTCAAAAAGAAGAGAAAGTCACACCAATCCATGGTAAAGAGGAGGCAATACAAATCCCTATTATCAGTGCATCAACTCAAGTCGTGCTCAAAGGACTCTTTATGGTGCTTGACTATCTCTTTAGAGAAAATAGCAGGTAAGCCTGTTTTGTTGGGATGTTGTTGATGTTGTTGTTGTTGTTGTTGTTGTGTTTTTAGCCTTTGGTCAGTGTCTTAGTCAGGGTTTCTATTCCTGGACAAAACATCATGACCAAGAACCAAGTCGGGGAGGAAAGGGTTTATTCGGCTTACACTTCCACATTGCTGTTCATCACTAAAGGAAGTCAGAACTGGAACTCAAGCAGGTCAGGAAGCAGGAGCTGATGTAGAGGCCATGGAGGGATGTTCCTTACTGGCTTGCTTCCCCTGGCTTGCTCAGCCTGCTCTCTTATAGAACCAAGACTACCAGCCCAGAGCTGGTACCACTGACAAGGGGACCTCCCCCCTAGATCACTAATTGAGAAAAATGCCTTACAGCTGGATCTCATGGAGGCATTTCCCCAACTGAAGCTCCTTTCTCTGTGATAACTCCAGCCTGTGTCAAGTTGACACAAAACTAGCCAGTACAGTCAGTAAGATGTCTCAGCAGGCAAAGGTGTTTTTTTTTTTTTTAATATAAGATGGCAACCAGAGTTCCATCCCCAGAGCTACATAAAAGTGGAAGGAGAGAACAAGTTCCACAGGCTGTCTTCTGACCGCCACGTGCATACTGTAGTACACGTGCACACATGCATACTGTAGTACACGTGCACACAGTAATAAATGAAAAAAATTTTGTTATGGTTTTAGAGCTTTATTGTAGAAAGGCAGAGATGAAGAGAGAAGGTAAAAAGAGGGAGAGAGAGGCTGGCCATGGCCATGTGGAGGGAGTGGGGAAGGGAGAGAGAGAAGGAGGGCTAGAGATGAGAGTAAGAAAGGTGAGAGCTTATAGAGAACATAAATGAATTTTTTAAAAATTAGCTAGATGAGTGTTGTTTTTAACTTAGTAGGGAAATCTTAAATGTTACAGATATATATCTGTAACATATATATATGTATGTATGTATGTATAGATTGTTATTGACAGAGACGTGGATCAATTGAAATGTGTCTTTTTCTCATTAATGAAAATAAATATTGAAATCAGTTAGTAAGTGCACTTAATTAGCTTGTAGTCCTCCAGTGCTAAGTTTAAGCAGTTTCATTTCCTTTTAAGTATAATTAGGATCTGTGTCTATTAGTATTCAAAAGTTCTTTTCTTGTGTGTTTTGCTTATTTTTTCCCCCTTTCCTTTCTCACGCTTCTCCCTCTGGCCCTGCTCACTCTGCCCCCACCCCCACCCTCCATTCTGGCCCATAGGTTCTTTGTTTTCTCATTATGGGTGGTTGTGAACTACCATGTGGTTTCTGGGATTTGAACTCATGACCTCTGGAAGAGCAGTCGGTGCTCTTAACTGCTGAACCATCTCTCCAGCCCTGTTTTGCTTGTTTCTATTTAAGACAGGATGTATGTATCGTATCCCAGGCTGGCTTCAAACCTTTATGCAGCAGAGGATGATCTTGAACTCCTGATTATCTTGCCTTCCACTCCCCAGTGCTGCGATTACGGGCCTGTGTCACTGTGCCAGCCCATCTCTTAAAAGTTATAGTTCCCGGGGCCTAGCAAACACAGAAGTGGATGCTCACAGTCAGCTAATGGATGGATCACAGGGCTCCCAATGGAGGAGCTAGAGAAAGTACCCAAGGAGCTAAAGGGATCTGCAACCCTATAGGTGGAACAACATTATGAACTAACCAGTACCCCGGAGCTCTTGACTCTAGCTGCATATGTATCAAAAGATGGCCTAGTCGGCCATCACTGGAAAGAGAGGCCCATTGGACACGCAAACTTTATATGCCCCAGTACAGGGGAATGCCAGGGCCAAAAAGGGGGAGTGGGTGGGTAGGGGAGTGGGGGTGGGTGGGTATGGGGGACTTTTGGTATAGCATTGGAAATGTAAATGAGCTAAATACCTAATAAAAAATGGGAAAAAAAAGTTATAGTTCTACCGGCTTTCAGGAGTTTTGAGTGTTTTTAAAATTATATTATCATGTGAAATATACACAAACCTTTACCAGTGCCATAAATACCCCTGCATTTGTAGTCATCACTACCATTCAACAAGGATTTTACATGCATAAGCAGTGACTCCCCATGTTACTGTTGTCTCTTTGTGTCTGACTTACTCCATTTGGTATAATTTATCAGAGCTTTTCTGTGTAGAGCATATATCAAACTTCATTCCTTTTTATGGGTGAATAATATTCTACTACACAAATATGCCACGTTTTTTGTTAACCTTGTTTTGGTTAGGTGTTTAGGGTTTCTCCCTACTGTTTATAATACTGCTGTGACTACTTGTGTACAGATAGCTGTTTGGCTGCTTTCATTTCCTCTGGATGGACACATTTTACCTGGTAGTGGAGCTGAAGATCATGTGACAGTTCCATTTAACTTTGCAAGGGATGCCTTGGTGTTTTGCACAGCAGTTATACCATTTGACCTTTCATCTAGCAGTGTCTAAGGTTCTGACTCTCCATGTCATTGCTCATGCATTCTTTAGTTCTAGGCCTTTAAAAAAAAAATAGCCATCCTACTGGATATCAAGTGATTCCGCTGAATGGTTTTGATGTGTATTTGCTGATGATTCTCAATCCTGTAACCTTTTTGTGTACCTGTTAGCCAATTGTAAGTCTTCTTTGTAAAAATAATCTACTTAAAGTCAATTGTCCGTTTTTTTGTTTTTGTTTTAAGATTTATTTATTTATTATATGTAAGTACACTGTAGCTGTCTTCAGACACTCCAGAAGAGGGCACCCAATCTCATTATAAATGGTTATGAGCCACCATGTGGTTGCTGTGATTTGAACTCAGGACCTTCAGCAGAGCAGTCAGTGCTCTTAACTGCTGAGCCATCCCTCTAGCCCCCAATTGTCCGTTTTTTCATTTGCATCTTTTAATTGTTGGTTTGTATAGTTATTATGCAATTGGGATATGAATCCTCTGTGAGATATAATACTCTGTGGTTCCTTTTACTGTGTTGTGAGTTGCCTTTTTACATCTTGATTGTCTTTTTTTAATATAAGGAAATTATTTTGTTCTGGTTTTTGTTTTGTTTTTGGAGAATTTTTGGTCTCATTGTGTAGCCAAGGCTTTCCTAACTTTGCATTGTTCTGCCTTACCATCCTGAGCCCAGGGTCTGTATATGAGAACCACCCAGTTGAGCAGATATTTTTTTTAGTTACAAAGTCTTGTTTGCTTAACTCTTTTTAAATGTATCTTAGAGTTTTATAGTTTTGGGATTTAAGGATATTTATAAAATGCTCTTCACAATTCCTGAGTTCCTGATTTAAGCTTAAAGATCTGATTTCTCTAGCGATGAACTTAGGGGTGAAGTGCCATGAGAGCATAGTTGAGGATGACACATTTTATCAGGAGTAAGCTTGGGCGTTTTATAGATTCTTAGGAGCACAGGCTGGGGATGGGATCATATATACTCTGGTCCAGTAACCTCATGAAAAGAAACGCAAGATGAAGATCCAGTAAGGTGGCTTGGCAGGTGAAGATGCTACAGCTAAAGGTGAAGACTGCGGACCCAAGCTTGATCCCTGAGATACACATGGGAGAACTGGTTCTTGCAAGGTGTCCTCTGACCTCTACATGAGGTCATATGCAGATCCTGGAGAAAGCATGCCCACACATACACAAATCAAAACAAAAACAATTTAAGTTTTATAATTATTTCCTAACACTTTTAAAACTTTGACTAAAATTACCTTATTTCCTCATACAATAAAATAGCATAACTTGTCTATGACTTTCTTTAACTATAATTCCTATTTTCTACTTAGCAGATATAAGTTAAAAGGTTCTGCCATGATTTATTTTACATCATGTTTAAAAATGAAATTGGAAAAGTGGCTAATGAAGTTAGCTGATTAGATTTTTAATATTTCTTGTAAGAATTTGTTGAGTTTTGTGATTTCATGGCTTAGTTTACATCAGAATTCCTGAGTTAACTAGTGATGGGGACAGCATTTTCTTCTGTGGGAAGGCATGACACTGTTCAGTTTTGAAGTTACCAGGTTTGATATGTATCTAGCTTGATCGTTATGTTTTATGTTTTGTAGTTCAATTAGCATCGTCTTTCCATTTAGATTTGCAGATGATTATAAAGTTGCTATTCAACAGACTTACTCCTGGACAAATCAGATTGCTATTTTTGATAAAACTGGAGTCTTGGCTGTACCAAAAAATAAGAAACATTCACGACAGAAAATTGGAGTTAATGCGCTAAACTTTTGGTGTTTAAATCCAGCTGTGGTAAGCTCACTCTGTCCAAAGTGCAACTTGTCTTGACTAGGACCAGAAATTAAATGGCTATGTTTAGCTTTTTAAGAAGATGATCTCATCTGTCTGGTGTTTCCTTGCAGGCCTTTTCAGATATTAATGACAAAGTACGGACCATTGTTCTAACATCAGGAACACTCTCACCCCTGAAATCCTTTTCATCTGAGCTTGGTGTCACATTTAGCATCCAACTGGAGGCTAACCATGTCATCAGTAACTCACAGGTAAGCTGTTTTGCTCTACCTTATTGATGCTCTCACTCTTTTTACCTGAGTGTAATTCCATATAAATATAAAGAATACCATAAATTCTTATAAGCAGAGTCTGATAGGCGATTCCCATGTTAGTTTTAGAGTCAAAGAAAATCTTGTCAGCTGCTTAACAGACTCACAGGGTCTGTGAAAGGGCACACTGACGCTGCCCTGGAAGCGTTATTGCATTGCGTCAATGCCTGCTTCAAATGCTTCCTTTGAGTACAGTTTAGGTTCTCTACAGGATCTCAAGACAAGAAAATATTTGCTTTTGTGTGATAGTTCCTACTTGTAATTATCTGTTTCTCTTTTCTGTTAGACTATGGTATATATATTTCATTTATTCTTTGTTTTGTTTTGGTTTGGTTTTTGGTTTTTTGTTTTGTTTTGTTTTTTGAGACGGGGTTTCTCTACAGCCCTGGCTGTCCTGGAACTCATTTTGTAGACCAGGCTGTCCTCGAACTCAGAAATCCACCTGCTTCTGCCTCCTGATTGCTGGGTCTAAAGGCATGCGCCACCACGCCCGGCATATTCTTTTTTTTTTTTTTTTAAGTTATTTTGTAAGGATACCTTCATGAATTTATGTGTGCTGTGTTCATGCAGCATGTTCATGTGTTCCATGCCTGCATGAAACAGAAGAGGAATCCCAGCAACTAGAGGTGCGAGCAGTTGTGAGCCAGATCATATGGGAGCTGAGAACCAAGCTCGGGTCCTTTGTAAAACCAGTACATAGTCTTAATCAGTGAGCCATCAATCACCGCTTTGTTTTGTTTAGACAGCATCTTTTATGGCCCACACTAACATCAAACTTGCTATGTGGTCAAGGGTGACTCCTGGTCTTCCTACAGTCACCTTTCAAATGCTGATCTTATAGGTTTGAGCTAGTAGTACTTCTAGCTCTGTTTTATGAGTAATTTAATGTTAGCTACTTACTTAACATCATTCTTATATGCCTAACATGGCTCTAGTTCTTTGTGTGTGTGTGTGTAAGTACAGCTACAGTGTACTTAGATACAAAAATAAATAAATCAGCCGGGCCGTGGTGGCGCAAGCCTTTAATCCCAGCACTTGGGAGGCAGAGGCAGGCGGATTTCTGAGTTCGAGGCCAGCCTGGTCTGCAGAGTGAGTTCCAGGACAGCCAAGGCTACACAGAGAAACCCTGTCTTGAAAAACAAATCAAACAAACAAACAAACAAACAAAATTATCCATGTAGAATAAAATCAACATCTGACCATTTTCAAGTGCAGAGCTTAATGTTACATATAGTCACTTGTTGCACAGTCAATCTCAAGAACTTTTTTGTTTGTAAGCAGAATCCTTGTCTTTTTGTGATTGGCATTTTGTTTTGTTTTGGTATTTACTTGGCATAACATTTTGAAGCTTTGTTATACTGTAGATGATGTTTTCAGTGTTCATCTGCAGCAGTGTGTATCAAATTTTCTTGTTAGGCAACATAATATATCACTGCACTGTATGACTATACCAAAATTTGTTTAGATTTCTGTCTATTGATTTTTCTTAACTTTTTCTTTAGAAAAATTGTAATTTTTAAGGCTGGAGAGATACAGCTCAGCAGTTAAGAGAACTTTCTGCTTTTTCAGAGGACCCAGGTTTAGTTCCCAGCATCCACCTTGGTTGGTGGTTCCCCAACCTGTAACTCCAGCTACAAAGGGATCTGATACTCTGGCCTTCATGGAACCTACACATAAACATATATGAAATTAAAAATAGTAAAAATAAATGTTTTTAAAAATTATAAATTTAAGAAAAGTTGAAATAATGCTCTTACCATCTTTTGTTTGTTGGTTGTTAGCATTTAATAATGTTTGCTACTCTTCCCCTTCTTCCTTTGGATGTGTGTGTAGATGTCAATGGAGAAGAAATATATTGTCTACAGAGAGTAGGAGGTGGGTTGCGCCCTCTGTTATGGGTTGGGAAGGAAGAGGATTTCCCAAGGCTGAATAAAGTGTTATGTCTGCCAACCCTGTAACTAGGACTTGGATTTGCTTTTGACAGCTTGATCTTTCTGGCTGAGGGAGAGAAGACTCCTCCAGACACACTTAGAAACTTTTCAATTGTTTAGACTCATCTGGAACCAGTTAATTTTATCACCAAACTTATTCTTCTCCATTTTCACTTTACCCAAAAATGCAAGAAGCAACAGCCAGCATCATTGCTTTCTTGTTTTTCTACAAATTGTCAAAAAATTTATTTGTAGAGTTATTAAATTCCTTGTTCCTCCCAGGTGGTGAGTCAGAAATATGCAGTATGTTTATCTCAGTAAGTTCTTTAAATAGTACTTACTTTAGGGCTTTCTATGAAACCAGTAGTGTCTCTAGTAACTTAAGTTTCATTGAGTTAGTTAGCCACCTTCAGACACAACAAGCCCACTAGAGAAATTCATCCTTAAAATTCTGTTTCTCTATAACTGCTCCCTACTCCTGGTGTTATAATCTGTGTTGATCTTGGTTTTCTAAAGGGAGAAAATTGCTAAGAATGAATATAAATTTTAAAGGGAGATTTACAAATTGGCTTACTCATATGGTCTAGGTAGTCTGACAATAACCATGTCATACCGAGAGGCTGAGAATCTGTAGTTGCTCAGCCCACAGGGCTGGATGTCTCCATAGTCCCAATCTGAAGCTGAAGGCCTAGGGAGGTCCTGGAGAGCTGCTGGCTTTAGGTCTATATTAGAAGCCCAGATAACCTCGTTTTAATCAGTGAAGGAATGCCACAGCAACAGGATAGATCAACTTGCCAACAAGATTGAAACCAAACAGGCAAAAAAGCATGTTTGTTTGTTTTTTAATCTGGGCTGCCACCAGAAGTTGCCATTCATATTTAGGGTGGGCCTTCCTGCTTCAAATAATCTGGCCAAGCAAGTCCTTCCCTGGAGTGTCCAGCACCTTGTATGTTAGTTAATTCCAGATCTAGTCAAGGAGATAACCAAGATTATCTATCACATGTACAGTTTTTTAAATTGTTCATGTGTGCGAGTATTTTTGCCTGGATGTGTAAGTGTGCCCCATGCCTGCAGAGGCCAAAAGAGAGCATGGGATCCCTTGGAACTGGTTATATCTTTGTAGTTACTGTGAGGATTACGGTATTATTCAAAAGTTATAGTAATTTGATTTTGGATCGGTACCAACCTAATTATACTCAATTAATTAAAGATATTAAAGAAAATTTCTAGTTTCAATGTAAATTTCTGCTAAGTTTGTTTGATCATCTTTTTCTATAAATCACTCCCAATTAAATATTAATTTTCCTGTTTTATTTAGACATAACTCTAATACTAAGATATTCATTTCTAGGTTTGGGTTGGTACTGTTGGCTCAGGCCCTAAGGGTCGGAATCTCTGCGCTACCTTTCAGCATACTGAAACATTTGAGTTCCAGGATGAAGTGGGAATGCTTCTGTTATCTGTGTGCCAGACTGTGAGCCAAGGAATTCTGTGCTTTTTGCCATCTTACAAGGTAAGAAATTGTTTATTGTTTTTGGGGGTTGGTTTTTTTTCTCTCTCTCTAAAAAAGGTATCAGATTACCATGATAAACTTCATAGAGTGAGAAACAACAAGGTAATTATAATTCCTCCAGTATCATGTTATTTTATTTATGATGATTGTTGCCTGATTATCTTATTACTGCTTCACTTAAAATTTTAACATAACTTAGGAAAGATAAGACCTTTTTTGTTTTGCTATAAAACATGTTAGTTATATTAGAGGACTATTCATATGCGATTTTTATTCTTTCAGGCAGTTTGTAACTTTCACGGGTGAAGGAGAGAGGAGCATGCTTTTTGACTTGAGGAAGTGAATCTAAGTGTCCTTTGTGCCCATTGTTTTATATCACGCCTCTCTCTGGCCAGAGGTGATTGTGATCTTTTCTCCGCCTCCCCACGGCTTCGTTGTGCTGGGAGCGGGGTCAGTCTCAGAACTGTCTACATGCTAGGCAAATATTGTTCCATTGAGCTACATCCTGGGCTTTCAGCCTTTAAGTCTCTTGATCTAACATTGATCCTTTGTCCTCACTGTACAGTTGGACCATGGTGGTTTAAGATAAATTCTTTCAATGTCTGCACTTTGGTTGAAAAGTTTACTTTGTGTATACATAAAGCATTTACTATTAAGGAAAGAGCTCTGTGTTGTGTTTTTGTTTTTTTGTTTTTTTTTTCTTGAGAAACGGTCTTTGTATCCCTGGCTATCCTGAACTCTGTACCAGGCTAGCATCATACTCACAGAGGTCTGCCTACCTCTGCCTCTCTAACCTGTGAGTAAAGGCGTGTGCCACCACACCTGCCACTATGCCTGCCACCATGCCCAGTTGCTTCTGCCTTTGTTTTTTTTGGTTTTCTCTTGCCCATCTCTGTTTGCTCAATCATTGATGTTTTTTTCTTTTGTGCTGACATGCAGTGATTTTCTTCTTGTTTTGTCTCATGTGTATTTTCAGTAACTTTTTAGATTTATTTTATGTGTATGAATGCATTGTCTGTATGTGTATCTGTGCATTGCACGTGTGCCTGGTGCCCAAGGAGGGCAGAAGAGGGCATCAGTCTTTTGACCACTCTTCTATCGTTGGCAGCATGGGTGTAGCCCATAACTTATAGAACCCTTTTCTAATAGTAGAAATGACTACACAGAGTAATGTATTCTTTTCCAGCTTTAGTACCACAAAATACCATGTATGGGATGACTTAAACAGAAGAAATGTATTTTCTTTTAGCTTTGGAGGCTTGAAACCCTAGATCAGGTGTGTATTGGCAGTATATTTTGTTCAGAAATGTCTGACCTAGACTTGTGGTAGCTACCCTTTTGCTGGGTTCTTACACAGAACTTAGCTTGTGCTTTAGTGTCCTTGGTATTTCTTAGTGTTCAAATTTCAGCCTTTTAATATCAGTTAAATTGAGTAGAATCCACCCTGAAGAACTCATTGTAAGTGGCTTAGTGTCCAAAGACGCGATCACATTCTGAGGGAGTGGTGATTCAGGCTTCACTGTAGAAACTTACAGAAACTGATAGTAAAAGCATGTGCCAC
Source organism: Mus musculus (assembly GCF_000001635.26). Lineage (NCBI taxonomy): Eukaryota > Metazoa > Chordata > Mammalia > Rodentia > Muridae > Mus > Mus musculus. Next base: position 86,133,697 of record NC_000077.6, on the reverse strand, counting down.
TACTGCCTGACTTAAATTATATCTTAAGAAAGTTTTTTCAAATTGTAAAATGTCAGCCCAAATATAACAATTTTATATTGTAAGCTTCATTACAATGTGTTTTTCTGGAAGGAATTTAAGGTTTTCTTACCTAGGAACGTGGCACGTTCATATACCTTACTAAAGTTAAGTAGTGAGACCAACAATACAGTGCTACCTGTCACTTCTCCTGGAAAAGTGTACAGACCCGGCTGGAGAGACGGCTCAGAGTTTAAGAGCACGGATAGCTTTTGCAGAGATGGGAGTTTGGTTCCCAGCACTCATATCTGGCAGCTTACACTTCCCTGTAGTTCCAACTCCAGGGAATCTGGCATCCTTTTATGACCACAAACACCTACAGTCATGTGCACATCTCTACACATAAATGTAATCAAAAATAAGATAAGACTTAAGAAATTAAGTTTCTTTTAAAAAGTGTATGAACTAATACATCTTATCCTTCATTAAAATAGCTAATATCTCAGTATTGATAAATAACAAAAAATAATAGCCTTTTGATATTATAATTTATACACATAGATGCAATACAAAGTGAGCCTTAAAACTAATACTGAGACTTGTATACAAGTTGACACACTTCATTTTCAGGTAGGTCAGTTTTGTAGTTTACACTCCCAGCAGTCTCCTACTTCATGAAATGCAGTGTTTGTACATCACACATCGGAGACAAGCGGGGGTTTAGTGAGCAAAATATGAGGAAGAATTGAAGTCATAGTATTAAAGATTTTTAAATGGCCAGTGTTTCTAACTAGGGATAATAATATCTATCGATGACAGCTTTTCAAAATGTTCTTAGCATACTGGTACTAAACACCATTCCCTAACTGTGACACAATTGGAATACCTAATAAGGCATTATTCTGGTCTTTGATCTTGTAACTCAGAGTTATAAATCCTGTTTAATCACATTGTGGACAGAGGAGAGGTCAGTAGCCGTGAGGGTGATACTGAGTATTAATTTTTCATGGAAGGAAGGCAGTGGCTGCATCGTACCATCTGCCTACCAGCCCAGCTGAGTCTTACTACAGACATGCTGTTAACATGACTGCTGCTGTTTTCTGTCTTAGCCATATTTAAATGCACCCTACATTTCTAAGCAATTTGTCCTTACTCTTTTTTAAAAGGTTATTTGACTACCATTAACATTGATACTTTTATCATAAATAGACTCTTTCATGTACTTTCCCTTTATTTTCTGACCACTGAAAATTCTGAAAATGTCATACATTTTAACATGTAAGACATATGTAAGACTATAGTAAAAATATTAAAGTTTTTTACAGATATAGAACAGGAAGAGGAAGGGCCTAGAGAGAAATGATGGCCCTACACTGTAGTTAAAAGGTAAGTGCTACCCACTTACTTTTAGGAAGACCTTTTGCATTGCAAGGCTTCACAAGTTAAATACTAACTTCTGGGATACAGCATCTCAGAGCATGCAGAGATGCCTGGGCTTCTCATGGCCTAGGCAAGTTGATATATATCATAAATACAGTTCCCAAATAAATAAAAATCAAAGTTAACCTTATAAATATTGACTAAAATTCAATTGTACTTGTAAATTTTACTTTTAAATACATTTTTTGTGTCATGTAGTTGTACAGTTGGCCCACACTATGTGTTATTTTTTTCTATGTAGAAAGCTAAATGATATGCTAAAAATTAATTCATCTTTAGGCTTGTAAAATAAGAATTCAAGAAGCTTTGAGATTTTGGTGTCATATTCATAGCAATGACTCGTGTTTTAAGCAAAGTTATTCCTTCTGTCAGGAAAAAATATGCTTCATTAACTCATAAACTTAAGCTAATTCCCTAACTACTTGTTTTGATCACTATTAGTTTATCAAAACTTTGAATTTTTTTAAAATATAGAAAGCCTACTAACTACTTTTCCCTTAAAAATTTTTTTTATATATATCAATCTCTTGTTACAGTATGAATGGAAGTATCTGTCACAGGCTCATGTACTGAGCCCATTTTCCAGTCACTAGGAATATTTCTAGAGGCCTTTGGGGAGTGGAGCTTAGCTGGAGGAAGGAGGACATGCTGGGGCATGTGCACAGGAAGCCAGGCAGCCTGTTGAACCATGAGCTAAAAGAAATAGTCCTCCTTTTACACCGCCGCAGGTACTTGAGTCATGGCTTCATAAAATAACTACTGTAGACAAGTCCTGTCAGAGATCCAGGTCGCTGCTTTGGCTGACTCTGATCATGTGGTGCTTTATCTTCTGAAGTTGATTTGTAGGAGACATTTGGAAGCAGGTCAATGGGCAATTCCAGAAGGAGCTTAGAAGACCAGAATACCTAAGAGAAATAGGCAGAAATGGCTGCAGGACCTCTGTTGGTAATTGGCCTAGAGACCTTTTAAATTGTGTTCAAGACTTTTAAACATTTTTTTCACATCCTAAGACTGTCTGATTATAACAACAATGAAAAAATTAATTTGTTGAAAGGAATTTCAAGACAATTGTTTTCAGGCTATGGCATTTTTATTCCTGGGACCTTTGGATTGTAGAAAGATTTGAATAATACTCAGTTTGGTCAGAAAATGAACACATTTAAATTCATGAAAAGAGAGCATGATACTTGATTCCCACTGTAAACCAGGCTAAAAGTAACTAGGGTCCAGGAAGTAGAAATTCAACTCATCTGAAAACTTTCTCTTGAGAAGACAGCGCACTACTCAAGAAAGAGCTGCCTAAGAAAGCATCTTCTCTGCTAAGCCTCAGGGCTTCTCAGAGGCTGCTGCTCTCGTGGTCCTTAGGGGCAGCTACTGCTTGATCTGTCAACAGATACTTCAGTTGCTGATTTGATACTCATCTTGAAGGATTACAAAATACAAGAGTGCAGGGTCATTGTACGAGTCAGTGTTGGCTCAGGACACCCCAAGACCAAGTTCTCAGCACAAAGATTTATTTGCCCCAGAGGGACGAAGTGCAGAAATAAGAGAGAGACAAAGACAGAAGATAGAGGATGAGAGAGAAGGGGAAGGGAATTATGGAGATGGGGTAGAAGTATTTGTCCCAAATAGGACAAAAGACCGCCTCTGGATAGAGAAGAGACAGACATGGCCTGTAGGCAAATGACAGTTTATAAAGGCATCAGGAGAGACTCTTTGTTAGGATGAGGTATTTAATTTTAATTGGGCATGTTAATTAGATGAGCCAAAGTGGGTTTTTGGTTGCTGGACTTAAATATTTTGATAGCAGGAACTTGGTAGGTGCTACAGGAGGAGGAAGCGATAAATAAGGGAATAGACCTTGGTGGCTAGCTTTTGTAATGTGGTTTTTAGCAAGGCAGAAAGAATCAGGAAGATGGGCCAGGCCTGCCAGAGCAGAGCCATGTTTGCCATGCTCAGGCCAGCCAGAGTCCCTTTGTCATGAAGGATTCTGTACTTGTTTCTCTTTTTCTTGCAGTGCTGGTAATTGGCCCCAGGCACTTGTGGTAGGCAAGTGTCCAGTGAGGCCCCACTATATCCATTGAGACAGGTTTTTGCCCAAGTTGGCCTTAAACTTGTGATCCTCTTGCCTTTGTCTCCCAGATGCTAGGATTATAGGCATGAGCCACTATATCTGGCCTCTTCCATCCACCAATCTTTCAAAATAATTCCTGGAAAGTAAGGCAAATGTGAACAGAGTTGGATCCCTTGAACAATGTCTGAGATATGTGCAGATAAGAGTGTGGAATCTAAGCTATAGTGGAAACTCCAGGATTTTAGGAGATTCAAAGAACAAAAATATTTTCCAAAGATAGCCATGAATGTAACCAGCCCTAGCGGGTGGCCATATCAAGTACAAGACATAGAACTACAAATTTTAACATTTGCCTTGCTAGGAATCATGGTCCTCTTTGAGTCACATTCTTTCTTCCTATGCCCAGATTCCTTCCATTTGTACTATGAATTTTAACTTAGTATTATGTATGTTGATAGTATGGAACTTGGCTTTTAAAATTTGTATAAGCACTTGTAGCTAAGAGTTTGACCTGACTCTCGGGGGAAACTGAATTTGAATTTTTGAACAATGTTGGAACTGTTAAGACTCTGCAGTCCCTTGGGGATGAACTAATTGCATTTTGCATTATGACATAGCCATGAGCCTTGGAGGAATGGGACAGGGATGTTGTGATCCTCAAGTGAAATTCCCCTAAAGGCACACATTGTGCACAGTTGGTCTCCAGTTGGAGAAGCAATTGTAGGTTTATGAAACATTAGGAGGTGGAGCCTAGTAGGTTCCTCTCTCCCTGTCTCTGTTTCCTTTCAGCTCTCATGCCACACATTCCTATTGCCGTGATGTTCTGCCCGAGTGCGTGAGACCAGGCAGACATGGATTAAACCTCCTGAAACTATAAACTATATGCCAAAATAATTATTCTTTTTAAACCATCCTTTCAGCCGTTTTGATCACAGCTGCACAAAGTAACTAATAGAGTCTTCTTTTAAAATGTTTTTACAGTGTAAGTCCCAACCATATAATTCACTTGTTTAAAGTATAGAATTCTGGGCTGGAGTGGTAGTTTAATGGTTAAAGTGCTTACTGCTCTTTTAAAAGACCTGCGTTCCATTCCCAGCACCTTTATCAGGAGAATATGATTCTCTATATTTGCATGCATGTGGTGCACATAAACTTATGCAAGCACAAACACATAAATGTAAAAATAAGTCTCTGAGTCTGGAGCTGTGTCCCAGTGATTAAGAGAACCTGTTGCTCTTGCAGAGGGCCTAGGTTCAGCTTCCAGTACCCACATGGTAGCTCCCAACGTTTATAACTCAAGTTCCAGACGATCTAATACCTTCTTCTGACCTCCATGAACACCAGACACTCACGGTTCATAGATGTACATGCAGGGAAAACATTCCTACACATAAAAATAAACATGAAAAGTAAAGTGTAGGACTCAATAATTACTAATACTTACAGTCACAAAATTGTGAGCCATCACCACTATCACAAAATATTTTTTCTTACTACAAAAAGAAATTCGTTACAATCATTAGCATATCTAATTTCACCTTCTATTCCCTGTAAATACTCTCCTATTTTCTGTCTTAACAGAACTGCCTTCTTTGGCATTTTCATATAAATGTAGATATATAGCATGTGGCCTTATATGTTTGGATTCTTGACAGCATGTTTGCAGAGTTCTTTGCAATAGAATGTCAATGTATTTTTAGTGGCTGAATGATGCTTTATTCTTTCAACTTGTTAAGGACTGTAGCTCTATAGCACAGCAGTAGAGCACTTACCTAGTTTCAGTGTATTCAATTGCTACTTTTTCCTTCTGTTCCTCCCTTACTACCTTTTGTGTTAACTAGCTATTCTCTAGTGTTCCGGGTAAACTTTTCTTACTATGTTTGTTTGTTTGTTTGTTTGTTTGAGACAGTTTTTCTGTGTAACACTAGCTAGCTGTCCTAAAACTCAGAGATCCACCTCCCTCTCTCTCCTGAGTGCTGGGATCAAAGGAGGACACCAGCCCTAGCAGGCCAAGTAAATTTTTCTAATGTGCCATTTCGATTCCCTTGGCTTTGTTTCTTTGTTGTTTGTTTATTTAAGACTTGCTTTCCTTGTGTAATTCTGATCAGTTGCTACTGTCTATGTAGAGTGTCTGTTCTTGCAACTGTCTATGTAGATTGTTCTTAGGGCAGTCTCTGACTCAGCTTCCCAGATGCTGGGAGAGCAGGCATGTACCCAGTCTCAAACCCTTGGGGTTTTTTGTTTGTTTGTTTGTTTTATTTTGGGGGTTGTTTATTTTTTAAGATAGGGTCTCACTATGTATCCCTCTGTCATTCTTGAACTCACTCTGTAGACCAGGCTTGTCTCGAACTCACAGAGATCTGCCTACTTCTGCCTCCCAAATACTGTACTGAAGGCATATATCTTGGTTTTTGTTTTGTTTTGTTTTGTTTTATTAGTGTGTGTGTGTATGTGTGTGTGTTTGTGTGTACGCATACTCAGGCACGTGTGCATGTGACTGTATCACCTTACCATTTAGTGATATAGTTTATATTAATACTAATTAAATTATTATCAGTAATATACAAAGGCTTTGATTCTACTAGCTTTGTTCTGTCCCACTTACTTGTATATTACTGTTATACGACTAAATTGACTTACACTGCCTATTAAATTTACTTAAGTACTTATCTGTGCCAGTGCTTTTATACTCTTTTTGTTTTGCTTTGTTTTTGTTGTTGTTGTTGTTGTTTTTTGAGGAGTTTGAAGGTTTGCTTGTTTGTTCATTTGTATGTTTTTGAGACCGGTCTCATCATGTAGCCCTGAAATTTTCCTCATTGATCATGCTGGCCTCAAATTCTGAGAGATCTACCTGCCTCTGCCTCCTGGCTGCTTTTTAATTCTTATGAGGATTTGAGTTTCTCTATAAAGTCCCTTGATCCAGGGTCCCACATATGTACACTCACAGGGAACTACTTCCCCAGTCCTAACATGGGCTCTTAAGAGTCAGTCTTGTGGCAGTAGTTCAGAGCTGTTCCACTGGAGCCCAGCTGCAGTGTTGGGCATAGGGAACGCAGACTTAGGGAAGAGGAGCACCCTCTGACCTTTCATTGTGCCATTTGCTTGGACCATGATCCCGTGCTGTAACCTTCCAAGTGTTTCAGTGTTCTTCACTGATCTCATTAGATGACACAGGAAGTCTGGAGGAAGCTGGACTTGAGGTAATTTTCCCCACCTCATGCTGGGTGAAGCTCTTATAAAGTCTTCCTTACTAGTGCACCACCCTTAGGTTTGGGGGATGATTTGAGCCTATTTTAAAATGGTTAGTTTCCCCCTTTTCTTGCCAGGAACAGGAAGGTTTTTCTTGGCTCTTTATTTTCAGAGCTGTGGGGTTCCAGGAAGGGAATAGCTTTAAGAATGAGAGAGCCTTCCCAGACTCTAGACCCCAGAGCTTGCTTTCAGTCTACATTTGTCTCCAGCAGTTTCTCACAATCATCTTTCGGTTGTTCCTGTCAGCTTATGGTTTTAGTTTAGTGCCCTACTAAATACAGCTCAGTGGCAGTTCTCTGTATGTCCCTTTTGCTTAGTTTCAGGATGGCAACTAGCTCTATGCCCTTATTTCTCAATTGGTATCCACTAAAAATTACTGATTTTTGGTTTGCTTAGCTTTTTGCTTTTTTCTTTTTTCTTTTCTTTTCTCTCTCTCTTTTTTTTCTGTTTTTCTTTTTTTTTGGCTTTTTTGGTTTTTTTTTTTTTTTTTTTTTTTGGTTTTTTTCGAGACAGGGTTTCTCTGTATAGTCCTGGCTGTCCTGGAACTCACTTTGTAGACCAGGCTGGCCTTGAACTCAGAAATCTGCCTACCTCTGCTTCCCAAGTGATGGGATCAAAGGTGTGCGCCACAGCTTTTTTTCTTATAAGGCAGGCGTTGATGACTTCAAGTTTTTTATATATTGGAGCTGAATTTGTAAATCCTAATTTTATCTTTGGGAAAAATACATTTTTTCAGTTGAGTTTTATAATGTTCTTATAGTTTACCTGAAAGATCAGAGTGCACTTCCTCAGTCACCCAGCACAGTGAGTACATTTATCAAATGTACTGTCCTTCAACGGAGATTAACACCGACCATGTAGCAGACAAAGAACGTCTGTATTAAAATTTCCTTCAGAGCAATATTAGGGACCAGATTGAAATATAAAAAGAGGAATTGTATTGGTTTTCTGTTGTTTCATAGCAAACGACCACTAGCTTAGTACTTTAAAACAGTGTACATTATCTCTGAGTCAGGGGTCTGGGCATGACATGGCTATTTTCTTCTTAGTGTATCAAAAGTCCATGTATCAGAGGTCAACTGGAGCAGCAGTCTCAAGAGTTTTAATTGGGGGAAGAGTATCACAGGCTTAATCTTTCAATGCAGAAATGATGTGGAATAAGTGTTCACTACTATGGTAATGAGAGTGATTTTGAGGTGTTAGATAACAAAAGCTAACAGAATTGCTCTCCATAAATGTTTTTCAACACGCGAATGGGCAGATACTCAATGGTCTGTATACCACGTCTCTTTGTCTTGTTTTATCTGACAGTCTTCATTTGTGGCCCAGGATGTTGAGCCTCAGCAGGCAGTTCATGCAGCCTGGTTTCTTGATCATCTTGCTGTAGGCACCACAGTGCTGAGATTTCAGGCCCTCACCACCACACCAGGCCTGTTTGAAATGAGAGATATTTTTCAACTACAAACTAAAATTCTCTGTAGTTCACATCATCGATCAGTATATCTTAATTCCATATACTAATATTTATTCTATTCTAAGAAAGAACTTTTAGTATTTTAATTGGATTTCTTTGAAATATTGAACTATTTATACTGAGAACTGTGTTTATAGTACTTTCTGAAAATCTAATTTTATATCTCTCTTTTTAATTTTTTGAGGAAATAATTTTTGGTTGCATACTTTGTATTTTGCTAAGCCCTGTTTAAGATTCAAATGTGTATTACTGGGCATGGTAGCACATGCCTTTAATCCCAGCATTTGAGAGGCAGAGGAATGTTAGAATTGTCATGGTTGGTTGCCTCCTTCTTGGTATCCATCTAGGCACCTAGTCTATTAGATGGTATGACCCATATTTAGGGTGGGTCTTCCTACCTTAGTTATGACTCTGTGAGGATTACTTTAAATTCTTCCCCTCCACATTGCTTTTAGAGCTTGCCAAAGTTTCTAAAAATGGCAAGTTTTGTGAAGAATGTCATTCTTCCTCCAAGATAAATTTGATTTGACTCTATTGTTTAACTTGGTAGTACCACTGCCTTCGAACTCACTGAGAGATCATTTTTTATGGACTGAGTGAGCTGAAGACTTTAAACTCTTTTTATAGATGGAAAGGATTCCATTGAATCATTTTGAAAAGAAATTTTATGGTGCCAAAAGAAGCTTGGAACTTTTTCTTTTTGTTACAGACTTTGATCTTCCTTTACATTTTTATGACTAAGTTAGTTCCTTGATTATCTTTTCACTCACCACTGAATGTTAGATAAAGGATGAATCGCAGTTTGTCTGTTCAGTCTCTATTAAGAGTTTTTCTAAGTATTATTTTGCATTAAGTTTTTACATTGAGAAATTTGCAATGCTACTTGTTTGATGTTTTCCATTTTAAAGATAATCTAAAGGAGAAACTAAATCACTACATCCAAGATTCATTATTTTTATTTGGATGTTTGAAATTTCTGTAGCTAGAACACTACTTCTTCTGTATTAAGTAGAAGAAATCTGTATGGTTTTGGGATCTTAAGGTTGTGATATGGTGATTGTACAATTAGAGGTTAGGCAAATATAGTTGAACTCAACTGCTATCTAACCATGAATTTTTGCACACTTGTTCTTTCCTCTGGTCACTAGAAAATAGTTGGGGAACACATATCACACTTTGGTAGATAATTCAAATAACTTGGTGTATTAGTTAGGGTTTCCATTTCTGTAAAGAGATACCATGACCAAAGCAACTCTTATAAAGGAAAACATTTAATTGAGGCTAACTTACAGTTTCTGAGGTTCAGTCTATTATTATCATGGCAGGAAGCATGGCAGCATCTAGGCAGGCATGCCACTATAGGAGCTGAGATTCTACATCTTGTTCTGAAGGCAAATGTTAGAAAATGATTTCCAGGTATCTAGGAAGAAAATCTCAAAGCCCACCCCTACAATGAAACACTTCCTCCAACAAGACTACACGTCCTAATAGTGCCACTCCCTGGGCCAAGCATATTCAAACCACCACACTTGGTTAAGGGTCCTCTAAGATTGAACCTTTTTTGTTCCTGGCACTTCTCACCCAGGCTGCTTGGAACTTCACTAAAACTTTATGACACCCAGAGCCTCATCTCCCCACCTACTGAAGCTCTGGTTGTATGCTGTCCCCAGCCTGAGTCTGACCTGCTCTCCACCCAGACTTTCAACCAAGACTGAAGCAGGAACCAGGTCCTAGGTTCCTCACTTGATCCTATGACTCTCATCTCCCATCCCCCAGGTCCCTTTCCTGAGGGTGTCTCACCAGTCTGGGTCTATTGATGGTCTCTAGTTTTTTGCTTGATTTCTTTCCCCCTTCTCCATTTCTCTTTCTCAAATTCTTTTTTCTTTCCCCTCATCTTTTAAATTTTCTTCTCTTGCTTCCTTTCCTTCCTCTTCCCTCCCTCTTTACTTCTCTTTGTTTTGTTGCTGTTGTTGCTATTGGTTACATATTTTGATTAAGTTGTAATGAATATAACTTTTCCTTCCAAATCTATGAGCTGTCTCTTCAGTCAGTAAAATGTTCCTTTGTTTCCTTCCTTTTGTTTTAATAGACCATTGTTGGCATATAGAAATACTGCAGATGTTTTTCTTTCATTGTGTTTATGAACTAGAACCCAAGACTTTGTACATGTTAGGCAGCCAAACTTTGCCTCTGCCTACCTTTCATCCCTATACTACAAACTTCTACAAATTGATTTTGTATCCTGCAACGTTGCATTTTAAAATTACTTTTTAGCATTTGGTTTTGGTGGTAGGATTAGAGTTTTCTATGTATTACTTTATGTTCTTAGCAAATAGTAACAACTTCAGTTCTTCCTTTGAAGACTATGTCTTTGGATGTCTTTTGTTTCTTTCTCCTGACTAAATGCCCTGACAAGGACTTCCAGTACAGTGCTGAATAAATGTGACAAGAATGGAAACCTCATGTTGTTCCAGACGGTACCAGAAGCTTTCAATTCTGTCGCCAATCGTCGCCATGGCTTTACCGTAGACGTGCTTGACTGTGTGGTGGTGAATTCCCTCCATGTCTATTTTGACAAGAACTTGTTTCTTGATAGGGTGTTGAATTTTGTCAGGTGTGTTTTCCTTATCTAATAAGATGGTCATGTGGTTATATTTGTCCTTCCATCTGTTAAAATGATGTATCCTATCTACAATGTGTGTATGTTGAGTCTCCCCTACTTCTCAAGGTACTTCTATGATTTTGGTGCCTAATCTTGAACTTAGGTTGCAATATTTTGTCCAGGAGTTTTACTTTTATGTTTATTAGTGATATTCACCTGTACTTTTCCTGTAATGTATCAGGGTAATGCTGTTTTGTTGAGAGTTAACAAGTACTCCCTAACTCTTTTATGAAGGATTAGTATTAATCTACTTTTGAATATTTGATCAAGTTCGGCAGTGAAGCAATGAAGCTAGTGAGCAGCTTTGCCTTTTGATAGAAGTTTTTTTTAACCTAGTCAGTCTCCTAATAATAAGAAGACTGACTAGGTATAAATTCATCTATATCTATAAATCTATCTGCTCAGATTTGTTCGAGTCTTCATAATTCAGTGTGAGTGTATTAAATGTGTCTAGGGTGTTATCCATTTCTTCTAGACATTTAACTGTAGACAGTAGTCTCTTGCAACCCTTGACAATGCCATCAATTTTACCTCGGGTTTTGAGTCTTCTCTCTTTATAAATTAATCAACCTAAAGTTTTATTTATTTTATCTTTTCAACATCTTGGTTTTTTGTTTTGTTGATTTTCTTTCATAGATTCTAGCCTCTATTCATGTTTATGTTTTTATAAGAAACATTCACTCTAATTTATTAAAATAGTTTTAGTTCACATATAATCTTAACAGGAAGTGTTCCAAAATCATTTGTGTCCTGATCACTATTATTTTCTTCTGCTAACTTGTACTTACATATCAAATAAATATATATGCTCCTAAAAAGCAGTGTTTAGTTATTTATAGATTAGACTGTCTTACAAGTCCCCACATCTGACCTTTTATTTGTTTTCCTTTTCTTCTTTGTGTAGATATTCATTGCTATAAGTTTGTTCTTAGGATTTTTTTCTGTCCCATAAGTTTTAGTTTGCTGTGTTTTCGTTTTCGTTTGATGGTTATTTTTAAATTCCTTTTTAATTTCATCATTGAACCATTGGTTGCTCAGTAGCAATCTTAAAATTCTGCTATTTGTGAATTTTCCAAAATTTTCCCTGTTGATTGATTCCCAGTTTCTTATGTCTGTGGCTGGGAGAGATCCTCCTTGATTTAATTCCATTCTTCTAAAATTGGCTAATGCTTATTTTTTAC